>NC_143580.1:13117304-13732929 GCF_048544385.1 Mastigoproctus giganteus
ACTATTTAAAATAGCTTACCAGGTTAGTTACAAGTGATTTTCTCTTAACAAAACCATGCTGTCCTTCAGGATGCCATTTCTATCTAAATATCTCTGGATTGCTCTCTTAATCATTCCCTCTAAAATTTTCCCTATCACTGAAGTCAGACTAACTTGTCTGTAGTTACTGGCATCATTCTTAGAACTGTCTTTATGTATTTGCGATACGTTGTCACTTCTCCAATCCAAAGGAATCTATCCCAAGTCCAATGATGCCATCATAATTAACCTCAATTATTCGATACACTCTGGCAACCTGCCTCAAAATTACTGGGTATCGAAACATTAAGGTTCACTCCTCCAGAAGCCGTGCTTGCTTTAGGCGTGAAAGTTTTTCTAATAAACAGTCACTTGTAATTTTTTCTAACTCACTAATGTTATGTGTCTCTGCCCAACTTGCACCTCTCCTCAGCATGAAGGGTCTTTTCTCAGTAGAGACTGATGCAAAGTACCTATTCAATTCATCAGCTCGGTTATCAAAGTCTTTCCCACACGTAGTACATGAGGGTTTGATTTAATTTGTTTTCTTCTTTATATTCACATGCATGAAAAACTCCTTGTTCCCATTCTTTGCTCTCTTAGCCAGTATTCTCTCATACTCAGCCTTGACCTTCCTAACCTTATCTGCAATACCACTGCAGATAAGGTTAGGCAATACTTGTAGCTGTTGTAGATGTCAGTACATTTCTGGCTCCTAAACTTTCCCATACTATCTTTCCCTGCTCTATTAGACTGGTCAGCTCCATACTCATTCAGCATCCTCCTTGTGCTATTTTTTCTTAATACAATATATGTGTTCATGGCTACTGTGATTATTGCTTTAAAAAGGTATTCCATAATTCTAATGCATTTGCCTTCCCTCTGTGATCTACCTAATTAAAAGATACCATATAGCATCTTAAACTGCCATATTTCTCTTTTTTTTTAATTAAAACCCGTGCCTGTATCTCTAACTACAGCAACATCTTTCTCTATCTTCCAACTAACAACAGCATGATTACCACCTGCCAATAGTTTCTGTACTGTAATCCCTGTGATATCATCTGATTCCTGAGCAATGATGAGGTGTCTAGAATACTCTTACCACAGTATTTTTTCTGACACCAGTACAAATCATAACAATCTAGTTTATTCAAAAATTTTGTTCTGCATTGAGTTTCCCTCCCACTCATCCTAATCTAGATCTGAGGACTTATTATTAGCATTAGCATTAGTAGAGGCATGTGATGCAGGAAAGCAAGCTTATGCAGCAGCAGTCAAAAAAAAAGAAAAAAATAAATAATAAACACCTGTCCAGCTGAGACTTAAATTTATTTAGGCTATCAACTTCCACAACAAGGGATGGAAGTCTGTTCCACCAACAGACTACCCTGTGGCTAAAGGCAAATTTCCGTACATCTATCCTACATCTATCTCTCCTCAATCTGAATTTATGCCCTCTCAGGTGCTTATTCTGAGCAAGAGGAAGAATCCCATCGGCATTGAACATGCTCAATACCGATATTATTAGCCATATGGTGCAAGGAAGCCCAAGGCTTATGCTGCACCAGCCAAAACAAAATTTCCGAGTTACCCTGAGAGAGAGAGAGAGAGAGAGAGAGAGAGAGAGAGAGAGAGAGAGAGAGAGAGAGCGAGCAAGCAAAAAAGAGTCAGAAGTAGAAAGGAATCACCGAATTAACAAGTACAGAGTGATGGAAAAAAGTTGTGAGTTAGGACTAAATTTGAAAGTGTCTACAACCCTGTCAAGATATGATAAAAAGGACTACATGTTGAGAGCTTTATCAATCAATTCAGCCCTAGAGAGCCTATGCAAGACTCATCGGTGGAATATTTTTCAGCTTGGTTGTTAACCAGAGAATGTTTTTACAGGGATGGGATACAACTAAATACAAGGGATGCAAGAATATTTGCTCATGCTATCAAGGCACAGTTAGTGGGTCAGAAAGATGATTGTTTGGGGGGGGGGGGGGAGAGAAGAGATACACAGACCAATAAATTAAAAAAAAAAACCACAGGCAGAAGGGAATATGAATCTTGAGCTGCTTCTTTAGAAGATGCTGCAGCCTGAAAATCAGTGTCAGGAATTTCAAACCATGTTTGAAATTCCTTTCATGAGTCATCATGAAACAAGCAAATACAAGGGCTGTGTTAAGGCAACTAAGAGAA
The DNA here is from genome assembly GCF_048544385.1 of Mastigoproctus giganteus. NCBI lineage: Eukaryota > Metazoa > Arthropoda > Arachnida > Uropygi > Thelyphonidae > Mastigoproctus > Mastigoproctus giganteus. The sequence continues at coordinate 13,119,510 of NC_143580.1, forward strand.
AAACAGGTCCTCGTATACTTCCATGTACATTAATGCTAGGAGCATAGTAAATAAATTTGATGGAACTTGGAAGTACTGATTAAATCATTAAATGCAAATACTGAGGGGGAATAGTAGTAGTAATAGAGGCATGTGATGCAAGTAAGCAGCAAGAGTATGAGCTTATGTATCATCAGCTAAAAAAAAAAAAAAAAAAAAATTTCACACAACCATTCCCTCTAAAAATTTGTCCAGTTCCTCCTTGAATTTATTTAAGCTATCAACTTCCACAACGACAGATGGAAGTTTGTTCCAGCAATTAGCCACCCACTGGCAAAAGGCAAATTTTTGCATATCTATTCTACAACTGTCTTTCCCCAATTTCAGTTTATGCCCCTCAGGTTCGTAATCTGAGCAACCGGAAGAATCCCATCAGAATTCAGCGTGCTCAACCTATTCAAGGCCTTATACACCTCCATCAGATCACCTCGCAGGTGTCTAGTCTCCAGCCGCTGCAATTTGCAGAACTTAAGCTTTTCTTGGTAAGACCACCCCTCCGTTCCCCTTCTCTGTACATGTTCAAGAGACTCTACATCCTTCCTAAAATGAGGCCTCCAGACCTGTACGCAGTACTCAAGGTGTGGGTGGCCTGACCATTGCCTTATACAGAGGGATAATCACCTCCTTTTCCCTGCTAGCAAAATTCCTGTATATCATTGACAATACTGCATGACCTGCTCTGGCAGTCTGTTTGCATTGCTCAGAAAACTTCATATCTGACTGCACAATCACTCCCAGGTCTTTTTCGTTTTCTACCACCCTAAGTGTAGTACCACAATGTTGGTACTTTCTTCTGGAGTTACTTTTACCCATATGCAGTACTTTTCATTTGTCAATAAACTTCAGTTGCCACTTCTCAGCCCATCTGCCCAAATTTTTTAGATCCTGTTGCAGTAGCACACTGCCATTACTGTCATTAACAACTCTGCCAACCTTTGTATCATTTGCAAACTTGGTCAATAAGCCTGACATAACTTCATCAATATCATTGATAAATATATAAAAACAACAGTGGGTCCACTAATAACATTAGTCCACAAAGAGGACTAATGTTATTATCACTGAATAACAGAGACATTGTGTCACTCAGACATAAGGGTTGCAGAATTTGAATATAAAGTGTAAAATGTACACAGGAAGGAGAGACAGAATGGGGGGGATTATGCTCTCTAGTACATAAAATCTGAGGCAGTGCACTGAGTAGACATGGATGGCCAGTGCAATGTGGGATCAGTTTTGTGTGACATAAGCACTGGGAAAACAAAAACGAGGGTAGGAATGTGTTATAGGACTAATGACTCTGATGAGTATAACAAAAAACTATACAATGAAATAGAATGGGCTAGTAAATCAGAATGTCTTATGAGGGATTTTAACTTTCCAGATTTCGATTGGAACTTGTGGGTTGGTCACTTACATCCTAGCAAGTCTTTTGTGGATTTATTGAATGAATGTTTTCTACAGAAGCATGTTATAGAAGCAATAAGAGGAAGCAATACTCTTGATCTAATTATCAGCAGTGATTATTCATACATTACGGACTTGCAGGTAAAAGACCCTCTTGGTGGCAGTTATCATAGTGAGCTGATGTGGGATTTACTTAAAGACAACTATTGTAAAGGGAAGGGCTTCTGCTTTCGTAAAGTTGACTAGAGTGATGTCAGGCAGTTTTTAAATTCTATACAGTGGGACAGTCTGACTGACGTTTCCAATAGTAAATTCTATATGGGAAGCTAACAGGCTTTTCATAGCAACTAAGAAATACCATTCCAAGCTTAGCCCTAAACAAATATCAGAAGAACTGATGAAACTCATGGCAGAGAAGAAAGTGCATGGGATGCATATAGCTAAGGCAGAAGAATGCTAAGGAAAGCAGCAAAGACTTCTTTCCTTATACAATAGTCTTTCAGAATAACGGCACCTTCAGGGATTCAAGGTGATATTTTGATTTTGCCATTATCTAGAAAGTTTTATTTTTAATATATTTAATGCAGAAATAATGAGGCTAAATAAGAAATAGAGGTTAAGAATGTAATTTTATTAGCTGCACATAAAAAACAAGCATGTTGATGATCCAATATTATATTCTGCCATTAATACACTCCTACCTACATCTCCGTTCTATTTTCTTTATTGTATCAAGTTTAATCTGTGTGGTAGCACAGTGGTTTTGTCACTATCCTCCCCACAACAGATGCAAAAGGCCCATTTCGAATCCTGTCAATGACATGCGGAACTTTTATGGGCTTTTTTCACTCTGTGGCTAAGTTAGTCTGTTTCAGGCATAGATAGCAAGGTTTCCCCCCCCCAAAAAAAAAAAAAAAACTGGGATTTTTTCGTCCAGCAAAAGAGGCAAATCAACATACTCAATTTACAGACACAATATACATTGTGTGTATGAATTAACCTTCAGGGAAACCCTAATGTAATAGTTTGGATTATATCAAGTTTGTCACTAAGCTTTAATGTTGTTGTTCTTTTCTTCTCTGTATGAGATTTATTAACTTGAGGATCCATGGTGAGAGGTTTTTAATTTAAAATAAATGTTAAACAATGGTATAATACATGATATCTTCAGAATTCACTTTCAAAATGGTGAACGTAAACAAATACAGTAATCACGTGATGTGCTACTTCTTTTTTTCGGCACTGCATGTAAACATCAATGTGCCATTATCTCGAATATGCTGGTATTTGGGGCGCCGTAATTTCAACAGTCTACTGTATTGGCAGTAGAAAGAAGGGGTCAAATCACATTGGTCCAAGTCACAAGTTGATGGTTTAAATGCTGATGATCCTATTCAGGTTGTTGACAAACTGAATCAGTATTATGGATCTACATTCATGCATAAGGAGTCCTTTAGGGAGGAGAACTCTAGAAGTTCATCGAAATCTAACAGAGAGCTAAATGATTTTGTGATAATTGAGAGAAAAGTGGAAAAGAAATTTTTGTAGATTAACATAAAAAAAGACATCTGGGATGGTGGGATCTATCTATTTATATTATCTACCTACACTTAGCCATAATTACCAGTGCATCTTTGAATTCAGGAAAAGATCCTATGGACTGGAGATGTGCTGTTGTTGTATTTGAGGATTTTGGCACAAAGGCTTCTTCATGATTTACTTATGACTAATTCTATATGTTATTATGACCAGAGACAATTATACAAATTTATGCATTTCACATAGCTTAACAGTTCTTTTAAATCTGAATCATTGCCAAGAATATGTGATAAAGTTAAGAGTTCTTGCAAGTTGGATAAGGAGCTAAAGCTGGATTTTCGGATGGTTGCTTGTTTGGGACATTCAATAAGAATGTGCTTTATTGTTAGCTGGGAATGGCAGAAAGTACACTGGGAAGGGTTCTTTCCCATAAGCATAAAACAAATGAGTTGGATGGGAGGATTAATGTGGTCTTGTCAGAATCACTTCTTGCCTGCTTCTCCTGAAACTAGATGCCCACAGCTATGGCTCTTTTTTTATCTACAGCCGATATTACTGATTTGAGTTTACCACAGTTGAGACCATTGTTTCCTATATGTTGTTTTAATAATGGATTTGTAGTCAGTGTAGGGCACTTTCAGTTGACAGAAAGATCCAGTGTCGGGATGTTTACAGAATCATCCACATGTTCATTACCGGGAATCCAGCAGAAGGTAAACCTTGTGGTTGGTTATTTGATAGTGACATAATTTAGACTGCATCGCTTTAAGAATGGGATGAGAGGGAGAAAAAGTAGATTGAATGGCAGTGAATACAATTAAGGAATTTGTATATATCAGAGGTTATTATTATTATTATTATCTATATGGTGCAAGGAAGTCTGAGGCTTATGCTGCACCAGTCAAAAAAAAAAAATTCGAGTTACCCTGAGAGAGAGAGAGAGAGAGAGAGAGAGAGAGAGAGAGAGAGAGAGAGAGAGAGAGAGAGAGAGAGAGAGAGAGGTTGTTATTTGGTTTTTAAGAGCATTAGCAACTAAGGCTGTATTGCTCCAGGAATATGCGGTGGTCATTCCCTGACCTTTCCGCATCCTCCGTATTTGGCGGTGAGGCGCTCGAACCTCGGTCTAATCAAGAAGCGTGTGCTACGCACTGCTGCTCCTTCCCACCTGGCTACGGAGGCACGAGAGAGAGAGAGAAAAAAAATCACCAAGAAAGAGAAGAATGATGATATCCAGCTCAGGTCCCTGGGTGTGCCAAGCCCATACTCACCAGAGATGGGAGCCCCTGAGGTTTTATGGCAAATAATTCTGCAGTATAGATCCTACATAAAACAGGAAGAGACAGCCACTGAGAAGGTGGAAGAAACTGCTGCAACACCTACAGCTGAATCTGTTTTGAGTTTTCCAAGGAATATGCTTCATGTAACTATTGAAAGTTGGTGCTTGCTAGAGAGGATTTTCCCCATCTTATAAAGAAATTGTCACAAAGTGGTGAGAATTGAGTCCAGGGAAGTTCAGGCGTAGCATCTTGGAAGATATTTTGGAAGTTAATGTGCCAATTGAGCATGAGCTCTTGCAATTGAAGCCCTGTGGGATAGTTTTCATTAGGTTTATTATGGTATAGCTGATATACTGAGGGTCAAACAGATACTGCCAGCTGGGATAGGATGGAATACTTTTAATTTTTGCTGCATAGTTACACAATAAGGATTTTTCCTCAGATGTAGAGGGGTTCATTTGCCTCAATACACAGGCTGTGGGCTGGAGATGTTCTGAAGGCTCCCATAGCTATCCTAAGGGCACTATGCTGGATGGTGTTCAAACATAGAGAACTTTTCCTAGTGAAGTTGTTGACTGGTGATCCATAATCCAAGCACAACCTTATTAAGGTTCTATAGAGATGTAGGACAGCACACGAGGACACAGCAGAGACAGCTCTTAGGATGTTTATTTTTTTAAGGCAAGTCATCTGAAGATAAGCTATATAAGTAGCAAAATTAAGTTTATCAAAATATAACCCCAATAAATGGAAACAACAGATGATCCACGGGCTGACAAATCAATATTCCTATCTAATCTGAAGACTGTAATTTTTAATGGTAGGACACACTTGTGGATTTAAATAAGTTTCCTGTAAGCATATACAGGTTCCTACTGGTTCATGTCAGTTGATAAGATCATGTAAATTGTCTTTTGTATTACAAAAGCCTCTACAATTCCATTGAAGGATTCTTTCCATTATGTGATTTTGTTTATGACTGTTTTTTTAGTTATAGCTTGCTTGTATTGATCTACCTTCACTTTGTCTTTTTTAGGAAAGAAAGGATGTGTCATGTCCATCTAATTGGTTGCATGAAGCCTAAAATTCTGTCATCTGATTCATCAATATCCATTCCAGTAATTGAAAGCAATGGGCACAGTTTTGTGGTTTCCGTTACTTTTGGTTTAGCTATTGGAGGTATATCGGCTGGAATGGTAATTGGAGTATTTATAGATATTTATATTTAGTATTTATATCTGAGTATTTATAATAGAGTATTTATATCTGAGGATTTATTATTAGCATTAGCATTAGTAGAGGCATGTGATGCAGGAAAGCAAGCTTATGCAGCAGCAGTCAAAAAAAAGAAAAAAATAAATAATAAATACCTGTCCAGCTGAGCCTTAAATTTATTTAGGCTATCAACTTCCACAACAAGGGATGGAAGTCTGTTCCACCAACAGACTACCCTGTGACTAAAGGCAAATTTCCGTACATCTATCCTACATCTATCTCTCCTCAATCTGAATTTTTTGTTGCAAAGGACACTGTTTGCATGTGGAGAGCAAGGAACATGCCCAATTGGTGACAGATATATTTGGAGGAACTGTAACAACTGTTTGAACACCTAGTGACTGAAAATGCTGAGCAGCTGTGGCATATATATCTGGCTTTGGCTCTGTTTTGATTATTTGTCTTCTTGCCTCTAAGTATGTGACTTTGTTCTCCACTTTATATTTCTAGATTCCCTTGCTTCAATAGTTTGCATATTTTGGAGAATGCCAGGTGATTACCCTTACAATTTGGACAATGAGGATTGGTAGCAGTACAATCAGACTGATTATACTCCTTTGATCCACAATTAGGATATACTGCCTCACCCGGACATGCAGTTTGGGAGTGCCCACATTTTTGGCACGTGTAGCACCTGATGGAGTTCAGTATGTAAGGATAAATATGGCAATGGAGCTGCCTGCTTTGACAGATGTTGGTAGGATGGGAGAGCTAAAAGTGAGGATTATACTCCTAGTTGGAACAAGACTTCCATCTTTCCAAGCCATGATTCTCCTTGCTTGAATTACTTTGTTCACATAGCTCTTGGACAATTTCCTCCTCTGATACTGTTAAGTCCCATTCTGTGATTACTCCCTTTGAGGAGTTTAGAGTAGCATGGGGAGTAACTTTTATTGGTTTTCTGCCAAAAGTCACAGATTTCTCATAATCTGCCTTTGCCTGCCTAACCTCCTTTGTGACTTGGTTACAGACCAGCTTTACTCAAAGAGGAAACTACCATAATATAATAGCATAACCCCTCCTCCCTTCCTATCCCTTCCCAAATTCCATTTCTGCATTCCTTATATCTGTGTGACACCATGTCTCTGTAGTCAACTTTAATAGATTTGCAGAATGTTGGGATTTCATGGTCTCTACCAGAGGATCCCCAGACTGGAGCTGCTTTACTGATTTCAGTGAACCTGCAGCAGACTCAATGTATTTCTGCACGAGGAATGGATATAATTTACTGAGGGGCTGCTGTGAGAGAGAGAGAGAGAGAGAGAGAGAGAGAGAGAGAGAGAGAGAGAGAGAGAGAGAGAGAGAGAGAGAGAGAGCAGAATGAGGAATGCTGGTATCTCCTCTTAAAGGATAGTTTTCAAACTCTAGGGTTCAGAAAAGTCATTTTCCTCTAGTCTTGAGCTTGACTTGAGATGACAATGTTATCCATCTTTGCTCCTTTCAGCCCTGGGAGAGAATTTCTTCTCCCAGGTTACCAGACCACCATGGGGAGGCAGGAACAGTGCTGCTAGAGTGACCAAGCAGTATAAAAGTTAATATATTAGTTTAAAAGGAAAAAAAGAAAGGTGGTTTTCCTTTCTGAAACTTATTTACACTTCAAAAGACTAAAAAACTAAAAGACTATTAATTAATAGGAACGTAAAGAAAATTTTACAACTGAACAAAACTGTATTCTTTCAGAAAACACTTGGAGAACCAGTTGATCATTATAATGCTTGGCACTGTGGGCCCCTGGAAATGTGAAAATATATCCCTATTTCACAAAGGCAAATCAAAAGGGTGGCAAGAGTAATTACAGTAATCCGTATTCTGTTAGCTTAATTTCTATTCCAAGGAAAATAATGGAGTCTCAGGCTGAAGAAGAAATACAGAATCATATAGACAGGAATGCATTTAAACTCAGTTGTTGTTGTTGTTGTTGTTGTTATTTGGTTTTTAGGAGCATTAGCAACTAAGGCCATATTGCTCCGGTGGTCATTCCCTGACCTTTCCGCATGCTCTGTATTTGGTGGCGACGGGCTCGAACCCCGGTCTAATCAAGAAGCGTGTGCTACGCACTGCTGCTCCTTCCCACCTGGCTATGGAGGCGCCTTAAACTCAGTCACAGCATGGGTTTGTTAAGAGGGGAAGTCTTGTCTGACCAATTTGATTGGTCAGACAAGGTCTGTTCCTTGGTGGGGAATTGAATTAAGTAATAAGAGAAATGAACTGAGAAGTGTTAGGCGTAAAGTGCAATATTATAGAAGGGTTGGAGATGCTCAATTGTTGTTATATATTTGAGATTGTATAAAGAATGCGAGGAAAGATTATGTAAAGGCAATAGTTAATGCTAAACAAGCCTCATGGAAAGATTTTGTGCAGGTTCAGGGATCAAGGGATCTTTGGTCTTTATTTAAAGTTATTACTGACAAATATTATTTTAGGAATATAAATTGTAGTGGGAAATAGAGAGGTTACAGTTTTAAATTGGCAAGAAACCGTCAACAAGATCCTGGATGAACTGTTCCCACAGATCGTGAAGAAGATATGTCGGAAGAGAAAATGGGAATTATCCGAAAGAATGCATTATATTTTGCAGATTGTGTAGAAAATGATTTTACTATGGAGGAGGTAACCAGTGCAGTGCTACGGGCCGTGGATGGTAAGGCCTCGGGCCTTGACTTAATTAAAGTTAAGGTATATAAGAGGGCATATAATATAAAGTCAAGAATTATAATAGAAATGTATAATAAATGTTTGAGGCAGGGTGTCTTTCAACTGGAATGGAAGTTAGCAGATTTGAGGCTCATAATAAAGAGTATGGAAAAAGAGACAAGTGAGCCGGGGTCATATTGGCCAATTGCTCTAATGTCAATAATGGCCAAGACTTATGAAAGACTGAGCAGTGCAGACGGGCTGCAAGAGTAGCTCATGGAGTATTGTCAATGATATACAGGAATTTTTCCAGCAGGGATAAGGAGGTGATTATTCCATTGTATAAGGCAATGGTCAGACCACACCTAGAGTACTGTATACAGGTCTGGAGGCCTCATTTCAAGAAGGATGTAGAGCTGCTGGAACGAGTACAGAGAAGGGCAACAAGATTAGTGAATGGAACAAAGGGGTGCTCTTACGAATAAAGGCTTAAGTTTTGCAAATTACAGTGTCTGGAGACTAGGCACCAGCGAGGTGATCTGATAGAGGTGTATAAAGCCTTGAATGGTTTAAGCATGCTCAATGCTGATGGGATTCTTCCTCTAGCTCAGAAAAATCACCTGAGAGGGCATAAATTCAAATTGAGGAAAGACAGATGTAGGATAGACGTGCGGAAATTTGCCTTAGCCAGCGGGTGGTTGGTTGGTGGAACAGACTTCCATCCCTTGTGGTGGAGGTGGATAGCCTAAATAAGTTTAAGGCTCAGCTGGACAGGTATTTTGAACCAACAGAGGGGTGAAGTGGAAGTGGTTTTTTTTTTTTTTTTTTTTGGCTGATGCTGCATAAGCTTGCTTTCTTGCATCAAATGCCTCTACTAATGCTAATGTACTGTTAATCAGCCATTTAATGATCAAATATAACAGTATGAGTCTGTTCTCAAGTAGCCAGTATGGCTACTAGAGTGGGTACTCTACTGAAGATGCCATTTATTGTATGACAAGATATATACAAGAGTATGAGGATTGGTCTGTACTTGCTTTATTTATAGATTTTCATGGGGCCTTTGATATGCTTTGGTGGGAGGGCATCTTGTCAAGATTAAGAAAGGTGCAATGTTCTGATAATCTCTCTTCAATTTTTAAGCAGTATTTTAGTAGTAGGAGGATTGTTGTGAGGACATCCTATACTGGAGTGAGTAGAGATATAAGCAGAGGATGCGCACAAGGTTCAGTGGTCGGTTCGCATGCTTGGAGCACTATGCTGGATGATTTCTTGAATCGACATTATGTATGTATTAATACAATACAGCCTATACTGATGACCTGCTGATACTAGTCTATGGAGATGCAAGGTCTCAAACTGAGAATACAGCAAGTGAGGTCTTAGGAGACTTAATTGAATGGGCTCAAATGTACAAGTTGCAAATCTCAAAGACAAAGGTGCAAATGCTGTTGAAAGGATGTCTCAGTGTGAATAGAAGTCCTTTGGTGAGATATGGTGATGTCTCTTTGAGATATCAAACTATGATTAAGTATATAGGAGTTTGCATAGGGGAGCATATGAGTTTTGTGGAACATATGAAGTATTTAAAGAAAAAGATAAAAGTACTATATTCCAAGCTGAGAAGGGTTGTAAGGGTCGATCACTGAATATGCTTTATGTCTCCATCATAACTTATTATTAGCCGTATGGTATAAGGAAGCCTGAAGCTTATGCAGCCGGGGGGGGAAAAAAAAAATCCCGAGCTACCCAGAGAGAGAGAAGTAGAAAGGAATCACAAAGAAAGAGAATGATGATATCCAGCTCAGGACCCTGGGTTTGCCAAGCCCATACTCACCAGATGTGAGTCCTTGTTTCAATAGTTTGGATTCACAGAATTGAGAATTCTTTAATGAGAAAGTACTTGTTCCAGACTCAAAAGGTTCACTCTCAGTTGAGTCAGTTCTACATGTAGAACTGACTCAACTGAGGCACTCCAAGTAATGGCTGCTAAAATGCAAGTAGATTTGCAAGTGGCAATGTTTACAATGATGTACTGTACAAGGAGAAATTTGAGAATGGCAATTTTAGGTACTGAGACTTGTCCAGAGATCAAGAGGACATATGGAAGTGTGGATGTTAAGAATGAGAAAATAAGAGTATTAAATGAATTGAAAAAAGTAGTAGTAGTAGTGGCATGTGATGCAAGAAAGCAAGTGTATGAGCTTATGCAGCATCAGCCAAAAAAAAAAAAAAAAAAAAAAAATTACAAAACAACCCCCTCTAAATATTTGTCCAGTTCCTCCTGAAATTTATTTAACCTATCAACTTCCACAACAACAGATGGAAATTTGTTCCAGCAGTTAACCACCCACTGGCTAAAGGCAAATTTCCACACATCTATTCTACATCTGTCCTTCCTCAATTTCAATTTATGCCCCCTTAGGTTCGTAATCTGAACAAGTGGAAGAATCCCATCAGAATTCAGCATCCTCAACCCATTCAAGGCCTTATACACCTTAATCAGATCACCTCGCTGTTGCCTAGTCTCCAATTGATGCAATTTTCAGAACTTAAGCCCCTCGTGGTAAGAGGATCCCTTCATTCCCCCGTACCAATCTTGTTACCCTTCTCTGTACACGCTCAAGCAAATCTACATCCTTCCTAAAATGAGGCCGCCAGACCTGCATGCAGTACTCAAGGTGTGGCCTGACCATTGCCTTATACAGAGGGACAATCACCTTTTTCCTGCTAGCAAAATTCCTGTATATTATTGACAACACCCCACGACCTGCCCTGGCAGCCTGTCTGCATTACTAAGAAAACTTCATATGACTGCACAATTACTCCCAGGTCTTTTTCATTTTCTACCACCTTAAGTGTAGTATCCCACAGTTGGTACGTTTCTCTGGGATTACTTCTACCCATATGCAGTACTTTGCATTTTTCAATGTTAAACTTCAGTTGCCACTTCTCAGCCCATCTGCACAAATTTTCTAGATCCTGTTGCAGTAACACATTGCCATTAACAACCTGCCAACCTTTGTATCATCTGCAAACTTCCATACTAAGCCTGATATACCTTCATCAATATCATTGATAAATATACAAAACAACAGTGGACCCAACACCGAACCCTGTGGGACTCCACTAATAACATTAGTCCACGAAGAGCAGCACTCATTGATTACCACCCTCTGTCTTCTCCCACTCAACCATCCTTTAATCTATTGAAAACAGAAATTAAACTAACTGGTCTGTAATTACTCGTGTCACCCTTCAATCCCCCTTTGTGAATTGGGGAGACATTTGCACATCTCCAGTCCTTGGGGACCTTCCCTGAGTCCAAGGATGCTCTCGTAATTATGGCTAAGAGTTTGCTTACTTCCTTTGCCACCTCCTTTAATATAACTGGATAGATTCCATCCACCCCAGGTGCCTTTCGTATGTTTAACTTAAACAATTTCTCCTCCACTTTGTTCTCAGTTATTACAAAATCATTAAGTACCCTGCTACTATTTGATAACCTTAATAACTCCTCATGTATGAATGTAGATGCAAAATACTCATTCAGTTTGTTTGCTATCTGAGCAGGATCATCAACAGTCGAACCATTGATATCAAGTGGACCAATCAGATTCATCCCCTTCCTTTTAGAGTTCCTTTTAAAGTAAAGAAATCCTTGCTGTTTTTCTTAGCATCCTTTGCCAAAGATTTTTCGTAATCTGTCTTCACCTGCCTAACCTCCTTTGTGACTTGATTACAGACTAGCATATATATATCACAGGCTTCTGTGTCACCTGATAATTTATATGCATCCCATGCATTTTTCTACTCTGCCACGAGTCTCATTAGTTCATTTGATAACCACTTAGAATTTGCAGTTAGTAACATCAGCAGTTGGTCCCACTTTACAGAATTTAAAAACTGTATGAGACCACTGTAGTCACATTTACGGAAGCAAAACCCCCCTTCCTTTACTCCTGATGGTAATTATATCTTTAAGTAAATTCCACATCAGTACACTGTGATCACTGCCACCTAATGATTCCTTTATCTGCAAATTCTTAATACACGAATGATCACTGCTGATAACCAGATCAAGAGTGTTACTCTCTCTGGTTGCCTCTCGAACATGCTGCTCCAGAAAACAATCATTCAATAAATGCACAAAAGTCTTACTAGTGTGTGAGTGACCAACCCATAAGTTACAGTCTATATCTGGGAAGTTAAAATCCCCCATTATAAGACACTTATTTACTAGCCCACTAATTTTCTCTGTACAATTGTTCATTGTACTCATTAGGCCTATAACACACTCCTACTCTTATTTTTTTCTTTAGTAGTCTTACGTCACACCAAACTGACTCAACAGTGCACTGTTCATCTATAACAACTGGATGCACTTGTTTTGATTTTATGTTTGTCTTAATTAACAGCATAACACCTCCTCCCTTCCTATCCTGTCTATCTTTTCTGTACACATTGTACTCCTCAAATTCCAGTTCTGCATTCCTTATATCTGTGTGACACCACATCTCTGCTATCGCAACAATATCCGCCTTTGATGTCTTGACCAACACTTCAAATTCATCAAATTTATTTACTATACTTCTAGCATTGGTATACATGTACTTATTATTAGTTACCCTAACACATCCCACATATCCACCTGTTTCACGACGACTGCCATCAGTCCCTGAAACCCCCAACACCCCTCACTCCACGCCGCTGCTTATTCTAATAGAAGTAGTGCAAGAATCACCTCTGCCTGCAGCTACTTTTAACATTTTAGTCTGTGAATCCCCCCAAGCTAGCAGTTTTCCGACCCACCTAACACTGCCTCGATAGCATCAGCAAATATTCTTGCACCCTTTCTATTTAAGTGTATCCCATCCCTGCAGAAGCAGTCTTTCCTGTTAACAAGCACAGACCAAGCTGAAAAAAAATTTTACCCCTTGAGCTTTGCACATTTCCTCCAGGGACGAATTGATTGACAAGGCTCTCATCATGTACTCCCTCCTATCGTGTCTGGGCAGAATTGTAGACACTTTCAAATTTAACCCTAATTCACTACTTTTTTGCAACATTGACCTGTACTTGTTAAGTAAATCTGCAGATCTTCTACTCTTAATGTCATTGGTGCCAATGTGTACAATAATATCACCCTTTGTGCCCTTAAAAGATGATATGCTTTACAACCTCATCAACTTTTGCCCCTGGCAGACATACTGTGGTCCTATTCCATCTATCCTTTTTACACAATATATTCCCCGTCTCCCTGACAATAGAGTCACAGACGATAACTAACTCCTGTGGGACCAGCGCATTCTGCCTTGGAGATTGCCGCTGTGTTGCCTGATGCCCAGGAGTGAGCTCTGGCGTTGAGTTGGGTAGCTGAGAGCTTGACGGGCTCCTCATATTAATTTCTTCAAGGGCATCTACACTACACCTCAAGCTCTCATAGACACCCATTAGAACACTGAGCTGACACCTAATTTCTAGACACTCTGCACCTGGCAACACACAAAGACATCCTCCTTGGCTAGATCATGTTCCGTTCCAGAGAGTTCGGCAAACATTTCACAGGTTGCACATTTTTTTAGGCTGTGATGCGTAGGAGAATCGTCCCCCTCAGTTCTCCCCCTAGTCACAGGACTCCTGCCACTTTGTGCCCGTTGCTTTTCTGCTCTAGTCTGGGGCATATTTTAAATCAATAAGATCAATAAATTTAATTAATTAATTGTCAATACTACACTATCTAATAGAATACTAAATGCAGGGATGCGAATTACGCTATATAATCTTACGTTAAAGCTACCACAATTAAAAATTTGAATTCCCTACCACTCTATACAAAAACAATGGCTGCAAGATTCGAACGAAACAACGGTTTTATGTATATTTATTAGTAATCTATAAAAACTTTTATCTAAATTAAAAATAACCAGCATATCTAGAACTATATGGCTACTTATAAAGATTTTAATATAAAATAACAATTAGGTAAATAAAATGGCAAACACATCACTTTTTCAGAGCCTGTAATTCACAGCTGTAATTTTTAAAGAGACTCAGCGCCCTCTAAGTATGGCAAATAAGATGACAAGAATCTGTTAAAGGACGGGTAACATAAGTTCTTGTCTAATGTAGAAATTTTGAATACCAGGGTTAATCCCTGGCAACAATTTGGGTTGTATGTCATTTCTGTTGACTGGATACAGACTTGCAAGCAGGTAATGTAAGCTTGGGTTATGTATGTGGGGAAGTTGAGGAAACATGTTATGTTTCAATGTGATGTTTATGTTGATTTGGGAATGGAGTTAGAGAGATCTGTGCGGGAGGTAGAACAAAGTAGTCTATGGATCTTGTTCACAGAGAAGTGCCTATTTACTTATTTAAATAGTTTTGTATACATTCTGTATTTAGAAGGAGAAAGCACTGCTAGATAGTAGAGCCCACCTCCCAGTGGCAGGGATGGAAACCTGATCCACTGGGATAGGTGGGAGGCTACAATGTGCCTCCAAAACCATATCCATTAGGATCAGGACTAAGAGGCGAATGTGCTCGTCCTTGAGGTGAGTCGTTAATTTTATAAAATTGGCACTTTTATTACAGCAAAGAATAAGACATATTGGGACATAACTACGTATAAGCTTCAGATTGGGTAGTAGCTTGGTTAGGTCTTAAATAGAATGCCCAATTTGATTGAATACTATGATATGGTCACAAAGGAACTGGATTTAAAAAATAAGAAGGAAAGCTTTTTGATACTGTTGCACATGGAAGACTGCTGTACAAACTGGAGCAGTATGGCATTAAGGGCGAATTACTGCTATTGGATAAAAGAATGGTGGTGGGGGTAAGAGTAATTATTAATGGGCATTGCTTTTTGTTGACTAATGTTCTTAGTGGAGTCCCAGACTGCTGGGCCTATTGTTGTTGTTTTCTATATTAATGAAATGATATCAGGCTTAATGTCTAAGTTTTCAGATGACAGAAAGTTTGGCAGATAATTGTGTAATGACAGTATGCTACTACAACAAGATCTAGAAAAATTAGGCAGGTTGGCTGAGAAATGGCAAATGAAGTTCAATGCTGATAAATGCAAGGTACTGCATATGGGTAGCTCAATCCAAGATTAAATGTACCAACTGTCTGGTACTACACTCAGTGTAAAATTAAAAAGACCAGGGGGTAATTGTGCAGTCAGATATGAAGCTGAGCAATGCAGACTGTCACGACAGCTCATAGGGTTTTGTCTATGATATAAAGGAACTTTGCTAGAGTGGATAAGAAAGTGATTATCCCATTGTATAAGGAAATTTTATTGGTTGTCTGCTAATAGTTAGGTTGCATCTTGAGTAATGCATTCAGGTCTGCAGGGCTCATTTTAGGAATTTAATCTGCTGGAATGGGTGCAGAGAAGGGCAATGAGCCTGTTGAAGAGAACAAAAGGATGGTCTTACACAGACAGGTTTTAGTTCTGCAAATTGCAGGTGTTTAAGGCTTTAAATGGATTGAGCAAGCTCAATGCTGATGGCATTCTTCCTCTTGCTCAGACTTCACATGCTGGGGAGGGGGGGTATAATTCAAATTGAGGAAGGATGGTTGCTTGAAGTCAACATGTGGTTGATTTTGGAATAAATTTCCATTAGTTATTGTGGAAGTGGGTGGAGTTTAGATAAATTCAAAGAAGAAATAGACAAATTATTGGAGGGAATGGACAAGTGATGCAGGAGGGTTTTTTTTTTTTTTTTTTGGCTGATGGTTTAAGCTTGCCCTTCTTATATTATATGTCACTACTAATACTACTAGTAATAATAATAATCAATTAAGGGAAGGTTGAAGTCACCCATAATGAGACAATCACACTTCCTTGCCCATTCCATCTGTATATAGAGCTCATTGTCCACTCTTCACAATCATCTGATCTGTAGAGTACTCCCACTCTCATTATACCTTCGGTTCCAACTAACTCATATCACAGAGATTTTCTGCTGGAACATGTAACTGGCTCAGCAAAAGCTCTTTTCGTACTCAGGCTGCTTTTAATAAGAAGCATGACCCCATCTCACCTTCTGTCTTCCCTACATACTATAGTGGAGCTTATCATCCCCGTTTCTGTTAGCCCTATTATCTCAGCATTAGCTGTCCTAACCAGAAGTTCAAATTTTCCCATTTTATTGACAACACTCCTGACATTACTCTAGACACAGTTAAGACAAAGTATTCTTCTGTAGGTTACTACCCTGACATACTCCTTAAAGTTATTTAGGCTTGTTTCCCTAGATCTTCCCATTCATTTGGAATGTTACAACCCTCAGAACAGCTTATCAATATCAGCTGTTGCGGCAATAAACAAGAATTCTGTTTCAGCTAATTAAAAAAGAAATTTCATATGAAATGAGAGATAAAACTGGAACTGTTGTTAAATTATATGAAACTAAGTAATTGAAAGTATATACATTGGAAGTATTTTCGAGACAGAATAACTGATGATGGGAGAATGTTGTGTATTATTACTTACTAACCTGAAATACCAGATTAATTTAAAAATTGGGAGTAAACTGACCCCTTGCAGGTACCAAATGCCAAGGTGTTTAACCCATTGGCACCTGCAGGGGGGGGGTCAGTTTACTCCCAATTTTTAAATGAATCTGTAATCAAAAACTCCTCTGTATATCTCACAGTACCCGACTAGAAGGTTATTTTTTCCCTTGATCCATCAATGTCAGAAGAGGGCAAATCAATCAGTGTACATAGTGTGACATGATTTTTTTATTAATTTAATTTTTTATTACTTATTTTTGCTAATAAAACAAAAGCTAATAATAAAATTTCTGCTGTTGATTGACAAAAACAATTTACAACAAAAAGCATCAACCATCCATTAAGCCATTCAAGTTAAAGGGATCTTTCATATCCTTTATACTGATAAGTGCATATACAGTCATCATTATTCTTTTCAATTTATTATCTCTTTATGATCTTAGTACTTTTTAGTTATATTTGGAATGTTAAATTTTTATTTCCTACTTTAGAAAAATTAAATTCTAATCTAATCTTTCAAACAAATTTAGTATAACTTAAAAACAGATGCATAAACTGATTATATAACTGAGAATAATAGTTACTGAAAAATGAGTTTGTTAATCGTGACATATCGCTACAAGCATAAATTTCATTTTAAATGGAAATATTTGAACCTATTAAGTTCCTATCTACTAAGCATGGAGTCCTAAAATATATAGAAATCTTCTCCCCCGGGAGGGAGGGGAAAGAGGAACACATTCCTGTACATTAGAGACATTACTTTTTACGTTTCCGCATTACTATACATATCTTATTAGACTACTGACAGAGACACTGGCCTTCAACAACGTCCATATTCCACCACAACCAGAAAAATGTCTGGCAATGTCCATTAGCCTAATTTTAACCCCTATTTATCTTCTTCTAATTGTTTTGACTCTCACCTGAAAAAAACTGTTATGGAGAATTCTGATCCAATACGCCCAGTGACATACCGGACTAGTATTAGCAGATCAAATAACATTCAATAACGCATATGGCAATAAATCATACTAAATCAATCTGGAATACCTACGTACAACCATCAAAACGCTGTACATGCAAACACTATATTTTTAATATTACAATTTGTACAGAATGACAGTCAATACTTAGAGAATTTTCAGAATCACCATAAAAAGGCGTATGCTACTTACCATGCTGTACAATTCTCCCCAAATCTGAATTCGTAATAAAAATATATCCAACGTTAAAATTACGCATAAAAATGCGGATCAAAACTAGCGTAACTAGGCAACCAAACTAAAATAAAAACACTCGCTCTTGTTTCTTTTATTATTATTTTTTTTAAAAAACACTTTACCTACACTATTACACACAACCAATACAGTGGAAACATGTTTGTATACAAACTTGACTGAAGTGATAGCGCTTCTCGAGCTTTGGTGCCACCTACCAAATTTGTACCACTAGGTGGCGTTGAATATTTATCATAGTATTATGCAAGTCATAACATAAAAGGAAATAAATATTCATTTTACACTTACAAGAATGTAGTGATTGGTCCTAATTCGTGTTTTTATAGGCATGAATAATTTGGATAATGTGCGGCTCTGTAAGGTGGTAGATCGATTTCTATTGGATACTCGGAATTTGCATGCCACCATGCCTATTATATCAAATAATCGCCTTCGGCCACACTGTTCACAATAAAAAATTCACGAAATACATTTTGTTCTCAGAAGTGTAGAAGAACGTTTGCAAAGGATAAGCAACATTTTGCCAATCAAAAACAGTGAAGTTTGCTTTTACCCGCCTATCGTCAAACTGATACTGCAACAAATTGTCTTGCTACCACGATGAGTGGCCCAAAAGGAGTGGGGAGGAAGGGTATTTATGTATGAATTTTACCTTGTTGGCTGACGTCTTCCGCTAATAAAACTCACTAGTCGGTAATTTCATGATTCTTATTTTCATTTTGTGCAAATTTTTTAACATGAATCGTTTAACATAAGCTTTAATAAGCTTTTCCTGAGTTGACTTTATAAGGTTTTACAAGGTTGTTGCTTTCTCTTTCCTATTTTTAGTCTCCAATATAATGCAGGCGATGATTATGATATCAGAAATTTTAGACTAATATCATATTATGATATTAGTATAATTACTGATTTAGTCTGACTCTGGCGCCCTCATGGGTAGCACAGTTGGTAAGACCGCCGGCCTCCAGACGCTGTATTCGGAACTAAATGATCGCGTGATCATTGAAAGCGAATTGGAAGAGAAATTACCACTCTTGATTAGGAAAAGGGCATGAAAATGATGAAATTTTTATAATAAATATGATCTTTATTGTAAGGTTAATAGGTACACGCAGGTACCCTACCTTTAAACCTAATGATATTGACAAACTCCTAATGAGTGCATTACTGGACCGGTCTAAACAGATTGGAGATATGCAACTATCTCTCCAATTTTGTAAATAAAAATCGTGCCATTGGCAGAATACAAACTTGCAGTTTGACTTCTGTGGCAGGAAAATCATGGAACCCTTGAGATACAAAAATACAGCAAGTAATTTGATGGTCAATCACTTTCTTCTTATTCAATAATTTACATAGCGACGTAGTGTGGCAATTAGAGAACATAGTGTTAATCTTAGAACTTTTAGTTTCATCTAGTGGATAGACCCTCGTAGGTAGCACAGCAATTATAATCACCTTTCTCCTCCACCAAGTGGAATAACGCCTAAGAGTTAGTCGCCTTAGTAGAGTGTAGAATGATGTTTTTCTCCTGGAAACAAACTTGTGTTTCTCGTCCAGCACACCTATCCAAGAATAGAGGCGATTACAGAAACAAAACAATGGCACCACATAGTCACAGCTACTTTCGCGTTTAATACACGATTAACCCAACTTAGCCCTCCACTGGATGGCTGATGTATACTAATTTCAAAATGTGATATTTTTAGACAATTTGAAGATTTATATTTATTTTTCCTGGTTGTGATAAAGAAAAAAAAACATTCTTCGGATTAAAAATGGTTAGCTTCCCAATATTAACATGTACTGTTTTCAAATGTAATTAAATTGTCGAAAGAAGAGATCACATTTTTGTTTTCTTGTTGAAATGTAACTATGCAGTAAGTGTGTTGTAGACTTTACAAAAAAAAAAATAATAATATTGTAAAATTTATTTTTAATTATCTATCTTTTTAAAATACAGGACGTCCCATAAGGCCGGAACCAAAAGAAACTATTATACCTTGCAGCTTAGGTGGGTTAATCCAGTTATGATTATCTTTGGACTAGTAGCCTATTTATTACCGGTTAACTTCATCTGTCACATAAAAATTAGCCTAATCACTAAAAAGCATGATTGTTACTAAATCAGCTTAATTGCACAGACCCTCGTGGGTAGCACAGTTCGTAGGATCGTCGTCCTCCCCACACTGGGTGGACAAGACTTGAGTTCGAATCCCGTCGATGATGGGAGGAATTTTTATGGGTCTTTTTCAGAACGTGGCTGAGTTTGTCGGTCTCAGGCGAGGTTAGCGTGTTTTTTTTTTCTCCAGGAAACTCGGGTTTTTCGTCCAGCAAAACAGAAAATCGATCTCAGAACACACCCAATTCACAGACAGTACACACGGAGCAACGTGGCCTAAGTAGCCGATGCGTCTAAAAATCCAATAACAACAACATAATTGCACATGGAGCAATGTCTGTTCATAGAACTCCATGTGTTGATCAGAATCATCAACCCTCACTCAGTGCTTTAAGAATTTTTAGTTTGAAAGGTGCTTCTGATTTCTCTTCAACAGGATGTTCACTGAATTTTGATATCCAGCACAAAAGTTTGTTTGGACTGGATATATTCCAAGAGTTCCAAGCCTTGTTATGATCTTTGTTCCATTAGAAACTCTCTGTGAAGGTATGCATCTTTCATTCAACACTTACCCTGTCTCCCTTAACATGCACCTACATTGTTTACAATCGGTGATAAGCGTTGAATTTTGAAATACGTATGGTAATCAAAATCATCCATTTTATAGAAAACCAATGAAGCAAACGGAATAAATGAAAAATATCCTATTTCAAACAAACGCAGGAAGCTATTAGAAAACTTGGCCAGTTTTGGTACCCAATAGGATATCAACAAAGTCAGGTTAAATTCTATAGTAGGGTATCGATTGAATTATCACAAGAAAAGAATGCTGGTGATGATTTACTCACAATGGAAGGAGAAAAAGAGGAAGTTACTGGTACTAATGAG
Organism: Mastigoproctus giganteus; assembly: GCF_048544385.1. Classification (NCBI taxonomy): domain Eukaryota; kingdom Metazoa; phylum Arthropoda; class Arachnida; order Uropygi; family Thelyphonidae; genus Mastigoproctus; species Mastigoproctus giganteus. Next base: position 13,140,464 of record NC_143580.1, read on the forward strand.
ATAGGTACAATGACTGATGAGTTGGACAACGTTCAAGACGTGTCCTCCATGTACGATGGTATTATGGAGTTGCGAAAGGATATTAGGAGTTTTTTGCTGGGAGAAACAAATGAGGTTACTAAAAAGGCGGAGGATGCTATTATGGACAAGTGGTCCAATTTAGAGACAGTCGCAACTGCTTTGTTAATCGAGAATGAACGGTTGAAGGCAATTACTGATGAAGTTAGTAAACATGCACAACTTTTAGAAATGATTATACAGACATTTTCTACTTCCCCTGTTAAACACACAAAGTATACCAAGCCTCTTGAGAATTTGTGATCTGGAGAGGGAGGAAAGTATGGTTGAGCACGAATGTATTCAGTCGCAGACTACTGACGTCACGCGCACATACGGGGATATTATACGGACTCAGCTTAAGACTAAAGAAACTAGCACGGGAGATAATGTCATGATCCTGAGAGCTTTAGACAACAGTGATCTCAAAACAAGTTTGGACGTTAGAAATGTTGTTACAAGTACATTGAAATCTGATTTTAAAACTGTAAAAGTCAAAACTTTAAGGTTGGTTCGGAATAAGGGAGTTCTACTCGAAACTACTTCTAAATCAGGTTTGATTAATATCTCAACGTCTGATTCTTTAGCAGCAGCAGCAGGTATAACTACTGGGGTTCCACAGAGGGTAACCCGTTGGTTATTATTTATGACATTTCAAAAGATTTAAGTCAGGCTAACATTTTAGAAGATTTATACTGTAAGAATTTGGCTATTCATTTGAAGAAGTCAAAAAGGATACGACTTTTAGATTCACGACAAAGTCTAGAAGTACTTCTACTGTACATTGGGTGGTTAGTTTTGCGCCTCAGTAGAAGTACTTCTTCAAATCGTCGATGGGAAGAAGTACTTCTTCAAATCGTCGATGGGAAGAAGTACTTCTTCCCATTGACATAGACCTTTCACGATAGCTTCAAAATGTTTTCTTTGTTTAGGATATGGCCATACAACCAATTTTTTTTCCCATAATTCACCATCCTGTGGTCACTGTGCAAGTGGGGGCCATATACATGCGGAGTGTCCCAACAATGAACAGGAGCCCCGTTGTATCAACTGTAAACGTAAGAAGAGGGATTATCAACATTCTGTGAAAGACATACGGCTTCCAGAATATCAAAGAGCACTTGAATTAGCAAAAGATAGAAGTGCTTATGAATAATGCATCCAAACAGAATCTGGTTTGTGACTCTGTAGAGAGTGTTACAGCATCTTCTATAGCTTCTGCTGGTATGAAGAGTATTAGGATATTGCAAATTAACGGGCAAAGATCAAGACTGGTTGCAGATGAGGTTAGGCGTTCGGCTGAGGAGAATCAATTAGATATACTATCACTGCAAGAACCCATACTGTGCCAAAGTTCGGTCTGATCAATCTGTTCAGATATTGAATTATTCTTTATCTTCTCCAGCCTGTACAGGAAGGATCTAAAACAGGAATTGTAGTGTTAAACAGAGACATAGATGTTGTAATTATTTATGGCTTGTGTAATAGTTATGGCATTTGTGTGATGATTATATTTAAATCAATAGCATTTTACCTAATATCATTGTATTGTTCACCGTCTATGGATTTCCACGTATCGTTAGTTTATTAGTATTAGTATTAGTATTAGTAACGGCCGTATGGTGCAAGAAAGCCTATGGCTTATGCTGCACCAGCCAAAAAAAAAAAAAAAAAAATCCGAACAAAACAATGATAAAAACAAAAATTAAATAAATAAATAAATAATAATAATTAATAAATAAATAAAAATAATAAAATGAAATAAAAAATAAATAAAAAGGAAATTAATCCTATCATCCTATGCGCTTCTCTTACCCGAAAGTACTATCCAGATGACCTTTGAATTTCCCCAAACTGTCGGCCTCTATCACCCATGAAGGCAACTTATTCCAGTAATTTATAACTCGCTGGCTAAAATAAAACTTCCTGCAGTCCAATCTAAACATTTCCCCCCGTAACTTGAATTTATATCCCCTAGTTCTAGCATCATTTATAATCTTGAAAATTCAGAGTATGCTCTTATATGGAGCATACTCTGAATGTATTAAGACCAAATAATGTTATTATAACTGCTGATGTCAATGCGAAATCCGGCTTGTGGCATAGTGCAACGACGGATACGCGAGGTCTAATTCTTGAAGAGTTAATAGCATGTCATGATTTGCATGTTTAAACAGGCCTAACCAACTGTCTACATTTTGTGGATCTATGGGACAATCGATCATTGACGTAACCTTGGTGTCTGCTGGTCTTCGACGCCTAGTGCGGGATTGGCAAACAATTGCAACGTGGACATCTATTGATCACCGTGCTATTTTCTTCATTGTTGATGTTGGTCCAAGGCTTGTTGACAGTCAACAGTGTCCATTGGAGCATAGTAGGTGTTCCCTTAAAAAGTTGAATTGGACAGTGTTCGATTACTCTGTTGTTGTTGTTGTTGTTGCTGATTTTACTATGGATAGGCAACGTCAGTTGGTGGAAGCACCTGCAATGGTTATAATTAATACCATACAGAAATCCATTATTAAAGTTGCAAATAAATCAGCTAATAAGAAAACTTGTACTCCCAAATCCTGTCCTTGGTGGTCAAGTGAACTTACTGCCCTTCGTCGAACTGTGTATCGTGCGCGAAGACAATATCAGCGTCATCGTGATTGAAGGCCCGAGGAGGTAAATAGGTTGCCGAAACGTATTTAACAACTAAAAACACTTACTGTAGAGCCATAGCGGCACGTAAACGAGAAACTTGGAGGGTATTCGTCAAAGAATCAGGAAATCGAAACCCATGGGGGTTGTTGTATAAAATTTCCAGGAACAAGTTGCATTCCTCGGATGTATTTGGGTCAGTTACAGTTGATTCTCAAGACACGATAGGCTGGGAAGATACCGTTGACGCAATATTGACTAAATTGTTTCCAACAGATGATGTTGAGAAAGATACGTATGACCAGTCAGCTATTCGGATGGATAATGAAATATATCAAACTCAAAGAGTTGCGGCTCAGTTTACCTCTCAGGAAAACTGGAAAATGGATCTCATTGAAAACGCTTTCCTACTCAGGTTTCATAAATTGTTTCCACATTTGTTTCTGGCAATGTATAATAAGTGTTTACTTGAGGGATATTTCCCTGACGAATGGAAGGTTGGCCTATTCAAGTTAATTAGAAAACCAGGAAAACCAGTGATGGAACCCAGGTTGCATCGACCAATTGCTCTTTTAGCTAATTTTGGCAATGTCTTAGAACGGCTTATGGCATTTCGTGTCTCTGGGATAATGACAGCTTGTGATATGGTTTCTGCGCGTCAGTACGGATTTACACCTGGCAGATCGTGTGAGGATGCTCTGGTCGACTTTATAACACATATTAGAGGTTCTACGTCTAAGTACGAACTGGCCATTTACGTGGATTTTGAGGGAACTTTTGATGGCCTGTGGTGGGAATCTACCCTTGAACAATTAAGAGTTGCTGACTGCTACTCATTGCAACTGTACAAGTTGTTTAGAAGTTATTTCACAAATAGGTATATGGTGGTAAAATCACAATATTATTATGTTAAAAAGCAGGTATTGCGAGGGTGTCCGCAAGGATCAGTGTTCGGACCCCTTATTTGGAATATGGTATTGCACAATTGGTTAGTTCAATCTTTTCCAAACACAAAATATCATTGCTTTTGCAGATGACTTAACAATAATAATTGCTGGTAGATCAAGAGTTGACTTGGAGAATAAGACTAATATGGTATTGAATAATTTGTACTCCTGGGCAAAAAATTACAAGCTTACTTAGTCTTACTAAGACTAATATAATGCTTTTTAAAAATAGTCTAAATTTCAACCGACCTCCGCAAATTAAGCTTAACGGACAACAAATACCACTTGTGAAGGAAACTAAATCTTTGGGCTTGTTGATTGACTATAAATTAACGTTTGCTCCACATTTACAATATCTTAGTAATAAAGTAAAGAAATTCTCCAGTGCAATTATTAGGGTGTCTAAAGCAGATTGGGGTTTATCGCGGAAGACTTTTTTTTTGTACTACACAGCAGTTTTCCTCCCCTTGACAATGTATGCTGCTGGAGCCTGGTTTTACCGGGCTACGATTGTCAGGGTACAAACTAAGTTACATTCAATTCAACGGTTGATGCTCCTTAGTATTTTGAAAGTATGTCGAACAGTTTCAACAGCCGCTGTGCAAGTCTTGGCCGGAGCGATTCCATTGGACTTGTTTCTTGTATACCGTGGATTGTGTTATTGTATAAAGAGACAAATACCCACTACGATTTTAGGTATTGAGCTTAATAATTTTACTAGTATCAATAGTGACAGAAAGCGGTGTTTTAATGAAGTCATAAACAAATGGCAAACACGATGGGACACTGGAACTACAGGAAGAGTTACACGACAGTTTATCCCTGACGTTACGTTTTTGGTTAATAGGCATCTTACGAGTTGGTTTACTCCTGCCTTGGAAGCACTGTTCTTGGTGACGGGCCATGGATCTCTGAATGGGAAGTTGTTTGCGCTTGGACTGATTGATACTGATAGGTGTCTGTGTGACGCTAATGAGGATTGGTATCACATTTTGTATGATTGTTCTATCTATGAGACCTATAGGACGGCACTTGGTGGAGTTATTGGATCTTTGATACCTGGACAGGAAGTTTTACTTGTCTCTGGGCAGCGTAAATTTGATGCTTTTCAAGAGTTCTCGAAAGCAGTATTTCAACTTAGAAGATCTTTGTATAGATAGTTGATATTTAAGTCATAGGTCAACATATGCCTGATTGGTTCTAGATGCTTTGAGCGATTGTGAAGGAGTCTTTTTTTCTTTTAATTACTCTGGACTGGGCCTCCAGAGGCGTGCAGTCTGTATATAATGTACAACGAAACGAGGCGAATTTGAACAAACGTTCTGGGAGCCGCCTTACCTATATATACATACATACATACATATTTCTAACATAATATTGAAGAGATACTTTGTTTCTCAGAAAGTGAAGGTATGAAACATGCTGGTAGCATTGCTCTCGCGGTAGCACAATGGCTATAAACACCATGCTCTCACAGTTAGTATAAGTACATGGTGTTGCATATCTACGCTCAATGATCGCTGAATTACTACCACCTACCTAATACCGTGCTGGACCACTGTTCTCACGGATAACAGCCGCTATTCCCCTAGGCATTTGCTCTACTCTGAGGACGTCCGAGGGGATCTGCAGCCAGGTTGGTATATTAGTCTGAGGTTACTGCTGTCCATATGCAAAACCTTCCATTTATCAAAGTTAAAACTCAATTTCCACTTCTCACCCCGTCCGTTCTATTTTCTAGACAGTATTATGCATCGATTTCTGTTATTAACCACTCTGCCAACCTTTGTATCATCTGCAGACTTAGAAACAATAAGTCTGATAATTTCATCAAGTCATTAATAAATACTTTAAACAGTAAGGGGCCTAGCACTGAACCCTGATGGACTCCATATATAACCTTGGTCAAAGAAGAGTAGTGCCCATTAATAGCCAATTTCAGCCTTCTGCCACTCAACCATCCCTTTCTCCAGTGACTTGCCCCCCCCCCCCCCCCAATTCCACACTGCTTCAATTTTTACACCGGTCTTTCGTGTGGAAGAGTGTCAAAAACTTTACTTAATTCTAATTATATCACATCCAAATCTTTTTTTGAATACGGTTCCTCTGTTAAGGCATCATAATAGCTAAGCATAATAGTCAGGCAATATTTTCCCTTAACGAATCCAGGCTGTGATTGAAATATGACTGCATTCTTGTCAAGATTATTTTGCATTACTTCTTTGATCACTGTCCCCATTATTTTCCTTGCAGCAACGTCAAGCTTACAGGTATGTAATTACTCACATCGCCATTTGATTGTGGGATGAAATGATGCCATAAGTCTCATCAATTTATCTGACATCTTTTCAGGTATAAATCTTGAAATATATCTCTTGGCGTGTATGAAAAGCTTACTAGTTTCTATGATTACTTCCCTGAATGGTTCCCATTTTTTAATTTGCAGTTGGACATACTGAAGAGAATTTAAAAACTGTTCAAGACCACTACAGTCACCTTTAAAAAAGCAAAATCTTTCCTTTTACTCTTGACAGTAGTTCCTTTTTTAAGTAAATTCGACATCACCATATTATGATCACTGCTCTTATTGTTCCTGTACCTAGAGTTTCTTAATGGATGAGGAATTACTGCTGATAATTAGTTTTCTCTTGTTGCCCAACTGGTGTAGAAAACAGTCATTCAACAAATGCAGAAATACCTTGTTACTGTGTGACTGACCAATCCACAAATTTCAGTAAATATCTGAAAAGTTAAAATCCACCAGCCTAAGACATTCTGGGTTACTGGCCCGCTCTATTTGTCTGTTCAATTTTTAGTTTAAAAAATTCACAAAAACTCTCATATTAGGACTACTCGAGAACAGTCCACCAGTATTATGCCCATAAATTGCATATGTTCTCCGGTCACTTTGTCTGTTTTGTTGGTTGAAGAATCCGAGTTTTTGGGGAGGGACCTAGCTGTCCTCGCCTGAAATCGACTAAGTCAGCCATGTAGTAAAAACAAAAGCACCTAAACATGTAATTAAAAAAACAAAAAAAAAAAAAAAAAAAACAAACCTAAAAGTTCGTCTCGTCGTTGGCGGATTTGATCCTGGGCCTATTCAACCCATCTAGGGTTGAATAGGTCCAGGATCTGGAATTCGAGTTCTCAGCTATTAATCGAATTATAAATTCAAGGTTGGCCCCAGATTCAACTGAAAGAGCGCTACAAGAATACGTTAACAGCTTTTGTAAGTCAAATGTTCAGATCATCATCATCAGCCATTTTCAATCCACTGCAAGATGAAGGCCTCTCCAGCAACTTTCCAGTTCCTTCTGTTTTGTGCAATGGCCATCCATTTACTACCCATGAACTTGTGAATTTCATTTGTCCATCTCCGTCGTTGTCTTCCAGGTTTTCTTCTTGCTCCTCTTGGGTACCATTCTATTATTCTCTTAGTCCATCTGTCATCATATCTTCGAGCTATGTATCCTGCCCAAGACCATTGTAATTCTTTAGTTTTGATAAGAATGTCCTTTACTTGAGGTTGCTATCTAATCCATGTGTTTCTCTTCTTATCTAACAGTCTGATTCCCAATATAATTCGTTCCATTCTTCGCTGTGTAGTTCCCAGCTTGTCCTCCATTCTTTTGGTGAGTGCCCAAATTTCACTTCCATAAATCATGGTGGGAAGTATACATTGGTTCACTATTTTCGTTTCAGACAAATTGGGATATTGCTCCTCAGTATGTGATTATATTTCTTGAATGCAACCCATCCAAAATTTATTCTTCTCTTGACTTCCAGCCATTTATGATTATTACAGCTAATGGCTTTTTATTATTATTATTAGTCATATGATGCAAGGAAGCCTGAGGCTTATGCTGCACCAGCCAAAAAACATTTTGGACTTGTCCCAGATATGAATCCACCTTTTCAATTACTGCTCCTTCAATGATTATATCCCTTTCTGTAGCATACTTTTGTTTTAGCCATATTCATCTTTAGTCCGAAATCCTTACTAACTCTGAATAACTGATTAAGATTTTCTTCTAATTCTTTGTAATCATGGCTTATGATCGCAATGTCATCTTCAAATCATAAATGGCTTAGGTACTCTCCATTGATATTGACTCCTTTCTGTGACCAGTCTAATCTAGTGAAAGCTTCCTCAAGGGAAACAATAAACAACTTCTTCGGAGATATTGTGTCTCCTTGTCCTGTTCAGGTAACCAAACTTAAATCAAGATTTCCACATCCTTTAAAGTTTCTTATAGTGAGGACAATGAAGCAAGAATTCTGAACACTAATAACTGGACCGAAGGAACATTGATATTGCCTTTTCGCAAGAATGTAAGTACAAGGACAAAATCAATAAACCCATCCTCACCTTTGAATATTGAAAACGGAAATAAATAGCAACTACAGACAATCAAGAAAATATCAGGAAAGAATCAGGAAAATAGGATTCCAGTTCGGCAAAATAAGAATAATTTTCTACGTTGTTATCAAAACGTGCAATGTCAGAACAATACCAACTTCAAAGACACTTATTCCCTTATATTACAAGAAAACTGTGATATCTACTTTTTAGTGGAAACATGGCCCACTCATGATGTTAAGGACAGTGAATTGGTCCCACCGGATTTTGTTGTTATTCGTAGGGATAGACTGGATAAGAAAGGGGGTGGGCTGATGATTGTTTGTCAAAAAGAGATTTCTATCTCAACAATCAAAGTTTTGGTTAACATTGAAGGTATTTTTCTTCAAATGGACAGCGGCCCTTATACTTGCTTTGTTATGCTTGCCTACCTTCCACCACCTGTAGATAACTCTATATGATGGAATTTGAGAACAATATCGACCAAATTTTTGATCAACATCTGGGAATGAACCCTTTAATTGTTTTAGGGAACTTTAATATGCCACATGCCTAAAATGGATGTAATGCCAATCCAACTAATGTTTGGACATTTAAAGGTAGATTTCAAAAAATCTTCATTTCTTTAAATTTGAACGAGATCTGTGAATTTCCAACTATAAACGAGAACTACTCGCATTTAGTGTTCACCAACTGTCCTTTGGAGGTCTTTAAGCCAACTAATCTTTTCAAATCAGATCACATTCCCGTGGCTTTTTTCATCAAAAAGATAACTGATATGAATTGCGAATTTAAAAACTGTAATTGGGAATTACTATTAAAAATCAATGTTCCTCAAGAAGCACTGGACTGCTTTTATCAAATAATTAACGAAGTTACAAACACTCTTGTTCCATGCTATAGTGCTCCTGATTCAGATTACCCACACTGGTTCTCTAAAGAACTAAAATCCCTACTGACACAAAAACGAAAATTGCATAGCAGGTTTAAGATAAATAAGGCCTTTACAATAAATATTCTTCCTTAAGAAGACAGGTCAAGATGACTTTAAAACAGGACTGCAACAAATACTTGGGCTTCGTTGAAAGAAGAGTCTTTGAGGCAAAAGATATGAAGCCTATATTTAGCTATTTCAAGCCAAAAAAATCAAAATGCGGCTGTAAACACGCTAGATATTCCCAATGATTTGTCATCTTAGTCTGAGGTGGACTATCTAGCTAGCAGGATGGAAGGTAACGAAATTTTTCTTCTCAACTACATTGATACACTAAGAGTACTTGAAATCAACAAAGCAGAATTGTTGAGCACATTCCACAGTATGAAAAAGGACCTCACACGAGGCCCGGATGGTATCCCTACTGTTTTATAGAAAAAAATGTGGAACCACACTGGCAAAGTGATTACTTCAGTTAATAATATTGTTCTTTGAGAGTGGAATCTAACCAACTCAACTAAGAAAGGCTTTTATTATCCCTAAAAAGAGTTCCATCCTCACCCAACAACTACACAGCAGTTTGTCAATTAAATACACTCTCAAAGATAATTGAATCCATTGCAATGAACCAGCTATTCAAATTTATGAAACTTAATCTGTCGGATTATTCTCATGGATTTATCAAGGATCGTTCCATCTGCACAGATATGATTTAATTTGTCTCGAATATATCCCAGGCGCTTGACGAAGGAAAACAAGTCGACTCCATCTTCCTAGACTTAAGCAAAGCCTTCAACAAGGTAGTTCATCAGAGACTAATTAATAAGCTGCATTGCTGTGGTCTCAGAGGACAGGCACTAACCTAGATTGCAAACTACTTGTAAGGTGGTCTTAAAAGTGGTCTTCAATACAATGAGAAATCTTACCAAGAGTGGTGTGTATTCTTTGGACTTGAAACGCTGGAAGAAAGAAGAGATAAAACCAACTTACTCCGTTTTAACCAGCTGTTAAATGGTACCATGAATTGCCCTCATCTCGTCTCAAAAATAAACTTCAACGCCCAGACAAGAGCGTTAAGAAACCATCCAATGTTACAAAATAGGGAATGCTTTTACCACTAGATGGCATAACTTTAACAACTTCTTTTCTTTTAATGTTCAGATAAAAGGCGGTTTTGAAGAGTAGATGCGCGTATACTTTGTTATGCGGATTTTGTTTTGTAGTCACTCATGTATTCATAATGTCCATCTTCTGGAGAATGTTATGGATGCACTCAGAATGCTAAGTATCACGTGATACTGTCACGCTATATGCTAAATATGTCATAATGTTATTGGAAAAATAGTCATCTGTCACTTTATCTCTTCACCACATCTCATCGAGTACCTTTCTAGGAGACTGCGCACTTACCTTTATCATCTAATCTAACCTTGTGTACCAACAAAGATAATTACAGGATGGAATATGTTGATGCGCTTGTTACAATAGCTTTATCCCCAGGATAGCATTGTACTATCAAGGATTATAAAGAAAACAAAAAGTACAATTTAATTTGATCTGTTCTTGTGTATTATCTGTTTCTGGTTTGAGTGCCAAGTATGGTGTGAATGTCATGGTTGGCATGGATTAATACAACAGTAACAAAATATGTGAACGCACGGCATGTTTTTATATGCTAGAATTTGTTTCTGTGTCCTGTGCGCCTTGTTCTTAAGTTGTTTTCATCTCTGCCTCAAAGTAAACAAAGGTTAGTGTATGGATTTATTATCTATCTAATCTCTTTTGGATATTGTAAATCGTTGTAAATGCGTGATTGCAAGGAAAGATATTTATATAAAAGTCTTTAAATTATCCTTAAATAAAAAGAATAAGTTCCGGGTTTACAAAACAATGGAGTAAATTAAACCTGTATATGCACACCGTCTACAACGAAAGGCACGCTTCGCGCCAAGAAGATTAAGACAGAGAAATCCATCTAGAAAATATTAGTAAAGTGAATTATAAAAATAAAAATTGAAAAATGTTTAAATTTTTGTATATGGTAACAAGATCAGATCAAGTTTTCTTTAGACATAATAGGCGAACCAGAGCTGCATTTTAGGTTTCACATTATAGGGTACCCTCGTGGGTGGCACAGTTGGTAGGATCGCTGTTCTCCCACACCTGGTGGAAAAGACCTGAGTTCGAGTCCTGTCGATGACGTGGGGAATCTTTATAGGCTTTTTTTTTCACAACGTGGCTGAGTTAGTCGGCCTCAGGCGAGGGTAGCGTGGTTTTTTCTCCCGGGTTTTTCGTCCAGCAAACAGAAAATCAACCACAAAACAATACGCCTTAGTCGCTGATGCTCCTAATTTTTTAGTCTATTATTTGGTGTCCCTGTCTTTATTTGTCAGAAAAACAAAAAGAAAAATGGAATAAGTTAATAGGTTCATGCTGACCACTCTATTGTAAACTCTCAAATGTTCCAGTAGGTATTGAGGACCACTGATCCAATCCATCAGGGAGAAATAAAGAACTGATGGACAGTTATAGATCGATGGGTCTGTAGTTGGGAAGACTGTGCCGTCTATGGTTAAGGATACGATACAGGACCATATATACGGTAAGAATGGGTCTCTGTATTGTCTTCTGGAGGGAGATCTTGGTTGAAAAATCTGGTAAAATACTGTGACCAGATTATAAAACCGTCTATGTAAGCAACAACTTTCACATTATATATTTGGATTTTAGTGAAGTTTACCTTGAAGCAGCATGTTGTTGGAATAAGTTGCCCAAGTTGGAATATTGACATAATGACACAAATGTGACCGAGGCGGAGTGTTTGGCAAAATTCTAGGTGGGATTGGATACCATGCATCATTATGCTAGTTTAATACAAAGTATGAAGCCACTAAAACTTGCAAAAGTGAACACTATACAAAAATAAATGAATCTATCGGTATTTATAAATAGGGTCAATTTTCGATTCATGGGGTATGTAAATCGCCAAGGAGGGATTTATCTAGGTTCGATGCAGTGGTGCAGTTGCTCAATGGCTCGAAGGCAGCGGGAGACCTTGGATGGGGGGGGGGCTGTGGTGTTTATATACCCTAAAATAAGATCGTGGTGCTTTGGAGCAACCAGTAATTGTATTGTTCCAGGGTCTCCCGCTGCCTTCGAGCCCTTGAGCAACTGCACCATTGCATCGAACCTAAGTAAATCCTGACTTCGCGATTTACATAAACCCACAGCCTAAGAATGGTCTGGAAAATTTGAATCAGGAGATTATCCACTTGTCGGTCATCTCTGAAGGAGATGACCGACCGCCATTGATGAGGTGAATTGATTACTATACAAAGTCGCCATTGAGTTGGATTCAAGCCAAACATATCAGGTGCTTGCAGAAGGATTTAATGCATGCAATGAAACCATTCCTTTGTATTTGCATTCAGAAATGTGTACAAATTGAGCAAGCGAAACCAAGAAAACTCTAGAGTCTCAAGGCTCTGGGGTATATCAGGGTTTTTGAAGTTGAAAGGTGTCCAGAGCTAGGATCATCGAAGGATGATCCACGAATCTTTTGTGGATTTCCGATGCACATTCTCTAAGCTGAAACATTTGTTACAAATTATCTCAGTAAAATCATCCATTTTAAGATGTTTTTCTCTTAAGAAAAACGAACTCGATGACTCCCTTGAAAAACGTCTTAAAAGGGTTTAACGCATGATATATTATTGATTTTAGAGAATGTAGATGTTGGATTGCAGTGCACTTCCTGATAAAGGCATTTATATTCTGGTGATCTGCTGACGCGGTATATAGACGAGTATCTACTATTTACATCTGAAACCCAATAAGTTTTTTTCTCAATTATCCAACTATTCTTTGCTGGTTGGTTTTCACACAACTTAAGAAAATGGACTCTAGTGTAAATAACGCGAAAAAATATAAGAAAAAATTATATTTCCAAGATTTAAAGGAAAATCAGCAATGTTCTAAATATTATACTTCACATATTTTTACAGTTTATTTTCAATGTATAGAACTTGCCACGATCTAAACGACTGTCACAATTATGTCAATAAAATTCAGATTATAAAGTTGGACAATGGAACACGCCATCCTTTCTAATTGTCATTGATTTTCATGGCCCGCACGGAAGTAACAACAACTCTAACGTAGTATAAATAGAGAACACAATGACTATGCTTGGTTGCCTTGAACAAATATCTTTTCTCCAGAGTAGGTTTTTAGGAGCATTAGCGACTAAGGCGATATTGCTCCACTGTCCTCGATTTTTTGGTTTCTGGAAACCAAAAAATCGAGGACAGTGGACAGTTTCGAAACCATGCTGCCTTCGCCTGAGACCGATTAACCTGGCCAATTTTTGAAAAGGACCCATAAAAATTCCTCATCTGATCAACGGGACTCCAACTCGGGTCTTTTGTACCCTCTAGAGAGGAGGGCAATTCTACCAACTATGCTACCCACGAGGGCAATTTTCTCGCTTTCTTTGTCTATATATATTTTTCCTATTCATCTTGATCTGTTTTTTCCTTCAGTTTACTACATTTCTTCATTCTAGGAGAAGCAGCTTCCAACGAAGATCCATTTTCAAGAAATTTTTTTGAAGTGATCGAGTCCTGTATTTTGGCTAAAACTATCATAATCTTTTACGAGGAAAATTTTCGTAAGTATGGCATGTACATGATCCTCTTTAAATTAACAAAATATTGAACTGGATTATAGTTTCCTTGTAGAGTATTTATTTCTATTGACACTGCCCTAACAAAAGAGCCTCATACTGAACCAGAAAGAATTTGTCATGGGGAAAACAGGATCTTTCGGAATTTCTAAGGTTTGTTATTACTGGAGCAAGTTTAGCACATAAATTGAGAAAACCACAATTGAGAAAACAAAGAAAATCAATGATGCGTCGAAGGCAACCATCTCAGAAGTATACAATGAGTGGAAGATGAAAGGAGAATGCAGCTCAAAAAGGAAGAAATGAAACAGGAATTTGGTAATAACCCAAGAACGAGACTGTAGGACTTAGTCTTTGGTTATGACCAAATTCCTCAAGCCAGTCTCCACTCAAATAGATATAAGTGGTATCGTGGTATTGTTGGCACGACTGGGTCCTCTCATACTATTAGAAGGTTGTGTTACCTCCACTTTATTATCTTTTATCTTTCTATCACATCGGACCAACTTCCCCCTGCAATGCTTCATTTTTACTTGGATTGGGATGGAGGACAACGCAAACTATCTGACTGGTTTGATAAACATCCCCAAGATGTAAATTCTCAATATTTACATCTGAACTAGATGAAAATACTGAGGATGACCGCCAAATCCCAAGATCTGAATCCATTCAAGAATGTCTGAGAATAAGTTTGAATAGGCCATTTGGTTTCATAGTTTTCTATCGACCATAGATGAATATCTTGATGAAAGAATGGTAAAATCTGAAGCTAGACTCTCGCAGACGCGTAGTGAAATCCATGCAACAACGTGTATGGGCTGGAATTAAAGGTTTCTAATTTTTCCAATTTGCCTCCCTCCATCTGCACTTTGGGTGCCTATAATGGACATCATCCATCATGGGAATCCTCCAAATTAGATGGAGCAGAAAGAATGATAGAAATATGCCTTAAAGATTATCAGCAATAGATCTATGTATAGATCTATTGCCAATAGATTTTTGATCTCCATAATTAATTTAATATTAATTTAAGCGTAAAATTATTAATTAAAATTTAATATTTTAACAGTTTCGTTGACATAATTTTTTCCTTCTAGGAGAAAGTGTCCAAAATCTTCTCAGCTATCTCCACGAGAAAGGATTTTCAACACATCTTGTCTCTCTTGTTTTTAAAGCAAATCCACCTTGGAAACGTATGCTACAACGCCTTGATTTCCTAGGAAACAATATTAGCATAATCTACCTCGGGAAAACAATGACCAATGAGATCATGACTCAGGTAGGATAGTTTTGGAGTAACGTCTTATTAATACGCGATTGTTTGAGGGGGACTTAGGAACATCGGCAATTAAGGCCATGTTACTCTTACTCTATGTATATTGTCTGTCAATTGCGTGTGTCTTTGGTCGCTTTTCTGTTCACTGGACTAAAAACCAGAGTTTCCGGGACAAAAAACCATGCTGCCTTCGCCTGAGACCGTCTAACTCAACCACCTTTTGAAAAAGGCCCATAAAAATTCTCCGCGTCTTCAACAGGATTCGAGCTCAGGTCTTTTCCACCCTGGGTTGTGCAATTAAATTGCACAACCCAGGGTGGACACCTGCACAGCTCAATGCTGAGACGCATATCTCAATGTATCCTCAATCGTGGTGGATTTACATCGCATTGATCTGTCCATTTGTATCTTTAAACATCGATTTGTATCTTTAAACTTTGCACTCCTTCTGGGTTGTGCAATTAAATTGCATAACCCAGAAGGAGTGATTGGGAGTGCATGAAAATCAGCAGGTGGATGAGTTGCGCAGAGGTGTACAAATGGTTAAAATACTGGATCAATCCGACGGAAGCTTTGGTTGATATAAAAACCAACATAAAATCGTAGAATTCAAAGAACCCCAACAGCAGGAACCGACTTCGGAGTGCAAAAATATTGCAAAGAATGCCAAGACGTCAGTTCTTACTAGGGTACCTGAAGCCATTTTTCAACAGGATAATGCCCGATCGTATACTGCAGGAGTTTCCTCTGAGTGTCTTCGTGGTCTGGACGACTGTCTTGGTTAGCCAGGTCTCAGGTGGATGCCTCCCCATTGAGTTCGTGCGGGCCATGATTGGATGCCATCATCTATGGAGCCACCCGCAGTCAGCACACACCACGGATGTACTACGGGACCCGGTGTAAGCGGCTGGTGAGAAACATCGCAGGAGATTATTCGACACCTGCACAGCTGGTAGTGCCCCTGTACAAATATCTTCTCTGTTTGACTTTGTTGCTTTCGGAGTGCACACCACAGTCATCCCTTCATGGCTGTTGTGTGTCCATCTGCGAATGGGCTTCTTCAAAAGGATAATGCGCCATGTAACAAGACTAGAGAATGTGGATTGTACAAGACAATGTTAGATCAATAAAAGGTTCTTTAAACATACGGGTGATCGATTACTTTTGGCAATATTATGTATGTATTCTATAAACCATAACCATTTTTTTTTTAAATGTATTATTTGTTTTTGTTTTCAGATTTCCAACCATGCTACATCCTTTGTAATGAAAGTGATTCTCTTTACTACAAATGAAACTGTGAACCAAGGCCTGTATAGCAGATTTCCTGTTTTGGCATGTAGGCTGACGACTATGACAAGCATTCCTTGGAACACTCAGGTAATATGTAGAAATTTAAACATAAGATTTGTCATTAAGACAGTACTCTACATTCCAGATTTTGTAGATTGGCTTTGCATTACAAACAACCCCTTTTTGTAGGAATGGAGTGGTCTGTGACGCTGGTGAAGTCTCAAAGTCTAACCATATAACCTGCTAACCATCCAATACATTGCAGGAGTAGCAAGGCCAATATCCACATGTACTCGCAGGAAATACTCCTATAGGCTATGACAGTCGATGGCCATCACCGGTGCCCATGCTCAATATGAGACAGTAGAAACTGCGCCTTGCATGGGCACGTCAATGCTAACACTGAACATGTGGAAATCTGTCGTCTGGTCTGATGAATTCCGTTTCCAATTCCATCATGCTGGTGAATGTATCCGCCTTTCGAGAAAGCAACATGAGGCCATGGCAATTGAATACACTGTTGGTGTTCGGTAGACTGGAGGTGGTGTTGGTGTGGTATGGTCCCTCTGATCACTGTTGATCAACAGCTGGATGTGAACTCCTACCTCTCTATTGTCGTGGACCAGGCATACCCCATCGTGATAGTAGTGTATCAAATAACTCCGGCGTGAACAAAACAACACTGTGCTAGAAGGCTCTGGCAGGTTGTTAACTGGTTTCAGGAACATGACAAATCTCTGTCCTCCCATGGCAGCCCAATTGATCCGATCTCAACCCACCCAATTGAGTATGTTTGAAATCCACTGGAAAAGATCATTCGAGAAAGCAATACTGGACACATTGTGCAACAGTTGAGTAGCACTACCACAGGACATAACCTTGTGCAGTCCATGCCAAGATGTGTACGTACTGTATGACTGGCAAAAGGTTTCCTCACAAGAGGGGGTATTAGGTATTGCTAATGCAAAACCAAGTCACTGTATACAAGAAAATCCAGAGAGTGTTTACGTGCATGTGTCCCAAAAAGGTCAAAACCTTTTCCATACTGACTGTTCATACCAAATTTCGTTACTTCCTCTAGATAATAAGAAGGTACTAACTAATTTTCATTTCTTTCTTTCTGTAGACAGGGGATGTACAAGAAAAAGTTACTGTACACGGAGTGCCCCCCTCTCACATCAACTGTGACCATGCAGTTCTAATTGGAGTATGGAAGGCTAATTCCATGAGTTGGAAGTTCAACAGTTGTGCTAACGACAAACCCAGAATTGATTTTGAAGGAAAACAGCTGACCATTGCGGCCATGAATGTAAGTTGCATACGCCTTCTAGTTTCCTTTTCTCCTTATTTGCCTTCTAAGGCCGTTTCTGGAGTAGATCGGTTGTTTTAGAATGACCTCTGAGGCAATTAAGGTGGTGAGGTATTGGCATAAACAATGTTCTGTAAATTGTGTGTATTTCATGGTAAATTGGAATGTTTTCCTGGATGGATCACAACCACTGTGCCTGCCTAACCTAATCTCGCGGCAAAGTAATTCCAAAGCAACCAAAGCTATGAGGAGTCAGTATATTATATCTGTAAATTAGGTTGGTTTGCTGTTTGCTTTGCGAAAAACCCGAGTTTCAGTGAGAACAACCAGGCAACTCTCGCTGAAAAATGTCCTCGCGTTTTTGACCGATTTCCAATTCAGGTCGTTTCCATCCGGTGTGAAAAGATGGTAACTATAACCACTCTGGCGGGTTGAATGGTTTTATCTCCTGGACTTCGTCTGCGCGGGATTCGAATCTGGGCCTTTTCCAACAGGCGGGAGAAGCACAGTGGTATCTTCATCGTCCTTCCCCCCCGAGCAATATGGCCTTAGTTGCTAATGCTCCTAAAAACCAAATAACAAACAATAACATAACATCGTCCTTCTCACACAGGATGGAAAAGGCCTGAATTCGAATCCGTCAATGACGCGAGAAACTTTTATGGGGTTTTTCCATTTCGTGGTTGAGTTAGTCGATCTCAGGTGGGCTTTCTTATGTGGAATTCATACCATTGATCCAAACTGCTTATATCTTTTTTTTTCAAGGATGGTAAATATTAGCACTGTGTCCTGTAATCTTCAAATCAGTGTGTTCCTCTTAACGAATTCTTTCCGTCCAAATACGTTTCTGACCATTTGATTAATGTGTATATCAATGGACGTTGCTGGAAAATAGGATACCAAGGTAAGTAACGTGGCTTATCTATCAATCCATCCAAGAGCCAACCAATTCTTACTCATGTTCAATCGTTTAATTTGGAACTTGATGGAACATGAGTAGTAGTAGTAGTAGTAGTAGTAGTAGTAGTAGTAGTAGTAGTAGCAGTGGCATTTGATGCAAGAAAGCAAGTGTATGAGCTTATGCAGCATCAGCCAAAAAAAAAAAAAATCACACCATTCCCTCCAAATGCCTGTCCAGTTCCTTCTTAAATTTATTCAACCTATCAACTTCCAAAACGACAGATGGAAGTTTGTTCCAGCAATTAACCACCCGCTGGCTAAAGGCAAATTTCCGCACATCTATTCTACATCTGTCCTTTCTTAATTTGAACTTATGTCCCCGTAGGTTGGTAATCTGAAAAAGTGGAAGGATACAATCAGAATTCAGCGTGCTCAACCCATTCAAGGCCTTATACACCTCAATCAGATCACCGCGCAGGTGCCTAGTCTCCAGCCACTGCAATTTGCAGAACTTATGTCTCTCTTGGTAAGAGGATCCCTTCATTCCTCTCACGAATCTTGTTGCCCTTCTCTGTACACGCTCAAGCAAATTGACATCCTTCCTAAAATGAGGCCTCCAGACCTGTACGCAGTATTCAAGGCGTGGCCTGACCATTGCCTTATACAGAGGGATAATCACCTCCTTCTCCCTAGCAAAATTCCTATATATCATTGACAAAACCCCATGACCTACCCTGGCAGCCTGTCTGCATTGCTCAGAAAACTTCATATCTGACTGCACAATTACTCCCAGGTCTTTTTCATTTTCTACCACTGTCAGTGTAGTACCACACAGTTGTTACGTTTCTCTGGGGTTATTTCTACCCATATGCAGTACTTTGCATTTGTCAAGGTTAAACTTCAGTTGCCACTTCTTAGCCCATCTGCCCAAATTATCTAGATCCTGTTGCAGTAGCACACTGCCATTACTGTCATTAACAACCCTGCCAACCTTTGTATCATCTGCAAACTTCGACATTAAGCCTGATATACCTTCATCAATATCATTGATAAATATACAAAACAACAGTGGACCCAACACCAAACCCTGTGGGACTCTACTAATAACGTTAGTCCACGAAGAGCAGGACCCATTGATTACCACCCTCTGTCTTCTCCCACTCAACCATCCTTTTATCCATTGTAGAAACTTACCCTTAATACCATTCTGCTCCAATTTGTACAATAGTCTTCCATGCGCAACAGTGTCAAAAGCTTTCCTGAAATCCAAATATATGATATCAAAATTATTTTTTGCATCCAGTTCCTTTGTAACCACATCATAATATCCTATCAAATTTGTCCGACAAGACTTTCCCTTAACAAACCCATGCTGTGTCTGAATTATTGCTGCAGTATTGTCTAGATGATCCCGTAATGCATCTTTAACCAGTGACTCCATTATTTTACCCGGAACAGAAGTTAAACTAACTGGTCTGTAATTACTCGTGTCACCCTTCGATCCCCCTTTGTGAATTGGGGATACATTTGCACATCTCCAGTCCGTGGGAACCTCCCCTGAGTCCAAGGATGCTCTCATAATTATGGCTAAGGGTTTGCTTAGTTGCTTTGCCGCCTCCTTTAATATAACTGGATAGATCTCATCCACTCCAGATGCCTTTCTTATGTTTAACTTTAATAATTTCTCCTCCAGTTTGCTTTCTGTTATTACAAAATCATTAAGTACCCTGCTACAATTTGATAACCTTCTGCTTTTCAAACCTTAATAATTCCCCATGTGTGAATGTAGATGCAAAATACTCATTCAGTTTGTTTGCTATCTGAGCAGGATCATCAACAGTCGAACCATCGATGTCAAGTGGACCAATCAGGTTCATCCCCTTCCTTTTAGAGTTTATATAAGTAAAGAAATCCTTGCTGTTTTTCTTAGCATCTTTTGCCAAGGATTTCTAGTAATCTACCTTCGCCTGCCTAACCTCCTTTGTCACCTGATTTGCTAGACACAAAAAACCCAAGTTTCTGGGAGAAAACATTATGTGAGAATAAGAATTAGTTGTCTCTTGGATGGATTGATAGATAATCCATTTGAAACTGCTCACTTTTTTTAGTTTGTCAGAGAATGCTGAAAGTGTCGATGTATTATGGTATCAAAAATATTAGTTCGTCTAGCATACAAGCAAACAATTGAAGAATATATGCTATTACGTAATAAACTAACCATGGTTTTTCGGGAGTTTGGAGCAAACCTAGCACCTAACCCTCAGCCTCGTTTTGCAATATAATTTCCGATATTCTACCCACTGGAACTGGCTACTCATTGGTCGTAATGACCAATGAGTAGCTGGTTCCGAAAAGTTTTGCGTAATATTGATCATGCATTCGTTAAAGAATATATGTGTTATTGTTGTTGTTGTTTGGTTTTAGGAGCATTAGCGACCAAGGCCATATTGCTCAGTATATACTGTCTGTAAATTGCATGCGTTCTGTGGTAGAAAATCGACCACAGAATGCATGCAGTTTCAAAATACAAATAGACTCACAGGAGTCATAGAAGATAATGAAGTACTAGAGTGGATTGTTTTAGTGGTAGGGTTCAGGAGCATTGGCAACTAAGGCCCATATTGCTCTGTGTGTATTGTCTGTGAATGGTGTTCTGTGGTCGATTTTCTGTTTGCTAGACAAAAAACC
Organism: Mastigoproctus giganteus; assembly: GCF_048544385.1. NCBI lineage: Eukaryota > Metazoa > Arthropoda > Arachnida > Uropygi > Thelyphonidae > Mastigoproctus > Mastigoproctus giganteus. Next base: position 13,161,558 of record NC_143580.1, read on the forward strand.
CAAGTTTCTGGGAGAAAAGATTATGCTACTTTCGCCTGAGACCGACTAACTGGGCCACGTTCTGAAAAAGGGCCATAAAGATTCCCCTCCACGAGGGTGAACATATGGATTAAGCGATCTAATACTGATGTAATTTTGAGTTTAGGCAATTATTGCAGGAGTAAAGGGACCAATCAAAGGTTGAATTTGCTTAAAGAAAAGATGGTGTAAGAATCATATTTCTTACATTTTAAATTATATGCAAATTTTTACATATTTCGAAAAATAACGTATTTATGCAAATAAGATTGCCTCTTTGTATGTTTCAAAATTGGTTAATGGAAATAGTTGTTCATTTTACAATCAAAATTCACCATAAATGACTGTCAAAGGCATAAAACAATTGAAATTTCTAAGTTTTCTTGAAAGTGTGGAGTTGAGTTTATTTGTCCATGTGTTGCCTATAGAATGTGATCTCTAATGTTATATTGGTTCTCAGGAAAGTCCCTTCTTTGGATTTACCAAAATTGATGGTCATCTAGAAATAACAACTGGGGTGGAAGCCACCTTGATCAACACTCTGTCCAGGACATTGAATTTCAGGTGAGTATACCATTCGGAATGAATAATTATATTATTCAATCTGGATTTAGAAAATTTGGTTAAAATTTTTAGTCATTAAATTTTATAATATATTTTTAAAATTATTATTAAAATCGTTGTTAATAATTATTTGTTATTACATTTTATAATACAAAGTGCTCAAATTGCTCAGAGAGGGCGCGAATTGACTATTTCCACTTTCATTTCTAGGTACAAACTTGTCACTCCAGAAGATGGTGAATGGGGATCAAAAAATTCAAACGGATCTTGGAGTGGGATGATTGGTTATGTACACAGAAAGGTTAGTAGTATATCTACATTCAATTAGCAAAAAATTGGAAACCTTTATTCAATATCTAGTAGGGTCCTCTTTGGCCCGAATTACAGTATGTAGCATGAATTCCACGAGGTATCTGAGGGAGTCTAGGTTCCTATTTGACCATTCTTTCATCAGGATATTTGTCAGCTGTTATATTGTATCAGAGAACTACGAAGCCGAACTGCCCTTTCAAACATATTTCAGACATTCTCAATTGGATTCAGCTGAATTAGGGAGACAGAGTAGCCACCGGAAACCTGTTGCATTGCACGGTGAGTAGTTGCATAACTGCGTTATTGTCTTCAAAGAATCCATTGCAGACCATGCAAAAATTAAGCATTGCAGGGTGAGGTTGGGCCATTCCACAGATAGATATTCGGTGGTGGTGTTAACATGATCTTCTACCGGTATGAATGAACCCAATCCACACCAACAAAACATACCCCATTCCATGATACTGCCTGCAGCCGCTCGAAACAGTCTGGATCATAGCTTCATGAGGTTGATGCCGCACTTTTGCCCTACCATTAGTGCAAAAAGATGTGCAAAGAGACTCATCAGTCCACATGATCTTTTTACACTGTTCTACAGTCCAGTCAAAGCGTAGGCAACAATATACCGGTGGAATCTTTTACACGGATCGAAAGCGATCAAGAAGACCCAACCCAATTACAAAAGGTTTCTAATTTTTTGAACTGTGAGTGCATCTCTTTTTACTCCAGTTTACTGTTCCAACTAACGCGTGCCACTGCATGTATTTAATGCTTGTAGGTTAAAATATTAGGGTATGTTTTTTTCCACCAGATGGCAGATATAGCACTAACTTGCATAACCATCACTGCAGAGCGAAAAACAGCTGTGGACTTCTCGATTGGGTACATCCACGATGGGCTAGCCTTTGTCACCAGTAATCTGGAGCCATATTCCACAGTATTTGCATTGAGCCAACCTTTCAGTACCGAGGTAAGTAGAAAAAATGGGTCGTCTTTCCAATATTTTAGATACAAGTCCTACCATTACTTAATCTTCTTGTTTTTTTTCCCAGGTGTGGATTGCTCTAGGGATAATTTTGTTTGGCTGTAGCACTATATTGACCATCATCAATCGTTTGTCCATGCAGATGGGTCCTGGACACAGACACCCCTTTAATGCTTTCTGGTACCTCATCGGTACTTTTGGTCTTCAGGGTAAGGATCGAATTTCAGTTTTCCTTCCTCTTAGAAGTATTTTCTAAAATAATGCTGTTTCCGTTGTGCTTCTTTCAGGGGGCCATGAAATCATCCCACAGCGTTCTGCTATCCGATTATTTCTGGCGTTCTGGTGGATTTTTGTGGTGGTGATTTTGGCAAGTTATGGTGCAGTTCTCAAGTCATCGGTCAGCGTCCCTCGAGAAGACCGTGGGATAAACACTATCCACCAACTGGAATATCTAGTCGAACACGATCTGTATTCGTGTGGAGTGGTAGATGGAACTAGCTATGCTACTTTGTTCAAGGTAAGGAGTTTATTTTTGTCAATGCTTTTGTACTTTAGCTATTTTAAGTAATTGAGTTAAATATTTCTTGCATGTATGCAAAGGGGTATGTCTTTTGAAACGATACGCATTCACTCATCAGAAAAGGGATGGTTGAGTCGAGAAGACAGAGAATGGTTATTAATGGACACTGTTTTTTCGGGCTAATGCTATTAGTGGACTGCCTGCGTTGTTTTCTATATTTATTATTGATATTGATGAAGGTGTATCAAGCTTAATGTCTAAGTTTGCAGATGATACAAAGGGTGGCAGGGTGGTTAATGATAGTAATTAAGGAAAACTACCGCAGAAAGATCTAGAAAAAATAGGCAGATAGGCTGAGAAATGGCAACTGAAGTTTAAAATTGACAAATGCAAGGTACCTGGAGGAATTGTGCAATCAGATATGAGGTTCTGTGAGCAGTGCAGACAGGCTGCCAGGACAGCACATGAGATTTTGTCTATGATATACAGGAATACAGCAATTTTACAATGATGTGATTATCTTGAATACATCTTGAATACTGCATACAGGTCTGGAGTTCTCATTCTATGGTGGATGGAAATCTACTGGAATGGGTGCAAAGAAGGGCAACGAGATTCTTGAGGGGTATTTCAAAAAGGAAAACTACGAATCTCATAGTTTTCCTTTTTGGAAACTATGAGATTCATAATACCGTTTACTCGTCATAAAAATTATAAGATTTGATTTTGAAAATCAAATCTTATAATTGGTAGATTCATCAAATTATATTCTGATCTTGAATGTGATTTTAATTGTTTCAGACAATCTTTTTCACTTTATACACGGGGATCTGATTGAGACGTTTAAGGGAAAAAAGGGTTGAGTACACTTAAGGAGCGAAGCATATTTTCTCTTCACAGATCTGTTGCTCTTCTCTGCACACGTTCCAAGCTATCCATCCTTCCTAAAATGAGTCTTCTAGACCTCTATGCTGTTAAGGTTTGTAGAATCTTTGTTGTATAGTAAAGCATACATTTACTCTCAGCATGTCAATCATGTCCTGGTCATTGCCTTATACAATGGGATGGTCACATCCTTGTCCCTATTTCATTGATAAAACTCCATGATATCTAGTAGCAGCCTGTATACTCACTGCACAGAAAAAATTATGTTTATGTCAGACTACAATTATCTTTATTATCTTTCGTTCATCACCACCTTGAATGTCTTGTCACCCAACTGATTCTGAGATTACTGCTGCCTGTGTGCAGCACCTTGCATTTATCAATGTTAAACCTCAATTAGTCCATGAGGTTGTTACAGACATTCTCTCAGATATTCCAGACAAGCTGTACTTGCTATCTAGGAGTCTAAAATGCTGATGGAACTGATATATTGGGGTAACATTCAAGTCATATGGACCCAATTTCGGCGAAGTCCGGACGTCTGTGACAGCTAAATCCTTTGCGTGCACCTTGACGATGGTGGGACTGTTAGTAATCCTGGGTATAACCTCCATGCATAAGCACACAGTGGGTGACCACCCAGGTGTGAATCAACATAAGCAGGGGTTGAGGTGTGGCGCCCACACCACATGGAAGAATGCCGTCCCTCTGTGTTACCAGGCAATATTAAGTGGCAGATGACTCTCATCAACCGGTGCAATACCACCACTTTACTTATTGGAGACTTGAAGTGGTGGAACCCATGTTTAGTCTCCAGAGCTAAGTTCCAGTCAAATCGTCCCCATCTCTTCCATCATGCAGTATGACTGATGACTTTTGCGTTTATGATGAACATCATGGCGAGATCCAATCTTCCTTACATTTCGAGGGTACAGCTCTAAAACGGTGTTCGCAGGCCGGCCGCAAGTTAGTACACCGGACTGAACCTATTGGTAACTCTCTAGGAGGCTTCCGGATCAGCTAGTGTATAATCTTGCTACCTCTACTCTGCCAGATAGTGACTGGAGGGAGTCCGAGTAGTAAGTAAGTGTTTTCAGTGTCAAACGGCACCAGGGGTTTCCCCCATCTCCGCGTTGCTTTTATTGTGGGTGTACCAGTTCACTGGGAAGGCCAGAGATTTAAAAGTGTATGGATTATGGAAGTGTGGTGTTTTGTACCGTTGTTCCTCTGGCCATTTAGCCGCTGGACCTCTTCTGAGGCCCAACGTTGCCCCACTTACGCCCCGTGGAGGCAGACCAGGTACCCGATAGTCTTTAGTTCACTCTGGCAGGTCCTGCCACCTAATTTCCTGAGATTTCAGTGGCTAGGACCTTAAAAAAAAAAAAAAAAAAAAAAATTTTTTTTTTTTTTTTTTTTTTTTAAGGTCCTAGGTTTAAGGTCATATATCTATACATATATGTGTAAAAAAAAAAAATTTTTTTTTTTTTTTTTACACATATATGTATAGATATATGTGTGATATCTCTCGATTGCGTAAGGTGATGTCGCTTGAATAGGGATAGACCGAAATATGGGCGTCAGTTAATTTGGATTCATTGAATTTATGTGTTTGGGGGAATTCGCTTGTGTAAAGATAGAGAAGGGGGGGAGAATGAAGACTGGGGGGTTAAAGGAGGAAGGATAAGGCCAATAGAGTAGGAGGCCTCAATTTGGTGTCAGCAGGGCATGCCCATGCCCTGCCAGAAGGAAGAATGGGGGTGGCGTGGAGGGGAGAAACAGTATGACCGTCTCCTCCCCCCCTGCCGGGATGGGATAGAAAGGGCCGGACAAGGGAGCAGGCACAGGTCGCCAATATGGCGTGTGTGCAGCCTGGCTGCAGAGTGGTGGCTAGGCCAGCAGGTTCAGGACAGCATCACAACACTGGCCCCACCAGGAGGTACATACAGGGACAAGGTCCCTACCGACTTGTTCAGAGATCGGTTGAATGCCGGCGTTGGTCATGGGATCAAGGTCTCATCCAGTTTGGTCGTGGTCATGGTCCTTCTATTTCCATGTTGGGTGGTCATTCTTGGTATGTGGTCACTTTCACTGTTTGTTCTGTTATCTGGGCGTCGATGCAGTGTTGTCACTCCTGCATATGGTGATTGTCACTTTCTAGGGTAGTTCGTTGGGTAAATTACATGCGCTGTCGGTCCAGTTGACAGGGTGTCCGTGTTTGATTGTGATGTTCGTGGGAGCAAAGTCCCGTCCGATATCGTGGTACTTTGAGCTTTCTGGTACAGTTGACAAAGTAATGGCACTCATGAGAGCAGAGTCCCGTCCGATGAGTTGTGGTTGTAGTCAGGTCCTGCATCAAGCCTGGGGAGGTTGGGTCATTGCCCTTAGCCGGGTAAACAGCTCATGTGCAAAGCACGAGAGGGCCTTGTAGTGCTCCTCCTCATGTAATATAAGGTGCTCCCGTTCCTTCGGATTAAAGCGTATCTTTGTGATGAAATGACATCTGATGTCCTCAAAGAGGGGACAATCGTGCATTAGGTGTGACCATGTTTGGTTTTCTCCGCAGTGGCATAATGGGGAATCCCTGATGCCGAAGGTTGACAGCTTGGCATTAAAAGAGCCATGCCCTGTTAGAAGAAAGGTGGTGTAGAGCCCCGGTGAGAACCAGTTTGGCTGTTCGGGATACACTTGGGTAATGTCCGGGATGAACTTCCGGGTTATCTCACCTTTAGTTGAGTCCGCCCATCGGGACTGCCAGGTTTGTTGAAGATATTTGGTTAGTCGTTTCTTTTCTGCGTTGCTGTTGTTGGTCGGGTCTGTGGTGAAGCCAATGCAAGTTACACTGTTCCCTCTTGATAGTTGATATAGCATGCCACAGCGGACAATCTCCAGGTCCAAGGGTAGGAGCCCTACAAGGGCCTGCAGTGCGTGTGAGCTGACCGTGCAGCATGCTCTGGAGACAGTGAGTAAGATGCTGCGCTGTATCGTTTCTAGCTTTCTTTTATTGACTGCGGTGGTTGCTTTTTTAAACCAGATCCCTGCTGCATAGCTGATGGCTGGAATGAAGAAAGCCTTGTAAAAGAGGATCAGGGTTCTTTTCCTTAAGCCCCAATCCTTTCGCGAGACTCTTGCTATGAGGGCTGAGTAGTTTTTGATCTTTTTTTGTAGATATACGAGGTGTGGGGTGAATGAAAGATTTTTGTCAAGGATGATTCCTAGGTATTTTAATTCCGTGGTCAGTTTTATGGTTTTTCCTTCTATTTTTATCTGAGGTGGCCTCCTGATATCAAGGGAGCCTTTTAAAAGTATTGAGGATGTCTTATAAGGTGATATTCTTAAGTGATGATTTTTTGACCATTCTTGGAGGGTATCTATGGCCCTGTTTGCAATAGCCTCAAGTTGTGCACGATTGTCTGCCTCCAGCATCAGGACCAGGTCATCTGCGAAGGCTTGAGCATCTGCTCCGTTTAGATCCTGGTTGAGGAAGCCGTCCAACACCAAGTTCCAGAAGAGAGGCCCCAGGACTGATCCCTGTGGGCATCCCCGGAACACCGGCCGGGTGAGTTGGCTATAGGGTGTAGATACTGAGAGTAGTGTGTATACGGGGTGGCATTGTCGATGCCACGTTATATCAAGAATCTGGGATTCTTACCACGTGTCAAGGATTCTTACCACGTGTACGCCATATCCAAAAATTTCATTACTTCATACAGCATGTCCCACTCACTTTTTCTTACTATTGAATGAATTTCTTACTCATGAATTGTGAAACTAATAGAGCAAGCTTATCTGCGAAAATATCTAAACCTCCCAAGCACTTCCTAATTCATTTCACAAATACGTGGTCTCAATTCTAATCTCAACGATGTCCATTTCCATTGCAGTCTGCCAAATCCCATGTATTTTTTCTGACAGAATCTCAGTTATCGGTTGATTCAACCACTGCTCACCTTAGTTGCCCAAATCATTTGCTGTGTGATTTCTTTTGCCTCAAAGGTAGTACTTGTGCATATGTCCATTCTGATATTCCCTGTCAGAGACTTGGCAATTTGGAATCTCCTCTCTTTGATCTTCTCTGGCTTAAAATTTCTCTACCTCATTGTGTCAAATTCATCTGTTGTCTCTACCGTTCTCCCAACTCCACTAATCACTTGGAGCGCTTTGACTTCCTCTCTTTGCAACTTGACTTTCTTCAGTCCAACTTTCCTAACATTGAGGTAATTTTCCTTGGTGATTTTAATGTTCACAACTCCAGCTGGCATGCGTTTTCTAGTCACACCGGTCGAGATGCTGAGGCTTTTGCAATTACTAATGAAATTGCACAGATTGTTCATTTACCTACAAGAATATCGGACAATCCTAATCGTACAGCCAACACGCTTGATCTTTTTCTCACAAGCAACCGTTCTAAGTACACGGTCGAAGTGAGAGGTCCTTTAGGCACTTCAGATCACAACTTGGTGATTGTCTCTTCTCCAATGGACCTTTATGTCATGGCTATTCCCAACCTCGTATTGTGGCAGTACAAGAATGTAAAATGGGATGACCTACGAGACTTCTTTTCTTCTTTTCCTTGGTTGGATTACTGTTTCAAAATTTCTGATGTCAACATTTGCTCAGATCGTGTCAGTGAAATTATTCTTGTAGGAAAAATCCTTAATTCCACGCTTCACTTTAAAATCTCGTCCTTTATCTAAACCTTGGTTTTCCAATAAATGTGCTAATTCTGTTTAAGAGAAGAACGTTACATTTCGTAATTGGCTTGTTTCTAATTCTTCAGTTTCATTTTCTGCCTACACCAAAGCTCGCAACAATTGTAAAGCAGTTATTAATCAGTCCAAACTAGATTTTGAACAGGCAAAGAGTAGAAAACTTGCTTCTTCCCTAATTGTAGCCGAACATTCTGGTCTCTTGCTAAAGTTATTGGCCGCAACTTTTGCCCATCTCTGCTTCCACCTCTGTCAAAACCAAACGGTTCTGTTTTCACTTCAGCCAAGGATAAAACTATCTTGCTAGCATCCCATTTTTCTTCCAACTCATGTATTAATGATTTTGGTAAAACACCTCCCACCATTCCCAACGCGCTCCATTCAATGCCTCTTGCAGTCTTCCGTCAAAAGAATGTCAGAAGGATTTTGACGAATCTTGATGCTAAGAAAGCTCCAGGTCCCGATGGTATTTTTCCACTTGTTCTCAAAACCTATGCTCCTGAACTTACTCCTATTCTTTGCCGCCTATTTTCACTTTCTGATTCCAAAGGTGTTTTTCCTTCTGCTTGGAAATTTCTAGCCAGCCAGTTCCTAAAAATGGTGACAAATCCCTCCCATACAATTATCGTCCCATTACAATTACTTCTACTCTTTCTAAAGTAATGGAGAAATCAATTAACCGCCAACTCTTACACTACCTAAAAACTTTCCGTCTTGTCAACGACCGCCAGTATGGATTCCGTCAGTGTCGATCCACTGGTGATATTCTGGCTTATGTTACCTATTTATGGACTAATTCAATGGAAAGGTCCGGTGAAACACAAGTAGTTGCTCTTGACATCTCAAAGGCTTTCGATCGTGTTTGGCATAAAGGTCTTCTAAACAAGTTTCCATCTTATGGTTTGCCAGCTGTTTTTAGCTATTGGTTATCCAGTTTTCTCTCTGATCGCTCACTGAGGATGATGGTAGATGGCTCTCTGTCTTCTAACTTCTCCACTAATGCCGTTGTCCCCCAAGGTTCAGTTCTTTCCCCCACTCTTTTCCTCTTGTATATTAATGACCTTCTTCCATTGACTAGAAATCCTATCCATAGTTTTGCCGATGATGATAGCACATTGCATTCCACTTTCCATTTTGAGAAACCTTGCCCTGCTCAATCAGCTTCAAGTTCTCGAATATCTGCTACCAATTCCTTAAATGCCGATCTCAGGTAATTCTCCAGTGGGGCAAAGACAACTTAGTTGATTTCAACCCTTCTAAAACTCAGTCTTGTCTTATATCTCGCAAAAAGGATCCTTCTGCTCCTATGCTTATCTTTAGTGACACTCCGATTTCTAGACAAAATGATATATCTCTTTTGGGGATTACCCTGACTTCTAATCTCTCTTGGCACAAGCACATTACAAATACTGCTTCCTCTGCATCTAAAAAACTTTGTTTTCTCTTTCACTCTCGGCGTTACTTTTCTTCCAAACAGCTGCTCACTCTGTATAAATCGGAAATCCGCCCTGCCGTGGAATATTGTTCTCACATCTGGGGTGGTTCCCCTAAAACCTCTCTCAGGCTTTTTGATTCCATTCAGAAGAGGGCAATTATGTTAATTCAAGACTCTCTCTGACAGAGTCTCTCCATTTTCTGTCTCATAGACATTCTGTTTCATAGACATTCTGTTTCTGCTGCATGCCTTTTCTACAGATACTTCCATGGGCACTGTTCTTCCGGTTTGGCTTCTATACTTCCTGCTCTCTCTTTCAAAACAGTCTGAACACGTGCAGCCATCAGCCACCAGCCAACATCCATTTACTGTCCAACTTCAAACCCACAGAACCAACTTTTCATCTTCCTCATTTATTCATTCAACTGCCGTTTTCTGGAACAACCTTCCTTCATACGTATTTCCTGAAAATTACAATCTACAAAGTTCAAGTCCGATGTCAACAAATATCTTCTTTCGTCTTCTCAACCTCCAACCCAAGTATGGTACTAAGTACTATAGGTTCTAATACCTCTCATGTTTGTGGTTTTCCTAAAAAAAAAATGCCACTTCTCAACTTATCTGCGTAATTTTCCTAGGTGTTTAGAGAAGCACGTCTTGTCATTATCTACTCTGCCAACATTCGTATCATCTCATCTGCAAATTAGACGCATTTGGCAGAATCGTAGTCCTCCCCACACCGGGTGGTAAAGATCTGGGTTCGAGTCCCGGCGATGACGTGAGGAATTGAAAGGCCTTTTTCATAAGGTAGCTGAGTTACGTGGTCTTAGGTGGTGGTTGCATGGTTCTTTTCTCCTGGAAAGTCGTGTTTTTCGTCCAGAAAAACGGAAAATCGACCATAGAAAAAGTACAATTTACAGGCAGTGTGCAAGAAGAAACATGGCCTTAATCGCTGGTGCTCCTAAAATCCTGCACCAACAACAGCAACAAATTAGACAATACGTTGTTTGCTACGCTTTCATAAATATCGTTAACAAATATTGAAAACAGTAAGCTTCCCAGCAGTGAACCCCAAGGAATTCCAGCAATAACATTAGTCCAAGAAGAGCAGTGCTCATTTGTAACTATTCTATGTCTTACACCATTCGCCCATCTCTTTATCCATAGCAGCAACTTGCCCTTAATGCCACAGTGTTTCAATTTATACAGCAGTCTTTTAATGTGCAACAGTCTCAAAAGCTTTCCTGAAATCCAAGTATATGATACAAGAATTATTTTTCATCCAGTTACTTTATTACTGCGTCATAATATCCAATCATATTGGTAAGACAGGATCACCCCTTAAAAAATCTATGCCGTGACTGAAGTATAGTTGCATTTCTGTCTAGATGGTCCTGCGTTACCAGTAAATGCAAGACTGTCTGTTGTGTGTATTTTGGAATGAAGCTCGGTGACCTACATAAACAATGGTCTCAACATAAAGTTTGCCGAAAATGTGATGAAGCATTGAGATTGTGGGAAAATGGTAAAAAGAAGGCTATGCTGCTTGCAATGCCTCTGATTTGGCAGGAGCCACTGTGATGACTGTAACTCTCGCTTAGTTAACGTAGAGGGATACAAAGGAAAGGATAAGAAGCACATTGTGTATCCTAATATTCCATCTGCCATTAGACCAGTCACACATGGAGGTAAACTTCTAAAGATAAAACTGAAGTCTACCCTCCCGAAGACATTGAGTCGAGCCCCTGAACTGCTCTCGCAGAATGAACTCAATGATCTGATGAGAGATTTAAATTTACCAAAGGAATCTGCAGAAATCCTTGGTTCTAGACTTAAGTCAAAAAATCTACTAGCATGGAGGATATCGAAGTGGATTTGATGAAACAATTTGTGAAAGCTTTACCACAGGAAGGTTCCTGCTTCAACTACCTTTGTACTAAATTCCCATCGATCATCCAAGAGAAGCTAAAACAAGTATTTTCGTCGCACCTCAAATTCGTAAACTGATGATGGACCGGACCGGATCGAACAACAAGGATTCAGACTACAAGAATATGGTTGAAAATATGTTGGCAAACTTCAAGAAGCTGGGATTCAACCTTAATGTCAAACACAGTCTTTACACTCCCACATTGATTCCTTCCCAGAAAATCTAGGAAGTGTTAGTGAATGTATAATAGCAGGTGTGCCATTACCAATACAAGTAGTATTGATTGATTGTCTTGATGTAATATAACTAACATTGTGTATTTTCACACAGGAAGCCATGTCTGGTACTTACTACATTCTTGGTTCGAAGATGAAGACAACTCCTGGAAGTTTTGTTAAATCTACGGAAACCGGAATGAAGAGTACACTTGAGAAGCGTTTTGCCTACATAGATTCCGTGATGACTATCAAATTGAACGCCCTCGAAATGGGGACTGAAAAATTCTCCTTATCAAAAGAGATGTTCTTCATTGATAGCTATGGAATAGCTTTCCAGAAGGGATGCATCTACAAACCAGCCTTCGATATTGCGTACGTCTTTTTTTCTTTTAATTTAATCTGTTTTTATATATTTTATTTAACTACGATCACCCTGTTGGTATTCAGGCTCTTATATTTATTTCTTCTTTCTGGTTCTCAGGATCTCTTTCATCTATCCATCAGATAGATGTCCATCAGCGCATCTATCTGATGGAAGATTTTTAGTTTAAATTTGAAAATTATTAATTGTGAATATTACCTTTCCTTAGAAGGAGTTATACTTTCAATCTTCTTGCAGGATCAAACGTCTGATGCAGACAGGTGTGGTTGGTCACTGGATGAAGCAAATCTTTGATAGGATGAAACTACGTGTGAATTCTGCATCCAGCCTGGATGAAATATCCATAACTTTGTACGACCTTGAGGGCGCCTTTTATTTTTTATTGATTTTTCACGGATTTGCTGCACTTATAGGAATAACAGAAGTCATTTATTTCCGTTTTCATACCAGGAGGTTGCATCGACTAGAAGAGAAGAGAAGGAACGCGTGGATTCGTTTAGAAAGAATGGTAAAAAGAAGTATCATTGGAAGATCAAATAAGAAGAGGAGATCCAAGATGACGAGGATAAAACAGATACGCATTTTAAGAAGGATGCGACAGAGACGTGCTATCAACAGGATATCAGTGGGAACGTCAGTAAGAACGTCCACCAGTGCCTCCTCAATAGTTGGTTTCTTTAGGAACCCAAAGAGAAATAAAGTGGGAGGCTGCCATCAAATAACCCACACAGAAGAAAGAGAAATTAGTAAAGGGAATGGCCTTGCGCATCCTCTTCATAAAAGCCATAAAAATAAAGTGAACGCTTGTGGAGAAGGAAGGTTTTTTGGCCCAACAACAGCAACTGCTCTTGGTCATCATTAATTATGATGGTCTGAAGCATTAGTTACAAATTCTTTTTAAATATAAATATACAAAAGAACTTTTTTTGTTAATGATTCCCTAATTTAGGAATAAAAAGATGAATATTTTTCATGAAACGTTAACAATCTCGTTATCTGGAACCATTTTGAACAATCAGTAAAGAGATGACGCAATTTTAACTATTTTATTCTCTCTTTATTTGTCTCTTGACTCAACAAGACCATCCACATCAGGTGAATGTTTTTCAAATTAGCTCAAATAGTCCTCCATTCTTTGTCATCCCTGATCGACCCTTCCCCTAACATAACGTGAATGCCAAATGCGTCAAAACTACTCCTCTGGAAATCACTGTTCTGTACGAATATTACACTACATGACCAAAAGTATCCGGACACCCCTGCACGAATTGTATACTGTGTTAGTACTTCCCGTGTCACTTCAGACATTCAATATAAATCTCGTCGGTTTGCCCATGCAGCTGCAGTACGTTAGAAGCCAGTATGGGACTGCATCTTTTGGTCATGTAGTGTATATATCAACCAAGCTGTTCGGTAGGCTTATAACATGGGGCCGGGAAATACTAAGACTGCAGAAATCATAATTTCATGTGAGCTGTCGGGCTCTTTTGAACTGAAGTTAGCACTATGTCTTGCGTGTCTCCTGACCTGGATTGTTCATGGATGTTTTTTACAGCTGTACCATTTTCTTCTTGTGTGTGAAGAGCTCCATTGGTTGCGTCCCCTTGTTTTGTTCTCTCCTTCCCTAAGAGCAATGTTCTTTCCAAGCGTGAAAATGGTGCTTCGATGGTGAGGTAAGCGAAGAAAGCAACTCCAGACGAGATCACGAGGTTGGCGATGAATTCGTACACCTGAAAGACAGTAGAAGGCAAGAATAAGTTGATGGAATGCCCTCAGAGAATTGCAATTCTCCATGGTGCAAAACAGTTGTAAATGTATATACTTACCATGTTATAATGAGCAAGATAGTAGCCTTCCCTCAAGTTGCCACATCTTGTCCACACTACGAGGCTGTGGGTCAGATATATACAGAAACTCAGCCGGCTGGGGATGACCCATCCTTTCCAGCAAAGCACCTGATTTACCAGACCTTGAAAAAAGACACAAATTACCATGTTTTTATCTTAACAACAATAATTTATCTTTTATCAAAAGCATATACTTATTGATAGTGGATTAAAAACATACAATGCGCGTCTAAAAATAAACGAGAAATATTTTTAAACCATTTATTATTTTTAAATACAACAATTTCAATGTTTATTCCCTTCAAAATATTCTCCATCAGTGCCCATGCAGCATCCATTCACGATTTCCAGGCTCTAAAACAGCAGCGCAGGTCCAGAGAAGATATCCTCTTTAATTGCTGCGTTGTGGTCTTCTGAATGTCTTCGTTTTCCTCAAATCGTTTTCCTTTGCGGTGGCTTTTAATTTTCGGGAACAGAAAAAAGTTGCACGGCGCCAGATCTGAAGAATAAGGCAGGTGCTCCAATGCTGTGATCTTGTTTTTCGTTAAAAACTCTCTCACTGCAACAGAGGAATGGCATGGCGCATTGTCATTATGAAAAACCATTTATCCAGCCATAAATTGGACCATGTATTTCTAGGTTTTTCATGAAGTTTATATATGCACTTGTTGGACACTTTATTAGGGACAGCTACCCATTTCAAAACCCGGCACATTCCTTCATGGCTATGATGTATCCATCTGCGAATAGATTCTTCCAACAGGATAACACGCCATGCCACAAAGCTAAAATTATACAGAAACATGAGAGCGAATTCAGCCCATTGGAGTGTCCTCCTCTTCAATCACCAGACCTCAGTCCAATTGAGACCTGTAGATTGAGATGTCATGAACTCTGGAGTGTCCTCCTCTTCAGTCACCAGACCTCAGTCCAATTGAGACCTGTAGATTGAGATGTCATGAACTCTTCGGGGTAGAGATCAGAAATCATCCAACTTTGACCGATATTCGTTTGACATTTTCGACACAAATAATATAGCTGTAAAGATTTTAATTCTCACCAGAAGAGGGGAAGAGAGAGAGAGAGAGAGAGAGAGAGAGAGAGAGAGTTGTGCAGAGATACTTCTTGAAAAATTTTATCAGGATTCAATTACGTTTATCAGGTAATTTGATGAAACTTGCACTAATTACTATGATTTGATTCAGAGACCTAACACACTCCATGGAGTGGCATCATGAAGGATATTCTGACCACAAGAAGTTTCAAAGGATTCCATCAACTACCAAGATAATGACATCAATGATATTCATTGATTATCTTCAATAAGGTGAATATTATTCTTTCTGGATTCATGATTTCATTTTATTGTACATATGTATAAAAGGGAACAAAATTTGGGTAGGTCTTTGAAACTCGAAGTTATTATTGATGAGGAGCATAATAAGGTAAAATCTCGGGCATACATTTCTCTACTTACCTCCTTGTCCTTTTAGACAGACTAAGGTCATCCATGCTAGGCATAATGTGAAGGCAGTTCGATGAGAGGCAGCATAAATGGTTGCTGAAATATTGGAATGAAAATTTCCGCGTACCGATTCCAAAGGTCCAATAAGAACACTGAAACCAACTGTTATAGCACAGCACCATCCAGCAAGTTGCAAAACCTGAAACAGAACCAAAAATTCTTGGTAATATGTGCACAGGATACAAGAAAAAGTAGCATAAAATTTAATATTAAAATACGGATCTCTTGGTTGATGAAAAATACAAAAATCCGGTTTTTCATCCAGCTAAACGAAGCATGCAGAACTAACTGTGGTATTTAATCCAGCTAAAAGAAGCATGCAGAACAAACTCTGGTATTTCACCCAGCTAAAAAAAGCATAAAATCGCTGGATAAAAAAAGTGGAAACTCGAATTTTTCATCCAGGAAAATTGGCATATTTTGTTCACCTTTCTGTTTCACTTAAACCAACAAAAATATTACTTACTGGGTGTATAGAAATCTTTCTGTGTTTTACGTAGAGAAATCCAAGGAGAATGCCAACGCAATAGGGACCCACGTGGGTGTAAGTACGAAAGAACACCTCACTGGTCATCGTCTTGAGAAATCTAAAGAAATATAAAGTCACAATGAACAATGACTTAAGATATACAACTAAAATTCATGATCAGTTATTTGGTTATTGGTTATTCCACAAAATCAGATTTGTCTGTCAACAATATGCAAATATAAGAATGGTAAAAGATAATCTAATCCACAAATAATCTAATTGGATAATCTAATCCAATTAGATTATTTGGATAGTCTTATAAAAAACAAAATACAGCTGTACTTACTTCTTGTCAACCGAGGTAGGCAGAACAATGAGTGGATAGTCCCTCATGTAAGTTATAACACCAACATACACATTACACCCCATGGACAAAATGAAGAGAAGGAGAAATCCAAGAACTGGCTTCCTGAAAAAAAATAAATTGGCTCAAAGAAATAATTTGGTTAATAGGATTTACAAAGAATAGACCATGCACGACTTCAGTAATAAGGCACTAGATTCTCTAAATCTATAAGACTATACTAGCTGATCAAAAGTGTAGGTCTCTTACAAATCCTGGAGCCATCGTCCATCCCGATTCATTAGTTGCATTTTGTTTTATAATCACTGCAAGTGACTGCGCGATGGGTGAGCCTACAGTTCTGTTCACCTAGTATATACATATTTCTTTATAAAACTTGCAACATACAAAGAGGTTACCTGTACAGCGGAATGAGGACGAGGATAGACAGGATATGAAGTTGCATGTCGCAACTCAGATACCAAGTTGGATGAATACACTGCAGGAGAAAAAAAATAAGGCTCGTGTAATTAGACTGGTCGATTTTTATATTACAGAAGAACACTGAAAGAATGGACGTTTTTACAAGAATCAGAACATAAAGAATGATGAAGTAACGCATCTTATTAAATAGGATCCGCATAGGTTTGTATAAGCATCCACAAAGCATCCAGAAGACTGTAATCTTCCATAATTTTCCAAAAGACGATAAATTGTGGCTGTTGCATAATTTATTTCGTGGGCAGACGATGATGAATTGTCTTTTGGACAATTTATCATGTGGGCAGACAATGGGAGATTATCTTTTGGAAAATTTACATCTTTTGGAAAATTGTCGTCTGTGTACCGCTCCAAAAATGGAAATGAAATTTATGAAATCGAACTAAAAGAAGAACATTTTGAAATACTTACAATGTTGTCAATATGCAACCAGTTGTTTATGTAGAGAAGATTGTACCACCAATTGGTGTAGCAATTAGCAATCTCGCCACCTACAGTTTCTTTCCATAAAGGACCACTGGCAATCCATGGTAGAAAAAACATCAGTCCCATAGTAAAAAGGAAAGCTGGAGTCAGCCTGCATGAAAACAATCACCTGGATGAAAGGCTAGTTCTTTGAATTCGGACACAAATAATTCTTAAAGTAAAAGGAATTTTTTTGACTTACCTTAAATATCTTCTGACAACAAATAGCATGACATTCAATTTACCACGATGCTTGTTCATGAAGCTAAAGGCCCCGTAGGCAGTGAGGAATCCGCTGGAAATTACAAAATATTTTTATGGATAAAAAGCTCGTTATAATTATTATTTTTCTTCTTATAAGAGGAAAAATAAATTCAAAGATCCATAAAAAGAGTGGATTAGAGAAAAATAGGAAGAAAAAATTTCAGCATTCACCTGAGGAAAAAAAATGTATCAACGGATATCCAACCATTTGCTATGACTTCAAACTGGACACTCTCGAACCAGGTAGGAGCAAGGGACAAGTTTCCTGAATGTGAGGAAAGATAGAAAAGTGATTAAAATGCTTGTACTATCTAATAATAGTAAAATTTATCGAGTATTGTACCCTACAAGTTCTGACATTTTTTTATGTAACAAAAATGCGTTTAGTTACAAATATCACCGGAAGGAGGTGGCGTTGGCGTATAAAGTGACATAAAGAGATTGTACAGATTACGTTACAGTCATATTACTCATTCATTTTCAGTCAAGGACTGCTATGCTAGACGTCACTTTGTCCATTAGCGCTCACTTCCGGTGATGTTTGGAACTAAAAGTTTTGATTTTGTAAATAATCCCATTTGTGGAATGAAATAAATTGTCTGTTGCTTAATTTATTTTGTGGGCAGACAATGGTAAATTGTCTTGTGGATAATTTATTTTGTTGGTAGACAATGGTAAATTGTCTTTTCGACAATTTATCATGTGGGCAGACGATGGTAGATTGTCTTTTGGAAAATTGTCGTCTGTCTATTGCTCCAAAAATCAAAATGAAATTTGCACTTTCTGTAGAAATAAAATCACATTCCTCTGTGACCAACAGTTTGTAATCGCAGTTTGATTTTTTTCTTTTAACGTGTTTACTTTCATATTTTTTGGTAATGACTATACTTACGTGTTGCCTGTAGAGACATCCAACCATAGGTGTGTATTAGTACAATCCAAGTAATCGTAAGGAATCGAATACCATGCAGGGGCGCCATTTCTGTAATCGACGACTGGGTATTAACTAATTTCATATAATTGGCGCGTAAGGAAAATGCTTTGAAAAAGTCATTAATTGCCCCTAGAAAATTTAAACATAACAGTAAATAAATCATACCATTTGGCATCTATAATATGCTTAAAAAGCTTCTAATTAAATATTAACACAATTCATTCAATTATTTAAAATTAACTTTAATGAATTTTAAAATTAAAAATTTCCATTTGTTAATTATTATATTCACCACTAGATGGAAGCACCAACGACTTTATTATAAGTCATTAATTGCTTCTAGAAAATTTGAACATTATAGTAAATAAATCTTACAATTTGACATCTATAATGTGCTTAAAAAGCTTCTAATTAAATATTAATATAATTCATTCAATTATTTAAAATTAACTTTAATGAATTTTAAAATTAAAAGTTTCCATTTTTAATTATTATATTCACCACTAGATGGAAGCACCAACTACCTTATTATAAGTCATTAATTGCTTATAGAAAATTTGAACATTATAGTTCAAATCTTACAATTTGATATCTATAATGTGCTTAAAAAGCTTCTAATTAAATATTAATATAATTAATTCAATTATTTAAAATTTACTTTAATGAATTTTAAAATTAAAAATTTTATTTGTTAATTATTATGTTCACCACTAGATGGAAGCACCAACTACCTTATTATAAGTCATTAATTGCTTCTAGAAAATTTGAACATTATCAAAACTTACAATTTGACATCTATAATGTGCTTTAAAAGCTTCTAATTAAATATTAGTATAATTCATTGAATTATTTAAAATTAACTTTAATGAATTTTAAAATTAAAAAATTCCATTTGTTAATTATTATATTCACCACTAGATGGAAGCACCAACTACCTTATTATAAGTCATTAATTGCTTCTAGAAAATTTGAACATTATAGTTCAAATCTTACAATTTGACATCTATAATGTGCTTAAAAAGCTTCTAATTAAATATTAATATAATTAATTCAATTAAAATTAATTTCAAACAAT
Organism: Mastigoproctus giganteus; assembly: GCF_048544385.1. Taxonomy (NCBI): domain Eukaryota; kingdom Metazoa; phylum Arthropoda; class Arachnida; order Uropygi; family Thelyphonidae; genus Mastigoproctus; species Mastigoproctus giganteus. The sequence continues at coordinate 13,180,936 of NC_143580.1, forward strand.
TTTAACATTGAAAGATTTCCATATTATAATCGTCACTAGATAAATAAATTTTTATACTCCGAGACGACCAAATTATCAGAGGAGTTCACAAGATAGACAGAATACAAGAAACAGCACCATATTCAGCAGTCACAGGCTTGAACAACCCCAGTCACTCAAGGCACATGTACTTATGCACCCGCCACCTGACCACTAGGCTACGACGGCCGTCGTAGCCTAGTGGTCAGATGCGCGGAAGCACCAACTACCTTATTTTGAGTAATAAATTCTCCTACATAATTTAAACATTATAGTATATAAATCTTGCAATTTGGCATCTATAATGTGCTTAAAAATATTTTTATTAAATATTAATATAATTAATTCAATTATTGAAAATTAACTTTAATGAATTTTAAAATTAAAAATTTCCATTTGTTAATTATTATATTCACCACTAGATGGAAGCACCAACTAACCTTATTATGTCATTAATTGCCTCTAGAAAATTTAAACATTATAGTAAATAAATCTTACAATTTGGCATCTATAATGTGCTTTAAAAGCTTCTAATTAAATAATATAATTAATTCAATCATTTAAAATTAATTTGAATAAATTTTAACATTAAAATATTTCCATTTTATAATTATTATATTCCCCACTAGATGGCAGCACCTTATAAATTGTCACCCGATTCTAAATAAAAAATACATCTAATATAAATTTACAAAACACTCACCACATCTCGTATACGCAGGCTCCCTCTGGTGTGCGATATCAACGGCGGTTCCAATAATAATTAGAAGGAATATAAAACCCATCACCGCACTGAAAAAAATATATTTAAATTTAAAATAATAAATAAATTTAGTGACATTTATATAATGTAATATAGAGTGAAATAAATACCGTGAATTTATTTAATTTTTATAATTTTCCTATGCAATTTTCATTTTTTTAAAAATAAATAATTAAATAAATTATTTTTAATATATAAAGGGAACCACGGATTGAAGAACTTACAAAAAAGCAATATGTATAGGCTCCAGTTTGATTTCCTCTTCAACTTGACACTGTAAAACTTGAGCCTTGAACTCTGCTGGTTCTACAGCTGTGAATATGAACAAACCATCTCAAGTCAATACAAAAGAGAAGACATCTGATGATAGATAATCATTACTTTGAATTCGATTTTTAAGAAAGAAAATTATAAACTTTCTGTAACCATTTATACACTCGCTGGGCAAAAAAATTAGAAACATTTATACGATAACTAGAAGGGTTACCTTTTGACTGAATTAAGACAAAGAAGTCTAGCTCCAGATTTCACCATTTTGCCATCAGGTTGTTGTCATAGTAGAATCTTAGCAGCATCAGCGACTAAGGCCATATTGCTCCGTATGTATACTGTCTATAAATTGCGCGTTTTCAGTGGTCGATTTTCTGTTTGTTAGATGAAAAACCCGAGTTTCCGGGAGAAAAACCATACTTCCATCGTCAGAGACCGGCTAACTTAGCTACGTTGTGAAAAAGGTTCATAAAAATTCCTCACGTCATCGACGGGACTCCAACTCAGGTCTTTTCGCCTGGAAAAGACCTGAGAAGGATGGCAATTCTACCAACAGTGGTACCCACAAGGGCCTTCTATGAGGATATTTGCCAGCTAATGCACTGTGCTTTGTAGAAAATTGCGAAGCCGATCTGCCCTTTCCAACATATCCCAGACGTTCTCAATTGATATTAAGATCTGCAGAATTAGGCAGCCAGTATAGATCTTGAATATCTTGAGAGGAATGTTCTTCGAGTCATCCAGGTACAGTTTTTGCATGATGGTTTCGTTGTTCCTCAAAGAATCCTTCACAATCCGGGTAGAAAATAAATCATTGCAGAGTGAAGTACAAATTGACCACATTCCACACTCATGCTTTGATGCCACTTCTAGCAACTTGTGGGTATGAGACAGGCTGGATGCATCGCTTCATGAGGATCGCACCACACACGTTCACCTTCCATTGGTGCAAAAAGTGTAAATCGAGACTCTCAGACAGCACGATCCAGTGTTCTACAGTCAGGTCTCGGAGTTGGCAACATTACTCCAGTCGAATATTTCGATTTTTTACAGAAAGAAGTGACTTTGTATATTTTGGGGGTTGTTGTAGAGTTTTGTTTTTTAAAATTGCATGTGTTCTGATTTCGATTTTCTGTTTGCTGGAAGAAAAATCGATTTTCCGGGAGAAACACCATACTACCCTCGCCTGAGACACTAACTCGTCCATGCTGTGAAAAGGCACTTAAAAATTCGAACTGAGGTCTTTTCCACCTGGTGTGAGGAGGACGATGATTCCACCAAATGTGCTGCCCACCAGAACCCTTTCGTATAGGCATACGACTAACAACTACCAGAGTCTTCAACTTCCACCACATAGTTCAATTTAGTCTTTATTTCCCTAAATCGAATTTTTTTCATTCTTTCATTCGCTTTAACTTCCTGTGGTCTCGTTCTTGGAGTAAAGGGTTTCTTCTTTTTAGAGCTAAATTCTCCTTTCGTCTTTCACTCATTGTACAATCATCGACTAAGAAAGCCCCAAAGAAGCAAACAGTATGTATCTGATATGAAAGAATTGATCACACATTGTGACAACTCAGATTTGCACATTTAATTTCTGTTCGCGAATGGCAAAAAGCTTATAATTTTTTTGTCCATTGAGCGTAGATGGACAAATTAGATAGCTAATTAGGTAAGTTACAGATGGTAGCACTATGATAAAGATTTCTATCCTACCTACAGTTGCCATTTTCTTCAAATCTTCTACTGAACATGGTGAAGGAATACACACTCCAAAACGTAATGGTGGATATGCGTGAAAAATATCCATTCCATTCAAAATTTCTTGGGCAATCTATGAGGGAAAACAAAGTTAATTATTTTCATTAATTAGCTAATGATTTCACTTGTACCAATAGTGTACACTAATGGTATCAGTGAGATATAAAGTTAGACGAGGGACAGAAAGATTCTTTATGGGATTATCAAAAGCATTGATGGTTTGTAAAATCATCAGTGCTTTTTGAAAATTTGAAAAGCATTGATGATTTGTGATGAAAGCATTTTAAACCAGTTTTAATAACAAGAAGGCGATATTTTGTCCAATGTTCTTTCTACAATGTACACTTCCCTATCATTAATATGCGCAGCACGTGTCAGACACAAATATAAATATGTTTATGGCCTTCCAGGAGATAGTAGTACGATTGTGAATGCAAGACACCATGATCGCCGAAGTTAATGGTCTTCCAGTGCAGAATGACAACAAGATGTCACATAAACAATCGGTCTGTACGTGACATTTCAACGGCTCTGAAGATCTCTTAAGTCCGCGATTAGTGGTGTGATCAGCAAAATAATGTTACAAGAATTTTGAACAGCCTTGATACCATGAAAGCGCCAGGTTTGATGGTATTTCTCCACTATTTCTCAAAATCTGTGCTCCGGAACTTACTCCTGTTCTGTGTCTCCTTTTTTTTCACTTTCTTATTCCAAAGATGTTTTTCTTTCTTCTTGGAAACTTGTTCATATCCAGGCAGTTCCTAAAAAGGGTGACAAATCCCTCCCATCCGATTATCGTCCAATTGCAATTACTTCTACTCTTTCACACAGTAATGGAGAAATCAATTAATCGCCAACTCCTGAACTATCTAGAAACCTTCCATCTGATCAACGATCGCCAATATGGATGATCTTATGATATTCTCGCATATGTAACCCATCTATGGACAATAAATTGTGTGTATTCTTTGGTTGATTTGCCTGTTCTGTTGGACGAAAAACCCCAGGTTCTGGGGGAAAACAAACTTGCTCTACGCTTGAGAAAGACTAACTCAGCCTATCATTAAATATTGTTCCCACACCTGGGGGTGGTGCCCCCAGAACCTCTCTCAGGCTTCTAGATTCCATTCAGAAGAGAGCAGTTAGGTTAACGAGTGACTCCTCTCTAACAGAGTCTCTCCACTCTCTGTCTCATAGACGTTCTGTTTCTACTGCATGCCTTTTCTACAGATACTTCCATGGGCACTGTTCTTCTGAATTGGCTTCTATAACTCCCGCTCTCTCTTTCAAAGCAGTTTGAGCACGTGCCGCAACCAGTCAGCATCCTCTTACTGTCCAACTTCAAACTGACAGATCCAATTTTTCTTCTTCCTTATTTATTCCTTGAACTTCCAATTTCCTAGAACAACTTCCTTTCATACATATTTCCTGAAAATGACATTCTACAGAAATTCAAATCTAAGGTCCACAAGTAGCTTCTTTCGTCTTCTCAACCTTCAACCCATGCACAGTGCTAAGCACTATAGGTTCTAATACCTCTCGTGCTTGGAGTTTTCATTAAAACAATTAAGCAGGCTGACGCTGAAACAGTGAAATACCTGTAAACCTCCAAAGCAAAGGAAACAGAAGGGTATTTTAAAGAATCGACCGCTCGAAGTGCAGATTGACGTTGTCGCAGCACACACACACACACACAGACACCAGTACAGTGTGCAGGATGCTACATGATATGATTACCACGCTCACGAAGCCGACTATAAGCCACCAATCAGCATGACTAATGCTAGACGCTGCCTAGTTGGTGTGAGGCCCACCTTTCTTGTACCATAGACCAATGGAAAGCTGTGTGTTGGTGTGACGCTTCACTGTACAATGTCTATCAATCTGCTGGTTGTATCATTGTGTGGCGGATACCTGGATAAAGCTGCCTGGAAAATTGTATCGTCAAGAAGTTGAAGACTTCGTGGAGGCAGACTGGTATGGGGCTCTTTTTCATGGTTTTTCCGGACCATTGAGTGTTTTGGGACAAAATCATGAATATTGAGCTCTATATATAGACGTCGTGGACATTAAAGCTATGGAAACACGTTGGAAAGGCCAATACCAGTATCAGCAACGTTTTATATTATATTGCTGCGTTTTAACAGACTGCTTTGAGGACCTCAATCCTATAGGTTACATTTGGAGTGAATTGGATCGTTGGGTGCGTATGAGGAGGGACTGCCCCCCCCCAAAAAAAAGATCTGAACTGTAACCACTTTGAAGGCCAAACGGCAGAATGTTGAAAGGCATATATATAAAAACTGGTGAAAAGTGTTCTGAATATCACTGCGTTGTATTAATTGTTCCAGGATGGATAACCAATGGTCCAACTACGAGAAACATCCTGTCGTCAAACCTAAGGATTGGGACGATCCCACTCTAGTAAATGACGCTCTCGGGATATTATAAAAAGCACTCCAGCTTTTCAGTGAACCAAACAACGATGTTTGAAAGTTGCAAGATGGATCTCCAATGTTCATAGTTGTGTGCATCCACAGCATGTTTCTCACAAGTGTCTACATTACAACAATAAACGCTAGACGTGTCTGGTGACTACTTATTTATTGGAAATTGGAACATAGAGAAATATGGAGGAATTTGGTATGGAAGATCCTTGGAACATGCATCTACAGTAGTGCATACAGTGAAGTTTGAAGGACTCAAGGTCATGGAGTGCATTTGTTTCTCGTGGTTGATAATGAGACCGTTCGTCATGAGTACTGTGTCGTAAACTGATATCCTGGACACCGCACAATCCATCATATTCTGACAGTTCTATGAAAATGGACTCATACTTCGCACTGCACAATCCTGATAGGCAACTACCTTCAAAACAGAGGATAATAATAGCTTTATTAACCTCTTTTAGCTGGTTTCTTTACATCTGAATATATCGGATTTCTAGCCCGAGGTCTCGACTGGTATTTCCGTTACCACAGAGCCTGGTGACAATAAGAAGGGAGTTCAGGAATGATCGATCTTCGACCTCCAGCTGCTGACTCAGTTGGTCAATATCCTCTTTCAAGGAAATCAGAGAAACCCTGAGAGCCTTGAAATGTCATCTTAAAAATAGAGTTGACGTGCTCTTTCCTAGCATTATAAGTGAACAAACTTGAAGTTTACTGCTTCTTGAATACTAAAATAAGTTACTGAAGCCATTATATCTTTCAATGTGCATAAGTACGTACACTCCTGCCTAAAAAGTTTAGAAACACCTTTCATTTTTCTAACTATCGAAAGCTTTTATTAAAATATGAACAACTTGTTTAGAATTTCTGGAATCATCCTTTATGGAATCATCTAGACTCTCTAACTACAGGAGGGGTATTACAAGTTGTGGTGTACTGTGACCACTAATCGCTGTTCAGCTTTTATGAGATCATCTAGACCCAGTTGGGCTTTTATGAGATCATCTAGACCATCAAGTCAGTTAATGTCTGCCCATCTTCACAAAATTTATGGGACATCTTGCAGATCTTTTGTCTGTCTGGCATTCTGGCTATTAATTTTATAACAGTGCCTTGATTAACATTGTTCCAAAAGATCTGCAAGATGTCCCATAAATTTTGTGAAGATGGGCAGACATTTCCTCAGGTGTCGCTGCTGCAGCAGTTGAAAATTTGCACAGTAATGCAAAGAGACAAATAATGTAAAAATAAAGTAATGCAAAGAGAGAAATTCTTACGGAATCCTCCATGTTTGGATTAACCACTCGTCCAAGGGAAGCGTTTTTCTCTGGAGGTGACAAAGGTGGAGATATTGTCACGGAACAATACTGTCCTCGGAAATCCTCTTCGCCATTCCTCTTCATTTTACGAACTTTTAAGCATTCATCGAAATTTCCAAATTGCATAAAAGATCCTTCTAAAATGCCTGCTGGAATCTTACCAGTCGCATCTACCACTGAAATAAAGTAAAGATTTATGTTATTGCCGAAGATGGTAATAAATCAAGAAAATATAGAAATATCTGTAATTTTCTATCGGTAGTGTAGCTTGAATTGTAGTTTTATTTTAGTATCCAAAGTGCTCTGCAAAGCTAATTCCAAGGCATTGCTAAACCATCTGAGGTAAATTTTCTTCCGTTGAGCCTCCATTCACTGTCATAATCTCTTGCACCAGCCGTGGCATCAATCCACAAGGCTGTAGAACATGTTCTCAGATATCCTGGACAACAGAACAAAAGGACGTCCCAGAGAGGCAACAGATCGAGGCGTGGACTGATGATTGCTGGTTCCACCCAGTCCACAAATGTTCTAAGGGACTGATATCGGAGGAATTTGGCGGCCAGAGAACACACGAAATGCTTGCACATAATCCTCGTATCATTCTTTCATAACGCAAGCCTTGTGATAAGGGGGATTAGCTTGTTGAACGAGTCCAGTGTCATCTGGATAAATGGTCACCATGTTGGACAAAACCTGGTCCGAAACAATGCCAATGTAGGATCTGGCGACGAGAGTGTGTTAAATGGGGATGACAGGACCCAGTGATATAGATAAAAACATTCCCCAAACCCTGATACCACTGCCGGTTTTCGACTAACTGTGCATACTCTGGTTGCAGCTGCGTGCTGTCCAATGTGCACTCACCCATCGGCAAGATGGCGCTGGAATCTTGATTAATCAGACCTGGTCACTCATTTTAAGTCGTTCAATATTCACGAAGGGTACACTAGTGACCACTGCAAGCGGAAATATCGACACTACATTGCTGTCACTATATCTGTTGTCCCGTTTGGTGACGTTACTTTTAGGTGCAGTAGGATATATCCACTCGTGGAGACAGAGATGGTTATAATTCTTGGGCTCATGAGTGTATAATGCATTATACAGTATACTTCCTCAATATTATGCAATCTATAGTGGAGAACCCAATGAAATTATCAGGAATTTGATTCTAGTTACAATCCTTTGGTGAACGTTGGTTTGGTTATATGGGCAACAACCCAGAAGAGCAAACAATTTTGTACGTTGTATAAGGATTACTGCTTTTCAAATGAACTGAACTCAATGTCGGATTATCAACTCCAAACCGTTGAATGAAAAATATGGGTAATTGTACAGTCTTACATGAACATCTTAGCAGTGGAGATAGACTGTTTGGGCAGCTCATGGGATGGGATACATCAATAATATACAAGAATTGCCAGCATGGGCAAGGAAGTTATTTTTTCGTTGTATAAGGCAATAGTTAAGCCTCATCTTCGTGATCATCATGATAACCACTATCCTCCCCACATCGCGTGGAAAAGACCTAAGTTTGAATCCAATCAATGACGAGAAGAACTTTTATGGGCCTATTCTGCACCGTGGCTGTGTTAGTCGGTCTCAGGAGAGGGCAGCAAGATTTTTTTCCCTCGGAATCCTGGTTTCTTTGCCCAACAAAGCAGGCTAAACTGACCAGAGAAGGCCAGCAATTTATAGATGCAATACATATGGATTGATGAGTTTGTTCTCACGGATAACCCTAATAAGAAATATTTATTTTATTTTATATTGTCCACTTTCCCAAACGCTGTACTTGTGAAATTAGGCAACGATAACTCAATTACAAGTTTCTATATAGATAGATCCCTTTGTTTAGACAAGGTTGTTGTAATAGGGTTTTAGGAACATCAGCGACTAAGACCATATTGCTCAGTATATATTATCAGTAAATTGCCCGAGTTTCCGGGAGAAAAAAACCATGCTACTCTCGCCTGAGATTGACTAACTCAGGCATGTTGTGAAAAAAAGGCCATAAAAATTCCTCCGGTCATCGATTGAACTCGAACTTAGATCTTTTCCACCCGCTGTGAGGGGACGGTGATTCTACCAACAGTGCAACCCACGAGGGAAAGAAAAAGTTCTATCCTGCCTTTACAGAGAATTGTCCAAATATCAGGACAGGATTCAAAATTCATGACGATTAGTATAGTGTTTGGCCTACATGATGACCACAAAATAAATAGAATAGCATGGGAAGTATAAACCTAATCTAACCTAACCATATTTGCCATATCAACCTACCGTTTGGAGGCGATTTATTCCAGTAGTTAACCCTTCTAAAATCCTTTATAACATTGAAAATTCTGCCTTCATTCATTTTACTAACGCCCCTCAGAGCCTTATAAACCTCAATCAGGTCCCGTCTATGGTGTTTAGATGCCAAGCTCTGTAGCCCATATAATCGGTGTCTTTCCTCTTACGATAGCTCTTTTGCCATCTCACCATGCAAATTTGCAGTCCTTGGACCCTTTCAAGAAGCTCAAAGTCTTTTTTAGATGAAGTCTTCATACTTGCCAAACGACTCTCCCAATCTGCAGAAAATGTTTGCATCACGTCCTTTATCCCTTCGTCGATGCGGTTATGAAAATCAGAAACAACAATGGTCAGTAAACAGATCCTTGAGGGTACCCCACTTCTGACTTTACACCAGTCTGAAGACAAACAATAATCACAACTTTCTGCCTTCTGCGCTGCACCCACCCTGTAACACATTTTAGAATTTTTCCAGTAATCCCAACATGTTCCAGCCTGTACAGGAACCTCTCCTGTAGGACTGAATCAAATGCCTTGCTAAAATCCAAATATACTAAGTCGAAATTGTTCCCTAAACCCAGAAACTGTCAAAATAGTCCACTACATGATTTTCCCTAAACAAAACCATGCTGTTTGTTTTTCAGAATGGTAATTTCTATCGAAATGTTCCTGGACTGCGCTCTTTTTCTCATCACCATAACCCCCACTTGGAAATAGAAGGAATCTATTTTGTAGAGAGAGGGTATTCACTTGAATGAAGGTGATGAAAGGGACTTTGCCAATATCATTGAGGATACCTTAAGGATTCGAAGGAAACAAAAACGTGGTGACACCAGAAATTGGGGATGAAGTTCCAGTACGATGTCTATAATGGATTTTGGAAAGGTAAGGAAGAAGGGGTAATAAGGTCATTCGTCTATCAAAAGCAGCCTGAGGGCCTGTCAGCATAAAATTTGTGTGGTTTGAGTTAGTTGGAAGCAAAGATATAATGAGAGTAATCTACAGATCTGAAGGTTGTGAAGAATATGACGAGAGGCTCTATGTGCAGATGGAACGAGCAAGCAAGCACAAATGTCTTTTTATGGGTAACTTCAATAGGCCACAGATTGATTGGAATAAGTGGGAGGGAAATTCACCACGGAAAAAAAAAATTAAAAATAAACTAGATGATTATTATGCGTACCATCATGTCAGGGAACATACCAGGGTAAGATTATTCTAGACCACATCATTACTCACATCAGAAAAGATAGCATGGGAAAGTTACAGAGAGAGGAAAAGTACTGAAGCTTGCAACACTTACAAGTTGATCTGTAATATTACCACAGATAAGGTTAGGAAGGCCAAGGCTGGGTATGAGAAAGCAGCCTTGGCCTTCGCATACTTATCTTAGAATAAGATAAGAGAACAAAGAATAAGATAAGAAGGCGTTTGGTCTTCTTCTCAGCAAGAAGGACGAAACGCCCTTCTTGCTGAGGAGAGGTTGTGCGAGTGAGGCTGAGCCATATGAATTAGTGATGTCGTAATTACAGATGTTTGTTTATTAAAAACACTTTTGAGCATAAAGGAAAGTAAGGCTCCCGGAGTTGATAGCATATACAGTGTAGGTTTGAGGGAGTGCATGAGGGAGTTTATTGAACCATTGAGGTTAATAATGAAGGCATTTTTGGGCTCAGGGGAGATTCCTTTGAATCTCCAATGTATCGCCAATACATAAAAGCGATTTCAAGAGTTGGTAACTAGAGACCAGTTGATTCAGTGGTAGGAAAAATCATAGAGGCAATGATTAAGAGTGCAGTCCAGGGACGTTCAGATAGATATGGCATTCTGAAGGACATACAACACGACTTTGATGAGGGCAAATGATGCTTAACTAACTTTGTAGGCTATTTTGACACAGTTGCTCATGAGTTGGAAGTTGCTCATGTAGAGAATAATTTCGATATAGTTTATTTGAATTTGAGCAAATCATTTGAATGAGTCGTCCCTAATGAGAGGTTACTGTATAAACTGGAACATGTCGGGATTACTGGAAAGATTCTAAGATGGATTGCAATGTGGCTGCACAGGGTAGAATGCAGAGGGTTTTGATTAAGAGATTCCTCAGTTTGAAGTAACTTGAGGGACCTCACTTCTGAAGTAAGATCCCCAAGGATCGGTTCTTGAACTACTATTGTTTCTGGTTTTTATAAATGGCATCGATGAACAGATAGAGGGCGTGATGTCAAAATTTTCGAAGATTTAACGATTGAGAGAGTCGTTAATGGTCAGTGTCAACGCTCCTTCAGGATTCGGGATGATTTGAACAGACTTCAAGAATGAGAAGAACAATGGCAGATATATTTTAATACAGCAAAGTGCAAGGTGGCAGCTATATTTTTAATTAATGCAGCAAAATGCTAGGTCTAATACTTGGGGAATAACAACCCCAAAATAACCTATACACTTTGTGGGGTTGAAAGAGAGGGATGTGGGAGTTACAATACTGCAGATGTGAAGTTTTTTGAGCGCTGTAAACAGGTTGCCAGGAAAATCTAGAGAGATAGGTAGATTATAATGCCACTGTATCAGGTAATTGGAAGGCCGCATTTGGAATACTGTGTCCAAGGCATACCGTCTGGAATACTGTCTGGAATGCTATGTCCAAGAAATACTGTCTGGAATACTGTGTCCAATGGACTACTGGAGAAGAGCAGCAAGAAAATCGAGACTGGAGAAAATAAGAAATGAACAGATTCGACGAATGATGGAAATGAAAACTGATATAATTCAGGTAATCGAAACAAAAAAGCTGAGATGGTATGGACATACCAGAAGAATGGAAAAGGATAGACTTCCAAAAGTGATTATCAATTGGTTGGCAGGTGGCACCAGGAGGAAGGAAGAGAGGAAGACCAAGGGAGGTGTGGATGGATGGAGGCCAAAAAGGCATGGATAGACGAGGACTGAGAGAGCAAGATATAGGAAACTATTGAGAAAAAGACTAGAACAACAGAGGTATTTTTTAGGTCTAGGAAATCTCATTGCATAATGGAAAATTCCAAATGAAGAAGTGTCCAAATATGGAGACTTCATCTGAAAACAATATATTGAGCTTCTTGAAAGGGTTCAAAGACAGGACCCCTTTCAAGAGGCTCTCGGGAAGAGAGATCAGCAAAAGTGCGAGGAAAGACTTTTATTATGTGGGCTAAAGAGCCTGGCAACCAAATATCTTAGAGGGACCTGATTGAGGTTCATAAAGTTTGAATGGACACAGAATTTTCACTATTATAAAGAATTCCGGAAATAGGAGCCATAAATTCAAATTACAGGCGAAGAGATTTAGACGAATTACAGGAAGTTTTCTTTTTAACCAGTGAGCTGTTGATTATTGGAACTAGTTGCCTCTGCAAATACAATTCTAAGAAATTGAACGGTCAACTGGATTGTTACCTAGCCGATTAAGGAAGTCCATATCTTGTTTTGCAATTTCTTCTCTACATATCATATTTATTTTATTATTATTGTTATTTTTTTGGCCTGTATATTCCTTGCATTATGACTAATACTAATACCTTTACCTTTTTTGGATTTAAAATTTATTAATAAAGAGTCAAATGATGAATTTTTGGGTATCTTTGATAACAGCAATGATTTTAATTTTGGAATGCCCACTTGCGTGCATTCCGACTGTGCTACCCACATTGCCCTATTTTTTGTTTGTATCTATTTATAGAATTTTAGGATTTCTTTAGACAGCATTTTTCCTGTCCATATTAATATTTTTAATTAAAAACTATCCAAATTATTTTGGCCATTGAAATACTTTTGCTTCCACAAATAGATAGGATGTGGGAGTTCATGGTCTTCTTTGGGTTAAATGTCTTCTTAAAAGTGTGTATAAATTATATACCGGTCCTTGAGGTTGGTCACAGATATTCTCTCAGATATGCCAGACAAGCTGCAATTGCTGCCTGGGAGTCTAAAACGCTGATGGAACTGATATTCGGGTGACACTTAAGTCAAGTGGACCCAAGTTCGGCGACGTCCGGACGGTCTGTGATAGCCAAATCCTCTACTTGCACCTTCACGATGGTGGGACTGTTACTAATCCTGGATATAACCCCCATGCACAAGTATATGGTGGGTGACCACCCAAGTGTGAACCAACGTAAGCAGGGGTCGAGGTGTGGCACCCACACCACATGTAGGAACGCCGCCCGTCTATGTTACCAGGCAGTACTAGGTGGTAGATGACTCTCATCAACCGGTGAAATACCACCACTTTGCTTATTGGAGGCTTGAAGTGGTGGAACCCATGTTTAGTCTCTAGAGCTAAGTTCCGGTCAACCCTTCCCCATCTCTTCCATCATGCAGTATGATTGATGACTTTTGAGGTTATGATGAACGTCGTGGCGAGATCCAATCTTCCTTACATTTCGAGGGTACAGCTCTAAAACAATGTTCGCAGGCCGGCCCCTAGTTAGTACACCGGACCGAACCTATTAGTAACTCTCTAGGAGGCTTCCGGATCAGCCAGTGTATAATCTTGCTACCTCTACTCTGCCAGATAGTGACTGGAGGGAGTCCGAGTAGTGTGTTTCGGGGAGCATTGTCGAGGCCACGTTATGTCAAGGATCTGGGTATATTCTTACCACGTGCACACCATATCCAAAAATTTCACTACTTCATACAGCATGTCCCACCCACTTTTTCTTACTATTGAATACACCATGAATTGTCAAACTAATAGAACAAGCTTATCTGCGAAAAGATCTAAACCTCCCAAACACTTCCTAATTCGTTTCACAAATATACGTGGTCTCAGTTCAAATCTCAACGATGTACATTTCCACTTGCAGTCTTGCGACCCAACAGGTCGAGATGCTGAGGCTTTTGCAATTACTAATGACCTAGCACAGATTGTTCATTTACCTACAAGAATACCGGACAATCCTAATCATACAACCAATAGGCTTGATCTTTTTCTCACAAACAACCCTTCTAAGTACACGGTCAAAGTGAGAGGTCCTTTAGGCACTTCAGATCACAACTTGGTGATTGTCTCTTCTCCAATGGAACCTTTATGTCATGGCTATTCCCAACCTCGTGTTGTTTGGCATTACAAGAATGCAAAATGGGATGACCTGCGAGACTTCTTTTCTTCTTTTCCATGGTCGGATTACTGTTTCAAAACTTCTGATGTCAACGTTTGCTCAGATCGTGTCAATGAAATTATTCTTGCAGGAATTGAATCGTTTATCCCACACTCCACTTTAAAATCTTATCCTTTATCTAAACCTTGGTTTTCCAATAAATGTGCTAAGGCTGTTCAAGGTGTGAACTAACAAGGTGTGAAGAATGTTGCATATCGTAATTGGCTTGTTTCTAGTTCTTCAGTTTCATTTTCTCCCTACACCAAAGCTCGCAACAATTGTAAAGCAGTTATTATTCAGTCCAAACTAGATTTTGAACAGGCAAAGAGTAGAAAACTTGCTTCTCCCCTAATTGTAGCCGAGCATTCTGGTCTCTTGCCAAAGCTATTGGCCGCAACTTTTGCCCATCTCTGCTTCCACCTCTGTCCAAACCAGATGGTTCTGTTGTCACTTCAGCCAAGGATAAAGCTGTGACCTGCTAGCATCCCATTTTTCTTCTAACCCATGTATTATTGATCTTAGTAAAACACCTCCCACCATTCCCAAAACGCTCCATTCAATGCCTCCTGTGGTCTTCCGTCAAAACGATATCAGAAGGATTTTGACGAATCTTGATGCTAAGAAAGCCCCAGGTCCTGATGGTATTTTTCCACTTGTTCTCAAAACCTGTGCTCCTGAACTTACTCCTATTCTTTGCCGCCTTTTTTCACTTTCTTATTCCAAAGGTGTTTTTCCTTCTGCTTGCAAATTTTCTCATATCCAGCCAGTTCCTAAAAAGGGTGACAAATCCATCCCATCCAGTTATCGTCCCATTGCAATTACTTCTACTCTTTCTAAAGTAATGGAGAAATTAATTAACCGCCAACTCTTAAACTACCTAGAAACCTTCCGTCTGATCAACGATCGCCAGTATGGATTCCGTCAGTGTCGATCCACTGGTGATATTCTGGCTTATGTTACCCATTTATGGACTAATTCAATGGAAAGGTTCGGTGAAACACAAGTAGTTGCTCTTGACATCTCAAAGGCGTTTGATCGTGTTTGGCATAACCGCCAACTCTTAAACTACCTAGAAACCTTCCGTCTGATCAACGATCGCCAGTATGGATTCCGTCAGTGTCGATCCACTGGTGATATTCTGGCTTATGTTACCCATTTATGGACTAATTCAATGGAAAGGTTCGGTGAAACACAAGTAGTTGCTCTTGACATCTCAAAGGCGTTTGATCGTGTTTGGCATAAGGGTCTTCTAAACAAGCTTCCATCTTATGGTTTGCCAACTGGTTTTTTGTAATTGGTTATCCAATTTTTTCTCTGATCGCTCACTGAAGGTGATGGTAGATGGCTCTCTGTCTTCTAACTTCTCCACTAATGCTGGTGTCCCCCAAGGTTCACTTCTTTCCCCCACTCTTTTCCTCTTGTATATTAATGACCTTCTTCCATTGACTGGAAATCCTATCCATAGTTTTGCCGATGATAGCACATTGCATTCCACTTTCCATTTTGAGAAACCTTGCCCTGCTCAATCAGCTTCAACTTCTTGAAAATCTGCTACCAATTCCTTAAATGCCGATCTTCAAGTAATTCTCCAGTGGGGCAAAGACAACTTAGTTGATTTCAACCCTTTTAAAACTCAGTCTTGTCTTATATTTTGCAAAAAGGATTCTTCTCCTCCTATGCTTATCTTTAGTGACACTCCGATTTCTAGGCAAAATGATATCTCTTTTGGGGATTACCCTGACTTCTAATCTCTCTTGGCACAAGCATATTACAAATATTGCTTCCTCTGCATCTAAAAAACTTGGTTTTCTGTTTCGCTCTCGGCGTTACTTTTCTTCCAAACAGGTTCTCACTCTGTATAAATCGCAAATCCGCCCTGCCATGGAATATTGTTCCCAGATCTGGGGTGGTGCCCCCAAAACCTCTCTCTCAGGCTTCTTGATTCCATTCAGAAGAGGGCAGTTAGGTTAATTAATGACTCCTCTCTAAAAGAGTCTATCCACTCTCTGTCTCATAGACGTAGTTTCTGCTGCATGCCTCTTCTACAGATACTTCCATGGGCATTGTTCTTCTGAATTGGCTTCTATAATTCCCGCTCTCTCTTTCAAAACAGCCCGAACACGTGCAGCACCAGTTAACATCCATTTATTGTCCAACTTCAAACTCACAGAATCAACTTTTCATCTTCCTCATTTATTCATTCAACTGCCGTTTTCTCGAACAACCTTCCTTCATACGTATTTCCTGAAAATTACAGAAGTTCAAGGCCAATGTCAACAAATATCTTCTTTCGTCTTTTCAACCTCCAACCCAAGCACGGTACTAAGTACTATTGGTTCTAATACCTCTCGTGTTTGGGGTTCACATAAAAAAAAAATATATCCTAACTTACTTACTAACTTACTTAATTCCTTATTAAAGCACGACTTTGAAGTTTGGATTAAAAACATTTCAAATGTGAGCTTGCTTTCCAGAGAAACTTTTATCAAATTGCTTTAAGGACAACATAAAAACTCGTAGCTCCTTTTCTGTACTCAACTGTAAAAGATACTTTATATTCACGTGTCATCAAAAGTAGAAAATCCTGTTTGTTACAAGTACGAAGTTACCAAAGTTTGTAGAATATAAAATAGCTTGCTTTTAAAAATGGCACACATGAAGCCAAAACAGAACAAGTTTTATGATTAATGCGACCTTGTATTCCATTGTTTTTTTTGTTCATTTAGTCTACTTTTACAAATAAAATTTAGAAAAATCAATCGTACTCCCATATTATGGTAAAAAGAGCTGAGTTCGAACCCCGTTAATGATTAGAGGAATTTTTATGGGCTTTTTTCACAACGTGGCCCTGTTATTAGGTGTCAAGCATGGTCTTTTTAAACATGTAACTTTAATTTCCACCCTTATATGGTACAGATGCTGCAAATATTAAAACTTCCCAATCCCCTTACCCATAAAAACGTTTCTCAAGAAATTCTTACTCAAATGGACCACGATGAAGACTTTATTCGCAATCTATGGATGTCTGATGAATCTCTCTTTCATATAAACGTTTCTATAATAAATAACTTTCGTTATTGGGGAACAAACCATTGCCAATTCCACCAGCAGCCATCGCACAATAACTGGGTCACAATGTCGTGTGTAAAACTATTCCTTTTAATCCTTCAGCTATTTCTTTTTCCAGATATATAATTGGTATAAGATGGGCAAATCATTGTGACCGAGTGGACACATCAAACAGCATCTAAGAGACGTCACCGATGGACTCAGCATATACAGCTTGGCTACTACCTGTCAGTTCCTCAATATAAAGTCCATGGGGTGTGTTAAGATTCAGAGAAATAATCCTTGAAACCAATACGCTTTTCATACCAACTAAAAAATACTGTTCAAGGCTTAAATCTAAATGGTTGTCAGATGAAGTATTGAGACACATGGCAGAGAAGAAAAAAGCGTGGGATGCATATAAATTATCAGGTGATACAGTAGCCTATGGTAGACATAAACTAGTCTGTAATAAAGTCACAAAGGCGTTAGGCAATAAAAGACAGATTAAGTGGAGTCCTGGAAAAGAATGCAAAGAACAACAGCAAAGACTTCTATGCGTATATTAGCAGCAGAAAGGAGTTGAATCACATTGGGCCACTTGGAAGTCAATGGATTAACGGTTAATGATCCTGCTCGAGTTGCTGATGAACTAATAGTTATTCTGCATCTACATTCACACATGAGGAATTCTTTAGGAAATGGGATGCCGGAAGTTTATCAAACTCTAACAGGGAGCTAAATTGTTTTTTGATAATTGAAAGGAGAGTGGAAGAGGAATTGTTGAAGCTAAACATAAAAAGAAGCCAAGGTGGTTGGGATCTATCCAGTTATATTTAAGAGTGGTAGCAAAGGAAGTAAGTAAATCCTTAGGCATAATTATGAAGAGCATCCTTGTATTCAGGGGAGGTCCCTATGGACTAGAAATGTGCGAATGTATCCTCAATTCTCAAAGGGGGATCAAAAGGTGACATGAGTAATTACAGACCTGTTAGCTCAGTGTCTGTTTCCGGGAAAATAATCGAGTCACTGATAAAAGAAGTAATGCAGGACCATCTGGACAGGCATGCAATTATACTGCAGTCACAGCGTGAATTTTCTAAGGGGCATTCTTGTTTGACTGGATACTACGATCGATAACTCTGGTCGGCATCAATTTCCTCCCTGAAATAATTTCAACAGATTCTCGTGAGAAAGTTGTTTACAAACTCATATATGTGCTTAAAAAGATCTCATCACTCTCTGTTTTCAAATATCGTAGGTTAATGACCGAAAACCAAGGCCTGTTGTTGTTTTGATCCTCTTTTCCAGATATTTTATCTATTTATTTTTTCGAGAACATTTGGGAGATTTCTAGAACATTCGGGGGCTTTCCACAACAGCGACTGGATTCTAGAACTTTCGAGGGTTCTCTAGAAATATTGTGAGCCTTCTAGTAACTTCTCTTACCTCTTCGAGACCACATAAACGATTGTTACTTCTGCATGACCAATAGTTTTGGTTTTTCTTAGAAATCCAAATATAAAGTAGAGTGTCATAACACACCTTCTGCTCTAAGGCCGGTTCCTCAAGATGATGTAATTCCAGTGCCAAAGCCATTAGAAATTTATGGATTTGACTCTGATTTAGGATTGGTAAAACACTCTTCAGAAGATGCAGAACCCAGAAGGAGTACAGATCCAGACTTTTGTACTCTTGATACTGCAAAAACGAGTCTAATCACTGAAGTATAATTGAACGATTTAGTCAGAGATTTAGACCTCTCCAAAACCAAGACTTAATTACAAGGATTACCAGCAGTGGAATCTTCTTCAAAAGTGGTCAAGGTGTCTTTTTTTAGGAAGAGGCAGTCTAACATAACGACCTATTACTCCATGGATGGGGCTTTGGTTAATTGTAACAATGTTCAGGAATTAATGAAAGAGTTACACCTGGAGCTTGTCCTCGAGCAGTGGAGGCTTTTCATTGATTCATCCAAGATCAGGTTTAAAGCAGTTTTACACCATAATGGAAATAAGTGTCCATCTATACCATTGGCCCATGCACTTCACATGGAGGACGTGTACGAGAACCTACAGGTTCTTCTGTAAAAAAATATGCTATCAAGAATATAAATGGAATAGCTGTGCCGACCTAAAAGTGGACCACAAATTACTGCGAAATTGTGGATGAGCTAATTTTAGCTTACAGAAAGTTGGAATTCAACATGTCTTTAAAGCTTCATTTTCTGCATTCTCATTTAGATTTTTTCTTGAAAACTTGGGAGCAGTCTCCAATGAACATAGTCAAAATTTTCACCAAGATATTTCCCAAATGGAAAAAAGAGACCAGGAAAAATGGAGTCCAAATATGTTGGCAGACTACTGTTGGAACCTCGTACTGGAGACACCGATGGACGATTACAAAAGGCAAAAAACAACAAAATGTTTTGTAATCAGATAAACATTTTTGTAAATAGAATGAGGTTAATAGATCCATTGTTCAATATTTAGTACTGTATGTAACAATTTCTTAAAATATATGAAATCTTTTTTAAATAGAAACTTAGTTTTTAACTTTAATCCCTTCTCCCTTAAAATTGGTTGATATTACAGCAATATGGTCGCCTTATTTGAATTTAGCAATGTCAGATCTACAAGAATCATCTTGAATTTTAACAAGGAGTGAAAAAAATGGTGGGGGGGTTGCCCACCAGTGTAATCTGATTGCATAATATTTCATGGTGTTTGTGCGCATTTCTGGAAATCAGCTAATATAAAGCTACGTACCATCCACAAAATATCCAGAGGACACTTGGAAAAAAAAAAACTTCCAAGGACATTATCGAAAAATAATAATTTAAACCGGTTATTTCTATTCTGGATGCAGTTTGTGTTAAACGACGCAATTATCTTTGCGCAATATTTACTCCATTCCAGTTGAAATTATAAAAATGTTCAAGTTTGATCATACAATAAGATAATTCGGGATGAAAAGCCATCTTTGAAGATGACAAAACATTATAAATACAGGATTCTATGTATTAAGTTAATAATACTTCTTTCTTTACTTCCTTTATATAAAGTTTCAGATGTAATCGTGTCCTTCGCTTTTAACACCATCTGACATTGTGGTATCTGATTGGAACCATGATACGCAGGATTCCTCAGACAAACGCAATCTGTTTTCCCTAACTGGTCTGCTATGTTAGCATTTAAAAACAAATTAAAGCTTTATGGAGATAATTTGTTTTTAGAGAATTTATGTAGGCAGTGAGCTTTTGAATCAGTGCCAACATCAAATCTTAAATTATCCTTGTCATTAAAGTCTTCTCATTATTTTAATAGCGTATTTAAATAATTATAGGACGTTAATGAAGATTTTTATTAACATATCGAATTTCAGATAAGAAAATCAGAAACACAATATACAACAATCATCAGAGTCACCTCATCCGTGTATTCAATAGTCGAATTGGATTGTAAGAAGAACTTCGATCTTGGAAGGACTTTAATCCAATATTTTCCATGTGGTGTAGACGCAATGAGGAGTCTGCAGTAATACACTGTGCCTCTAATAGCATCCATTATTTGGTTGATATGCCTGTTAGCTGGAAGAGAAAACGGAATTTATGGGAGATGAAACCATGTAACCGTTGTTAGACCGGATAACTAGGCCACATGGTGAAAAGAATTCTTCCTGTCAAGACGATATTCGAACTTACCACAGTTCTTCATTTTTTTTCAAATTTGGGCTTCCAGAGAGGAAATCCAGAGCTGTGATGAACGTGGTTGGTTGGTGGAGGATTTTAGATACATCAGCAACTGATATATCTGTAAAATTCGAGGGTTCTGTGGTCGTTTTGCTATTTGCTGGACGAAAAACCCGAGTTTCCGAGAGAAAAAACCATCCTACCCTCTCCTGAGACCGACAAACGTTGTGAAAAAGGTCTACAAAAATTGCTGCGTCAGTGATAGGATTTTTCCCCAGTATCCTCAAGGATACTGGAAAAAATCCTTGCGCCAACTTTGTTCAAATGAATACCATGTCCACAAAGCAGATTCCTTCTACCTACAAGTCCGGACCATGCTGATAAAAATTTCTCAACTAGAGTCTTGCAGATTCCTTCAAATCTCGAGATAATCCACAATGCTTTAAGCATAAAATCCTTCCCATTACTAACTCATGGCCCTAGAGGGCCATGAGTTAGTAATGGGAAGGATTTTATGCATTTTATGTTAGTAATGGGAAGTCCTAGACTAACTCATGGCCCTAGAGGGCCATGAGTTAGTCTAGGACCTCTGATGGTTCCGCGAGAAACTATGAACACCAACCATCACATTTGGGATAATGCCCCTGCCATACAGCCCGTGTTGTTCCAGAATAGTTTCATGGACATGAATGTGCAAAAGTAGTAATGGCCTTCGCAGAGTATCGATTTGAATCCTATGGAACACCTATGGGAAAACTACATTGGCAGTTCAAGTACTAATGTAGTTTTTCATAGGTGTTACACACCAAGAGTGCTGGTCACTATTCTACACGAAGAATGAAGGACAATACCTACTGTAGTCTATTATTCGTTGGTCTGCTTTGTCACAGTGGTCAAGGAAAACCGACACCCCTACTGAAGTGGATGACAGTGATGTCAATCTGAAACTATGCAAGTCCCGATACTCTTTAGAGGGTAGTGTATTCCCAGTAATGAGAGAAAATTCAATAGGGATTGGTCGTCATGTTTAATCCCTTAATATTTTGGCAGTGGCGTGTGTATACTAAGTTCCAAATTTGAAATCGTCCGAACTAGCTTCCAGAGTAAATTGATGAAACAAAACCAAACAGAAACACTTTTCCAAATGCCTGATTAATAAAACTAATTAACATAAGGCTGCCATCTTTCTTTCACAGCTGTGTGGTTAGCACGGTTACTACGATCACTGTTTTTCTCCACTGTCTGGAAAACATGGATTTGTTTCCTTCTGCGCTAAACCCAATCATTTCCATTTTTCATCCAGCAACCAAAACAAACCAATTATAGAATACTCATAATTGATAGATACAATTTATTGACTCCTCGTGACCTTAGCACTTCTGTCATATTTTTAAACCACCCCACCCTCTCCTCTAACTGACCTTTTGACTGTCTTTGCAAGTGACACGACTGTAGTATCTTAATTCATCAAACCCCAGGAAAACCAGTTTTCTATTTTAAAATTCTTTCAGTGGTTCATGATACTGCCATAGAACAGTTTCACGCTGTAGTCCTACTGGTTTTATTCGAGCAAGTTCTCGCTGTCTCTTAGTGGAAGAAGGGGGTCAAAGGTGTCCAGAGGGGCCCCTTAAATACAGATTTCAAGAAACGATAATCCTGTTATCTGCAGTTGACTCATCAGATCTTTGTGCAATGACGTCATGCATTGACGTCAAAAGTTTGGAGGCTAAAGTCATAAATCGCGTTTCTTTCAGGGTTAAAAATAAGTTTGTTAACAGCACCAAAGCAGTCTTGAATTTCTGTTGAACAGAGCAAGTGACAACAAACACTAAATAACTAGTTTTTATATGAATTATAATTATTAATTACACTCACTAGCTAAAAAATCAGAAACATTTATTCAATGTCTAGAAGGGCCATCCTTTGACTGACTTACAGCGTCGTGACATGGATCCTTTTAGACGTCTAAGGGAATCTCGCTCCAGATTTCACCATTCTTCCGGGATATTTGTCAGCTGTTGGACTGTGGTTGGTAGATAACTGTGAAGCCGAACTGTCCTTCACAACATATCCCAGATTGGATTCATATCTGTAGAATTAGGGTACCAGGGTTGATGTTGCAAATCTTGGTGATGTTCCTCCAACCATTCAGATACAATTTTTTGCTCGGTTAGTTGCGTTATGGTCTTGAAAGAATCCATCGAAATCTGAATAAAAATGAAGCACAAGATGAAGTTGATCAGATCCGACAGAAAGGTATTCATTGGAGGTAATACGACCTTCTGAGGTATGAGCGAGCCACTTCCAGCCACTTGTGGACTCGAGATAGTCTATAAGCATTGATGTAAGTCGGAAAGATCACCTGTCTTCTCCAAAATCATATCGATTAAGAAAGCCCAGGAATGCGTCCAGTATTTATCTGATACCAAGGAACTTGAGATCATACCACGTCACAACTTACATTTGCATTCCGTAAGTTTAATTATCCGTCGATGTCAATTGCAAAAGGTTTTGGTTAATGAGTGCAGAAACAATGGATTGGAAGTATGGAGGAAGGATGACTTTTTTAAATAACTTCATAAGGGTTCAACTTGTTGAAATCGATCGATCGACTGGATTTCGGGGGAATAGGAAGAACTCCACTTTCAGAATTTTTTTCAAAGGTTTAGAATGGAACTAGTGATATACGAAGGGGAGGATTCAAAAAGAAAGAAAGAAAGAAAACAGTTGTAATCACCCAGATGTAGTTGTTGTGATAGAAGGTCGAAATAAACAGAATGTATTGAATTTTTTCAACATAGTCACCAGATAAAAGTTAGTCTAACTTCTGTTCCAAAGAAAATAATGGAGTCATTGATATGCAGGAATTTTGCTACCAGGGATAAGGGGTTGATTGTCCCCTTGTATAAGGAAGTAGTCAGGCCACACCTTGAGTACTTTATACAGGTCTGGAGGCCTCATTTTAGGAAAGATGTCGAGCTGCTGGAACGAGTACAGAGAAGGGCAATGAGATTGGTGAGTGGAACAAAGGGTTAGTGTTACCAAGAATGACTTAAGTCTGCAAATTGCACCTTCTGGAGACTAGGCGACTACGAGATGATCTAATTGAGGTGTATAAGACGTTGAATGGATTGAGCAAGCTCAATTCTGATGGGAATCTTCCTTTTGCTCAGAATAATCACCTGAGAGGGCATAAATTCAAATTGAGGAAAGACAGATGTAGGATAGATGTGCGGAAATTCGCCTTTAGCCAGCGGGTGGTTGATAGTTGGAACAAACTTCCATCTGTTGTAGTGGAGATCAGCAACTTAAATAAGTTCAAGGCAGAAGTAGACAAACATTTGGAGTGAATGGATGGGTGAAATGGGAAGGGGTTTTATTTTAATTTTATTTATTTATTATTTATTATTTATTTTTTTCTTTTAGCTGATGCTGTATAAGCTGTTTTCTTGAATCATATACATCTAAAAATGCTAAAATAAAACATTTCTGCCACCTCTCAATATGTTTCCACAGGCCAGTTTTGTAGACGTCATCTGACCTTCAAACCACGTCTTGGCAGCAGAAATCACCTCATCATCAGCAGCAGAATGTTTTCTTTTCAACTAAGAAAAGACTTCAGGGCAGAAACGAGGAAGAAATCCGAGAGTGCCAGTTCAGGAGAGTAAGCAAGATGTGACAATATTTTAAAACCTACATTTGTGTGCACTCTTGATTGCAGCATGCGAGGAACGTTCAGGGGACATTTTAGGGAAGCAGTAGTTCACCTTTTGACAGCTTTCCCCGCGCAGAGGTTTATGAAGAGGTTGGAGTAATACTTCGCTGTCAGAACTCAGCTCTTTCGAAGGTAATCTGTTAGTGTTGCACCATGCTAATCCCAAAAAAACTAACAGCATCACCTTTCCAGCACTTGGTTGCATCTTTGCCTTTTTGGGGGCTGGTGATTCTGCATGCTTCCCTTGTTTTGACGATTGTTTAGTTTCGGAATCAACGAGATGGATCCATGTTTCACACATGGTGACAAGCCGTTTAAAAAATTCCATTTGCTTTTCCTGGTACATCGACAACATTACATGTGCACTTGTGCCCTTTCCCTCTTCTGCTAAAAGATTAGAAGTCTGGGAACTCTTCTAGGATACACATTACTCATATGCAACTGTACTGTTAATGGATGTTGGCCCTACACTAATTTGGAGCTCTGCAGTTAGTTCTTTGATACTAATAAGGCGGTCTTCCAGGATAGATGCTTAAATTTCATCCCTCTCTTTTAAAGCAGTTAGTATTATTATTAGTAGTGGCAAGTGATGCATGAAAGCAAGCATATACAACATCAGCCATAAAAGAGAAATCCTTCCCATTTCATCTGTCCATCCCCTCCAACAATTTATCTAGTTCTTCCATGAATTTATTCAAGCTATCCACTTCCACAACAACACAACAACAGATGGAAATTTGTTCCAGAAATCAACCACATACTGGATAAAGGAAAACTTCCGCATATCTATTCTGCAACCATCCTTCCTTAGTTTGAATTTATGTCCCATAATGTGCAAGAAGAAGAAACCCATCGACATGTTCAACCTATTGGAAGCCTTAAACACCTCAATCAGATCACCTCGCAAGTGCCCAGTCTCCAGACGCCGCCCTTTGCAGAACTGAAGCCTTTCTGGGTAAAAGGCAGTCCTTTATTCCCTTCACCAATCTCGATTCCATTCTCTGTACCCGCTTCAGCAGCTCTTCATCCTTCTTGAAATGAGACGTCCAGACCTCTATGCAGTACTCAAGATGACCACTGCTTTATATAATGGGACAATCACCTCCTTATCCCTGCCAACAAAATTCTTGTATATCATTGACAAAATCTCATATGCTGTTCTGGCTGCCTGTCTGCATTGTTCAGAGGACTTCGATCTGATTGCACAATTACCCCTAGGTCTTTTTCATTTTCCATACCCTGTGAGTAGTGCCAAACAATTGTACATTAATCTCGGATTACTGCCACCCATATGCAGTACTTTACACTTGTCAATATTAAACCTCAATTTCCATTTTCCAGCCCATCTGTCTAATTTCTTTAGATATTTTTGGAGTAGCATACCGTTATTACTCTCATTAACCACCCTGCCACCGTCGTATAATCTGCAAGCTTGGACATGAAACCTGCAATATCTTCATTAATAAATATAGAAAATGACAATGGGCATAGCACTGAACTCCTTGGGACTCAACTGATAACATTAATCCACGAAGAGCAGTGCCTATTGATAACAACTCTCTCTTCTCCCACTCAGCCATCCCTTTATCCATAGCAGTAACTTACCCTTAATGCCATAGTGCTCCACTTTGTACAGCAGTCCATTATGTGCAAGGATATCAGAAGCTTTCCTGAAATCCAAATGTATGATATTAAAATGAAAATTCTTTTTTGCTTCCAGTTCCTTCGTTACTGCATTATAATATCCAATCAAATTGGTGAGACAGGATCTCCCTTTAACAAACCCATGGTGTGACTGAAGTATCTGCACTCCTCTATTAATTTTTTAACTAGAAACCATATTGTTTTCCCTGGAACAGAAGTTAAGCTGACAGGTTTGTAATTACTCATGTCACTCTTTGATGACTCTTTGATGACCCCTTTGTGAATTGGAGATATTATCTCCAGTCCACGGGACTTCCCCTGAATTCAAACGATGTTCTCATAATTATAGCTAAAGGTTTGTCCTTTGCTGCTTCCCTTAATATGATTGGATAGATTACAACCACTCCAGGTGCCTTTCTTATGCCCTCCTGGGTAACACAATTGGTAGAATCAATATCCTCCTGACACCGGGTGGAAAAGACCTGAGTTTGAGACCCGTCAATGACGTGAGGAATTTTTTTGGGCCTTTGTCACAACGTGGCTGAGTTTATCGGTCTCAGGTGAGGGTAAAAAACCCAAGTTTTCTCCCGGGGTTTTTTACTCGCAACAACAACAGCCTTTCTTACATTTAACTTCAGCAGTTTCTCTTCCACTTCCCTCTCAGTTATCAAAAAATTCACTTAACTCTGTGGTAGAGTTTGACAAGCTTCTGGCATCCACTCTCCTAAAGAATTCCTCATGTGTGAATACAAAATACTGATTCAACTGATTCAATACTGTCCGCAACCTGAGCAAGAATATTAACGGTTTATCCATCGATATCAAGTGGACCTATATGATTCATCCCCTTCCTTCTAGTGTTTACATAAGAAAAGAAGTCTTTGCTTCTTTCCTTCGCATCCTTTGCCAAAGATTTTTTTCATAATCTGTCTTCGTTTGCCTGATATCCTTAGTGACTTGATTACAGACGAATTTATATCTACCATTGACCTCATAATTTATATCCGTCCCATGCATTTCTCTTCTCTACAACGAGTCTCATTAGTTCATCTGACATCCATGTAACTTTAAACCTTGAACTGTATTTCTTAGTTGGTAAAGTTCATCTAGTAGCTTCTATCTTAAAAGCTTCCATTTAGATTTTGCTGATGGTAACTGATCAGTTAGTCCCACAGTGTAGAATGATTCCTTTATCTGCAGATACTTAACGCATGAAGAATCACTGCTGATAATCAGATCAAGAGTATTGCTCCCTATGGTTGCCCCTCTAACGTGTTACTGTAGAAAACAATCATCAATAAATCCACAAAGTCTTATTAGTGTGCGAGTCACCAACCACAAGTTTCTGGGGGGCTTGGGGTTCATCTACATTTGAATCGTTTTTACCAATACACAACAACGCTGTAATCTGGGCAGTCTTCTCCATAAACAATGACCACTCTTTCTGCAAGGGTGTTTTCCCTTGCAGAAAGAGTTACCGAATCATTGATCTGTATTCCAATTTATCCATTGTTACACTTCATTCAGCGTTGCAAAGGAAAAAAATGGAGTCACAAGATCCAAACCGAAATTTGTGTGGTTGCTATAGGGATTTCAAGGTACCAAACAAAAAAAAAAATTCATCTTTTCTATCACAACTACGTCTGGGTCAATACAAATCTTTCTTGAACCCTCCCCTCTCGTATCTTCATGACGAAAATGGAACTTTATGCAGGCCTACCGTGGATTTGTTGGGTGGACTGTAAACCTCAATTAATAGGTTAATATAACTGAATCACTCAATAACTTATTAAGTTACTTTCAATCAATTATCAAATTTATCAGAAGAATATCACTAAAGTGTTGCTTGGTCTGATGAATCCAGGGTCCTGCTATATGGAACAGGTTGGTGTACCTATTAAAGTGACCAATCTGCTTTGTCCATTTTGTTATAAAAAAAAAAAGAGAGAAAAGTACAGGAACTGTTATTTGTATTACTGTAATCAGGGTACTGAAAATAATTTACCCATCTTTGATAGGTCTGAGTCCCATCCCAAATAATATTGCACCGTTTATATGGGTAGCACATTAGGTAGAATCACCTTCCTCCCCACACTTGGTAGAAAAGACCCGAGTTCGAGTCCCATCGATGAAGTGAGCAACTTTTGTGGGCCTTTTCATAACGTGGCCCAGTTAATCGGTCTCAGGAGAGTGTACCATGGTTCTTTCTCCAGGAAATTCGAGTTTTTTCGTGCAGTAAACAGAAAATGATCACGCGCAATTTAGAGATAGTATACAAAGAACCCTATTACTACAACAGTGCCACCTATTTCACTAATAACTGCACAGCCTTGTGGAATAATTGAGGTGGAGGAAAAACCCAGCCAATTGATTTGAAAACAAAAAACTCCTAAATAGGAAACAGATGTTCATTAGAATGTATTTAAATTTTCCTTCCTTCTTGAATATCCCGTGGGACCTTATTTTAAGAAGTATTCAGCTCTCATTGGCACATCCCCAAAAATAAACGTCACCGGACAAAGAGGTAGACAACAATTTCGTTAATGGTTTTTATTCTTATGTCTGCACGCATGCGTATTGCCGAGGTCATCTCCATAATGGCTCTCATCAATAACTGAGCTTTCAGAGTACCATGATGGACATGTCACTGGTTTTTGTATTTCCTCAAGGTTTTTAACATTGTGTCACTCTTTATGAGTCTTCTCGACTTCTTTCAGATTGTTAATCGCTGAGGGCAACAGAAAGATGTTTCTTCCTGCTGAGTTCCATCCTGATTATACACTAATGTCCAAAAGTTAAGTTAGGACAATATCTTTAATTATAAAAATTATTTTAATTATTTATTTAATAATTATATTATCTGATTTATAATTTTAATTGTTGTGGACTCCTTCATGGTACTTCTTTTAATATTTGAAAAAATAAAAAAGGGGTCGATTATACAATAACCCGGTCACGTTAAATCAATGGATCTCGATGATTGATTCAACAAAACTGTGATAAAGAAACTCATTCACTTACTTCTAAAAGCCCAAGTCTTCAGTTGGTTCAGACCAATCACCAGTTTCAACAATGCCCCGGAACATTGCGAAGATACCTTAGCTTTTTCTTGATTTTCCATCAGACTTGGAAGAATCTGTTTCATAACATTTTCTAGGGTGCTTTTTAGAAATCGTTCCACCAATTTCTTGGTAAATTTTGGTGTCGTTCCATTGTGGTCGTGTGGGTGATGATTGGAAAGTGTTGTAGGCACGCTGGAGGTAGTGGTGGACGTCATAGGAGGCGCAATGGAAGTACTGGTGGAAGTCACAGGAGATGTACTGGTGGAAGTCACAGTAGATTCACTGGAAGTAATTGTGGAAGTCACAGGAGGCTCACTGGATGTAATCGTGGAACTAGTAGGGTCACTGAAGGTACTTAAATCCACGTGATTCAGCTCTTCGGTCACAGATTCAGAAGATGAAGTCAAAGTAGCATTCTCAGGGATAATCTCTTCACCCTTTGTAAAAGTTGGCACCGTACACACAATTAAAACCAGAAGTTTATACATCCATAACTTATTCATGTCTGCTGAATTAACCTTCTATACTGCATAGAAAAAATAATAGGCCTCACTGTTTGAAAAGAAGCAACAACGGATGACCATGGAGGAACTGATCACTTAACTGCACTTTCGCTAGTGTTCTCCGTGTGGGGAGGCTCAGTCAAGGTGTCTACCTGCGGGGATCGCACAGCGTTGCGATGCGAAGCACGTGACGAGGCGTGGTTTCCTCACCTGAGTGAGCGTTGTGTGTGGATGGAGAAGGGACGTGAAGCCGTGTTGTACGAAGCTGACAGAAAGTTGTTTTGCCGCGGTTATTTCCAACAAAACCTGAATTCACTGGGTTACTAGAGTAAGATGAAGCCAGCGGCAAGGTCCCTTAAGGGGAGAAGTGAGTTGACATCATTACTACCAATACGTACCATTAACGTCACCAATTATCTCTAATTATTCCTTCATGAAATGAATTTCAGCGCTGATTTTTACCTCTTTTCCAATTGTTGTTTGTTTTCCTCGGGTGGAATAGTACTCGTGAGTACAAATCCAACAAGGTTATTAACGCTCCCTGGTGGATAAAATGATAGGTTTAGTAATCTGTCATGGAATTGTGTGTTGCCAAATCTGGTACGGGTTTTCAATAAAGAAGGAAGAGTACAGGTCAAAAGGATAAGTTACTGGATATAAATAGGTTACTTTCATCACGTGATTGGGCTGCTAATCCTGGAGTGAATTCTAAGATCAGAATAAGAGAAGGGATTTCAGAAAAAGTGTGTTCGTTATCGACTACACTTTCCTGTTTTTTTGTTTTTTTTTTGGATGGTGAAACGGGTACTTGTCCATTCCAGTTTTCAAATTGAGATCGGCATGCTTCCTGTCGAAAGAGAATGAACTTTTATGGACTTTGTTGCTCATCATAACCCAGTTAATTGCCTTCCGGTAAGAGTTGAATCCTTTTTTTGTTTTTGAATTCCGAATTTTGGGATTTTCATCCTGGAAACAGGCTAAAATAAACTTCGAAGTCACCTATTTCGATTGGTGAGAAAAAAAACACTTTAAACTCTACCCATTTCAGGCTGGCTATGTTCCTGGCAAATGAAAATATTATTATTGACGATTACCAATGAAGAATGAACATTCTGAAAATGATCATTGATCTCATATATACACCCTGCCAAAAGTATTCGGACACAATCATGTTTGGAAAAACCAATTTAAAGAACAATATAACAGGACCATCTTTTGCGCCAGTGACAGCAACATTCAGTCAATGAACATCTTCAACAACTTTCTTGTAGTAAGAATGAAGATTGGTGTCCATTCCTCCTTCGGTGCAATATGAATGGACACCGATCTCCAACGTCATATTAAGGTTACCAGAGAAGTTTCATCCATCCATGTGTACTTTGTTCATAAATATGTATATCTTCTGATCGGTTTTCCTGGTTTGCGGGACGAAAACCTTTGATATCCTCGTCTGAAATCAACTCCATAAAAGTTCCTCGCATCATTGGAATCGAACCCGGTTTCCTTTTAAATCCTTTTAAAGGTATCCGATCTCTGATGTTCATTTTATTCAACATAAACCACGCC
The DNA here is from genome assembly GCF_048544385.1 of Mastigoproctus giganteus. Classification (NCBI taxonomy): domain Eukaryota; kingdom Metazoa; phylum Arthropoda; class Arachnida; order Uropygi; family Thelyphonidae; genus Mastigoproctus; species Mastigoproctus giganteus. Next base: position 13,212,173 of record NC_143580.1, read on the forward strand.
TTACAGGAATGGCGTCCTTTTAATATTTTTTTACATGCGCTACAATTACAATTTGTGTATATTGAAGGAGAGTTCCATTTCACAAAAAAGGTAGGTGTGTCTAATAAAATGGCCACTCAGTGTAAATTGTAGTTTTGGTTTAGTTTTAACTGTAATGACTCCCAGCTGAGATTGTAAATACTTTGCAAAATATGAAGGATATATTTGTACCACTAAATTTAAAAGCAATACGTACCATTAAATTTTTTAGTGCTTATGAATCATGTTTGGGTACCACAGGTAACGGTGGTACCCAAACATGATTCATAAGCACTAAAAAATGATAGAGTTCAAGTGGTAGAGGAATCTTGAAACTGAAGATATCCAACGACTGCCGTGGCCAGCCCGTTCACCAGACTTAAATCCGATCGAACATGTGTTTGGTTGGGCTTCGAATTGTACGCCAACAGCCAACTCCTCGGTCACTTGGTGAGCTAAGTTCTGCACTGGTGGAAGAATGGGATTTGTTGCCACAGAATCTTATAGACACCCTTATATCGAGCATGGTTAACTGCTCTCTGGCTTGTCTAGCCTTTGGAGGGGATCATGTGCCATACTGGTGTCATGTGACCATTGTTTCGAGCATCTTGTATCGACTTATTGATGTGCAATGTGATTTTCTGTAAATGTTTCTTATATCTGTTAAGTTCCTTGCTGTCTCCTAATTTCATCGTTGTTCTATGGTACACCACCACATCAAATTCTGTCCCACTTCGTCTCAAGCTACCCGAGTTACACCATGTTTATTACGTGTTCTGTTCATTTTGTCGAGCAGTGTGGCTACCAACCAACACTGGAGAGATGAATCTCAAAATGCAAGGGCGAGAAGCCTTTGCTTTTTTTGGGATTCCTCTAATTTGGATCATGTCCACTAACCACTATATCTACTGTCCTCATACGGTGTTGTTGTTTACAATAATTCAATGTAAAAGACCGGTTAAAGATCGAGTTCGATTATGCCATCCTGTTTCCCAGTTCACCCTCCTAACAAGAGACTTCAGAAGAGTGAGTCTCATCTGGAGAACAGGATGTATTATGATTTCAAAGAAGTATTTCCCTAATTAGCGAGAATGGGATAATTTATCTCTGGACACCACCCAAAGAATTTTAAATTGACAGCATATGGATTCGATCCAGTTTTCGAAACAGGGATCAATGAGCAAAGGTCTCGAGAGATTTGCAAGATTAATTACAAAAATCAGAATAAAGTATTTTTATTTATTTTATTTATTTTTTTTTGAGGTATATAAATGAAATTTTTATGAATGCACTGCTCAAAGATGGAACATTAACAATGAACAAAATAGACTTGAACAAATGACTCTTTTATTATGCAAGTCCCTATAGTTTGGTTGGTGTCTTTGAAGCGTCACTCCTTGGGAATTAGTTATCTATTTCGTCAATTTACATGAGTCCCCTCATGCTTTCTGAGACACGTTAGTACCACTGGGTGATTATCACTTGAGTTTTCTGCAATGTCCAAAACCTGTGCTGAGCCATTTTCATTTATTTCCTCTTTCCTTCCAGCTTTCTGCTGGCAGCCAACGATCAACATCCTTTCCAAACGTAAGAAGGGAACCTCAATGATAAGGTGGACGAAGAAAGCCATTGCAGATGCAATAACCAGGTTGGCAATAAATTCATAGATCTAAGAAATATGAAAACAAAATTAAGATTCAGCACTTCACTGTGAATCATCAAGAATTCAGTTAAGTCTGTCTAGAGTTCAACTTTAAATTTCTATTAATTAATGATTGCTAAAACAGTGTAAATAATTACTAATTATAACTATTCATTTATTTGCACTCACTGGTAAAAATATTAGAATTATTCTTTGATTTATTGATTACTCTTTCATCAGAATATTTGTAATTGTGGTCAAACTGCCCTTTCCAAGCTATCTCAAACATTCCAATTGGGACTCAGGAGAATTGGGTGATCTGGATCGAGTAGTTGTTGGAAATCTTAGGAATGTCCATCCAACCATTCAGATACAATTCTTGCATGGTGGATAGTTGCGTTGTCTCCTTGAAAAAATCCATTGCATTTCCAGTAAAAATGAATCATTCCAGGGTTAAGATGAATGTTGGTCTGAAACCACAGCAAGATATTCACTGGAAGTCACATAAGCCTCTAACAATATGACTGGACCCAGCCCGTACCAACAGAATGTACTCCATGCTATGAAACTAAATCCAGTCGCTTGGATGGTGGCCACACGAGACAGTCTGTTGCTCACCTTCATGCTATACGTTCACCCTACGAATGGTGCAGATGTAAATCGAGACTCGTCAGTCCACCCGATCGTTTGAAAATGCCAATTGCAAAAGATTTCTAATATTTTGGCTAGTGAGTGTACAAGAAACTGGTAGAAAGTGTTCCATGATTTATTGATGTTTTTCCAAGCGTTGATGTGATCTGCTGAATAAAATCAACCAGAAAAATGTCTAGAAATGTCTGGGGACCTTTGTCTAACTTTGTATTTTTTGTTTACAGAAAAGGAACACTATCCCTTTCCGTCTACACACTGGTCGTTTGGAATTCAACCAGTGCTGCCATCTAGTGATATAATTCACATCCACAGACGTGATTATTTTCTTCTGGTTATTTACTGATCTCTTCTTTCGCATTTGTATTAACAAATGCAAAAGAATAGATCAGTTTTGAAGCAAAGTATCATGTCGGACATACAGACTGAACAACAAGTGATTTGTTATTGTGTCAGAGGGGCTTTAAATGCGTCGGAAACAGTTAAAGAGATGAACGAAGCGTGTGGTAAAGATGTCCTTGGTAGGATGGCCATATTCAGATGTGAAGTGGTTTCTCCATCCAATATTGTACAGGCAGTGATCACTGTTATAGGTGCCGAGGATTTTCCACATTCACCGGACTTAGCCCCATGTGATTTCTTCCTGTTTCCACCTCTGAAGAAAGCTCTGAAGGCCCTAAAGTCTTGTATCAACGTATTTCTTATTCTTGGGCAACATGGACACGTTTTAGAAACCTTAGACAAAATTAAATAATTTTAAATGCACTTTTTAAGCGAGTATTGGGCTAATTTGATTTAAATCTTTTCATGTATTAAATTGAAATGAGTGCGCCCAATTTAAGACTGTAATGTTCCATCGTCATCGTGTGAAAGAATCTAAGTTTGACTCACCATATTGTAGTGCGTGAAATAAAAGCCTCCTTTGATGGATCCAAATCTTGCCCATAACACCAAAGGGTGGGTCATGTAAATACCAAATGCTAGCCTGCTAGGAATGATCCATCCTTTCCAGGAGAGTATCCAGGCTACCGGACCTTGGAAGGAACAAACAGGCAGTCAACTACTTCATTGAAATCATCTCCCTATACATGTAAATCAATGACATAAACTTGTCATCAAACTCAAGTCGCCAGTAATTGATTAACTTTAATAAATTATATGTAACACCACTAAATTCTAAAAAAAGATCAATGGATTTAAGAAAAAGACCATTATTAACAACTCAAATCCAAATATTACCTATACTCTAATGATTCCAGCCACCGAATTCACAGAAGCAATGAGGCATTCCAACCAGACTGCGTTCAAGTAGTCATACAAGCTGGTGGTGGGTCATTGATGCCTTTAGGATGTTGAAATACTTGAAATAAAAACCAGGATGAATCAGGCTGGCCAAACAAATACTCTGGATGGTCAAGTTGTGCCTTTTACTGAACATTGGAGGGAGACTCATGATTTCGATACTTCTGTTTACAAAAGTCCGATTCTAGGGCCTCTGTTCTTTTAAACTGACAAGAGGAACACCAAAGATTTTAGGGCATTTAATCGACCAAGTCATCAGATTTAAGTCCTATTGAGATGAGATTAACTTTAACAGAAAGTAAAAATATAACAACATCCACGACAGCTGCATGAATTATAGCTGGACTGCTTTTAGATTGAACTGATATTGATATTAACTATTTAAGGGACATGGGTGAATCCCTATTAGATAATGATTGGTTTGTTAGATTTGCGGGATAAAAAATCATGCAATTCTCATCTAAGACCGAAATTTAGGCACAATTATAAAACTCAGACAATACGTCTCCACAAATTGACTGAGCGCGCATAAGAACCAATCATTGACTACGTGCATATCTGTACAAGCACAGATGATCTGCCACATCAACTCCATTAAAGGCAAAAAGAATCATACACAACATTAATAATGATTTATCAATTTTTTTATTATTATTTTGGAGTAGAAATTATACCCAGCAGTTTATTATTGAATACCATCATCAATTATTGAACATCATCAAAGTTTGATCTAAATATTCAAGAACTGGACCAAGTCCCATACACTTACCACCAAATCCTTGAAGACAGGCAAAAGTCATCCAGGCTATGCATAAAATGAATACTGTACGGTGAGTGGCAGCATACACAACGTTTGAATAAAGAGATTGGAAGTTGCCAATCAATGACTGCCATGGCCAGTAGAGAACAGTGAAGGCGACAGTTAAGGCACAGAGCCATCCGAACACATTTAAAACCTGGAATGAAGTCCAAAATTTTCTCAGATGTTTATTGTAATTCACTGTCTTAATTCTGACAACAGATTATCACCAGATATAAACTTACTGGATGTAAGGAAACCTTTTTGCGCGTAAACTGGACGAATCCCATGATCATTCCAACAAAGTAAGTAGCTGCGTGAGTATAGGGTCGAAAATACACTTCAGTGGTCATCGTTTCACGGAATCTAAAGTAGTAAAAATCTACATAAGAGATTTGAAATGTTCATGTCCCATATTCTGAACTCAATGGCCAAAAAATTAGAATCCTTTTGGAATTGGAATCAACAGATAATCAAGTTATGTTCATAGAAGTTGTCACATCGTATGATTACAAGTTCCTTGGTAGCAAATCCGTTCATGAGTTTGATTTTATAAAAGATAGCGTAAACTTCATTATGCCATGCACCCAGACTGTCTCGTGCCCACCACCCAACGGTAGTACACTTGATGTAACCACAGTTCTCCCAACACCAGGTGGAAAACAGCCGAGTTCGAATCGATCAAAGATATGAGGAATCTTTATGGGCCTTTTCCATATGGTGGCTGATTTAGTTGGTCTCAGGTGTGGCTAGCATGTTTTTTTATCCCAGAAACTCAGCTTTTTCGTTTAACAAAGGGAAAATCCCCAGACGTATTACATACAACGCAATACGGCCCCCAAGTTGGTTACTCGCCTAAAACCCTACAACAACAACTCAAGGAACTGTGGTATCATAGCATGGAGCATGTTCTGTTGGTATAAGCTGGGTCCGTTCATACTGTTAGTACAATCTTAACCCTGTAATACAAGAATTTGTATTACAGGTGGAATAGGACCAGGGTATGTCTGCCAGGGGCAAAAGTTGATGACGTTGTAGAGCGGATATCATCTTTTAAGGGCACAAAAGGTGATATAGTTGTACACGTTGGCACTAATGACATTAAGAGTAGGAGACCGGCGGAATTACTTGACAAGTACAGGTCACTGATGAAAAAAAGCCGTGAATTAGGGTTGAAATTGAAAGTGTCTGCAATTCTGCCCAGACACGATAGGAGGGAGTATATGATGAGAGCCCTGTCAATCAATTCGGCCCTGGAAAGATTGTGCAGGGCTCAAGGGGTAGAATTTTTTTCAGCCTGGTCTGTACTTGTTAACAGGAGAGACTGCTTCTACAGGGATGGGATACACTTAAATAGAAAGGGTGCAAGAATGTTTGCTGATGCTATCGAGGCAATGTTAGGTGGGTCGGAAAACTGCTAGATTGGGGGGATACAAGGACTAATAGATTAACAGTAGCCACTGGCAGAGGTGAAAGTGATTCTTGCACTGCTTCTATTGGAATGAGCCGCAGCCTGGAAAATAAGATGCAGGATATTTCAGAGACTGCTGGGAATCATTGGGGTACAAGTAAACACATGGGTTGTGTTAGGGTAGCTAAGAAAAAGAACAGGTGCATGTATACTTGTGTGTACACCAATGCTAGGAGTTTAGTAAATAAATTTGATGAATTTGAGGTATTGCTCAAAACATCAAAGGCAGATATTGTGGGGATTTCAGAGACGTGGTGTCACACAGATATAAGAAATGCAGAACTGGAATTTGGGGAGTACAATGTCTACAGAAAGGATAGACAGGATAGGAAGGGAGGAGGGGTTATGCTATTAATTAAGAAACACATAAAATCCAAGGAAGTGAAGCCAGTCGACATCGCTGGACAGTGCAGTGTCGAGTCAGTTTGGTGTGACATAAGCATTGGGAGATCAAAATTGAGAGTAGGAGTGTGCTATAGGCCTAATGACTCTGATGAGTATAATAAGAAACTGTTCGGAGAAATAGAGTGGGCCAGTAAATCAGAGAGTCTTATAATGGGGGATTTTAATTTCCCAGATATTGACTGGAATTTGGGGGCTGGTCACTCACACAGTAGCAAGGCTTTTGTGGATTTATTGGATGATTGTTTTCTACATCAGCATGTTCGGGAGGCAACTAGAGGGAGTAATACTCTTGATTTGATTATCAGTAGTGATTCTTCATGCATTCAGAATCTGCAGATAAATGAACCACTTGGTGGCAGTGATCACAGTGTGCTGAAGTGGGAGTTACTCAAAGAGGTAACTACCATTAGGGGTAAAGGGAAGGGGTATTGCTTTCGTAAAGGCGACTACAATGGACTGAGACAGTATTTAAATTCTATACAGTGGGATCAACTGATGATATTGCCAACAGCAAATTCAAAATGGGAAGCATTCAAAGAACTTATCGTGGAAGCTACTAGGCTTTACATACCAACTAAGAAATATTGTTCAAGGTTTAGGCCTAAATGGTTGTCAGATGAACTAATGAGGCATATGGCAGAGAAGAAAAATGCATGGGATACATACAAATTAACACGTGACACGGATGCCTATGATAGATACAAGTTGATCTGTAACCAAGTTACAAAGGAGGTTAGGCAGGCGAAGGCAGATTACGAGAGATCCTTGGCAAGGGATGCGAAGAAAAACAGCAAAGAGTTCTTTACTTATGTAAACTCTAGAAGGAAGGGGATGAATCAGATTGGTCCACTTGAGATCGATGGGTCAACTGTTGATGACCCTGCTCGGGTAGCTAACAAACTAAATGAATATTTTGCATCGACATTCACACATGAGGAGTTATTCAGCGAGGGGAATGCCAGAGGTGTATTCAACTCTAGCAGTAAGCTAGAGAATCTTGTAATAACTGAGAGCAAAGTGGAGGAGAAATTGTTGAAGATAAACACAAGAAAGGCACCTGGGGTGGATGGGATCTATCCAGTTATATTAAAGGAGGCAGCAAAGGAGGTAAGCAAACCCTTAGCCATAATTATGAGAGCTTCCTTGGACTCAGGGGAGGTACCCATTGACTGGAGATGTGCAAATGTGACCCCAATTCACAAAGGGGGATCAAAGGCTGACACAAGTAATTATAGACCTGTGAGTTTAACTTCTGTTCCCGGAAAATTAATGGAGGCACTGGTGAAAGAAGCACTGCAGGATCATCTAGACAAGACTTCAGTTATAGCTAGGACACAGCATGGTTTTGTTAAGGGGAAGTCTTGCCTGACCAATTTGATTGGATACTATGATGCAGTCACAAAAGAACTGGATGCAGGGAATAACTTTGATATTATATACTTGGATCTTAGAAAGGCTTTTGATACTGTTGCACATGGAAGACTGCTGCACAAATTGGAGCAGTGTGGCATTGGAGGCAAGTTGCTGCTATGGATAAAGGGGTGGTTGAGGGGGAGAAGACAGAGAGTGGTAATCAATGGACACTGCTCATCGTGGACTAATGTTATTAGTGGAGTCCCTCAGGGTTCAGTATTGGGGCCTTTATTGTTTTCTGTATTTATAAATGATATTGATGATGGTATATCAGGCTTAATGTCCAAGTTTGCAGACGATACAAAGGTTGGCAGGGTTGTCAAGGACACTACTGACACTATGCTGCTGCAACAGGATTTGGAAAGGTTGAGCAGATGGGCTTCGAGGTGGCAAATGAAGTTTAACATTGACAAATGTAAAGTACTACATATGGGAAACAGCAACCCCAGAGCAACGTATCAACTCTGTGGTACTACACTGACAGTGGTAGAGAATGAAAGGGACCTGGGGGTGGTGGTGCAGGCAGATATGAAGTTCTCTGAGCAGTGCAGACGAGCTGCAAGAGTAGCTCATGGTGTATTGTCAATGATATATAGAAATTTTTCTAGCAGGGATAAGGAGGTGATTATTCCCTTGTATAAGGCAATGGTCAGGCCACACCTAGAGTACTGTATACAGGCCTGGAGGCCTCATTTCAGGAAGGATGTAGAGCTGCTGGAACGAGTACAGAGAAGGGCAACTAGATTGGTGAATGGGACAAAGGGGTTCTCTTACGAAGAAAGGCTTAAGTTTTGCAAATTACAGTGTCTGGAAACTAGGCACCAGCGGGGTGATCTGATAGAGGTGTACAAAGCCTTGAATGGTTTGAGCATGCTCAATGCTGATGGGATTCTTCCTCTAGCTCAGAAAAATCACCTGAGAGGGCATAAATTCAAATTGAGGAAAGACAGATGTAGGATAGATGTGCGGAAATTTGCCTTTAGCCAGCGGGTGGTTGGTGGGTGGAACAGACTTCCATCCCTTGTCGTGGAAGTTGATAGCCTAAATAAGTTTAAGGCTCAGCTGGACAGGTATTTCGAACGAACAGAGGGGTGAAGTGGAAGTGGTTATTTTTATTTATTTATGTTACTTTTTTTTTTTTTTTTTTTTTTTTTTTTTTTTTTTTTTTGGCTGATGCTGCATAAGCTTGCTTTCTTGCATCAAATGCCTCTACTAATGCTAATGCTAATGCTAATGCTAATTTTTTCAAGACGGCAGCACAACTATCCACCGTTCAAAAATTGTATCCAAGATTTCCGACATCTTCCCTGGCTTCTTATTTCTCCAGATCTTAATTCAATTCAGAATGTCTGGGATATGTTGGAAAGGACAGTTCAGCCACAGGTCTCTGTCGATTACAATGCAATAGCTGACAAACTTCGTGATGGAAGAATTATCAAATCTCGAAGCTAGAATCCTTCAGGTACCTGATGAAATCCATAGCACGTTCCGAAATTCGAAAAACAAGTTGGTTCCACCAGATATCGAATAAAGGTTTCCAATTTTTTGTCCAGTAACCAAGTTTAGAATGATCTGATTTTCAAACAAATAGAAGAGTATGGTAGAAGTTTACTTACTTTTTGTCCACTAGGGAAATCAGAACTATGAGATTGAAGTTCTCGGTATAAGTCACCACACCAATTACTAAACTGCTTCCCAGACACCCTATCAACAAAATGGCAAAACCGATCATGCGATTTCTGCAATAGAAAAATCCCTTCGCGATTAGGGTATGAATAAAGGAGATGAGTTGTTAGAGATATTTAATTAACTTATAAGTACTTTGGATTACCTATAAAGTGGGATGAGGATTATAGGAGACAGAAGGTGAAGTTGAAAGTCGCAACCCAAGTACCAAGTAGGATGGATACACTGGAAAATAAAAGAAAGTTTTGTTTAAATATGAAATGCAATGTCCTTCATCTTTTTATTACAAATGGGTTAGATCTGATTATTAATTATCAAATGTTTTTAATGAAAACCTCAAGTACGAAAATTATAATCCCCCATCATTTGAGAATTATATGGAAATTATCATCTGAGGAATTGATAGTGGATATTTAAGGAGTTCAAGTTGTTTGTGCGGGACTACGTTTCTCAAACTGCAAGGTGGAATGCAGTGTGCTGTCATATGAGAGGAAAGGAGTGGAAGAAAGAATTCTTCATGCCTATGAAAACATGGGTTGCTACCATATCACTTCATTCCCGTTTATTGGCTTGCCCAGTGGACAGCCATCTCCAGTACTGAGGATGGCAACCCATCGTCATTTAAATGATTCTTTGAGATAGCTGGCCATTGGACGACTTGAAGCCAGGCAGGGTTGGGGTGGCGCGTTGGCTTAATGTGTCACGCGGTGTTGTCTCAGCATGCAAGCAGTTTCAGGAGACAGGAACCATTACAAGAAGAGCTGGTCTAGGTCGCCCGAGAGCTACGTCAACCAGAACAGACCGCTGTCTGGCTCTAACAGCAAGACAGAGCCCTGCGATATCAACTTATGAACTGTGTCTTGAGGTTGCTGCAACCACAGATCAAAACATTTCCAATCGGATTGTGTTAAGAAGCCTCAATTCAAATGGACTGCACACAAGGAAGCCAGTAGTTTGTATTCCATTAACCCGAAACCACCACAGAGCTCGTCGAAACTGGTGCCATGAACATGTGACTTGGAGCATAACAAATGGGGTACAGTTGTGTTCTCTGATGAGTCCCGTCTTAGCCTGCAAACAGAGTATAGACATTATTTCATCTGGAGGCAACAAGGAATCCGGTATGAACCCTGCAACATCACAGAAATTGACACTTAGGGTGGAGGCGGTGTTCTCTTGTGGAGGGGAATAATGATCAACAGAGATACCGATAACAACTTCTCGAATCCTATGTGTGATTTTTAGGGGTCCGGTTAGTCCAGATTTTCTTTTCATGCACGACAATGCCACTGCACATAGAACTCAAGTGGTGGAGGAATATCTTGAGATGATGTTTTTAGGAACATTTTAATATGATGTTTTTCCTTCTGCTTGTGGAAGAATGGGATTTGTCATCACAGAATCTTACAAACACCATTTTTCAAGCAGAAGGAAAAACATTAGTGGAATAAGAAAGCATAAAAAGGCGACAGAACAGGAGCAAGATTTGTTCAGAGCACAAATTTTGAGAACAAGTGTACAATTGGCATCATCATATTGAGTTTTCTTAACCTCAATGTCCAGAACTCCTATAACATCCTTCTGTCGTAAGCCAGAAGGCCAACTTTATCTTTGACTGAGAATGCAACAGAACAATGCGACTATTGATGCATGGAATCTGCTGGCAGAATCTAGCTTTGGCAAGAGACCAGAATGCTCAGGAAGAATGGAAAAGAGGCAGATTTTCTCTTCTTTGCCTGTTCAAATTGCGTACGATTAATAACAGTTTTATAATTGTTGCGAGCTGTGATTTCCTACATTCTTGTTTTGATCAACCTTAGGGCATTTATTGATCTAAGTTTTCCAAAGTTCAGTCAAAGTAATAACTAAAAATAGTATCAGAATTCATGCTTACTATGTCCTTAATGTGCTTCCAATTGTTGATATAGAGGAGATTATACCACCAATTCTTATAACAATTTGCTATCTCTCCACCAACTGTCTCTTGCCACAAAGGACCTGTAGCGATCCAGGGAAGGAAGAACATTAACCCCATGGTAAACACGAGCGTTGGAGTAAGCCTGTTTTGATGATACAAAAAATACAGTTAGGTTCTCGTTCAGATTAGTTTACCAACGAGTTACTCTCATGAAGTGAACTTTAACCATAAAATTTACCTTATATATCTCTTTAGGATAAAAAGTCCAAAATTGAGATGTCCTTTGTTACTTTGCATGCTGCTTAGGGTGCCATACGCGGTAAGAAGGCCACTGAAATTTAAAAAAAAAAAACAAATGCATGTTGTGTTTTAAGAGAAAAATGTTTATTTGGATGGTAAACATGACTGAGTAAAGTTGAATTTAGATTTGTCACATACATACCTGAGGAAGAAAAATACGTCTACAGCAAGCCAAGCGTTGGCTATGACTTCAAATGAGAGACTGTTGAACCATGCTCCAACGTTGGACAGGTTTCCTGAAGTAGACACAAAGAAATACATTAAAATAGGCTTGTTGTTGTTGTTTTGGTAAGGTTTTAGGAGCATCAGTTTGCTGGACAAAAAAACGATTGTCCGGGAGAAAAAACACTATGCTACCCTCGCTTGAGACCAACTAATCCAGCCAAGTTGTAAAAAAGGCCCATAAAAATTCCTCACGTCATCGAAGAGATTCGGACTCAGGTCCTTTCCACCCGGTGTGAGGAGAACGGCGATTCTATTAACTTTGCTACCCACGAGAGCATGGACCATGCACAATAATGACTGCATCTTAAAGTGAACAATTACTTGTGCCATTAAATCAGCTGTTGTTATTGTTGTTGGTTTAGGGACTTATTAGGCGCATCGGCAACTATGGCCATAGTGCGCCAATTAAATCAGCGTATTTTTGGTAATTGAACTATTGTAGAATTTATTAGCTGTTTGAAATAAGAATAGGGAATTTCTTGAACATGGAAATGTTGATATCAATTATGCATGCCCTCGTGGGTAACACGGTAGGATTGCCATCCTTCCCTCAACGGACGGGAAAGAGATGGATAGACCTCAAGGAATTTTTATGACGATCATTGACCACCCTCATAATCTTCTCATCATCTGCAACTTTTGACACCAATCCTTGGAGGACCCCGCTTCTAACGTTAGACCAATATCAAGGGCAACATTAATCACAACTCGCTGCCTGCTACCGTGCAGCCACGCTGCGATCTATCTTAGACATAATCCCAAGAGAGAGAGAGAGAGATCCCTCAGCGATCCTTAGAACATTACTCAATCCTCTTCGGTAGAATCAGAACCAATTTCAGTTAACAGAAAGGCGGTATTTTGGTCCGTTGCTCCTTCAACACAGTGATCCAGGCTACTGATTGGTGGTGTGTTATCCTGACCCTAAGCCGCTGTATCAGTTCATTACAAAGGCGTTCAATGTGGTTAATATCGGCAACTTGTGTGGTCAGGCCAACGAAACCCTTACATCTTCCATGTCTTCAAACCATGTTAATACAGGTTATGCAGTATGACATGGTGCATTATCACGTTGAAACTTTAAAGGACCATTGCCTTACTGATGCCACAGTGTAGAAAGAACGGAATAGCCCATCAATTACTGTGGCTTCCTGAACCTCTAGTTCACAGTATTGGATTCGGATTGACTACGTACCAATCATCTGAGAGCTTTCCTGATCTCTCCTTCATGGTCCTGGCGTGCACAGTGGGTATAATGACCGTAGTCTCAGACGAGATTGAAAAAACCTTGATTCGAATCTTGTCAATGACGCGTAGAGTTTTTATGGCTGGGTTAATTGGTCTCCTGTTATGACTCAATGGTTTTTTTCTTTGGGTTTTTCTGTCCAGCAAACCGACCAGAGAATGCGTGAAATCATAGACACAATATTGTGACACCTCATGTTTTTATATACGTTTTTTTATTTATTACACGATTCAATCTTCCCAATCCCAGAGGGTGTTATTACCTTTGGCAATATAATGCACAGACCTCAGAAACATAATTAAAACGTACTTATGCAGAAATAACATGAATCTCAATATGTCAATATTACACTAAATATTCAAAATATCAGAAACCTTTTCAATTGACTCCACATATAGCGTTCACGGTATGGTTATGTTGATTGGTACGGACTGGACCTGCTCATACCGTTAGAAGGCCGTGTTACTCCAATGAATATCTTTCTGTCATATTGGAACAAATCATTGGAACGTATTGGAACCTTGCAAAGCTTCATTTTTACCTGGATTGGGATGGAATTTAAGACTACAAGACAGCTATCCATCGTGTAAAAATTAAATCTGAATGGTTCCTCAAACCATTCAGATTAATATATTGGGAACATTCCAGCATCTATCCTGGTCTCTTATTTCTTCAGATCTAAATCCAATTGAAAATGTCTGGGATACGTTAAAGGATGGTTCTTCGTTCTCTACTAACCATAAATTAGCAGCAGACAAATATCTTCAAAGAAACGTCGATATGTAGAGCTAGACTCCTTCAGAAACCTGGTGGTACAGACTGTAATTCGGGCAAAAGGTGGCCCTACAATATATTTCGAAAAACGGTTTCTAATTTTTTGGCCACTCAGTCTAATATATTAAAATAAAAATATGAAAATTTGGTAGAACCCTAAAGCTGACTTACTCGCAGCAAAAAATGATAACCAGCTGTAGTTGTGGGCGAGAACAATCCAGGTGATCGTAAGGAATCGAATCCCATGGAGAGGGCTCAAATCCATATTGGAGGGGCTAATGTCCACTAGTTTATTGTAGTTCGTGTTCAAGGAGAAGGCTTTCACGATTTCTGGAAAAAATTATCAGAAATGACCCTGCAGTCAATGCGAATTATACTTGAACATAAACTAAAATCTATATAAAGTAATAAATCGTAAGTGGTGGTCACTCACCATACTTCGAATTGTTGTTAGATACCTGCGATCTCTGGAGGAGGACATCGACAGCTGTGCCAATAACAACAAGGACGAATATAATGGACATCACTGTACTGAAAGACAAAATTCTTTCATTGAAAGAATGGCGCTGTTGAGAAGAAATTTGCATTAAACATGAACTGTCCATGATTAGAATATCAATGAGGCAGACTTACAGAAATGCAATATGGATGGGTTCCACTTTGATCTCCTCTTCGACTTGACATTGCAGTACATCGGCTTTCCAGTTAATCTCCTCCACAGCTGAAAAGTAATCACAGGTTTCAGTTTGGGAAACAGTAAAATAAATGAAATGGAGATTTTAAAAGCTTTCCTGTTATTCTGTAAGGTGGAATAAATAGTAGTACTACACTGAGTGGACAAAAATCATGAGATACCTACCGAGTAACGGATAGCCAACCTTTCGCCCGGATAAGGGCAGTCACACGGGGAGGCATTGACTCCACTAGTCCAGGAATGCGTTCCACAGGCATTTCTACCCATGCTTGCTGCACCGCTGTCCATAATTCCGTTATATTCCTGGGTGGAGGATCCAAAGCTCGAACGAACCTTTCCATAGCATCCCAAAGACGCGCCACAAGGTTCATGTCCGGTGAACAGGTAGACAATTCCATGGTGGTAAAATCTGTGGGATGCGCTTCGAACCATGTTCTAGTCACCGCAGCTCTGTGGGGTGGTGCATTGTCCTGTGGGTGCACAGTGACCATGAAGGGATGCAGATATCTGCAAGGATGGACATGTGACCTGCGTCTAGATGCATCAGAGGTCCCAACGTGTGCTAACTCAACAGGCCCCAGACCATTACCGACTGTCCATCTGCCTGAACAGTTCCTCGTAGATATGACGGGTGCATACCACCTCCGCGATAGGATGACCCATGCGTCGGGCACCCACTATCATCCCTCTTTCTAAGTCGATTAACTCACGACGTTTATTCATACTGACATCGAATTACCGTCTACGTGAATGCTGTGTACCTATATACCTGCCAAGGCGGTGGGTTCGTCCACTAGCGAGAGGGGTGACATCGTCGCATTTCCCAGGAACATGGTGTCCCATAAATTTTGTCCTTTCAGTGCATTTCATTTTATATAGAGGAAAGGACTAATTTTGTGGCTTCTAAAATTTAAACTGTCCAGTGAAAGAAACAATATTACCTTTCATATATCTGTAGCCATTGTCAAACCACTACAGGATGGAGGCCATCTCAGCAAGTTATGTTGAGGGAAAGGACCAGAATCTACCACACTGGTCCAGTGCAGGTTGGCAGATCGACCGTACTTAGCAGTCAGGGATTTGAACCCCAGTCTACTCAAACAGCGTATGCTTTGCACTCCTGTGTCTGACCACTAGGCTATGTAGGCCATTTATCTTTCTCTCTCTCTCTATCTATCGAGAAGTTAATGTATCATTCAATTAAAAGATAACCTCCATTTTCAGAACTTACCAGTTCCTCTCATATAGCAAGTGGTTTCTTTTAAATAAAAGACAGGATGATTCTTTTGGCAATGGCACTTGTTTGAAAGTAGTGCAATATCGGGGAAACTAGCTGTAAAGGCAAAGTTCGTTCCACTGTGAGCATTATTAGACCATTGCATTAACTACAATCCTGAAAAAATAGATGAGAAGACAAGATTGGTGTTTAAGAACTGTTCTCCATAAGATACTGTGCTTTTCCAATTACGCCTAGTGTTGCCAAAATTTGCTTATAGGGATGGAATCTGGTTCCATTCCTATAAGCAAATTTTACAGATTACAGAGGATTCAGGAACGTCAACACTGGACAGTTGAGGACTGAACCTCCCTGTAGAACGTTTTCGATATCTCAATGAGCGGCAATGGCAAACTGAAGGCTAATGGGAAGAGGACTGCTCGCTGTTAGGAGGTGTCCCTAAAAAAGTGGGCAGACATTATTGGAGAAGGAAAAGTCTGCTCAACACCAAATTGTAATATATGTTTCGTTGGTCCTCGACGAATTTTAGATTTAATTCCATAGTCCCCAGTGTCCTCCTACAGAAACACTGCAATAAATATGGGATGGCCACTTTTATCCTTTTTCAAAACTCCAGGAACTGTTTAATATATTATTCTGAACCTTTGTACCAAACTATTAGACAATCGCCCAGGCTATTATTGGTTTTTTGGTTTTTACTGAAAATTATTTGAGTTTATGATTTCAAGAAAACTGAAGTTTTACAAACCGACATTGGCCATCTTTTTGAGATCTTCTTTAGAACAAATGGAAGGAATGCACACTCCGAAGCGAAAGGGATAGGCGTAAAAAACGTCCGTTGTATGCGCAATCTCATGGCCAACCTGTAATATAAAAAAAAAGAATCAATTTGGTAAGGGAAAATAGACAACCTGAGCATAGAATCATGCAACGCCTTGGTGTAAAAAACAAACTAAAATAGATAAAATTAGCTTGTAATCTAAGACGGATTCATTTTACATTTGCTTGGGAAAAAGAGTCATCCAAAATAATACCATAATGGAAGATTTTTATCTCCAGTATCAGATAGCACAAATGGTACTCTGATGGAACCGAAAATCTACAAAACAAATTACATAAATCATCATCGGAGGAGAGCTTCAATGTTAACACAAAACATAAAGACTTCGATTCAATTTTAGCAACTTTAGATGTATATGGAAAGGTGTAGTATCTTATGGAGGATAGCTCCTAAACACCAAGTGAAGTCTACTGTGGTACTTTGTAATGATACAGAACTCTGTAAAAGTTCTGTACCATCACAATGTACCATAGTGCAGTTCAATTGGAGTTCAAGGGCCAGAAGTTTACGTAATGTTATGTTTGTACAATGAGTGTTGTTAAGCTGTTTCTGACCACTTTTCCAACATGGAGACGATCACCAGTGTCCGTCTTCATCACGAAGAGGAAGTGGGCCACAACTAAATACGAACCTATCATGTACTGAATGTCCAAAGGAGTTTGAGTCCCTTCAAAAAGAATTCTGTGCCGAGACCAGAATCATTCCTTTCACTCATCGCTGTCCATCACTTATGAATTTTCCAACAGATGTCTCACAGTTAGGACCAGTAAATTCCACTTTCCTCAGTACTGTCAATCATGTATAGAACACCAACGGGAACAATTACTAAGAGGGAAGTAGAATTTTTCTAAATACTTCTCTAATGCACTCAATGCTACTTGTTCTAGAACCTTTGGATCAATTAAATCTGGTGGCCAAGGTAGATATTGGAAGCCTTTTGAACGTTCCTCGAACATTCAGATACAATTTTTTGTACGGTGGATAATTGAGTTGTCGTCTTGAAAGAATTCATCGCAATAAGGATAAAAATGTAGCATTGAAGGTGAAGTTTGTCCGATTTGAGAGAAAACTGTTCATTGGAGATAGTACAATCTTCTAATGGTATAAATGAACAGAACGTGCTCCATACCCTTCTGAGGTAGTTGCTTCGATACACCAGTGATTTCTTTCGTATTCTCAATTGTGGCTCCGTTGACCAATTGCTAAAGGATGTGGCTAAAAACAAACTTTCGCACATTTATTCTGCAACTATCCTTCCTAAATTTGAATTAATGTCCACCCATGTTCGTAATCTGAGCGAGAGGAAGAATTCAATCAGCATAGGCTTGCTCAATCCATTAAGGTCAATCCTCAAAGCCTTAAACACCTCAAGTATTTACTACAGGAATTCAAACGATTTTCGTGGGTTCTTTACTTAGTAGTACAATCAGGAGATTACACATGGTCGCTGACCACAATATCACAGAAAAAATACAAAAGTTGATACTCACAGATTGTTCCATATCAGGAATAATTTTATGGGCCATTATAGCGTTTCTCGGTGGCACCTCTGGCAGATTGGGCATTATTACAACTGAGCAATACTGACCACGGAAATCTTCGGTTTTATCTCGTTTCTTTTTACGAACAGTAACACACTCGTCGAATGATCCAAATTGCATCATGGCGCCCTCAATCCACCCTGATGGGATCTTACCCATGGAATCCAGCACTGGAATGAAAAAAATACAAGTTACCAAATATACCAGGCCCTCAGTAAACATATTGTATACATTCTGATCTGATATTAATATTGAGAAATAAAAAGCAACTCAGGAAAACTCCAGCTACTAAACAGACTGGAAGGACTGTCGATGAACAGACCCTGGACAAAAATTATTGTTGTGTAATTTTAAAATTAATAATGTGTAACCCCTCCTTTACCAAGGATCACTTCTTGTTGGTGGAGATTCGGCTAGACCCTTTTTATCAATATTACGCCATTTTGAATCTCGTAATTCAGTTACGTTTAGTGACTGCTGAATTTAAACCTGGACACTTGACTGCTCAATTTAAATGCACCATAATTTCCTCGTGCCAATTTCAAACAGTAGAGATTCTGCAAACCAAAGAGTTACCATCCTGGAATAAAACAGTATTATCTAGAATATTTGTGAAACCAGTCTGAATGATCCTGGTTGGTATTTCCAGTAGGGAACCCAATTCATAATAGTTAAAACATCCCTAAAGCAGCACTGATCCACCACCATCTTGTACTCCTTGCACACAGTTTGGATGAACTGACTCGTTGCTTCTCTTGTACACTAATATTTTGTCCAGTATCTGTATGTTTTATAATAAGTACTTTAAATCAATGCATCTTCATCTTTTGATGAGCTATTCTCTTTTATGGACTTATCTTAAGGTACATAAGATAATAAATAAAATAAATAAATAAAAGTTCAAATTTTGAATTAATGATGTCTTCAGTAATGTTTAAAAATCTATAAAAAATTCTGACATCGATGACTTGGTAACCTCTCACGTGCCATCCTATCGAGCCACCTGAACACAGCATCGCTAGAGTAAGGCTATTCAGGTCGCTAGGAGATTAATTTGAAGGTAGAGTTACTTAAACTCAGTGTGTAATTCTATTTGTGCGTTATTGGATGAGGACCATGTCAAAATGGAAGCCTGGAAGTGGCCTCATTTAAGGAACTAGTCGGTGGTATTCATTACTGAGAATTATTTCTTTCAAAATGAAATTGAAAATACAGCGTGCATCCTAAATTAAAGGGATTGATTTAAAATTATACCTTTATGGGATTCACTAACAAACTTTTCTGGTCTATCAACTCAACTGGCACATCAAAATAAGTGACTGTTCATTTAACTAGATTTTTCAAACTTAATTCAAAATTTGTTATGAATCCTCATCAAAGCAAAAAAACATCCTACCCCTGTGACCGACTAACTCAGTCACATTGTGAAAAAAGCCCATAAAAATTCCTCGGGCCATTAACAGGATTCGAACCCGGGCCTTTTTCCATCCAGTCTATTTCTATTTACAGTTCAATTCAAGTCATACTTCTAAACGGAAGCTGTGCTTAAATTATAAAAACTGAAAAGAAAAAGTTGGTATCAATTCAAATAAATCCACTTACTTCTAAAAGCCCAAGATTTCATTTGGTTCAATCCCAATACCATTTTGAGTAAAGCTGTAGAACACTGTGCAGATATTTGAGCTTTCTCCTGGTCTCTCATAAGCTTTGGCAGCACTTGTTTCAAAGCAGCAACAACGGTGCTCTTCAGAAATGCTTCGATCTCTTCTACACTCAATTTGTAACCTATTTTAGAATGGGAGTTGTTGCGATGTAAATCCACTGGAACTGCGCTGTCAGTACTTGTGAGAGTCACATGGTTGTCTGACTCTTCAATCGAAGAATCTTCAGATGAAACGAAAGTTGCATTTTCGGTAGACACCAACAGAACACAATTAGCAAAAAGGGGCAGGACACTCGCAAGTAACACAAAGAAACACCACTTGCGTGGAATATCCATGTTGAAAGAAGAACGCTTCAGAAAGTTGTTTAATCAAGAGAGAACCAAGTTAGACACTACTACGTTTAATGTGACCTACATCTAACTGCAATCACCTAAAGGAAAGTAGGGCCAATGAGGGGAGGTACAAAGCGAGGAGGAAAGGCAAGCGTTATTGTTAGATTTCCTCCTGTCTTAACCTTGAGGCTAAAAATCCATGGAATTTTTTTAATTCCATGGTCACAATATAGAAATTTATTTAGCCCTCTATCCTCTTACCAAATCAATTCGAATAAAATAATTTTGAAGCATGAAAGCTAATCTATCTGTTAGCCAATATTCTTCTTTTGGTAAGCATAATTTTTTGACACAATATTTGGTTAATTGTGTTGGGATTGGTTCTCTAAACCACCAAATATATCACGAAAAATTATCTGACCTTCATTCCCACAGTACACCAGTACTGGTCCTTTTGGGACATCCTATACACACAATATTGATGTTAATTTAGAATGAATAAATCAATAGAGATCTTTGTATTCTTCAATGGAGATATGACAAGAAAAGAAAATCCAACGTATACCAAGAACTGTCAAACGTTATCATTGACGAATCTGTTGGTTAAATCCAGTCACAAAAACAGATGACACATTGGAACTAACCTATGAAGAATCTCATTATTATATCCAATACACAATTCCCAAAACTCCCTTATGGAAAAGTCGATACAACAACGTCTATAAATTTATTGATTTCTATTGTCCAGCAGCCATCGTCCTATTAATGTTAGTGAATAAGGCAACCAAAGAAGGTTTTCTATTATTCAAACACTATTGAAGTTTATCCGTTATCTTTCTGTGTCATGTGAAGGATCTATGTATCTTTTATGGGCTCCTTCTCGCCTTCCTACAAAGCTTGAAGAGGAACATACATCAGGTGACCCTGACCTCGTACATGGTAATTTGTGGTAGCCAACCAGATTTCCCTGACAATAAACGTCGAATATTTCTTTTACTTGCTCATACCAATCCTAAACCCACACCCAATAGCTTCTAGAACGTCCTAGAGAAAATTTATAATTATGAAACTGTTGTTTGCTGGTATGGTAGGATGGAAGATTTATGGATTCTTAAGTTTTTCAATAAGATTAACTATAAATGCAAGTAAGTCAGTATTTTAGATTCAATTTTGGTTTGCTTAACGTTATCTCAATTGAGTGGTTCTTTAATTACTTATTATTTGATTCTAGGGAGTACTGAGTATCCACAAGAAACTGTTGGTGGTCTTGTAATCTGTCTTATCCAGAATGGTCCCGTTGCGGTTGTCTATGAGTCAGAAGGTAAGGAAGATTCAATTATTTTGTTAGTAATCTTTAATAATGATAGTTTAAAGCTATTTTCAATTATGGCTGTGCTTTGTTTTACTTATATATATTTTTTATTTTTTAACCAGATTTTGTGGTTCCTATTCTCAGGGCTCTCCATACTAATAATCTTCCAAGCAGAATCATACGATTTCAATTATCATTACCACTTGCAACAAAAGAATTTCTTTTCGATTTCAAAGACTGTCCATCGATCGTGTACGTGGGATCCAATTATGTTGAAGATTTTCTAGTGCTGGTAAGACGTAGATAATAATTTAATTTAAATCGTTCCAAGAGTTGCTTTTGTACCAAAGAAGATAAGGCTGTAAGGCATCAATGTAAATATTTGTAAACTACGTCTATCCTATATTTGATAGGTTTGCCTGGATGAAAACCAGTTTGTAATTCTTGCTCAAAGTCTACTAAAAGTCCATTAAAATTTTCACCATCTTACCAGGATTCGAACCTAGGTCTTTTCCATGTGACGTGAAGGGACATGTAGTGTGAAGAGTCCCGATTTATACTATTTTTCACCAAAGATAGATGGAAATTGCGGCATGAGTCTCATGAAGCGCAATGTAACCAAACTGTCTCATACCACCACTCAAATGGCATCACGTTATGGGTATGTTCCAAAAAGTACAGACTGTGAAGGTAAGTTGCCCAATGTTTTGTCCTATTATGTCTGCTTCAACCTGCAATGATTCATTTTTACCCGGATTGTGATGGATTCTTTCAAGACGAAAATTCAACTATCCATTGTGCAAATTGCATCTGAATGGTTCAAGGAACGTTCCCAAGATTTTCAACATCTATCTCGCCTAATTCTGCAGAACTGAATCTAATTGATGTATAGGATATGTTGTGGCAGTTCAGCTGAAGGAATGATTAAATCTAGAGCTAGATTCTCTCACACACACCTTGGAATTCATGTCAGGACGTTTACCGTAGTAACTTGGGCAAAAGGTGGTCCTACCAAAGATTGAATAAAGATTCAATTTCTAAAAGCGTTGGTTATCAAAATTTTATAACTTATAGGATTTCTTGTAAATTAATGTGGAATAATTGGAATTAGAAAGTTACACTTTACAATGTATTTTTAAAATATATTAGGATTATTATTTTCTTTGTCAATGCCTTTATGTATTTACAGATGGACAGTGCATCGTATGAGGCGAGGTCTACACTGGTTGTTATTAGTAATGTCTTCATCCACCAATACGAAAACGTGCAATTCGCCTTCAGTTTTCCTGCATATTTTGTAACAATATCTGCCTGTACAGGAGAGGTAAGTTGATTGTGTAAAATCTTTTCCTTCTTTCTATTTTGGATCACAGCATTAAAAACATGTGGCATTATGATGCAGTGCAATAATTCCTTGAGGATGTGAAAATTGGGGACTATCAGAACCGCCCCACGCCTTGCTGACGTCATGCCCTCTGCTCATGGCGTGGGATCCATCCATCTTCTTTCGGCATCTTCTTTATCTTAGAAAAATGTGAATTCTGTAATCCATTCGTTACAATATTTCTTTCTTTTGATGGCTACTGGAAGTATGACTCTTCTGTTTTCACCCAACAGGAACTTCAATCTTTCAACTGTTATCGGATTTACGACATCTCCCAAGCATCATCCAGTAATCTTAGATTTCTTGCAGAATGGATTCCAGGTCAAACCATTCAATGCCCGAAGCATCGAGAGACAGATCGTCTAAATTTCAACAACCACAATCTAACCGTCCAAGCAGTAAATGTAAGTTCTTGTTTTCTATCTTGAATAATATTCAAGATGCAAATCTTTTCTAGGATCACGTTATCGAAGTTATCTTTGTTTCATGACAGGTTTACCCATTCGTGATATTCGGAATTGGACTAGACAATCAAGTGGTGAAATATGGGGCCGAACTCTCATTACTGGACGCCCTCGCTGCTTATTTCAACTTCAGGTATATTCTTCTTTCCTTCTTTTAACTACTGAAGAAATGTTAAGTTGTAAATAGCTAAAGTATTTAACGAAAAGTGAATAATGTATTTAGTTAGGAATCATTCAAGAATTTTTGGTACACAAATCTTGATGATTCAGCCCTCGTGGTTTGCACATTTAATAGAATCGCCGTCCTCCCCACACCAGGTGGAAAAGACCTGATTGAAGTTTGATATTATTATCAATATGGTGCTATGCGCCATATTTACAATAATATCAAACAAAAACAACGGAAAGGGAAATTACCAATCACCATTTTCCACATCCCTGTTCTTCATTGCTTATTAGAAAATAAAATTGGACCAGTGGAGATTTACCTTTGTGCTATTTTGTTAAGTTTGAGAGTCCCATGTAGTCAAATCTGGAGTGAATTTTCCTCGTAGTTTCTATTTATACAAACTCTCTGTTTTCTCTCTCTCTCTCTCTCTCTCTCTCTCTCTCTCTCTCTCTCTCTCTCTCTCTTGCAGGTACAATGTCATCTTGCATATAAGAGGCAACTGGGGATATAAAAAAGGGAACGGTAAATGGACTGGATTAATCGGGTCCTTACAAAGAAAGGTAAGGGGGAAGAAACATGTTTTATAAGACTATAATTCTCTTATACATATTGTGCAACAACAGCTTCAATGATCATGGAACTGGCATATTTATTACTACAGGAGGTCGACATGGCGATTGGCCAACTGTCCATCAACTACGAAAGACAAGAAGTAGCCGACTTTTCAATTCCCTATGTCTTTGATTCTCTGTCTTTTGTGTCAAAGGCCACTGCTCAATACTCCAAGGCCAATGTTATCATTAGGCCATTCTCTTGGCAGGTGAGTCAGACTCTTCCTCAACTATATTACACGACAATCTTCTTAGAAGAATGAATTCACTATTTATTATTAATAACAACGTACATTTCCCCAGATTTGATTGGCATCAAGGAAACGAGAAATGCGCGTGATTTAGCTTGGGGTCACTATTAAAGTTGATTTACACATTGTAAAGGAATGTTTTTGGAGAAAATAAAACCAATAATATGCAAATTACTTGAGTGGATAACTTCTTCCTGTTAGACAAAGATTTTTATCTTTGTTGAAGGTTACTAGGGGCCATTACTGATTATAATTTCTCTCCGGCCATCAATACAAGGAACTTAAAATCTTTGGAGATTTTATACGTAATAAATACGTAATAATTGATGTCTGCAATAACAAGAGCACATGACATATCATAGATGGAAAGACCTGGATTCAAATTCAGTCTTGAGGGAAGGAATTTTTATGTGTTTTCACACTGTGGCCCAACTAATCGGTCTCGGGCTAGGGTTGCAGCTTTTCCTTCAGAAAATTTTCCTTTCATTTCACAGTAATAAAAAACCGACTATAAAATATACGCAGTTTACCGACCAGATGCATGAACTCCTTATAGCCTTCGTTTCCTTGATGAAAATTGAAAACAGTCAACCAATCAAAATAACAATGCAAGTCCATGATTACACGTTGAAGGATAATTTATTTCATTAATAAATAACTTTTATGGAGACTTTGTGACACATCTCACACACATTTATGCAAATTAATTTAAGTTTAAACCTTCTCCTCAGGTTTGGTGTGGGTTGATCATCGCATTAATTGTCTGCAGTGTAGTTCTATACTTCCTTCACCAAGCTGTGCTTACCTTTCATCCCAATCCAAGAAGCCATTTTAGAGCTCAATGGTATTTACTTTGGACCTTTGCACAACAAGGTAAGAAAGATTTAAAAAGACCTTCTGATAAAATATCAGTATTGGGGAGGGGGTTAGAAATTTGGCCCTCCGAAATATCGGTATTTTTAAGTATTACATGGAAACCTCAAAATAACGCAAGGTATCTGACGCAATACCTTGCAATTACTGTCTGATGCAATAGAAGCGTTATCTGACGCAATACTTTGCAATTACTCTCTCATGCAATGGAAGCGTTATCTGACGCAATATCTTTGCTTTGCGATAAACAAAATGACTGTAATCAAACAATATCTTATACGTTTCACTACATACGTTACTTTTTTTTAAGGTGATGCAGTTTTTTAAGGTGATGCAGTTTTTTTGTCCTCCACTGTAGATTCCGGTGAAGGACCTTAACTTTTTTTGTTGTACTGCATTTCATAATCGATTCTTTTAATAATCAAAGTAATCGATTATGGAAATCATTCAATTTGGATGAAAAACATTATTTCCTTATAGAATATATCTGGAACATTTAAGGAAGTAGACTGACAGAATTTAAATGATAGAGTGTTATTTCAGCGAGCATCCTCGTACTATTCTATTTTATATTCATGACGCCACTGTTCCTCAGCAACCTCCTTGTAGGACTCAGTTTTCCTGGACCACATTTTTCGTCTCCTGTCCTTGGTTCGTCCATTAAATAATTCATTCTTGACATTGTAGTTCCTGTTCAAAGGAAAACTTTACCGAGTATCTCATCAACGTCATCAAAAGTAATATTACTACTCGGTGTAAAAAAGTTTG
This sequence comes from Mastigoproctus giganteus, assembly GCF_048544385.1. Classification (NCBI taxonomy): domain Eukaryota; kingdom Metazoa; phylum Arthropoda; class Arachnida; order Uropygi; family Thelyphonidae; genus Mastigoproctus; species Mastigoproctus giganteus. The sequence continues at coordinate 13,238,158 of NC_143580.1, forward strand.
GTCCCTAGTCTAAAAGTACCCTCTAGACTAGGGGACAAAGCGCATAAAATGGTAACGGGTCAAAGCCCTCAAGAACAGTTCTCATTTCAAAATAGGATTTAAAATCTGTACAGTATTTACAAATTAATTTTTTTTAACATTTAATAATTAAATATAAGAACTCAACACTATTATTACGTGACACAGTGATTAAAAAGTTCGGGGAGTGGACTTTTTGGGATGAAACACCGGTTATTCGGATGGAAATCTTTCGAAGTAGTCTCCTTGAACCGCATCCACCATTTCCAACTTTTCTGCAACTTGCAGACCACTGTTTAAATAACAGGCCCCTGTACCTCCATACCATGATTAAGGGGAGATCTACTAATAGCAACCTGCTGGACAACCTTATCAGAATCCAGAAAGCCCAAACGACAGGACACAGCTTGCAGGGTCTCATCGACCAGCGTACTAGTTTCCAGTCCTTCATTGTCCAACTAGTGTGTTGTTGAGACCACAGCATTCGCCATCGATGATGATCAATGGTGAGGAGAGGGTGTATCTTAGTTCGTCTACTGTGCAACCCCATTCGTCTGAGTGTGCTGCATATCATCATCCAGGATATTTCTTGCATTCCTCATATTGTATTGCGATGTCAACTGTCACGCAGTGACTCGTACAATGCGCTGCATCTTTCGCTTACCAAGAACGATTTTCTGTTTGCTGGACGAAAAACCCAAGTTTCCGGGAGAAAAAAACGTGCTACCCTCGCCAGGGCCCACTAACGCAGCCACGCTTCCTTCCTCACGTCATCAACAGGGCTTGAACTCAGGACACGTCATTAACAGGATTCTAACTCAGGTATCATGAATGAGACTAAATTTTGCCATTGTATTAAATAAACTTCTGGTAATTAGGTGTTTCTGATCCAGAAGTGAGATCGAGGAAGATTAAAATCTCTCAGAGCGATTATACTCGTATAATGAAAACGATCTAGGGGTAATTGCGCAGTCAGATATGAAGTTCTTTGAGCAATGCAGACAGGCTGCCAGACAGATCATGGAGTTTTGTCTATGATATACAGGAATTTTTCTAGCAGGGATAAAGAGGTGATTATTCCATTGTATAAAGCAATGGTCAGACCACATCTTGATTACTGCATACAGGTCTGGAGGCTTCATTTTAAGAAGGACATGGATCTATTGAAACAGATGCATGGAACAGCAACAAGGATGGTGAAGGAAGCAAATGGGTGCTCTTACTAGACAAAACTTCAGTTTTGAAAATCGTAGCGTGTGAGGACTAGACACCTGAGAGGAGATCTAATTGAAGCGTTTAAGGCCTTGAATGAATTGAATAAGCTCAATGCTGATGGAATCTTTTCTGTTGCTCAGACTACACACATGAAGGGGCCTAAATTCAAATTGAGGAAGGATGGCTGCAGGTTGAATGTGCGGATATTTGCCTTCAGCCAGGGGGTGGTTGATTGCTGGGACAAACTCCCTTCTGGAGTTGTAGAGATGAGTAGCTTGAATAAATTCAAAAAAGAACTACCCAAACTGTTAGAAGAGATGGACAGATGAAACGGAAATATTGGCTTTTTTTTCTTTTGGTTGATGTATATAAGCTTGCTTTCTTGCATCATTTACCACTAGTACTACTACTACTACTACACTGGTGTGCAAAACTTAAGGACCAACACTATTTCTAAAGGTTACAACCACAAAATCTTTACTTAAGATACTCTTTACTGATGAGAGTAGATTCAGTCTCAGCAGCAATTCTGAACATCACCTAATCTGGCGAGAGGTTGGCACACGGTATCAGCCACAAACATCACTGAAAGGAATCGATATGGCGGTCGAGGGTTCTCGTCTGGGGAGGCGTTATCTTGGATGGACGTACACAACTCCAGATACTGGAAGGCGGTACTGTAACCGGTGCACGCTACTGTACTGAGGTAATCTTTCCCCCATGTGCGTCTGTTCCGTGGTACCATTGGTCCCGAGTTCGTGTTTATGGATGATAACGCCACACCCCATCGCACTGCAGCTGTTGATCTGCTTTTGGAAAGTGAGGACATTGTTCGTATGGATTAGCCTTCCCGTTCCCACGATCTAACACATGGACGATGTTACCGCAAGAACCTATCAACAACATTGTTCTAAGTATGGACAAGCGGTGCAAAGCCTGCATCGACATTAGGGGTGGCCATATCTCCTACTGATTACCACCTCTTCCCTTTGTTCTATCTGTGGCAGTGATGCATCTGTATCATGGCAGCCAGTGCTATGTTGCCAGTTTTGAATAAAGTCCATCTGTACCATTTTGTTTCTGTTGTTGTGTCGGTGTTGTTTCCTTCGTCATTTGTGTACCTCACGAGGTTCCTTTGGTATGCTTTTCCCATATCCGGGCCACTCCTAGGAGAAGCTACAGGTGAAAACCTGACTGGTCCTTAAATTTTGCACACCAGTGTACTAATAAAAAATCATTTAAAAATCAAACAAACCATATTAGAAGTTCAATATGATTTTTACGATTAATTGCTTTTCGAAATATCTAAGAAAATAAGGACAACATGGAGAGCCAGTTACTTTAATGGATCCGGATTAGAAACCTTAACCGCGAAAATCTTTCTCCTGGATTATTAATCATTGATTATTAAAAATTAAAAAGTCTTCAGTGTGAAAAGTTTTAGTAGTCCATGATAAATTAACGTCATTGAGTTGTTAAATCCTTAAAGTTTCTCTACATCAAATACGTGATTGTCTTTTTCTTCAAATAGGTGGCCACAAACCTGTTCCTGATGTGAGTAGTATTCGGACATTTATATCATTTTGGAGAATTGCTACGATCGTAGCTCTGCTTACCTATGGAGGAACGCTAGTTTCTTTTATGAGTTCACCTCTCAAACAACCTTCAATCAACACCCTTTCTCAACTGGAGCAACTGGTGAGGCGAGGTGTCTATCAGTGTATCATTGTTGATGGCTCTTATATCGTCGGCATTTTCCAAGTAGTATACTATTTTATTTATTTATTTTTTGGCTTTCTATTATTTTTAACATTCTATTGTTAAATCACCATTTTCAATTTTCCACATTTTTTTTTTTATTGATAGCAAGCGAGTTCCAGTCAATTTAAATCTCTGGGAGATAACATTGGATCGAATCCAGACCATGCTGTAATGACAACGATGGACGGTCTAAATAAGGTTTTAGAAGGCCCCAACGTCATGATCGATTCCCAGTTCTCCATGAAGGTCAACACCATGAAAATGAAACCACAGCTCTTCGACTTCGCAAAGGAAATGTTCTTTATGGACATGTTTGGAATAGGCTTTCAGAAGAACAGCCCGTATGTTACTCCTTTCAATAAAATGTAAGAATTCAATTGCCCTCTTTTGGATCTTACAATCAAAATACAATCTTGTATTATGAGGCTGATATACGCAAAGATTCAAAAAGTTCTCGGAGAGTTTAGTCCAGTACACTCATCGTGAAAGTTTGAGTATCTTCAAAATCTTTGAAACGACCTTTCTTTCTGAATGTTTTCCCCAATCGGGAAAAGAAAAAGAAATATACACTGTATTGCCAAAAAGTAACCAGATACCATCGTGTATCTGGTTACTTTTTGATGGTACCAGATACCATCAATAAATAACCTTTTATGGATATAATATTTAATAACATTTCAGCCAGTTCTCAATTGTACAGTGTTGTCTTCGTCAATAGACTTCAAACCAATTTTTGATAACAAGAAGAGAATATTTTGATTCTTTTCTCTTTCAGGGACAGCATTAGTGTTACAAATACTGTCCAATATTCATATAAACTCCAGCCTAAAAGTTTGGAGTGTCATTTGTCTTAATTTTCAAATGGGATTGTTGTTTCAATATTGTGGAAAATTGTAGATGATTCTAGAGTGCCTTGCAATAATATAAATTGAGGAGTAAGAGCTTCAGAAAGCGTGTTGGTATATTTCTTGATAAGCATGGCAAGAAAGAAGGAACTGAGTGTTGAAGAAAGAAGAGCTGTTAGAACTCTGTTCAATTTATTTGTCCTCAACGTCCTGAAATATTTTTAACTGAATAAACAAGGTATCTTTTAATCTAAGATTTAACAAACTGTTGATCTTCACCAATGTGGGGTTCCACCAGTGGCCGTGCACCCAAGTAGCCGGAAGAACAACAGGATAGTACATTATATTTCCCAAACCACTCACTACACACTTCTAGCATTTACAGGGTCCTGTTTTTCTCCACCTGATGGCGCAGTTGTGGGCAACCACAGGAGGAGCCTTAAACTCAACACTATGTCCATTATGTTGATCTTGACCACTGTTTCGAACTTCCTGGCAGGACCGAGGCTGATCTCGGAATAGAACTGCCATGGATGTTGTGACTTTACCAGAGGATTTTATTTTCTTGTATTCTTTATTGCACTCCTCTTTCCTGCCTTTTCTCCAATGGCACAAGATTGCTCCCATACACAGGTTTTTCAATACTTCTTATCGATGCAGGATTTAGTCTTATCTTCGAATAAAACTATTAGAGCACAGTTGTGTACCAGACGTGTACCGGAGAGTAGTTATCGCTGCTTACCGGTAGCAAAGTTGTGAGAAACAACACTTTCAACAACACTAAAAAAGAATCTACTGCTCCTAAGCTTATCTTCAACAACACTCGGATTTACAGAGATCACATATTCCTATGAAGGATTACCCTCACTTCTAATTTCTCTTGGCATAAACACTTCACAAAAATCGCTCCCTCTTCATCAAAAAATTGATTTTCTTTTTCGCTCTTGACATTCTTTCTAAACAACTACTTACTATGTACACATCTCAAACCGCCTTACCATGGAATATTCTTCCCACAACTGGGATTGTATTCCCAGAATTTCTCTCAAAAGAGGGCAGTCAGTTTAATTAATGATCCGTCTCTTACAAAATCGCCCACTGTTTACCAAAACACTTCGAACAGATCCTCCTAGCAGTCGGTATCGATCTGTGCAACTCCAAACTCACCGAACCAACTTCTCTTCTTCATTTATCCCTTCTGGAACAACTGGATCATTGATTTTTACTGATTACGTTTAGCGTTCTCATGAATCACCATAGTAGTCTTTAGTAGCTTAAAACGCTGATAGATGGTTAGTCACACCATGAATTTTCACACTTGGCAGACATGTACTATTTCTGTTCCACCAGCCTTGTTGGAGAATATATTTCCGGTTTCTCTTACAACCGAATTCATTTAAAAGCTTACTTCACTCTAAGATTCAGTCTCTGGATCGGACTCAAGAGAGTCTCTTGATTTAGAATTAGACATTTGTCGAAATCTCAGTTCGATTTTTCTCAAAGTCATAAACTCATGTTCTCAGAAACTCAATCTTGGTTTTTCGTTCAGCAAACAGAAATCCTTGGCAAGGGATGCAAAGAAAAACAGCAAAGAGTTCTTTACTTATGTAAACTCTAGAAGGAAGGGGATGAATCAGATTGGTCCACTTGATATTGATGGGTCAACTGTTGATGATCCTGCTCAGGTAGCTAACAAACTAAATGAATATTTTGCATCGACATTCACACATGAGGAGTTATTCAGCAAGGGAAATGCCAGAGGTGTATTCAACTCTAGCAGTAAGCTACAGAATCTTGAAATAACTGGGAGTAAAGTGGAGGAGAAACTGTTGAAGATAAACACAAGAAAGGCACCCGGGGTGGATGGGATCTATCCAGTTATATTAAAGGAGGCAGCAAAGGAAGTAAGCAAACCCTTAGCCATAGTTATGAGAGCTTCCTTGGACTCAGGGGAGGTACCCATGGACTGGAAATGTGCAAATGTGACCCCAATTCACAAAGGAGGATCAAAGGCTGAAACAAGTAATTATAGACCTGTGAGCTTAACTTCTGTTCCAGGAAAATTAATGGAAGCACTGGTTAAAGAAGCACTGCAGGATCATTTAGACAAGACTTCAGTTATAGCTCAGACACAGCATGGTTTTGTTAAGGGGAAGTCTTGCCTGACCAACTTGATTGGATACTATGATGCAGTCACAAAAAAGCTGGATGCAGGGAATAACTTTGATATTATATACTTGGATCTTAGAAAGGCTTTTGATACTGTTGCACATGGAAGACTGCTACACAGATTGGAGCAGTGTGACATTGGAGGCAAATTGCTGCTATGGATAAAGGGGTGGTTGAGGGGGAGAAGACAGAGAGTGGTAATCAATGGACACTGCTCATCGTGGACTGATGTTATTAGTGGAGTCCCTCAGGGCTCAGTGTTGGGTCCATTGTTGTTTTCTGTATTTATAAATGATATTGATGATGGTATATCAAGCTTAATGTCCAAGTTTGCAGATGATACAAAGGTTGGCAGGGTTGTCAAGGACACTACTGACACTATGCTGCTGCAACAGGATCTGGAAAGGTTGAGCAGATGGGCTGAGAGGTGGCAAATGAAGTTTAACATTGACAAATGTAAAGTACTACACATGGGAAACAGCAACCCCAGAGCAACGTATCAACTCTGTGGTACTACACTGACAGTGGTAGAGAATGAAAGGGACTTGGGGGTGGTTGTGCAGGCAGATATGAAGTTCTCTGAGCAGTGCAGACGGGCTGCAAGAGTAGCTCATGGAGTATTGTCAATGATATACAGGAATTTTTCCAGCAGGGATAAGGAGGTGATTGTTCCATTGTATAAGGCAATGGCCAGGCCACACCTAGAGTACTGTATACAGGTCTGGAGGCCTCATTTCAAGAAGGATGTAGAGCTGCTGGAACGAGTACAGAGAAGGGCAACAAGATTAGTGAATGGAACAAAGGGGTGCTCTTACGAAGAAAGGCTTAAGTTTTGCAAATTACAGTGTCTGGAGACTAGGCACCAGCGAGGTGATCTGATAGAGGTGTATAAAGCCTTGAATGGTTTAAGCATGCTCAATGCTGATGGGATTCTTCCTCTTGCTCAGAAAAATCACCTGAGAGGGCATAAATTCAAATTGAGGAAAGACAGATGTAGGATAGACGTGAGGAAATTTGCCTTTAGCCAGCGGGTGGTTGGTTGGTGGAACAGACTTCCATCCCTTGTGGTGGAGGTTGATAGCCTAAATAAGTTTAAGGCTCAGCTGGACAGGTATTTTGAACGAACAGAGGGGTGAAGTGGAAGTGGGTTTTTTTTTTTTTTTTTTTTGGCTGATGCTGCATAAGCTTGCTTTCTTGCATCAAATGCCTCTACTAATGCTAATGCTAATGCTAATGCTAACAGAAAATCGACCACAGAATTAATATCCTACACTAGCCGTTTCTATTTAAAAATTACAATTGAATCCAATTTTGTTCCATAGATAGCAAAAGAAAGTTTCTTATGAAATACCAGGAATTAGCATCAATGGTGACCCCAAAATAACTCAAATGAATTGCAAATATTTGGCACAATCTGCCAGATATTAGTCAAAAGAAGTATCGCAACAAGATCCTTCATTTTCTTACATTCCTTTCATTTTCTTTCAACAACACTAAACGTCCATTAGCTAGATTCGTGCAGTTCGAACGTGTGGCACGTAGAAAAGTGGACCAAAATGCTGCCTGAGGCCGACCTAAAAAAAAAACCACATTCCCCAAGTGAGGCTCGAACTCACAACCTCGGCATTGCTCAGAATGTACTGTCTTATAAGTACCGCGCGCTAACCAATTGCGCCATTGGGGATAACGATTGTGGTGTAATCTTATTGATATGAACTTCGCGTGAGAAACACGTCAACAGTAGATATTAGATTATTGAAGAAATGCAATCTGTCCAAACCGGTATTTTTTCAATGCAAGTTTTGTAAGATGCGTAGGAAGCCTCCAGCTGAAACCCAAACAAGTGTATTTTCAACACATACTAACTTCATGATTTTAAATTGTATTTAGTACAAAGTACACGTAATAAATGTTTAGTATCCAACGCCAATTCCTGAAATATTGATCTCCAGGTAATTCTCCAATGAGGTGAGAAAACTTAACTTCAATCCATCTAAAATTCATCGCGCTAAGGACATCACAAATATTGCTCCCTCTTCATCAAAAACTTTCCTTCGGAACAACTACTCACTGTGTACACATCTAAAACTACCCTACCATGGAATATTCTTCCCACAACTGGGATTGTATCCCCCAAACTTCTCTCAAACTTCTTGACTACATACAGAAGAGGACAGTCAGGTTATTTAATGACCCGTCTCTCTCTCTCTCTCCATTCTGTCTCATAGACATTCTGTTTCTGCTACTTGCCTTTATTTTAGATATTTCTTTTCCAATTGGCTGTCATTCCCCCACTCTCTGCCAAAAGTAGCCCTTAGTAGCTTTAAATGCTAACAGCTGGTTAGTCCCACCATAAATTTTTTCGCACATGGCAGACATGTTCTGTTTCTGTTCCACCTGCCCTTGTTCGAGAATGTACTTCCGGTTTTCTTGCAACTGAATCGCTTAGTAAGACTACTTGCTGTGGAACAAAAGCATTCTTCACTACAAAATTCGCTCTTGGGAGATTGGCTTGATTTAGATTTAGATATTTGGGTCTGTTTCGAAATCTCAGTCGGATTTTTCTCTAAGACATCAACTCATATTCTCAGAAACTCAATCTCGCTCATAGGCCATAACTCACAGAGGTGAATCAGTGAAAATTCCTTCATCAGTTATAACGTCCTGTGATACTTATGAGTATATTTTCCAGTTTAAACTGCAAATTCGTTAAGTAAGATTATAAAAATCATTTATAAGACAGTACTTCTGAGTGATAATGAGGTAGAGTTCGAACCTCATCTGGAAAATGTTTTTATTTTATTTTAGGTGAATGGTACCCATCTCATATTCGAAACTACAAGACGCCCCAAAATATACCATGAGTACATTCATCCTTAACAGTATAGTACAATATTCGTTTAAGGGTATGATTCTCATTTAAGGTGCTAAAAGTCCCTGGCTCAAATCGCAGATGAGCCCTTACGGTTTCACTCTACCCCTGAGCTTAGGGATACCTCTTATTTCTATTTTTCATCTCTCGAAAACTGTCAAGAAACCACATCATTATCATCAACAACATTGCATGAGCTTACACTCATCAGCGCTAAGACATAATTTAAAATACAATAATTTAAACATTTACAGACCATTTAGTCCTCTCCACCGGCTGAAAATATTAGCTTACTGGAGAAGTTACCGCCCCTACCGCGGGGAGGTGGTCTTGTGCTGTCAAGCTATCACATTTATTTACAACACACTTTAGACTCATTTAGATTTCAAGTATAGGCTATATACATCAATGTTTTACACTGTAACGGTTTAGAATCTTAAAAACTTCAAATAGAAACTCTTCAAAGAACCTCGAAATCTCCAAATTACCTACTTTTCTCTTTAGAATCTCTCTTAAGTGAGAATACAAAGGGCAATTTAGTATAATATGCTCCTGGTTTCAGTGGCACCACTTGCACTACTCAAGCTTTCAACTAAACCCAACAATTGTAACTGCATTTTAGGTCCATGTCCAGTGACCACTATTGTCTAATACAGACTGAGTACAGGACACGTTTGATGATTCTGCATATTTTGTACCTGGGAGATCATCCTGTATATAATTCTCCTGACTTCAGATTCAGCCCATCGCTGTTGCCATAATTTCTCCCTCACAATCTGAAATCGTTTTCTCTCCACCTTGACTTTTTGCCTTCCATATATTTCATAGGACTCATTTCGTTTTGTTAAATATGTCAGGATCCTTTCATTAATCACCAAATCAACTGGCCGCCTTCCAGCCACTACCTGAAGGGCATCATTAGATACCGTTCTGCAAACCCGAGTTATTGCCAGAAGCGCCATTCTCTGCCCTGCCTGTAATTGTCTCAGCACGAAAGTATGTCTTATAGCTCCTCCCCATTCCCCACAAGCTTAGGTCATGATGAGAAGATATACACATTCAGTGCTTTCCCTTTAACTCCCTAATCGGATCCAGCTATCTTCCTAATCTTTCCATAGATCTTCTTAATCTTTTTTCGCAGATACTTAGCATGGGGAACAAAGCTCAACTTATCATCAAGCAAAATATCCAGATATTTAATTTGGGAATAAACCCTACAGAGAGCCCCTCTCCTGGGATTTCTATTAGCGCTCACATGCCCCCTTCAAGAACATTTTTTTCTTTTATCAAAAGATATCTCCAATTTATGTTTCACAGCCTCTTGCCTTTTCATTTCTAAATTAAGCGGTGATTCACCAAAGATGATTCTCATCTATGGGGAATCATAACTCTAACAGTATAATTTCCCTGCAACCATATGAAGGTGATTAAGAAAGAGATGCTGTAACAGATGGTTTAGGAGTATGGTTCTCAATTAAGGGGCTAAATATACCTAGTTCAAATCACTGATGAGCCCTTTCGTTTTCATTCTACCCCTGGATACCTTTTATTCCAATTTTTCATCTCTGGAAAATTGTCAAGAAACCACAGTCAAATGCCCAACTTCCATAAGTAAATTATATGAGATTTCTTATGCCCTCGTGGGTAGTACAGTTAATAGAATCGAGGTCCTCCCCACACCGGGTGGAAAAGAACTGAATTCGAGTCCCGTCGATAACGTTACGAATTTTTATGGGCCTTTTTCGCAACTTGGCTGAGTTAGTTGGTCTCAGAAAGGGTAGTGTGGTTTTTTCTCCCAGAAACTCGAGTTTTTCGTCCACAGAAAATTTACCTCGAAACACACGCAATTTACAGATTTTACCAAGAAAAATGTTTAAGGCAGCGTTCATTTCTTCATCCATCTAATTTATCTGCTCTTCACATATTTCTTAAACTTTTTGCCACTGAAATCACACTGACGTCATTATCTTCGTTGATGCAATTTCTTTTAATGGCTTTATGAATTCGTAACTCATTAGTAAATGTACTTTATTTCTTTATTTAGGTCAGTCGTGGGCAGGGATTTTACCCACGTCCACATGTTGCATGTTCTAACCTACAAAAAAACCATAAAATACGCAACAGACTTAGCTTCTCAAAGGCCCTCTCGACCGACCCGGTTTCGGGCGCCACTTTCAAAATAACATCACTTAGCCGGTGCCCAGTACTCGAAGTTTTATAGAAATAGAGATTGATACGATAGTGAAGTATAAGAGTGGATCTCGCGGCTGCTTTCAAAATCTTCTGTTACATGGATTTCCAAAGTGTAAGGCACGCTCAATGGAGGGCACACTTGGCTTTTTGGATACATGTTGTTTTTACATTGGACAAACCATCCATTAATCCAGTTATTAACCCTATTTTATTTCAATCTTTGAGATTAAATGTATTAAAGCATATATTGATTTGGTTGGGCGACAAATCCCTGCCATTCAATTATCGTCCCATTGCCCTTCTGCTCTTTGTAAAGTAATGGAGAAATCAATTAACCGCCAACTCTTAAACTACCTAGAAACCTTCCGTCTGATCAACGACCGCTAGTATGGATTCCGTCTGTGTTGATCCGCTGGTGATATTCTGGCTTCTGTTACCCATCTATGGAAAAATTCAATGGAAAAGTTTGTTGAAACTCAAGCAGTTGCTCTTGACAATTTAAAGGCTGTTGATCGTGTTTAGCACAAAGGCCTTCGAAATAAGCTTCCATCTATGGTTTGCCAGCTGCTTTTTGTAATTGGGTATCCAGTTTTCTCTCTGACCGCTCACTGCAGGTGAGGGTAGATGATTTCAGTGTCTTCTAACTTCTCCATTAATGCTGGTGTTCCCCAAGGTTCAGCTCTTTCTCCCAATCTTTTCCTTGTGTATATTGATAACCTTCTTCCATTGAACGGAAATCCTATCCATAGTTTTGCTGATGATAGCAGATTACTTTCCACCTTCCAATTTGAGAAACCTTGCCCAGTCTAAACAGCTTCAACTTCTCGAATATCCACTACCAATTCCTTAAATGCTGATCTCCATTGCCAATGGAGCTACGCCTACCAATAGCTTATAAAGATTGATTCTAAAAGTTTTAGCAAAAAAATTAAAACATAAATATTCACTTAAATTTTTATATGATATATAAATTTCATCAAATGCTTCCTTTCAAGTCTTTTAACCACAAAAAAATGCCCATCTTACCATAAATTTTACCATAAACATTATTTATTTTCAGAATTCGCCAACTGTTTGAGGCAGGTCTCATTAACAAATGGATTGACAGCATCATTAAAGAAGCAGCCGATTTGTCCAGTGCTCCAAAAGAAAATCAGCGCCCCCTTTCGTTAAACGATTTAGAGGGCGCATTTTATCTTTTATTAAGCGGTTATGGAATTGCATTTGTAGCCTTTATGGCAGAATTTGCACACATTTTGTTCTCTAAATTTACAAAATAAATATAACATAAAGTACACATCTTAATTAATTAATAATAATTAAGGAAATATTAAATATTAATTATAGAGTCTTTCTTTTAATTTTCAATATAATTTCTTCGGTTTTCATAATTATTAATTATGATTATCAATACCAAGTGAAATGGAGTTCTCAAATTTGAAAATCTATTAAATTTTATTAAATTAAATCTTTGGTTTCATGATTACGCTTCATTTTCTATCTCGACATTTTCTGCAATAGTAACCAGTGGTAATTTTCAAATTATTTCAATTATTAAATCTAAATTATAAATTATTATAAGTCCTAAATTATTTATAAGATCCTTTTGATACCAATCACCTGCTCATGGATATTAATCGTAACTTTCTCCCTCAAACCACCAGCCGGCCATCAGAACTATTACAGATGATGAAGTCTGTTGGAATGCATATTGGTGTGATATTCTTCAGGTTCCCACGTGCGATTATGGAACTGAATACCACCAAACACACTACGGTACCTTCGTTGCTGCCACAGTTTTTGTAATTATCTGCCTCTTGGTACAGATCCAATGTACTTTCACCTTATAACCTTAGTTGCTTGGCAGTGTAAAAGATTTCTAAATCGCAACGCCAAACTTAAGAAAAATATAAACGTCATTCCCCAGGTGAGGCTCGAACTCACAACCTCGGCATCACTCAGAAGTACTGTCTTATAAGTACCGCGCGCTAACCAATTGCGCCACTGGGGAAGTCGTCATCATTCTGATCTCAATGGTAGAAACTTTCATTAGGAACAACACGCGAATACATACAAGCAATCCAACCATTTCTCTTTGTGACTTTCGTATAATGGACATAAGATTTGGAACAAAAACACTGCGATTTCTGTAGATTTTCGAGAGAAGAAAAAATGAAATTCCTTTTACCACAGTGATCTTTAAGTTCACCAAGGTAAAACAAAGTTAAGGGCTCGTCCGAGATTTGAACCCGTGACCTCTCGCACCCTAAGCGAGAATCATACCCCTAGACCAACAAGCCACACTTTCAAGTAGGTCTGCTCATTCCTTTTCTGGATTATTTTAGCTTTTTATACTTTTAGGGAGGACAGTTTTATTCTACAAATCAATTCTAAGACTATACCTGGAATAGACGGCCTCCGTAGCCGAGTGGGCAGGAGCGGGAGTGCAGTAGCACAAGCTCTTTGAGTAGACCGGGGTTCAAGCCCCTGACTGCTGAATACGGTCGATCTGCCAACCCGCACTGGACCAGCGTGGCAGATTATGGTCCATTTTCCCTCAGCATGAATTGTTGAGGAGGCTTCCATCCTGCAGTGGGTTGATAATGGCTGCACTTTACTTTTTTTACCTGGAATAACGTTTTCCACTCAGGACGCGAAATAGTAGTAGTAGTAGTAGTAGTAGTGGCACATGATGCAAGAAAGCAAGTGTAGGAGCTTATGCAGCATCAGCCAAAAAAAAAAAAAAAAAAAAAATCACACCATTCCTTCCAAATGACTGTCCAGTTCCTCCTTAAATTTATTTAACCTATCAACCTCTACAACGACAGATGGAAGTTTGTTCCAGCAATTAACCACCAGCTGGCTAAAGGCAAATTTCCGCACATCTATTCTACATCTGTCCTTTCTTAATTTGAACTTATCCCCGTAGGTTGGTAATCTGAACAAGTGGAAGGATCCCATCAGAATTCAGCGTGCTCAACCCATTCAAGGCCTTATAGACCTCAATCAGATCACCGCGCAGGTGCCTATTCTCCAGCCACTGCAATTTGCAGAACTTAAGCCTCTCTTGGTAAGAGAATCCCTTCATTCCCCTCACCAATCGTGTTGCTCTTCTCTGTACACGCTCAAGCAAATCTACATCCTTCCTAAAATGAGGCCTCCAGACCTGTACGCAGTACTCAAGGCGTGGCCTGACCATTGCCTTATACAGAGGGACAATCACCTCCTTTTCCCTGCTAGCAAAATTCCTATATATCATTGACTAAACCCCATGACCCGCCCTAGCAGCCTGTCTGCACTGCTCAGAAAACTTCATATCTGACTGCACAATTACTCCCAGGTCTTTTTCATTTTCTACCACCTTAAGTGTAGTACCACACAGTTGGTACATTTCTCTGGGGTTACTTCTACCCATATACAATACTTTGCATTTGTCAAGGTTGAACTTCAGGTGCCACTTCTTAGCCCATCTGCCCAAATTATCTAGATCCTGTTGCAGTAGCACACTGCCATTACTGTCATTAACAACCCTGCCAACCTTTGTGTCATCTGCAAACTTCGACATTAAGCCTGATATACCTTCATCAATATGATTGATAAATACACAAAACAACAGTGGACCCAACACCGAACCCTGTGGGACTCCACTAATAACATTAGTCCACGAAGAGCAGCACCCATTGATTACCACCCTCTGTCTTCTCCCACTTAACCATCCTTTTATCCATTGTAGCAACTTACCCTTAATACCATTCTGCTCCAATTTGTACAGTAGTCTTCCATGCGCAACAGTGTCAAAAGCTTTCCTGAAATCCAAGTATATGATATCAAAATTATTTTTTGCATCCAGTTCCTTTGTGACCACATCATAATAACCAATCAAATTTGTCAGACAAGACTTTCCCTTAACAAACCCATGCTGTGTTTGAATTATTGCTGCAGTCTTGTCTAGATGATCCTGCAATGCATCTTTAACCAGTGACTCCATTATTTTACCCGGAACAGAAGTTAAACTAACTGGTCTGTAATTACTCGTGTCACCCTTCGATCCACCTTTGTGAATTGGGGACACATTTGCACATCTCCAGTCCGTGGGAACCTCCCCTGAGTCCAAGGATGCTCTCATAATTATGGCTAAGGGTTTGCTTAGTTGCTTTGCCGCCTCCTTTAAAATAACTGGATAGATCCCATCCACCCAGGTGCCTTTCTTATGTTTAACTTCAACAATTTCTCCTCCACTTTGCTCTCAGTTATTACAAAATCATTAAGCACACTTCTACAATTTGATAACCTTCTTCCATTTTCAAATTGTAATAATTCCTCACGTGTGAATGTAGATGCAAAATACTCATTCAGTTTGTTTGCTATCTGAGCAGGATCATCAACAGTCGAACCATCGATGTCAAGTGGACCAATCATATTCATCCCCTTCCTTTTAGAGTTTATATAAGTAAAGAAATCCTTGCTGTTATTCTTAGCATCTTTTGCCAAAGATTTCTCGTAATCCGCCTTCGCCTGCCGAACCTCCTTTGTGACCTGATTACAGACTAGCTTATATCTGCCACAGGCTTCTGCGTCACCTGATAATTTATATGCATCCCAAGCATTTTTCTTCTCTGTCACGAGTCTCATTAGTTCATTTGATAACCATTTAGGCCTAAACCTTGAACGATATTTCTTAATCGGTATATAAAGTCTAGTCGCTTCCACGATTAATTCTTTGAATGCTTCCCACTTAGAATTTACTGTTTGTAACATCGTCAGTTGATCCCACTGTACAGAATTTAAAAACTGTCTGAGACCACTGTACTCCCCTTTACGGAAGCAAAAACCCTTTCCTTTACCCCTGACGGTAGTTACCTCTTTGAGTAAATCCCACTTCAGCACACTGTGATCACTGCCACCTAGTGGTTCCTTTATCTGCAAATTCTTAATACACGAATGATCACTGCTGATAACCAGATCAAGAGTGTTACTTTCTCTGGTTGCCTCTCGAACATGCTGCTGCAGAAAACAATCATCCAATAAATCCACAAAAGTCTGACTAGTGTGTGAGTGACCAACCCACAAGTTCCAGTCAATATCTGGGAAGTTAAAATCCTCCATTATAAGATATTCCGATTTACTAGCCCACTATTTCTCTGTACAATTGTTCATTGTACTCATTCAAGTCATTAGGCCTATAACACACTCCTTCTCTTATTTTTCCTTTCGCAGTGCTTATCTCACACCAAACTGACTCAACAGAGCACTGTTCATCTATATTAACTGGGTGCACTTCCTTTGATTTTATGTTTTTCTTAATTAACAGCATAACACCCCCTCCCTTTCTGTCCTGTCTATCCTTTCTGTACACATTGTACTCCTCAAATTCCAGTTCTGCATTCCTTATATCTTTGTGACACCACGTCTCTGCTATCCCAACAATATCCGCCTTTGATGTCTTGACCAACACTTCAAATTCATCAAATTTATTTACTATACTTCTAGCATTGGTATACATGCAAGCATACATGCTCCTATGCCTATTCCTTGTTACCCTAACACATCCCATATACCCACCTATTCTATGATGACTGCCATCCGTCCCTGAAACCCCCAACACCCCTCGCTCCAGGTCGCTTCTTATTCTAATAGAAGTTGTGCAAGAATCACCTTCACCTCTGCCTGCGGTTACTGTTAAACTATTAGTCTTTGTATCCCCCCAAACTAGCAGTTTTCCGACCCACCTAACACTGCCTCGATAGCATCAGCAAATATTCTTGCACCCTTTCTATTTAAGTGTATCCCATCCCTGTAGAAGCAATCTCTCCTGTTAACAAGTACAGTCCACGCTGAAAAAAATTCTACCCCTTGAGCCTTGCACAATCTTTCCAGGGCCGAATTGATCGACAAGGCTCTCATCATGTACTCCCTCCTATCGTGTCTGGGCAGAATTGCAGACACTTTCAAGTTCAACCCTAATTCACGGCTTTTTTTCAACAGTGACCTGTACTTGTTGAGTAATTCCGCCGGTCTCCTACTCTTAATATCATTAGTGCCAACGTGTACAACTATATCACCTTTTGTGCCCTTGAAAGATGATATCCGCTCTACAACGTCATCAACCTTTGCCCCTGGCAGACATACCCTGCTCCTGTTCCACCTATCCTTTTTACAAAATATATTCCCCCGTCTCCCTGACAATAGAGTCACCAACAATAACTAGTTCCTTTGGGACCAGCGCATTCTGCTTTGGAGATTGCCGCTGTGTTGCCTGATGCCCAGGAGTGAGCTCTGGCGTTGAGTTGGGCAGCTGAGAGCCTGATGGGCCCCTCAATTTAGATCTTTCGAGGGCATCCACCCTGTCCTTCAAAAAAATCTAAAGAAAGTCGTTAGCACTTTTACAAGTTGACACTGCATACAACAGAACTATAGTTATATTGTAGGGTTTTGAAAAGTGGCCTGAATTTTTGTTTTTTCCCTCAATTCTACTGCTAAATAAAACTTATTGCAAAAGGAATCAGGTCAAAGGTTTGTTTAGTCCTTGAGTTGTTCTAGTTCAAAGAACATTCCGGACAGAAGGACGAAAGGACATAAGCAAATTATTATATACATTACATTAAAATTTCTAAAAATAATTATAGAAACATGTACAATATGTAAAAGCGGATCAGAAATATAAAAATTAATTAAACTTTTAAAACGGTAGCTTTTTGACATGCGCAAATGATTTCAAAAAAAGATGATTTTTTTTTAAGAAAAATCCTCTTTAAAACAACTTTTGTTATTAATTTCTATATATACTTCAAACAGAATAGGCAACAGCCAGGGTGGTCTTAAGAAAAAGGACGCCCTGGGCTAATAGTATTGCTTGCATAGGCAGTTTTATTCTTCTAAAACAGCTGCCCTCAAGTACAAAGGCTCACAAGCTATCTGACTTCATCAAAATTATCAGTTTTCTAGCAACAGATGGATTCTTCCTTTTCCACTTATAATTCGAAACAATCCTATTTAACTTAAAACTTCCTATAACATCTGTTCATCAATTTATGTTAGACCCCCTGCTTAGCCTACTTTTAAACTAATCCGAGCCAACAACCTTTCCAAAATGCTTAAAGACAGATCCACAAATATGAGTTTAAAAATAAGAATCATTAAATCTTACGTTTCAGGAGTACTCTTGATTTTCCCAATGTACTATTTCTACATTTTCTCTAATAGAAACCAGTGGGGTAATTTTTCAAAATATTAAATTATAAACAATCATAAATTATTTACAAGATCCTTTTGCTACTAATCAACTGCTTAGTGGTATTATTTGCAACTTTTCCCCTCAAATCCTACAGCCCGCCTTAAGGACTATTACAGACGATGAAGTCTGTTGGAATGCATTACACCGATTGGAAAAGGCCTGAGTTCAAATCTCATCAATGACCCGACGAATTTCTATGGAATTCTTTCACACTGTGGCGCTGTAGCATCTGAAAAGGTGAAGGCCGGCAAGTGTATGTATGTGTGTAAGTATGTGTCTTGTTATGTTGAATATTGAGTGCCAGCACTGACGACTTTGCAGCCAGGGGCAGGGACACCTGGTCCCCTGTCCCCTAACTCCCAACCTTGGCCACGAGGAGGCGCGTCAGGGTCCACTTTATAGCTGAGACTCTTACTTCCTTTCCCTTGGGGCCATCAGGCAAGCCTGAGAGCCCCAAGGGAAAGGAAGTGTGGAGTTCAAGCTGCCATGCCCTGTTAGAAGAAAAGATACATTCAGACCTGGGCAAAACCAGGCCAACCGTTGCTTGGTAAATTCTAATATGTTAGGAAGGTAACTAAAAGTAACTCTACCAACTTCTGCATTGGACCAAGTTAATTGCCAACTATTAACAAACTCTTTTCTAATTCTAGAATTATCATCCTTAGTTGGTATGTCTAAATTAATTGAATAGTTTCTCAGCCTTGCAGGCAGAGCTTTCCGATGATAATATTGTAAGTAATGGTACATAACTTCATATTGAATAGGAAGTTTTCCACTCAATACTTGGAGTGCCATTGTCGACACCGTTCTGCAATTTCTTGTGATTGCAAGAAGAAAGAAACGTTGTGTTTGAGTCAAATACTTCAAGACTAAACAGTTATTAACACGATAACCCCATGCACCTGCAGCATAACAAATTATTGGTATAAAAATACACTCGAAGTATAACTTTAAAGTTGCGGGTTTAATTCCCCAGACATGTTTAGTTATTTTGATGATTTTACCAGTTATTTTGTTCAGCACATTTTTTGTGTGGGCTACAAAGCTAAATCTATCGTCCATCGTTATTCCAAGATATTTTTACGTTCTTACAATTTTAATGGATTGATTATTAATTTTTACATTGGGGGGTCTATTCAAGTTCAAATAACCTTTCAAAAGCATTTGTTTAGTTTTGTCAATAGAAATCTGTAGTTTGTGCATACTACACCAACCATCAAGGTCTCCCAGGATTTCGTTCGCACGTTCTTCAAGTTCCCTACGAGACTCTCCAAAAACCAATACCGTCTAGTCGTCTGCATATGCCACCTTCAAAATTTTGTCGCGCTGTACCCCGAGCCACCCATCAAGAACCACATTCCAGTAAACCGGTCCTAGGACTGATCCCTGAGGGCAACCCCAAGTAACAGCACGAGTAAGCGAACAGACAAAAGAATACACCATTAGGCTACGACCATTGAAATAATCAGGAACTAGAGACGTTAAAGTGTACCAGGACTTGCGTCACAATGGTCAAAAAACGACCCGATGGCAACACTGCAAAAGTCAGCGAAAGGCTGATGTTACAGGTGAGCGCCGGGTCCGACGACTCGTACAGACAAACAGGCGCAGCACTGTTGAAGAGTTGATTACCCAATACAACATGGGCCAACCCGGAACAATATCTGGCATGACCATGCGTCGCACGCTAGCACGTATGGGCTATACCAGCAGACGACCCCCTACGACATCCTCTCCTACCCAAGGTTCATCAGCGTAAAAGACTCGCCTGGTGCAAAGAGCATACAAGTTGGACGTTAGAAAACTGGAAGAAGGTGTGCTGGTCGGATGAGTCACGTTATTTACTCCACACCGTGGATGGTCGTGTACGTATTTTGCGTCAAAAACATGAGGCTCTTGACCCATCGTGCATGGTATCAAAAGTGCAGGCCGTTGGAGGAGGTTGTATGGTGTGGGGCATGTTTCACTGGCAGGAACTTGGACCTCTGGTGCATAGGAAACAACGTATCAGTGGTCTCCCCTTTTGTTAACTGCTTGCAGACAGTGTACACCCCTCTATGTTACACTTTTTTCCGAATGGCGATGGTGTCTTCCAAGATGACAATGCGCCGAGTCATCGGGCACTTGTTGTGAAGGAATTGTTTGAGGACCACAGTTCTGACTTCCACTTTATCGATTGGCCTACTAACTTGCCCGATATCAACCCCATAGAGCACTTGTGTGACACTATGGAAAGGCATATCAGGTGTCTGGATACACCAGTCACCTCCACACCTGCATTGCTGACCGCATTACACACAGCTTGGTTGGCCAAACTCTCCCGAACACTTCCGACATCTTGTTGAATGGAATCAATACCACGTCGGATAGCTGCTGTACTGAGGGAAAAAGGAGGACCTATGAAGTATTAGGAAGGTGGTCATAATTCAGTTATCACTCAGTGTACAATTCTAAAAAAATCCAAATTAAGTACTTAACTTAAAACTTAATATAACATCTATTCATCAATTCTGGTGCATTTATTTCTTTATCCCTTAATCACTGTATTACTTTACTTCTGTAACCGAGTGGTCAGGGACAAGAGTGCAATAGCAACCTCCTTTTGAATAGACTGCGGTTGAAGTCCCTGAATGCTAAATATAGTCGATCTGACAACCCGCACTGTCCCAGCTTGACAGATCATGTTCCATTTCTCTCAACATGAATGGTTGCGGAGGCTTCCATCCTGCAGTGGATTGATAATGCCTGCTGCTAACCCCTTACCCTTCCGCATTCAAATGGCATTCAAATGGTCATTTTTATATTACTTCATTTTTTATATTAAATGTACTAATCCCATTAATCTAGTTGATTATTATTTCGCTTAACTTTCACATCTCTCCTCACGAATTTTAAATTGAACGAAGACTGTCCACGTCTGTTTTGTAAATGCTTGATTTGAGCACTTGCATTTACTCATTCTTCCATCCAGGGATCCTCTTCTTCCTCCACCACAAGAAATATTTGTAAAAGAACTTCCCTTGATGATTCAATGGCACGGTTCTCTGGAGCGAGTCTGCTTTCGCTGGACTGGAGTATCATCGATGCTCTTTCATTTGCTACCCAGAGTCTGCAAACATTTTCTTATTTCTCAATTACGCTTTTCCGTTTTCACTTTTTTTTACCCTTTTGCGCCCAAAAACCTTATATATTTCCGCCTAATTTGCATATCTCCACCTATCAATTCGAATTTGGCCCAACCACTGGGTTATTCCTTAAATTTATTCTTCCCATACTTCACTAACTCACAACTTTGTTTTCCTTTACAACGGAACCCATTTATCTACCCTTAGACCCCCTGCTTATCCTAATTTTGAACTAATCCGAACCAAAAACTTTCCCAAAATGCTTAAAGGCTGATCTACAAATGTGAGTATTAAAATAAGAATTATGTTTCAGGAGTATTCTTGATTTTCTCAATGTCCTTTTCGACATCTTTCTTTAATAGAAACCAGTGGTAAATTTTCAAAAAATATTTAAATTTTTAAATGAAAATTATAAACAATTATAAATTATTTATAAAATCCTCTTGCTACTAATCACCTGCACAGTGGTATTATTTGTAACTTTTCCGCGCAAGCCTCCATAGCCGGCCATCAGGACTATTACAGACTATGAAGTCTGTTGGACTGCGTTTTCTTTTTTTGTGGTTTCTTCAGCTTCCGACGTGCAATCTGTGCAACTGTATACCAAGGAAGACACTATTCCACAGTTTTTGTAATCATCTTCCTCCTACACCGAATGGAAAACGGCTGACTTCGAATCCCATCAATGAAGTCCAAATTTATATGGACTTCTTTCACACGATGGCTCGTGCTTTTTCTTCTTGCAAACAGCAAACCGACCGAAGTATAAACGCAGGTACAGACGCAATACACTCAATCAAGTAAATCTAAGAAAAACAAAAATGTCATTCCCCGGTGAAGCTCGAACTTAAAACCTGGGCACCACTCAGAAGTACTATCTTATAAGTATCACACGCTAACCAATTGCACCACTGGAGATGATAAAGTATATATCTTAATTAATTAATTAAATATTAAATCTTAATTATAGAGGCTTTCTTTTAATTTTTAATACAATTTCTTCGGTTTTCATAATTATTAAGTACGATTATCAACACCAGGTCAAACGAAATTCTCAAATTTGAAAATTGCAGTACAAATTTATAATTATTAAGTTTTATGACATTTGTTTCATAAATGTGAGTATTAAAATATGATTTATTAATTCTTGCGTTTCAGGATTACTCTTCATTTTCTATCTCGACATTTTCTACAATAATAACCAGTGGTAATTTTTCAAACTATTTAAATTATTAAATCTAAATTATAAACAAAATTATTATAAGTCATAAATTATTTATAAGATCGTTTTGACATCAATCACCTGCTCACCGATATTATTCGTAACTTTCCCCCTCGCAACCTATAGCCGGTCATCAGGACTATTACAGATGAT
Organism: Mastigoproctus giganteus; assembly: GCF_048544385.1. Classification (NCBI taxonomy): domain Eukaryota; kingdom Metazoa; phylum Arthropoda; class Arachnida; order Uropygi; family Thelyphonidae; genus Mastigoproctus; species Mastigoproctus giganteus. The sequence goes on from NC_143580.1 coordinate 13,260,965, forward strand.
GAAATCTTTTGGAATGCATATTCATTAGACATTCTTCACGTTCCCATCTGCAATATATGGAACTGTATACCACAAAACACACTACAGTACTTCACGGGTGCCACAGTATTTGCAATTATCTTATTCTTAGGCCGAATGGAAAGGGCCTGAGTTCGAATTCCATCAATGATGTGACCAATTTCTAGGACATCTTTCGTACGGTGGTTCGTATTTTTTGTCTTGCAAACAGCAAACCGACAAAAGAATAAACACAGGAACACACCAAATATACTTTCACTCATAACCTTAGTTGCTTGGCAGTTTAATAAAATCGAAAAGACAAACCTCAGAAAAATAAAAACGTCATTCCGAGGTGAGGCTGGAACTCCAGCACTACTCAGCAGTATTGTCTTATAAATACAGCGCGCTAACCAATCATCAAACTGATTTTAATGGCAGTAACTTTCTTTGGAAACAACACGCGAATACATACAGGGAATCTAGATAAATTTCTCTTTGTATCTTTCGTATAATGGACATAAGTTTTGAACTAAAACAATGCTATTTCTGAACAGTTTTCGAGAAGAGATAAATTTAAATTCCTTTCACACACAGTGATCTTTAAGTCAACGTGATAAAAGTTACCGCAGGGCTCGTCCGGTATTTGAAACCGGGACCTCTCGCACCCTAAGCGAGAATCATACCCCTAGACCAACGAGCCAAACTTAACAAAATCGGTTTCATTGCCTTTGTGGATTATTTTAGCTTTTTATATTTTTAGGGAGGATGTAATTTTGTTATACAAGTCAATTGTAAGACTGAATATGGAATACAGTTTTCGAGGTTGGAGACAAAATCTAAAAAAGTCATTACCACTTTTACAATTTGATATCTGCTTATAACACAACTGGAGTTTTATTCTTCCCGGGATTTGGAAACCAGTCTGAATTTTTTTTTTTTTTTTTTTTTGAAATTTTGTTTTCCTCTCAATTTTACTGTTAAATAAAACCTACTGCGAAAGGAATCAGATCAAAAGCTTGTTTAGTCTTTGAGTTATTCAAATTCAAACAGGATTCCGGACGGAAGGACACAAACAAATATAATTAACATTTCTAAAAATAATTATAAAATCATGTACAATATTTCTAATTATACTTAAAAGCGGATCAGAAATAAATAAATCCATATAAAATTTAACAACTGTAGCTTTTTGATATGCGCAAAAGATTTTAAAAGATATTCCTCTTCAAAAAAACTTTTGTTGTTATTTTATATTTTCTATTTACAGAAAAAGGACACCCTGGGCTAATAATATAATGTGCAATTATCGAACGCACATTTACCAAGATGTTTTCTTTAATAAACGGCCTGTGGGAGAGGTTTCTTTATTTCTTCTTTTACATTTTATGTATTAATTTTCTTATTATTTTCATTTATACCCCTTTGTTTCTTTGTATTGCTATTAAGTTGTTATTCTTCTAAAACAGCTACCCTCAAGTACAAAGGCCCACGAGCTATCCGACTACGTCTAAATTATCAGAGTTGCCCAAGAAAAGAGGGATTAATTTTCCACATACAGTTCAAAACAATCCAATTTAACTATTTAAATTAAAACTTCCTTAAACATCTATTCATCAATTCCTGTGCAGTTATTTCTTATGACTTTTAATCAATAACTCTTTCAATGTATTACTCTACCTAGGTAGCCGAGTGGTCAGGTGAGGGAGTGCAGCTCCCATGCTAGTCCATGCTAGTCCATGCTCTTTGAGTAGACCTAGGGTTCAAGCCCATGACTGATCAATACGGTCGATGTGCCAACCCACGCTGGATCAACGTTGCAGATTATGGTCCATTTCCCTCAACGTGAATTGTTCAGGCGGGCTTCTGTCGTGTAGTAGATTGATAATGGTTGCGGCTTACCACTTACCACTCTACTTCCGCATTGAAATGCTCATTTTTATATTACTTCATCTTATACTTATTAACTTTGGCAAATATACTAATTCCCTTAATCTAGTAAATAATTATTTCACTTAACTTTCACATCAATCATTGTCTCGTCAGTAATTTTAAATTGAACAAAAACTGTCCACGTCTGTTCTGGAAATGCTTGATGTGAGCATTTGCATTTACTCATTCTTCCATCCAGGGATCCTCCTCTTCCTCTACCACAAGAAATCTTTACAAAAGAACTTTCCTTGCTGATCATCTATTTAAGGGCAAGGTTCACCTGAGGGAGTCTGCCTTCGCTGGACTGGAGTATAATCGGTGCTCTTTCACTTGCTATCCATAGTCTCCGAACGTATTCTTTTTTTGTGGTTTCTTCAGCTTCCGACGTGCAATCTATGCAACTGTATAGCACCAAAGACACTGTGCCACAGTTTTTATAATCATCTTCTTCTTACACCGAAAGGAAAAGGGCTGAGTTCGAATCCCATCAATGAAGCGCAAATTTATATGGACTTCTTTCACACGATGTCTACTTCTTTTTCTTCTTGAAAACAGCAAACCGACCGAAGAATAAACGCAAGTAGACACACAATATTCTGTCACCTCATAAACCTTAGTTGTTTCATAGTCTAAAGGATTTCTAAATCGCAACGGCAAACCTAAAAAAAAAATGAAAATATCATTTCCCCAGGTGAGGCTCGAACTCACAACCTCGGCATCACTCAGAAGTACTGTCTTATAAGTACCACGCGCTAACCAATTGCGCCACTGGGGATGATGACAAACTCATCATTTCATTGATAGAAACTAATTGGAAACAACACTTGAATACGTACGAGCAGTCCTCGCAACCATTTCTCTTTCTACGTTAGGTATAATGGACATAAAATTTGGAACTAACACTGTGATTTCTGTGCAGTTTTCACAGAAAAAAACTTGAAATAAGTTGAGGTCAATGTGGTAAAATGATGGCATGTACTCGTCAGAGATTTGAAACCCATACCTCTCGCACACAAAGCGAGAATCCTACCCCTACAGCAACGAGCCACCCTAACGAATAAGTTGGTCTCACTACCTTTCTGGATAATTTAACTTTTTGTACTTTTAGGGAGGATATAGTTCTGTTGTACAAATCAATTGCAAATTGCACTGGAGTAGTGTTCCAGTCCGAAGTCGCAATCTAAAGAAAGACATGAACAGTTTACAATTTTACATCTGCGTTTAAACTCTTGTGTTCTTTATAAGGTACTATTTTTATATTATTATTAGACAAAAATTATGTGGATGTGGAAACTGCTAAATAAACTTGTCCTTCAATAAAAATGCCAACTTTTGTGAAAGTCTCACCCAGAGATTTCTTGATTGTGATGACTAAAGCTAAGAAAGTTGTCTTCTCTTCAAAGTAATTGGCAAGTTAGTTTCACAGGGAGCTAAATTAAATCTTAGGTTTTGAAAATGAGCCTGAAAATTTTGTGGAATTCCCCTCCCCCTCAGTTTTACTGCTAAATAAAACCTTCGAAAAGGAATCAGCTCAAAAGGTTTAGGTTTTGAGTTATTCAAGTCCAAATAACGTTCCCGATAGAAGTACTGGACGTAAGCAAATTATTATATAGATTACATTAAAATCACTAAAAATAATCTTAAAAATATGTACAATATTTCTAAATATAAGAGAATTAGAAATATATAAATTCATTCAACATTTCAAAACTGTAGCATTTTGTCATGCGTCATTGATTTATTATGAGGCCTCCAGGATTCTTTTAAATATACTTTGCAATTACTCGAAACAATCTAAAAATTGGAGCTTCTGAAATGAAACCACAAGCACTGCTATATGAATCAGTTTTTATCAAACGTACCGCATTAAATACATTAAAAAGTATTAGTCAAAATAAATCCTAAAATAACCTGATATAATTTTATAATATTTTCCATTTTATCTTAGCTTTATGATAGTTTTTAATACATTTACTATTACTAAAAAATATTTTTCTTCTCAAATATATTCATCTAAAATTCTCTGAGACCGCATTTGGAAAAAACGGGTTCAGTTCTGTTCTGACAATGCTTGAGTTGAGACTTATATTTATTTATTCTACATCCAGGGATCCCCTTCCTCTAGCAAAAGAAATCTTTGCATAAGAACTCTTCTTGATCATTGATCTTCGTTGGATGAGGTTTCCATCGATGCTCTTTCGTTTGATTACACAGTCTCTGAACATTTTCTTATTTCTCAATTAGGCTTTTCCGTTTTATTTCAAGATACGGGCGCTCATTAGACACATCTTCCTCACTCACTCCCTACTCCTTTTACTTTCCTCCTCTACATATTTTTCCTTTTGGGCCCGAAAACATGATATATATTTTCCTCCTATGCATACCTCTGCCTTTGTACTTCTTTATTCGTACTTCACCCAATCACTGCGTTATTCCTTAAACTTATTCTTCCCATATGTCGTTAACTCACAAATTTATTTTCCCTTACAAGAGAACCCTTCCAATTTCTACCGTAAGACTCCTTGCTGACCCTACTTCTCGCCAACTCCCATCCCAATAAACCAAAATGCAGGTCCACAGATGTGAGTATTAAAACATGGATTATTAAATCTTTCTTATCTACGATGATTAAGAGACGATTATTCTATTATTAGATCATCGCCCTCTGTTGGAATCCAGTCAATAACCGGACTAATTTCTGTGGACTTCTTTCACACGAAGGCTCGATTTTTCGTCTTGGAAAAAGCGAACCAACCGAATATTAAACACAGGTACAGACACAATATACCTTCTCCTCATAACCTTAGTTGCTTTGGCAGTGTAACCGAGATCTAAATTGCAATGACACAACTAAGAATTTCATTCTCCACATGAGGCTTCGGATCCCAACCACGGCATCACTCGGTAGTACTGTCTTATAAGCACCAAGCGCTAACCAGTTGTGCCACTGAGGAGGGCAGCAACATCATGATTTTATTGGTAGAAACTTCAACTGGAAACAACACGTGAATAGATATAAGCAATCCTAACAACCATTCTCTTGGTAAGTTCCGAATAGCAGTCATAAAACTTAGAACTAAAACTATGATTTCTGTACGGTTTATGAGATAAGAAAAATTGAAAAAAGGGCCTTTTCCATAAGCACACGATGATAAAAAGAAAGCAAAGGCTTATCGAGGATGTGAACCCGAGACCTCTCGCAACCTAAGTGAGATCATACCCCAAGACCAACAGTTTCCAAACTACTGAGATTTACGAACCACCTTAAAAAAAAAAAAAATAAAAATATGTTTGCGGACACCCTACATATAGAGTATGTTCCACCCTCTCCTCTTTAAAGGGGTGTCTTGAATGGATACATGGTGGTATGGTTTCCAAATGTACTTTTAAAATACGATGAGAAATATATAAAAGCATCATTCAAAGTTCTAAAATAATCAAAAGTAGCTTAATGATAAATATTACCCATTTCAGGAGATTTATTATGACTTCTCAAGGAACTGACTGACTGTACTATGCAAACGAAAAGATCTTTAAGACGAAGATCTTTAAAGGATAGAAAAGATATATCGAAGAATTTCCTCTCATTAGTTCGTAAATTTAATTCAGAATACATTCGGATAGTTATGAAGCTCGTCTTTCGTCGTATGGGGCACAAAATATCCAGTTCCTCTACTTTGTAAAAACAAGTACGCGCAGATATCTACATACTGCTGCATCCCCTCATTCGTAAGCTTCTAACTTTTAATCAAGGGGGGTAAATAAAAAAGCACCTGCAGCGCAAGAAAAAATTTGCTCACTCTTGTGAATGGACGGAATCTTTAATTTGTATACCAATAATTGGGTCCCAAAAGTTTTGATACTCTCTATGAATGCGGGATTTAGTCTATTAAGGACAAATGTAACCCACCCCTCCTTGTGGCGTTCCATGGGTCACAACTGTAGACATCTGTCCTTAATGGATGAAATAAATAAATAAATTGATTGAACGGGTTCGCCGAGACCACATTTCATTTGACTGCTCCTGAGGAACCCTCGCGAACTCTCTTTAGCTTAGCAACCCTCTCTCGTCTTTAAATCTCTATCGATCAAAAAGAAAGAAATGAAGGTCAGTTCTAAACCAGCATGCAATCTCTGTTTATATAAATATTCTTAAAAATTTTATAGAACTAGGGATTGATAAAATAGTACAGTATAAGATGGATCTCGCGGCTGGTTTCAATATCTTCTATCCCACGGATTTCCAAAGTACAGTGCATGCTCCCTCAGGGCGTTTTAGTAGGTGAACACATGTTGCTAACCTGATGTGGGAGGAATGAAGCTTATACGTAGCCTTCCATTGAAAAAAAAAATATCTGCGTTACTGGAATAATCGATTATTAATCATTGGATTGTTCCCATCACAGTTGAAAGCAGTGAGTCACTACCACTGAAGCTTGTTGTGTGGTCGAATCTTAGAAAATAATTTTTTTCATAAAAGGACATTCTTTTAAAAATAAAATTGCAAATATTAGACCTATTAAATGAAAAAAAATAATGAATTAAGTAGCTTATATTAAATAGCTTATAAAGATTTATTCTGAATTAAATTATTTCCAATTTTATTCCTCTTGAGGAATAAAATTGGAAAATATTCACTTAAATATTTATTTGATAAATAAATTTCATCAAATGCTTCCTTTCAAGTATTTTAGCTACAAAAAAACGTCCATCTTACCATAAACTGTATTTATTTTCAGAATTCGCCACTATTTGAGGAAGGTCTCATTAACAAATGTCTGACAGCATCATTAAAGAAGCAGCCGATCTGTCCAGCGCTCTAAAAGAAAATCAGCGCCCCCTTTCGTTAAAAGATTTAGAAGGCGCATTTTTCTTTTATTATGCGGTTATGGTATTGCATTTGTAGCCTTTATGGCAGAATTTTCACACATTTTCTCTAAATTTACGAAATAAATATAGAATAAAGTATATATATATTAATTAATTAATTAAATATTAAATCTTAATTATAGAGGCTTTCTTTTAATTTTTAATATAATTTCTTCGGTTTTCATAATTATTAAGTACGATTATCAACACCAGGTCAAACGAAATTCTCAAATTTAAAATTTGTAGTACAAATTTGTAATTATTACGTTTTACGACATTTGTTTCATAAATGTGAGTATTAAATTATGATTTATTAATTCTCGCGTTTCAGGATTACTCTTCATTTTCTATCTCGACATTTTCTGCAGTAATAACCAGTGGTAATTTTTCAAACTATTTAAATTATTAAATCTAAATTATAAACAAAATTATTTTAAGTCATAAATTATTTATAAGATCGTTTTGATACCAATCACCTGCTCAAGGATATTATTCGTAACTTTTCCCCTCGCAACCTATAGCCGGGCATCAGGACTATTACAGATGATGAAGTCTGTTGGAATGCATATTTATTAGACATTCTTCAGGTTCCCACCTGCAAAATATGGAACTGTATACCACAAAACACAATACGGTACTTCACGGGTGCCACAGTATTTGCAATTATCTTCCTCTTAGGCCGAATGGAAAAGGCCTGAGTTCAAATTCCATCAATGATGTGACCAATTTCTAGGACATCTTTCGTACGGTGGTTCGTATTTTTTGTCTTGCAAACAGCAAACTAACCAAAGAATAAACACAGGTACAGTCCAAATATACTTTCACCTCATAACCTTAGTTGCTTGGCAGTGTAACAAATTTATAAATCGAAAAGACAAACCTCAGAAAAATAAAAACGTCATTCCGAGATGAGGCTCGAACTCCAGCAGTATTGTCTTATAAATACAGCGCTCTAACCAATTCCAACTTGGTGAAGCAATCATCGAACTGAATTTAATGGCAGTAACTTTAATTGGAAACAACACGCGAATACATACAGGGAATCCAGATAAAATTCACTTTCTATCTTTCGTATAATGGACATAAGTTTGGAACTAAAACAATGCTATTTCTGAACAGTTTTCGAGAAAAGATTAATTGAAATCCCTTTCACACACAGTGATCTTTAAGTCAACATGATAAAAGAAGGACTCGTCGGGGATTTGAACCCGAGACCTCTCGCACCCTAAGCGAGAATCATACCCCTAGACCAACGAGCAACACTTTCAAACAACATCGGTTTCATTGCCTTTGTGGATTATTTTAGCTTTTTATATTTTTAGGGAGGAAGTAATTTTGTTATACAAATCAATTGTAAGACTGAACGTGGAATACAGTTTTCCAGGCTGGAGACAAAATCTAAAGAAAATCATGACCACTTTTACAATTTGATATCTGCTTATAACACAACTGGAGTTTTATTCTTCCCGGGATTTGGAAACCAGTCTGAATTTTTTTTTTTTTTTTTTTTTTTTTTGGAAATTTTGTTTCCCCCTCAAATTTACTCAAAATAAAACCTATTGCAAAAGAAATCAGATCAAAAGCTTGTTTAGTCTTTGAGTTATTCAAATTCAAACAGCATTCCGGACGGAAGGACACAAACAAATTATGAAATATAATTAACATTTCTAAAAATAATTATAAAAACATGTACAATATTTCTAATTATACTTAAAAGCGGATCAGAAATAAATAAATCCATATAAAATTTCACAACTGTAGAAAGGACACCCTGGGCTAATAATATAATGTGCAATTATCGAACGCACATTTACCAAGATGTTTTCTTTAATAAACGGACTGTGGGAGAGGTTTCTTTATTTCTTCTTTTACTTTTTATTTATTAATTTTCTTATTATTTTCATTTATATCCCTTTGTTTCTTAGGATTGCTATTAAGTTGTTATTCTTCAAAAACAGCTACCCTCAAGTACAAAGGCCCACGAGCTATCTGACTACGTCTAAATTATCAGAGTTGGCCAAGAAAAGAGGGATTCTTAATTTTCCACATATAGTTCAAAACAATCCAATTTAACGATTTAAATTTAAACTTCCTAAAACATCTATTCATCAATTCCTGTGCAGTTATTTCTTATGCCGTTTAATCAATTACTCTTTCAATGTATTACTCTACGTAGGTAGCCGAGTGGTCATGTAAGGGAGTGCAGTAGTACATACTCTTTGAGTAGACCTAGGGTTCAAGCCCCTGACTGATCAATACGGTCGATCTGCCAACCCACGCTGGACCAATGTTGCAGATTATGGTCCATTTCGGTCAACGTGAATTGTTCAGGAGGGCTTCTGTCGTGTAGTAGATTGATAATGGTTGCGGATTACCACTCTACTTCCGCATTGAAATGCTCATTTTTTTTATTACTTCATCTTATACTTATTAACTTTGGCAAATATACTAATTCCATTAATCTAGTAAATAATTATTTCACTTAACTTTCACATCAAACATTCTCTCCTCAGTAATTTTAAATTGAACAAAAACTGTCCACGTCTGTTCTGGAAATGCTTGATGTGAGCATTTGCATTTACTCATTCTTCCATCCAGGGATCCTCTTTTTCCTCTACCACAAGAAATTTTTACAAAAGAACTTTCCTTGCTGATCATCTATTTAAGGGCAAGGTTCTCCTGAGGGAGTCTGCCTTCGCTGGACTTGAGTATAATCGGTGCTCTTTCACTTGCTATCCATAATCTCCGAACGTATTCTTTTTTTGTGGTTTCTTCAGCTTCCAACCTGCAGTCTATGCAACTGTATAGCACAAAGAGTGCCACAGTTTTTATAATCATCTTCCCCTTACACCGAAAGGAAAACGGCTGAGTTCGAATCCCATCAATGAAGCGCAAATTTATATGGACTTCTTTCACACGATATAGCTACTGATTTTTCTTCTTGCATCCAGCAAACCGACCGAAGAATTAACGCAAGTACAGACACAATATTCTGTCACCTCATAAACCTTAGTTGTTTCATAGTGTAAAGGATTTCTAAATCGCAACGGCAAACCTAAAAAAAAAATGAAAATATCCTTCCCCAGGTGAGGCTCGAACTCACAACCTCGGCATCACTCAGAAGTACTGTCTTATAAGTACCGCGCGCTAACCAATTGCGCCACTGGGGATGATGACAAGCTCCTCATTTCATTGGTAGAAACTAATTGGAAACAACACTTGAATACGTACGAGCAGTCCTCACAACCATTTCTCTTTGTAAGTTAGGTATAATGGACATAAAATTTGGAACTAAAACTGTGATTTCTGTGCAGTTTTCACAGAGAAAATATTGAAATAAGTTGAAGTCAATGTGGTAAAATGATGGCATGGGCTCGTCGGAAATTTGAACCCGGGACGTCTCGCACACAAAGCGAGAATCATACCCCTAGACCAACGAGCCACCCTAGCGAATGAGTTGGTCTCATTACTTTTCTGGATAATTTAACTTTTTATACTTTTAGGGAGGATATAGTTCTGTTGTACAAATCAATTGCAAATTGCACTGGAGTAGTGTTGCAGTCCGAAGCCGCAATCTATAGAAAGACATGAACAGTTTACAATTTTACATCTGCGTTTAAACTCTTGTGTTCTTTATAAGGTACTATTATATTATTATTAGACAAAAATTATGTGGATGTGGAAACTGCTAAATAAACTTGTCCATCAATAAAAACGCCAACTTTGGTGAAAGTCTCACCCAGAGATTTCTTGATTGTGATGACTAAAGCTAAGAAAGTTGTCTTCTCTTCAAAGTAATTGGCAAGTTAGTTTCACAGTTAGCTAAATCAAATCTTGGGTTTTGAAAATGAGCCTGAAAGTTTTGTGGAATTCCCCTCCCCCCTCAGTTTTACTGCTAAATAAAACCTTCGAAAAGGAATCAGCTCAAAAGGTTTAGGTTTTGTGTTATTCAAGTCCAAATAACGTTCCGGATAGAAGTACTGGACGTAAGCAAATTATTATATAGATTATATTAAAATCACTAAAAATAATCTTAAAAACATGTACAATATTTCTAAATATAAGAGGATTAGAAATATATAAATTCATTCAACATTTCAAAACTGTAGCATGCGTCATTGATTTATTATGAGGGCTCCAGGATTCTTTTAAATATACTTTGCAATTACTCGAAACAATGTAAAAATTGGAGCGTCTCAAATGAAACCACAAGAACTGCTCGATGAATCAGTTTTTATCAAACGTACCGCATTAAATACATTAAAAAGTATTAGTCAAAATAAATCCTAAAATAACCTGATTTAATTTTATATTTCACATTTTATCTTAGCTTTATGATGGTTTTTAATACATTTACTATTACTAACAAATATTTTTCTTCTCAAATATATTCATCTAAAATTCTCTGAGGCCGCATTTGGACAAAACGGGTTCAGTTCCGTTCTGAAAATGCTTGATTTGAGACTTATATTTACTTATTCTCCATCCAGGGATCCCCTTCCTCCAGCAAAAGAAATCTTTGCATAACAACTCTTCTTGATCATTGATCTTCCTTGGATGAGAGTACCATCGATGCTCTTTCGTTTGATTAGACAGTCTCTGAACAATTTATTATTTCTCGATTAGGCTTTTCCGTTTTATTTCAATATACGGGCGCTCATTAGACACATCTTCCTGACTCACTCCCGACTCCTTTTACTTTCTCTCCTCTACATTTTTTTTTCCTTTTGGGCCCGAAAACATGATATATATTTTCCTCCTATGCATATCTCTGCCTTTGTACTTCTTTATTCGTCCTTCACCCAATCACTGCGTTATTCCTTAGACTTATTCTTCCCATACGTCGTTAACTGACAAATTTGTTTTCCCTTACAAGAGAACCCTTTTAGTTTCTACCGGTAGACTCCTTGCTGATCCTACTTCACGCCAACTCCCATCCCAATATGCCAAAGCGCAGGTCCACAAATGTGAGTATTAAAACATGGATTATTAAATCTTTTTTATCTACGATGATTTTATTATTAAATCATTGCCCTCAGTTGGAATCCAGTCAATAACCGGACTAATTTCTGTGGACTTCTTTCACACGTTGGCTCGATTTTTCGTCTTGCAAATAGCGAACCGACGGAATATTAAGCACAGGCACAGACACAAAATACCTTCACCTCATAACCTTTGTTGCTTTGGCAGTATAACAGATTTCTAAATCGCAATGCCACAACTTCATTCTCCAGATGAGGCTTCAGCTCACGACCTCAGCATTACTCGGAAGTACTGACTTATAAGTATCGCGTGCTAACCAATTGCGCCACTGAGGATGGCAGCAACATCATGATTTTATTGGTAGAAACTTCAACTGGAAACAACACGTGAATAGCTACAAGCAATCCTAACAACCATTCTCTTGGTAAGTTCCGAATAGCAGTCGTAAAACTTAGAACTAAAACTATGATTTCTGTACGGTTTATGAGATAAGAAAAATTGAAAAAATTGTCTTTTCCTTAAGCACACGATGGTAAAAAGAAAGCAAGGGCTTATCGAGGATGTGAACCCGAGATCTCTCGCAACCTAAGTGAGAATCATACCCCTAGACCAGCAGTTTCCAAACTAATGAGATTTACGAACCACCTTAAAAAATCAAAATATGTTTCCGGACACCCTACATATAGAGTATGTTCCACCCTCTCCTCTTTAAAGGGGTGTCTTGAATGGATACATGGTGGTATGGTTTCCAAATGTTCTTTTAAAATACGATGAGAAATATATAAAAGCATCATTCAAAGTTCAAAAATAGTAGCTTTATGATAAATATTACCTATTTCGGGGGATTTATTATGACTTCTCAAGGAACTGACTGAATGTACTTTGCAAACGAAAAGATCTTAAGATGAAGATCTTTAAAGGATAGAAAAGATATAGCGAGGAATTTCCTCTCATTAGTTCGTAAATTTAATTCAGAATACATTCGGATAGTTATGAAGCTCGTGTTTCGTCGTATGGGGAACAAAATATCCAGTTCCTCCACTTTGTAAAAACCAAGTACGCGCAGATATCTACATACTGCTGCATCCCCTCATTGGTAAGCTTCTATCTTTTAATCAAGGGGGTAAATAAAAAAGCACCTGCAGCGCAAGAAAAAATTTGCTCACTCTTGTGAATGGACGGAATCTTTAATTAGTATACCATTAATTGGGTCCCAAAAGTTTTGCTACGCTCTATGAATGCGGGATTTAGTCTATTAAGGACAGATGTGACCCCCCCCCCCTCCTTGTGGCGTCCATGGGTCACAACTGTAGATATCTGTCCTTAATGGATTAAATAAATAAATAAATTGAGTCAACGGGTTCGCCGAGACCACATTTCATTTGACTGCTCCTAAGGAACCCGCGCGAACTCTCTTTAGCTTAGCACACCCTCTCTCGTCTTTAAATGTCTATCGATCAAAAAGAAAGAAATGAAGGTCAGTTCTAAAACAGCATGCAATCTCTGTTTCTATAAATATTCTTAAAAATTTTATAGAACTAGAGATTGATACAATAGTACATTATAAAATGGATCTCGCGGCTGGTTGCAATATCTTCTATCCCAGGGATTTCCAAAGTATATGGCATGCTCCCTGAGGGCGTTATATGTAGCCTTCCATTGGAAAAAAAAGATTATTTCCGTTACTGGAATAATCGAATTAATCATCCGATTGTGCCCATCACGGTTGAAAGCAGTGACTCACAACCAATGAAGCTTCTTGTGTGGTCGAATCTTAGAAAATAATTTCATTTTGATAAAAGTATATTCTTTTAAAAATAAAATTGCAAATATTAGACCTATTAAATGAAAAAAATTAATGAATTAAGTAGCTTATATTAAATAGCTTATAAAGATTTATTCTAAAAGCGCTCTTGAGAAATAAAATTTCAAAATATTCACTTAAATATTTATTTGATAAATAAATTTCATCAAATGCTTCCTTTCAAGTCTTTTAGCTACAAAAAAATGTCCATCTTACAATAAACGGAATTTATTTTCAGAATTCGCCAACTGTTTGAGGCGGGTCTCAATAACAAATGTCTGACAGCATCATTAAAGAAGCAGCCGATCTGTCCAGCGCTCTAAAAGAAAATGAGCGCCCCCTTTCGTTAAAAGATTTAGAGGGCGGATTTTATCTTTTATTATGCGGTTATGGTATTGCATTTGTAGCCTTTGTGGCAGAATTTTCACACATTTTGTTCTCTAAATTTACGAAATAAATATAGAATAAAGTATATATCTTAATTAATTAATAATAATTAATTAAATATTAAATCTTAATCATTGACGTTTTGTTTTAATTTTTAAAATAATTTCTTCGGTTTTCATAATTATTAAGTACGATTATCAACACCAAATCAAATAAAATTCTCAAATTTAAAAACTGTAGTACAAATTTGTAATTATTAAATTGCCGACCGGTCTAGGCGGGTGGGTAAAGTGCCTGCCTAGCAACCCAAATTTCGCGGGTTCGAATCCCGACTCGGGCTTGCATCAATGTACTGCAAAAAATCGTGGGAGGTGCATTATGGCCACAGAAGCTGATGCGCCAACAACTACCAAAAAAAAAATAATAATTAAATTTTATGGCATTTGTTTCATAAATGTGAGTATTAAAATATGATTTATTAATTCTTGCGTTTTAGGATTACTCTTCATTTTCTACAATAATAACCAGTGGTAATTTTTCAAACTATTTAAATTATTAAATCTAAATTATAAACAAAATTATTATAAGTCATAAATTATTTATAAGATCGTTTTGACATCAATCACCTGCTCAGGGATATTAATCGTAACTTTCCCCCTCGCAACCTATAGCCGGCCATCAGGACTATTACAGATGATGAAGTCTGTTGGAATGCATATTTATTAGACATTCTTCAGGTTCTCACCTGCAATATATGGAACTGTATACCACAAAACACACTACAGTACTTCACGGGTGCCACAGTATTTGCAATTATCTTCCTCTTAGGCCGAATGGAAAAGGCCTGAGTTCGAATTCCATCAATGATGTGACCAATTTCTAGGACATCTTTCGTACGATGGTTCGTATTTTTTGTCTTGCAAACAGCAAAGTGACCAAAGAATAAACACAGGTACAGACCAAATATACTTTCACCTCATAACCTTAGTTGCTTGGCAGTGTAACAAATTTATAAATCGAAAAGACAAACCTCAGAAAAATAAACACGTCATTCCCAGGTGAGACTCCAACTCCCAACTGAGGTACCACTCAGCAGTATTGTCTTATAAATACAGCGCGCTGATCAATTCCAACCTTGGTGAAGTAATCATCAAACTGATTTTAATGGTAGCAACTTTAATTGGAAACAACACGCGAATACATACAGGAAATCAAGATAAAATTCTCTTTGTATCTTTCGTATAATGGACATAAGTTTGGAACTAAAACAATGCGATTTCTGAACAGTTTTCGAGAAAAGATAAATTGAAATTCCTTTCACACACACAGTGATCTTTAAGTCAACGTGATAAAAGTTACCGAAGGGCTCGTCGGGGATTTGAAGCCGGGACCTCTCGCACCCTAATCGAGAATCATACCCCTAGACCAACGAGCCACACTTTCAACAACGTCCGTTTCATTCCCTTTGTGGATTATTTTAGCTTTTTATATTTTTAGGGAGGATGTAATTTTGTTATACAAATCAATTGTAAGACTGAACGTGGAATACAGTTTTCCAGGCTGGAGACAAAATCTAAAGAAAGTCATTACCACTTTTACAATTTGATATCTGCTTATAACACAACTGGAGTTTTATTCTTCCCCGGATTTGGAAACCAGTCTGAATTTTTTTTTTTTTTTTTTTTGAAATTTTGTTTTCCCCTCAATTTTACTCAAAATAAAACCTATTGCAAAAGGAATCAGATCAAAAGCTTGTTTAGTCTTTGAGTTATTCAAATTCAAACAGCATTCCAGACGGAAGGACACAAACAAATTAAGAAATATAATTAAAATTTCTAAAAATAATTATAAAAACATGTACAATATTTCTAATTATACTTAAAAGCGGATCAGAAATAAATAAATCCATATAAAATTTCACAACTGTAGAAAGGACACCCTGGGCTAATAATATAATGTGCAATTATCGAACGCACATTTACCAAGATGTTTTCTTTAATAAACGGACTGTGGGAGAGGTTTCTTTATTTCTTCTTTTACTTTTTTATTCATTAATTTTCTTATTATTTTCATTTATATCCCTTTGTTTCTTAGTATTGCTATTAAGTTGTTATTCTTCTAAAACAGCTACCCTCAAGTACAAAGGCCCACGAGCTATCTGACTACGTCTAAATTATCAGAGTTGGCCAAGAAAAGAGGGATTCTCAATTTTCCACATACAGTTCAAAACAATCCAATTTAACTATTTAAATTAAAACTTCCTAAAACATCAATTCAACAATTCCTGTGCAGTTATTTCTTATGCCTTTTAATCAATTACTCTTTCAATGTATTACTCTACGTAGGTAGCCGAGTGGTCAGGTAAGGGAGTGCAGTAGTCCATGCTCTTTGAGTAGACCTAGGGTTCAAGCCCCTGACTGATCAATACGGTCGATCTGCCAACCCACGCTGGATCAATATTGCAGATTATGGTCCATTTCCCTCAACGTGAATTGTTCAGGAGGGCTTCTGTCGTGTAGTAGATTGATAATGGTTGCGGCTTACCACTTACCACTCTACTTCCGCATTGAAATGCTCATTTTTATATTACTTCATCTTATACTTATTAACTTTGGCAAATATACTAATTCCATTAATCTAGTTCATAATTATTTCACTTAACTTTCACATCAAACATTCTCTCCTCAGTAATTTTAAATTGAACAAAAACTGTCCACATCTGTTCTGGAAATGCTTGATGTGAGCATTTGCATTTACTCATTCTTCCATCCAGGGATCCTCTTCTTCCTCTACCACAAGAAATCTTTACCAAAGAACTTTCCTTGCTGATCATCTATTTAAGGGCAAGGTTCTCCTGAGGGAGTCTGCCTTCGCTGGATTTGAGTATAATCGGTGCTCTTTCACTTGCTATCCATAATCTCCGAACGTATTCTTTTTTTGTGGTTTCTTCAGCTTCCGACGTGCAATCTATGCAACTGTATAGCACCAAAGACACTGTGTCACAGTTTTTATAATCATCTTCCTCTTACACCGAAAGGAAAAGGGCTGAGTTCGAAACCCATGAATGAAGCGCAAATTTATATGGACTTCTTTCACACGATATAGCTACTGCTTTTTCTTCTTGCAAACAGCAAACCGACCGAAGAATAAACGCAAGTAGAGACACAATATTCTGTCACCTCATAAACCTTAGTTGTTTCATAGTGCAAAGGATTTCTAAATCGCAACGGCAAACCTAAAAAAAAATGAAAATATCATTCCCCAGGTGAGGCTCGAACTCACAACCTCGGCATCAATCAGAAGTACTGTCTTATAAGTACCGCGCGCTAACCAATTGCGCCACTGGGGATGATGACAAAATCATCATTTCATTGGTAGAAACTAATTGGAAACAACACTTGAATACGTACGAGCAGTCCTCACAACCATTTCTCTTTCTAAGTTAGGTATAATGGCCATAAAATTTGGAACTAAAACTGTGATTTCTGTACGGTTTTCGACAGAAAAAAAATGGAAATAAGTTAAGTTCAATGTGGTAAAATGATTGTATGGCCTCGTGCGGAATTTGAACCCGGAACCTCTCGCACCCAAAGCGAGAATCATACCCCTAGATCAACTAGCCACACTTGCCAATAAGTTGGTCTCATTACTTTTCTGAATAATTTAACTTTTTATACTTTTAGGGAGGATATAGTTCTGTTCTTCAAATCAATTGCAAATTGCATTGGAGTAGTGTTCCAGTGCGAAGTCGAAATCTAAAGAAACACATGAGCAGTTTACCATTTTACATCTGCGTTTAAAATCTTGTGTTCTTTTTAAGGTACTATTATATTATTATTAGACAAAAATTATGTGGATGTGGAAACTGCTAAATAAACTTGTCCATCAATAAAGACGCCAACTTTGGTGAAAGTCTCACTCAGAGATTTCTTGATTGTGATAAGCTAAGAAAGTTGTCTTCTCTTCAAAGTAATTGCAAGTTAGTTTCACAAGGAGCTAAATCAAATCTTGGGATTTGAAAATGGTTCTGAAATTTTTCAGAAAAATAATCTTAAAAACATGTACAACATTTCTAAATATAAGAGGATTAGAAATATATAAATTCATTCAACATTTCAAAACGGTAGCATTTTGTCATGCATCATTCATTTATTATGAGGGCTCCAGGATTCTTTTAAATATACTTTGCAATTACTCGAAACAATCTAAAAATTGGAGCTTCTAAAATGAAACCACAAGCACTGCTCGATGAATCAGTTTTTATCAAACGTTCCGTATTAAATTCATTAAAAAGTATTAGTCAAAATAAATCCTAAAATAACCTGATCTAATTTTATAATATTTCCCATTTTATCTTAGCTTTATGATGGTTTTTAATAGATTTACTATTAGTAACAAATATTTTTCTTCCAAAATATATGCATCTAAAATTCTCTGAGGCCGCATTTGGACAAAAAGGGTCCAGTTCTGTTCTGAAAATGCTTGATTTGAGACTTACATTTACTCATTTTCCATCCAGGAATCCTCCTTCTTCCTCTATCAAAAGAAATCTTTGCATAAGAACTCTTCTTGATCATTGATCTTCGCTTGATGGGTGTAAAATCGATGCTCTTTCGTTTGATTAGACAGTCTCTGAACAATTTATTATTTCTCAATTAGGCTTTTCCGTTTTATTTCAAGATACGGGCCCTCATTAGACACATCTTTCTCACTCACTCCCTACTCCTCTACATTTTTTTTCCTTTTGGGCCGGAAAGCAGGATATATATTTTCCTCCTATGCATATCTCTGCCTTTGTACTTCTTTATTCGTACTTCACCCAATCACTGCGTTATTCCTTAAACTTATTCTTCGCATACATCGTTAACTCACAAATTGGTTTTCCCTCACAAGAGAACCCTTTCAATTTCTACCGTAAGACTCCTTGCTGGACCTACTTCTCGCCAACTCCCATCCCAATATGCCAAAGTGCATGTCCACAAATGTGAGTATTAAATCATGGATTATTAAATCTTTCTTATCTACGATGATTTTATTATTAAATCATTACTCTCAGTTGGAATCCAGTCAAACCGGACTAATTTCTGTGGACTTCTTTCACACATTGGCTGATTTTTCGTCTTGCAAACAGCGAACCGACCGAACATTAAACACAGGTGCAGACACAAAATACCTTCACCTCATAAATTTAGTTGTTTTGGCAGTATAACACATTTCTAAATCGCAATGCCACAACTAAGGACTTCATTCTCCAGTTGAGGTTCCAGCTCACAACCTCGGCATCACTCGGAAGTATTGTCTTATAAGTACTGCGTGCTAACGAATTGCGCCACTGAGGATGGCAGCAACATCATGATTTCATTGGTAGAAACTTCAACTGGAAGCAACACGTGAATAGATACAAGAGCAATCATAACAACCATTTCTCCTGGTTGGTTTCGTACAGTAGTCATAAAACTTAGAACTAAAACTATGATTTCTGTACAGTTTATGAGATAAGAAAAATTGAAAAAATGGCCTTTTCCATAAGCACACAGTGGTAAAAAGAAAGCAAGGGCTCATCCAGGATTTGAACCCGAGACCTCTCGCAACCTAAGTGAGAATCATACCCCTAGACCAACAGTTTCCAAACTACTGAGATTTACGAACCCCTTCAAAAATCAAAATATGTTTGCGGACCCCTACATATAGAGTATGTTCCACCCTCTCCTTTTTAAAGGAGTGTCTTGAATGGGTACATGGTGGTATGGTTTCCAAATGTACTTTTAAAATACGATGAATAATATATAAAAGCATCATTCAAAGTTCAAAAATAGTAGCTTTATAATAAATATTACCCATTTCGGGAAATTTATTTGACTTCTCAGGGAACTGTCTGAATGTACTTTGCAAACGAAAAGATCTTTAAGACGAAGTTCTTTAAAAGATAGAAAAGATATATCGCGGAATTTCCTCTCATTAGTTCGTAAATTTAATTCAGAATACATTCGGATAGTTATGAAGCTCGTGTTTCGTCCTAAAGGGCACAAAATATCCAGTTCCTCCACTTTGTAAAAACCAAGTACGCGCAGATATCTACACTGCTGCATCCCCTCATTGGTAAGCTTCTATCTTTTGATCAATGGGGGTAAATAAAAAAGCACCTGTAGAGCAAGGAAAAATTTGCTCACTCTTGTGAATGGGCGGAATCTTAACTAGTATACCATTAATTGGATCCCAAAAGTTTTGCTACTCTCTATGAGTGCGGGATTTAATCCATTAAGGACAGATGTGATCCCCCCCCCCCTCCTTGTGGCGTCGATGGGTCACAATTGATACAATAGTACAGTATAAGATGGATCTCGCGGCTGGTTGCAATATCTTCTATCCCAGGGATTTCCAAAGTATAGGGCATGCTCCCTGAGGGCGTTTTAGTAGGTGAACACATGTTGCTATCCTGATGTGGGAGGAATGAAGCTTATTGAAAAAAAAAATTATTTCCGTTACTGGAATAATCGATTATTAATCATTCGATTGTGCCCATCACAGTTGAAAGCATGTGACTGAAGCTTGTTGTGTGATCGAACTTTAGAAAATAATTTCATTTTGATAAAAGTATATTCTTTTAAAAATAAAATTGCAAATATTAGACCTATTAAATGAAAAAAATTAATGAATTAAGTAGCTTATATTAAATAGCTTATAAAAATTTATTCTAAAAGCGCTCTTCAGAAATAAAATTGCAAAATATTCACTTAAATATTTATTTGATAAATAAATTTCATCAAATGCTTCCTTTCAAGTCTTTTAGTTACAAAAAAATGTCCATCTTACCATAAACGGTATTTATTTTCAGAATTCGCCAACTGTTTGAGGAAGGTCTCATTAACAAATGTCTGACAGCATCATTAAAGAAGCAGCCGATCTGTCCAGCGCACCAAAAGAAAATCAGCTCCCCCTTTCGTTAAACGATTTAGAGGGCGCATTTTATCTTTTATTATGCGGTTATGATATTGCATTTGTAGCCTTTATGGCAGAATTTTCACACATTTTGTTCTCTAAATTTACGAAATAAATATAGAATAAAGTATGTATCTTAATTAATTAATAATAATTAATTAAATCTTAATCATCCTTTCTTTTAATTTTTAATATAATTTCTTCGGTTTTCATAATTATTAAGTACTATTATCAACACCAGGTCAAATGAAATTCTCAAATTTGGAAATTGTAATTATTAAGTTTTATGACATTTGTTTCATAAATGTGAGTATTAAAATATGATTTATTAATTCTTGCGTTTCAGGATTACTCTTCATTTTCTATCTCGACATTTTCTACAATAATAACCAGTGGTAATTTTTCAAACTATTTAAATTATTAAATCTAAATTATAAACAAAATTATTATAAGTCATAAATTATTTATAACATCCTTTTGATACCAATCACCTGCTCAGGGGATATTAATCGTAACTTTCCCCCTCAAATGAATAGCCGGCCATCAGGACTATTACAGATGACGAAGTCTGCTGGAATGCATATTTATTAGACATTCTTCAGGTTCCCACATGCATTATATGGAACTGTATACCACAAAACACACTACGGTACTTCACGGGTGCCACAGTATTTGCAATTATCTTCCTCTTAGGCCGAATGGAAAAGGCCTGAGTTCAAATTCCATCAATGATGTGACCAATTTCTAGGACATCTTTCGTACGGTGGTTCGTATTTTTTGTCTTACAAACAGCAAACTGACCAAAGAATAAACACAGGTACAGACCAAATATACTTTCCCCTCATAACCTTAGTTGCTTGGCAGTGTAACAAATTTATAAATCGAAAAGACAAACCTCAGAAAAATAAAAAACGTCATTCGCACTTGAAACTCGAACTCCCAACTCCAGCACAACTCAGCAGTATTGTCTTATAAATACAGCGCGCTAACTTCAATTGGAAACAACACGCGAATACTTACAGGGAATCCAGATAAAATTCTGTTTGAATCTTTCGTGTAATGGACATAAGTTTGGAACTAAAACAATGCGATTTCTGAACAGTTTTCGAGAAAAGATAAATTGAAATTCCTTTCACAGACACAGTGATCTTTAAGTCAACGTGATAAAAGTTAACGAAGGGCTCGTCCGGGATTTGAACCCGGGAACTCTGGCACCCTAAGCGAGAGTCATACCCCTAGACCAACGAGCCACACTTTCAACAACATCGGTTTCATTGCCTTTGTGGATTATTTTAGCTTTTTATATTTTTAGGAGGATGGAATTTTGTTATATAAATCAATGGTAAGACTGAATGTGGAATATAGTTTTTCAGGCTGGAGACAAAATCTAAAGAAAGTCATTACCACTTTTACAATTTGATATCTGCTTGAAATCTGATCAAAAGCTTGTTTAGTCTTTGAGTTATTCAAACTCAAACAGCATTCCGAACGGATGGACACAAGCAAATTATTTAATAATTAAAATTTCTAAAAATAATTATAAAAACATGAACAATATTTCTAAATATACTTAAAAGCGGATCAGAAATAAATGAATCCATATAAAATTTCACAACTGTAGCTTTTTGATATGCGCAAAGGATTTTAAAAAAGTGAATTTTTTAAAAAATATTCCTCTTCAAAAAAACTTTTGTTGTTATTTTCTATTTTCTATTTACCGAAAAAGGACACCCTGGGCTAATAATATAATGTGCAATTATCGAACGCACATTTAGCAAGATGTTTTCTTTAATAAACGTACTGTGGGAGAGGTTTCTTTATTTCTTCTTTTACTTTTTTATTTATTAATTTGCTTATTATTTTCATTTATATCCCTTTGTTTCTTAGTATTGCTATTAAGTTGTTATTCTTCTAAAACAGCTACCCTCAAGTACAAAGGCCCACGAGGTATCTGACTACGTCTAAATCATCAGAGTTGGCCAAGAAAAGAGGGATTCTCAATTTTCCACATACAATTCAAAACAATCCAATTTAACTATTTAACTTAAAACTTCCTAAAAGATCTATTCATCAATTCCTGTGCAGTTATTTCTTATGCCTTTTAATCAAAGTATTACGCTACCTAGGTAGCCGAGTAGTCAGGAGAAGAAGGGCAGTAGCACTAGCTCTTTGAATAGACCTAGGTTTCAAGCAGCCCCTGACTGATGAATACGGTCGATCTGCCAAACCGCGCTAGATCAACGTTGCAGATTACGGTCCATTTCCAGATTATGGTCCACAGTTTTTATAATCATCTTCCACTTACGCGGAAAGGAAAAGGGCGGAGTTCGAATCCCATCAAAGAAGCGCAAATTTATATGGACTTCTTTCACACGATAGCTACTGCTTTTTCTTGTTGCAAACAGCAAACCGACCGAAGAATAAAAGCAAGTAGAGACACAATATTCTGTCACCTCATAAACTCTAGTTGTTTGATAGTGTAAAGGATTTCTAAATCGCAACGGCAAACCTAAAAAAAAATGGAAATGTCATTCCCCAGGTGAGGCTCGAACTCACAACCTCGGCATCACTCAGAAGTACTGTCTTATAAGTACCGCGCGCTAACCAATTGCGCCACTGGGGATGATGACAAACTCCTCATTTCATTGGCAGAAACTGATTGGAAACAACACTTGAATACGTACGAGCAGTCCTCACAACCATTTCTCTTTCTAAGTTAACTATAATGGACAAAAAATTTGGAACTAAAACTGATTTCTGTACAGTTTTCGACAGAAGAAAAATTGAAATAAGTTAAGTTCAATGTGGTAAAATGATGGTATGGGCTCGTCTGGGATTTGAACCTGGGACCTCTCGCACCCACAGCGAAAATTATACCCCTAGACCAACGAGCCACACTTGCCGATAAGTCGGTCTCATTACTTTTCTGGATAATTTAACTTTTTATACTTTTAGGGAGGATATAATTATGTTCTACAAATCAATTGCAAATTGCATTGGAGTAGTGTTCCAGTCCGAAGTCGAAATCTAAAGAAAGACATGAGCAGTTTACAATTTTACATCTGCGTTTAAAATCTTGTGTTCTTTATAAGGTACTATTATTATATTATTATTATACAAAAATTAAGTGGATGTGGAAACTGTTAAATAAACTTGTCCATCAATAAAAATGCCAACTTTGGTGAAAGTCTCACCCAGAGATTTCTTGATTGTGATGACTAAAGCTAAGAAAGTTGTCTTCTCTTCAAAGTAATTGGCAAGTTAGTTTCACAGGGAGATAAATCAAATCTTTGGATTTGAAAGTGAGCCTGAAATTATTGTGGAATTCCCCTCCCCCTCAGTTTTACTGCTAAATAAAACCTTCGAAAAGGAATCAAAAGGTTGTTTAGTTTTTGAGTTATTCAAGTCCAAATAACGTTCCGGATAGAAGTACTGGACGTAAGCAAATTATTATATAGATTACATTAAAATCACTAAAAATAATCTTAAAAACATGTACAATATTTCTAAATACAAGAGGATTAGAAATATAAATTCGTTCAACATTTCAAAACGGTAGTATTTTGTCATGTATCATTGATTTAATATGAGGTCTCCAGGATTCTTTTTAATGTACTTTGCAATTACTCGAAACAATCAAAAAACTGGAGCTTCTAAAATGAAACCACAAGCACTGCTCGATGAATCAGTTTTTATCAAACGTACCGTATTAAATACATCAAAAAGTATTAATCAAAAGAAATCCTAAAATAACCTGATTTAATTTTATAATATTTTCCATTTTAACTTTGCTTTATGATGGCTTTTAATTTATTTACTATTACTAACAAATATTTTTCTTCTCAAATATATGCATCTAAAATTCTCTGAGGTCGCATTTGGACAAAAAGGGTTCAGTTCTGTTTTGAAAATGCTTGATTTGAGACTTACATTTACTCATTTTCCATCCAGGGATCCCCTTCTTCCTCTAGCAAAAGAAATCTTTGCATAAGAACTCTTTTTGATCATTGATCTTCGCTGGATGGGAGTACCATCGATGCTCTTTCGTTTGATATAGACAGTCTCCGAACATTTTCTTATTTCTCAATTAGGCTTTTCCGTTTTACTTCAAGATATGGGCACTCATTAGACACATCTTCCTCATTCACTCCCTACTCCTTTTACTTTCTCTCCTCTACAATTTTTCCCTTTTGGGCCTGAAAACATGATATATATTTTCCTCCTGTACATATCTCTGCCTTTGTAGTTCTTTATTTGTACTTGACCCTATCACTGCGTTGTTCCTTAAACTTATTCTTCCCATACGTCATTAACTCACAAATTTGTTTTCCCTTACAACAGAACCCTTTCAATTTCTACCGTTAGACTCCCTGTTGACCCTATTTTTGAACTACTCGCCAAATCCCATCCCAATATGCCAAAGTGCAGGTCCACAAATGTGAATATTAAAACATGGATTATTGAATCTTTCTTATTTACGGTGATTAAGAGGACGATGATTTTATTATTAGATCATCGCCCTCAGTTGGAATCCAGTCAATAACCGGACTAATTTCTGTGGACTTCTTTCACATGTTGGCTCAATTTTTCATCTTGCAAATAGCGAACCGACCGAATATTAAAGACAGGTACAGATACAGAAGGTCTATTGGTACCAATAGGATACTCTCTATGAGTACAGGATTTAGTCCATTAAGGCCAGATGTGTAGAGTTGGTAACATCCACCCCTCCTCGTGGCGTGGAAGGGTCAAAACGGTACACATCTGTCCTTAATGGACTAAATAAATTAATTGAGTCAAATGGTTGGCTGAAACCAGATTTCCATTGACGGCTCCTGACGAACCCCCGCAATCTTCTTCATCTCAGCACACCGTCTCTTCTTTAAATCTCCTTCGATCAAAAAGAAATAAAGGAAGGTGAGTTCTAAAATATCATGCAATAATCTCTGTTTCTATAAAAATTCTAAAATTTTTATAGAAATAGAGATTGATACGATAGTGCAGTGTAAAAGTGGATCACGTGGTCGGTTGTAATATGTTCTATTCCATGGGTTTCCAAAGTGTAAGGCACGCTCCCTGGAGGGCGCACTTGGCTTTTTGGACACATGTTGTTTTTATTGTAAACAAACCATCCACTAATCCGGTTATGAACAGTATTTTATTTCAATCTTTGAGATTAAATGTATAAAAGTATATATTAATTTGGATGTGCAACAGATCTGTGCCATTCAATTAACGTCCCAATGCCATTCTACTTGTTGTAATGTAATGGAGAAATCGATTAGCCGCCAACTCTTAAACTATCTAGAAATCTTCCACCTGATCAACGATCACTAATATGGCTTCCGTCAGTGTTAATCCACTGGTGATATTCTGCATTATGTTACCTATTTATGGACAAATAAATGGAAAGAGAAAAGATTTTTCGATGCAGAGGAAGCAATATTTGTAATGTGCTTGTGCCAAGAGAGATTAGAAGTCAGGGTAATCTCCAAAAGAGATATATCATTTTGCCTAGAAATCGGAGTGTCACCAAAGATAAGCATAGGAGCAGAAGAATCCTTTTTGCGAGATACAAGACAAGACTGAGTTTTAGAAGGGTTGAAATCAACTAAGTTGTCTTTGCCCCACTGCAGAATTACCTGAAGATCGGCATTTAAGGAATTGGCAGCAGATTTTCGAGAAGTTGAAGCTGATTGAGCAGAACAAGGTTTCTCAAAATGGAAAGTGAAATGCAATGTACTATCATCGGCAAAACTATGGAGAGGATTTCCAGTCAATGGAAGAAGGTCATTAATATACAAGAGGAAAAGAGTGTGGGAAAGAACTGAACCTTGGGAGACACCAGCATTAGTGGAGAAGTTAGAAGACAGAGGGTCCTCTACCATCACCCTCTATGAGCGATTAAAGAGAAACTTGGATAACCAATTGCTAAAAACAGTTGGCAAACCATAAGATGGAAGCTTGTTTAGAAGACAAAAAAACACGTTAAAACTTTATGCAAAACACCATCAAAAGCCTTTGAGATGTCAAGAGCAACTACTTGTGTTTCACCGAACCTTTCCATTGAATTAGTCCATAAATGGGTAACATAAGCCAGAATATCACCAGAGGATCGACACTGACGGAATCCATACTGGCGATCGTTGACCAGACGGAAGATGTCAAGGTAGTTTAAGAGTTGGTGGTTAATTGATTTTTCCATTACTTTCGAAAGAGTAGAAGTAATTGCAATGGAAGGATAATTGGATGGGAAGGATTTGTCACCCTTTTTAGGAACTGGCTGGATATGAGCAAATTTCCAAGCAGAAGGAAAAACACCTTTGGAATAAAAAAGTGAAAAAAGGCGGCAAAGAATAGGAGTAGGTTCAGGAGCACAGGTTTTGAGAATAAGTGGAGAAATACCATCGGGACCTGGAGCTTTCTTAGCATCAAGATTCATCAAAATCCCTCTGATATCCTTTATATATTAGAAATATATTAAATTATTAAATATAGAAATATATTAAATTATTAAATCTAAATTATAAACAATTATAAGTCATAAATTATTTATAAGTTCCTTTTCATACCAATCACCTGCTCAGGGATATTAATCGTAACTTTTCTCTTCAAAACAACAGCCGACCATCAGAACTGTTACAGATGGTGAAGTCTGTTGGAATGTATATTGGTATGATATTCTTCAGTCCCCACGTTCAATTAAAGAACTGTATACCACCAAACACACTACGGTACCTTCGTGGGTGCCACAGTTTTTGCAGTTATCTTCCTCTTACGCCGAATGAAAAGACCTGAGTTCGAATCCCACCAATGACGTGACTAATTTCTATGGACTTCTTTCACATGGTGGCTCGTGTTTTTCTTCCTACAAACAGCAAACCGCCAGTGTAAAAGATTTCTAAATTGCAACGCCAAACCTAAGAAAAATAAAAACTTAATTCCCCAAGTGAGGATCGAACTCACAACCTCGGCATCACTCAGAAATACTGTCTTATAAGTACCGCGCGCTAAC
The DNA here is from genome assembly GCF_048544385.1 of Mastigoproctus giganteus. Lineage (NCBI taxonomy): Eukaryota > Metazoa > Arthropoda > Arachnida > Uropygi > Thelyphonidae > Mastigoproctus > Mastigoproctus giganteus. Next base: position 13,288,891 of record NC_143580.1, read on the forward strand.
CAATTGCGCCACTGGGGAAGCCATCATCATTCTGATTTCATTGATAGAAACTTTCTTTGGGAACAACACGCGAATGCATACAAGCAATCCAAATAACAATTTCTCTCTAACTTTCGTAAAATGGACATAAAATTTCGAACTAAAACACTGCGAACTCTGTACAGTTTTCGAAAGATGAAAAAAAATAAATTCCTTTTACCACAGTGATCTTTAAGTTCTCGGGGAAAAAACGAAGATGAGGGTGTCGTCCGGGGTTTGAACCCGGAACCTCTCACACCCTAAGCGAGAATCGTACCCAAGACCAATGAGCCACACTTTCCATCACCTTGGTTTCATCAGCTTTCTGGTTTATTTTTTGCTTTTCATACATTTGAAAAGCAAAAAATAAGACTGCACCTGGAATATTGTTTTCCAGTTCGGAGACGATATCTAAAGAAACTCATTCGCAATTTTACAATTGATATCTGCATATAACAGAACTCAAAGACCATATAACATATAACAGAACTCAAAAACCATATAACATATAACAGAACTCAAGCTCAAAGAGCATTCAGGACAGAAGGATATAAGCAAATTATTACATTAAATTTTTTTAAAAATAATTATAAAAATATGTACAATATGTAAAAGTGGATCAGAAATATATGAAATATCACAACGGTAGCGTTTTGATATGCACGAATAATTTAAAAAGTGAAATCTTTTAAAAATATTTAGCTTCAAAAACACATTTGTTGCTATTTTCTGTGAACAGTGCAAACAAAATCGACAGCACCCAGGGTGGTCTTAAGAAAAAGGACGCCCCTGGCTAATAATATAATGCGAAATTATTTAACGCTCATTTACCAAAATGTTTTCTTTAATAAACATACTGTGGAGCGGTTTCTCTATTTCTTATTTAATTTTTTTAAGTATTTATTTTCTCAGTATTTTGATTTATATCCTCTGTTTCTTAGTATTGCTTGAGGTGGCACCTGTTATTCTTTGGTACAACAGCTGCCCTCCAGTGCAAAGGACAACAAGCTGAGTGCTTCTAAATTAACAGTGTTTTCCAGGAACAGAGGGATTCTCCCTTTCCCACATACAATTCGAAACAATCCAATTTAACTACTTAACTTAAAATTTCTTATAACGTCTACGAGGTGGGGACGAGTATTAAACAAAAAGTTCGCATCCTGACCTAGATAAAACATTTGTAGCAAAATGCTGGTTTTAATATAAGTTGTCTACATATTCAAGAACCTGTGAAAGTTCATTCCCGCAGGTAAACATAGGTACACCAGAGGTTGAGCCCGTAATCTGAGGAAAGAGGCTATGGTTGACAAAGTGGAGTATCGAGCAGTTACCAAATACCTGCAGTTGCAGGACAAGAAAGCTCAGGAAATTAACAAAGAAATCAAAGGTGTGTATGGGCAGAATTGCCCTTCCTATGACGCTGTAAAAAAGTGGAAATGGGAGTTCCAGTGCGGTCATACAAGTGTCTTTGACCAATCAAGAGAAGGAAGGCCATCAACATTCACAGACAGTGAGACGGTTGCAAGGGTTGAGCAGCTTGCGGTGAGTGACAGACGTGTGACAATTCATTTCGCCGCAAAACGCAGTGGGAATAATTATGGAACTGCCCACAGCATTTGACATGATCATCTGCACATATCTAAGATCTTCGCACGATGAGTTTCCAAGATTTATGACACCTTTGAAGAAGCAATGTCGAATGCAAGCTTCTCGCCAACTGTTGGATTTGTGTAATGTGGATGTTGAGAACTTTTTTGATGTGTTAGTGAGGAATGCTGGGTGTACCAGTATGATCCGGAGATTAAAGACATGTCAAAACAGTGGAAACACGCCTCTTCCTCAACTCCCAAAAAACAAAGACCACTACATCTGCGAAGAAGGTGAAGTGTCCGTGTTTTTTGACAGAAAAGGGGTTATCCTGACAGATTACCTACCTCGTGATTCCACACGTACAGAGAATACTACAGATATCTTTTTGAAAACGTTACGCGATACATTGAAGATTAAAAGGCTTGGAATGTTAACCAAAGATGCCCGTCTTCTGTCAGACAATGCACCGACTCACAGGGCCTTTGCGACCACCAAATTTATTGGCCAGTACGGCTTCGAACTACTGCAGCACTTCTGAACTAGCACCGTCAGACTTCGTGTTTCCATACATGAAGAAACCATTGCGTGGACGGCGCTTTGATTCGTCTCAGGAAGTCATCAGTGAAGTGGAATCGTTTTTTCTTTTTGCACCTGAAAACATTATATATATTTTCCTCCTGTACATATCTCTGCCCCAGGGGCTATTCTGGGGCAAGTCAGTGAATTTAGTGCGAATTGAGACTGTGATAGTTGAAATTGAGCTGACTTTCAACTTTTATTTTTTGTTCTCTTTGTTCTAGTTTACTACTGCCTTACTTTAGCTGCCCTACTTCCACGTAGTCTGGGGTGGGCGAGCAGGGTGAATAGGATAGGGTTGATAGGGTTTTTTGAGGAATTTTGTTGAGTATTTCCGTGCCCTTGGGCAGTTGCCCGTGGGACCGTTTTACCCGTTTAACTTGGGTTACGGTGTTCAACGACAGTTGTCGTTTTAAAATTGTATTTAAAAGTTAAGTATTGGTTCGACGGCTCCTTGCTCTTTGAATTGTAAATACTGTATATAGTTATCAATTGTCATTTTTGATTTTTGATTTTTTGTTGTAAATAGAAAAGTTTTATTATTTACAATGACGAGTTCTAGTGATCTGGACTCAGTCTGTGAACAAATTATGTCAGTAACATCAGAAGTTACTGAAGATGAACAGGAAGAAATAGCTAGAGATATCCTAGTTCAGGCTCAAGAATTGGTTGAAATTGAAGTTTCAACAAGTAATTTAGCTGGAACAACTGTTCAAGACAGCTCGTCGTCACTTCCTGGTCCTTCGCAATTAACGAGCAATGCTCTAATAGTATCAGGGTCTAAGAAGCAGAAAAGATCTAAAGGTACAGGTGAATCGGACACGAGTGTAAAGAAGACTCGAAACAGAAAGAGACAAAGGAAAGAAACAGTGGAAAAACAGACAGATCTTGATGGGTTTTCAGAAATTAAGAGAGCTCGTGAACGATTGAGAGCTTTTCTGTGGGACAAAAATAGTAAAGTGCCAACAGCTTCGATAAGAATTATTTTAGAAATGTGGGACGAATTAGAAAACAAAGTCCAAGAGATAAGCAAGAAAAAGATGGTGTTAAAAGATCGTCTAAAACAAAAAGAAAAGTTAAAGAAGGAAACTTATTCGAGTATAGTCAAGAGTACTGAACTGACTGAAGATAAAGTGTCCAAAGTTATGATCTTAAAGTCTACAAAAGGAAACTTTAAGACTAGTGAGCAGGTGAAAGATGGAGTATTGAATGAAATTCGTCCATTATTAAAAGATGTAAAAGTAAGGAATATAAGACCAATTAGAGATTGCGGTGTTGTTGTGGAGGCGGTGACTGACGACGACCTGAATAAACTTAAAAGTTGTACAAAGCTAAAAGAGCTTGGATTGGATCTCAATACCTAAGCCAATATGTCCGAAAGTCGTGCTTTTTGATGTAGAAAAAGGGTTCAAGAAAGACGATATGGTTAAAGAACTGTGGGCAAAGAACTTCAAAGATCTTGGTCTAAGTGAGAAAAGAACTGTTGAAGGAATTGAAGTACTGACTGTTAATAAAGCAAAAGATGTAAATGTGGAAAATTGGGTTTTCCAAATATCACCAAAAATATGGAAAAAGTTTAAGACTTGTAAAAGGTTGCTGGTGGGCTGGTCAGCTTGCAAGTTTAAAGAAATTTTTAGTGTTACTCAATGCTATAAGTGTTTGATGTTTGGGCATGTTGCCAAATATTGCAGACAAGAAGTGCATTGTGGTCACTGTGGTGAGATGGAGCACTCATATAAGAATTGTACTAATAAGAATGTCCAGCCAAAGTGTTGCAACTGTAAGCGAAATAAAGTGGAAGCGGGCCATGTGGCAGTAAATAAAGAATGTCCTCAATATAGAAAAGCGCTTGAAAATTATAAAAGAAAGATAAACTATGGGTAAAACACTAAAAGTGATTCAATTGAATGCCCAGCGCGCAAAAAGTGTGGCTATGCAAATTAATAACAGAATGGAGAAAGATGACATTGACATTGCCCTTCTCCAAGAGCCATATACTGCATGTGGACAAGTGAGGTGTTATCCTCAAGGATACAGAGTGATATCGGAAGGGGACTCTCCAAACGCTGCCATCATAATACGATCAAAAGATCTAGTAATAACGAAAGTTATGGTACTGTGCAACAGAAATGCTGTCTGTTGCGAGGTGATTGGTGGCTTTGGTAGAGTGTACCTGGTATCGCAGTATTGTCAGCATGCAGAGTTCATATTTCCCGAAGTGGAATATATGGAAAAAGTTCAAAGATTACTTGGTTCTTGTGAGTTGGTCATGTCCCTAGACTCTAATCTCTAATTCTCCTTTATGGGGCGGTGAGAATACTGATGATAGAGGTTGTATACTTGAAGAATTTATAGCTGCCTCAGGGGTTGAGATTGTGAATATTAAAGGCCATCCGCCCACATTCTCTACTGCCAATGGCCAGTCCTATATTGACCTTACACTTGTAACAGGTGCAGTTAAGAATAAAATTAGGGGTTGGAGAGTTGCTGAGGGTTACACTACAAGTGATCACAATGCGATATTGTTCTCTATAGAAAATAATAATGAAGCCCGAGTTACATTTGATATTGAGCGATATTGTATAAAAAATGTATCTTGGCAAAAGTTTAATGATATCTTTTTGAATATGGTAAATAATGTTAACTGGCAAAATTTTGATGTCAATGAATATGTGTGCACATTGAGTGAAATAATAATTAACTGTTGTAATAGATGTTTTAAGAAAAGTTATGTTAAAAGCAGACCGGTCTTTTGGTGGACAGAACAATTGACAGTTTTACGAAAGCAGACCAATAAATTAAGAAGGCTATATCAAAGGCACAGACGTTTTGGAGATGTTGACTTACTGGCTAGGTATTTGGCTAACTATAGGGATAAACGAAAAGAGTATTGTAAAGTTATAAGTGAAACTAAAAAGTCTTGTTGGGAGACTTATGTCAAGGAGCAAGGATCCCGAGACCCTTGGGGAATTTTTAAGATTATTGTTAATAAAAAAGGAACACAGGACATAACTAGTACTATCGGTTCTGATGATAATCAAACCTTAAATTGGCGAGACTCAGTTAACAGGACGCTGGATGATCTTTTTCCTGAGATTAACGAAGGAGCTTCCACTCCGCTACAGTTGTGGATGAAAGAGCAGAATATGCAATATAACTCTGAAGTACTGGAAGAAGGGTTCTCTATGGATGAAGTTATGTTGGCGGTGGACCGGGCAAAAGCAGGAAAGTCACCAGGTCCTGACAAAATAGAAGTGAAAGTAATGAAGCAAGCTTTTATGTTGAGCCCTGAGACATTCTTAAATTTGTACAATAAATGTTTGTATTATGGTGCTTTTCCGCGGAGCTGGAAGGAAGCCCGTGTGAGGTTAATAGTTAAAAGTACAGATAGATTGCTGAATGATACAGGTACGTATCGACCCATTGCTCTTTTGTCAGTCTTGGGTAAAGTTTATGAAAGGTTGATTATAGACCGATTAATGATTATATACGAAAATAGGTCCATGTCCTCCTTGAGCCAGTATGGCTTCAAGAAAGGGAAGAGTGCAGAAGATGCTGCCTATGGACTAACCCAGATTGTTGAAATGAGCGGTGCAAGATACGTACTTGCAATCTTTGTTGACTTCAACGGGGCTTTCGACCGGCTCTGGTGGGAGAGTGTTCTTGCTAGACTAAGGAAGTGTCAATGTGCAATGAATTTATATTGTGTTTTTAGAGATTATTTTTCTGATAGAACTATAGTGGTGAGAAATAAATATTGTGAAGTCATTAAGAAAGTGAGTCGGGGATGTCCTCAGGGTTCCGTAATTGGACCTTTTGTCTGGAACATCGTCATGGACGAATTCCTGGAGAACACTTTTGACGTGTACAGAGTATAGCGGATGCAGATGACCTAGTTTTACTGGTCCATGATGATTCCCGTCTTCAGTTGGAGACTAGAGCTGAAATAGCTCTTCATTCGCTAGACGGATGGTGTAAGCAGAATAGATTAGAAATATCAATGACTAAGACTGTCCAAATGTTGCTAAAAGGGAAGTTAAGTACAAGAAATTTATTATAGTTGCACACAGAGCGTATAAATAAAAGAAGAAGAATTAACTGTTGTAATAGATGTTTTAAGAAAAGTTATGTTAAAAGTTATGTTAAGAAGTTCTTCTTCTTCTTCTTCTTCTTTTATTTATACGCTCTGTGTGCAACTATAATAAATTTCTTAATGAATCCAGAGCGCGTAGGCCTGTTTCATTAAGTTAAGTACAAATCGTCCCCCTACTGTTCGGCTGAGTGGAGGGGCTGTGCGATATGCTAGAGTGGTGAAATACTTGGGAATCAGAAGAAAGTGTTAGAAGAAAGGCTCTATTTTACAGAACATATCAAGTATTTGAAAAATAAAGTTAGAGTATTGTATTCTAAGCTCCGGAGGGTTGTGAGGTGTGATTGGGGCATCAAGGCACGTTCGTTGAACTTATTATATGATTGCGTATTTGTCCCAATCATTACTTATGCCTCTGGAGCTTGGGTACATCGAATAGAAAATTCGTTGATACAAAAATATATGTCTCAAGCTCAACGTTTTGTTCTGTTAAGCATCACTCGGGCGTGTCGTACGGTCTCGACTGACGCCTTACAGGTAGTTGCGGGCAGAATTCCAGCATTATATAATGTTTTATTAGCTGGAATGATGTACTACACCAAGAATAACATAAGAAAGACGATATTAGGAGTCTCTTCCTGCCTAGAAGAAAATTATATATACTCAAGAAATGATCTAAAGCTAGAAACGAAAAGGATTATTCTTGAGATAGAAAATCTTTGGCAACAGAATTGGCAAAATTCTGAAAAGGGCAGGCAGTCTTATATGTTCTTACCATCAGTTCAAATTATTAATTTAAAAATAAAACCATGGCTCCAATTTGGCTTAAATGCTATGTTTTTGATGACTGGTCATGGCTTAGCTAAAAGGTTGTTTGAACTTGGGCTTAGAGAGTCTGATCTCTGCACCTGTGGCGGTGTGGAGACTTCTGAACATATAATGCTTGAATGTGTTCAATATAGTGATTTTAGAAATGTATTAGAATGTTCAATTGGTGAGTCGATGGAACGGGATCGTCTCAGTGTTCTGTTTTCTTGTAGAAGGAATTTTAATTTCTTTAATGAATTTATAAGTGCAGTTTTTCGGAGAAGGAAAAGTCTGCTAGATAGTAGTGGCCTGCCTCCCAGGGGCAGGGATGGAAACCACTCTCATCAAGATATGTAAAAGAACAAACATATTGTTCCTAAGAGCGGGCTAAATGGCCAATATATTGTTGAGTTCAATTTTAACTTGAGTTCAGTTTAAAATTTAACTAAATTTAATCTTCTATTTCTGATGCCAGTCTACGATGAGACAAAAGCCACGGATGTGCAGCTGCACAGGTAGTGGTGGACTCAGGCGCTTTAAATGAATGTACATATCTCTGCCTTCGTACTTGACCCAATCACTGCGCTATTCCTTAAACTTATTCTTGCCATACTTCACTAACTCACAACTTTGTTTCCTCTTACAACAGCACCCTTTCGTCTTCTACCGTTAGACCCCCTGCTGAATAGTCAAAAGATGAAAGGGTTCTGTTGTAACGGAAAACAAAGTTTCGAGGTCTACTTTTGAACTACTGGCCAACTCCCTTCCCAAAATGCCTAATTGCAGATCCATAAATGTGAGTATTGAAACATAGATTATTAAATCTTTCCTATTTACGATGATTAAGAAGGGATGATTTTATTATTAAATCATCGTCCTCTTACAACGAATGGAAAAGGTCAGAGTTCGAATTCAGTCAATAACCGGACTAATTTCTGTGGACTTCTTTCACACGGAGGCTCGATTCTTCGTCTTCCAAATAGCGAACCGACCTCATATTAAACACAGGCACAGACACAATATATCTTCACCTCATAACCTTAGTTGCTTTGGCAGTGTAACCGATTTCTAAATCGCAATGACACAACTAAGAATTTCATTCTCCACATGAGGCTTCAGATCACAACCTCGGCATCACTTGGAAGTACTGTCTTTTAAGTACCAAGCGCTAACCAGTTGCGCCACTGGGGATGACAGCAACATCATGATTTCATTGGTAGAAACTTCAGATGGAAACAACACGTGAATAAATACAAGCAATCCTAACAACCATTTCTCTTGTTAAGTTTCGTACAGTAGTCATAAAACTTAGAACTAAAACTATGATTTCTGTACAGTTTATGGGATAAGAAAAATTGAAAAAAGGGTCTTTTTCTTAAGCACACGATGGTAAAAAGAAAGCAAGGGCTCATCCAGGATTTTAAGCCGAGACCTCTCGCAACCTATTTGAGAATCATACCCCTAGACCACCAGTCTCCAAACTACTCAGCTTTACGAACCCCGTCAAAAATCAAAACATGTGTGCAAACCACTGCATATTCAGTATGTTCCACCTTCTCCTCTTTAAAGGGGTGTCCTGAATGGATACAGGGTGGTATGGTTTCCAAATGTACTTTTAAAATACGATGAGAAATATATAAAAGCATCATTCAAAGTTCAAAAATAGTAGCTTTGTAATGTATATTACCCATTTCGGGAGATTTTTTTGACTTCTCAAAGAATTGTGTGAATGTACTTTGCAAATGAAAAGATCTTTAAGATGAAGATCTTTAAAAGATAGAAAAGATATTTCCTCCATTAGTTCGTAAATTTAATTCAGAATACATTCGGATAGTTATGAAGCTTGTCTTTCCTCCTATGGGGCACAACATATCCAGATTCCTGCCAAATTGTAAAAAGCAAGTATTCGCATATATCTTCATCCCCTCATTGGTAAGCTGCTATCTTTTAATCAAGGGTGGTAAAAAAATAGCACCTGCAAAGCAAGAAAAAATTTGGTCACTCTTGTGAATGGACGGAATCTTTAACTAGTATACCATTAATTGGGTCCCAAAAGTAAAAGAATTTTTGGCAGCAATAGGATTTGTTACTCTCTATGAGTGGCAATGTTTATTAAAGTAAATGAGCGTTCACTATTTACGCATTATATTATTAGCCAGGGGCGTCCTTTTTCTTAAGACCAACCTGGGTGCTGTCGATTTTGTTTGCACTGTAGAAAATAGAAAATAGCAAAAAAAAAGTGTTTTTGAAGCGAAATATTTTTAAAAATTTCACTTTTAAATCATTCGTGCATACCAAAACGCTACCATTGTGATATTTTATATGGATTTATATATTTCTGATCCACTTTTATATATTTCTAGAAAGGGTGAGTTGAAAGGGAATTTTCATAAGTGCTGATCTCTTTGTAGATGCTTTTGAACACCTCAACAGATTTGGCCTGGTGGAAATTATACTGTTAATTGAAAGTGATTGAAAAGCAGGGTTATGTGGTATTACATCGGTATGTTTATTAGCAGTAGCTGGGGCAAGAAAGTGATTGGAGCTGGATGTGTGGTGCGGTGGTTTTCGACAGTCCAGAGACACTAGTGTAGTTTCACAATTAGTTAGTCATGCAGGGGAGAGTTGTGTCATCTTTCGGTTTTGGTCATAAGATGAAGTTGCATTGGATGGTTTTGGGTCTTTCGATTCATAAAAGGCCTGATTAGAGTGCCAACTGGCCATACAGATGTGGATGCAACTGATCTGAATGCCCGACTTTCGCAAACTACTCTAAAGGACGAATAATTTTGCGTTTTCTTGAGTAAATTTGCGGATACTTTGGTATGCAGTTCTTTACTTATTGCAGTCTCAATTTCCTCAGCAGTTGTCAGTGGCCCCAGTCGGGAAATAAAACTACCTTGACACCTTCTGTCTGGTCAACGATCGCCAGTATGGATTCCGTCAGCGTCGATCCTCTGGTGATATTCTGGCTTATGTTACCCATTTATGGACTAATTCAATGGAAAGGTTCGGTGAAACACAAGTAGTTGCTCTTGACATCTCAAAGGCTTTTGATCGTGTTTGGCATAAAGTTTTAACGTGTTTGTTTTGTCTTCTAAACAAGCTTCCATCTTATGGTTTGCCAACTGTTTTTAGCAATTGGTTATCCAGGTTTCTCTTTAATCGCTCATAGAGGGTGGTGGTAGATGGCTCTCTGTCTTCTAACTTCTCCACTAATGCCGGTGTCTCCCAAGGTTCAGTTTCCCCCCCCCCCCCCCCACTCTTTTCCTCTTGTATATTAATGACCTTCCATTGACTGGAAATCCTATCCATAGTTTTGCCGATGATAGCACATTGCATTTCACTTTCCATTTTGAGAAACCTTGTCCTGCTCAATCAGCTTCAACCTCTCGAAAATCTGCTACCAATTCCTTAAATGCCGATTTTCAGGTAATTCTCCAGTGGGGCAAAGACAACTTAGTTGATTTCAACCCTTCTAAAACTCAGTCTTGTCTTATATCTCGCAAAAAGGATTCTTCTGCTCCTATGCTTATCTTTAGTGACACTCCGATTTCTAGGCAAAATGATATATCTCTTTTGGGGATTACCCTGACTTCTAATCTCTCTTGGCACAAGCACATTACAAATATTGCTTCCTCTGCATCGAAAAAACTTTTCTCTTTCCATTGTTTGTCCATAAATAGGTAACATAATGCAGAATATCACCAGTGGATTAACACTGACGGAAGCCATATTAGTGGTCGTTGATCAGGTGGAAGATTTCTAGATAGTTTAAGAGTTGGCGGCTAATCGATTTCTCCATTACATTACAAGTAGAATGGCATTGGGACGATAATTGAATGGCACAGATTTGTTGCACATCCAAATTAACATATACTTTTATACATTTAATCTCAAAGATTGAAATAAAATACGGTTCATAACCGGATTAGTGGATGGTTTGTTTACAATAAAAACAACATGTGTCCAAAAAGCCAAGTGCGCCCTCCAGGGAGCGTGACTTACACTTTGGAAATCCATGGAATAGAATATATTACAACCGACTACGTGATCCACTTTTATACTGCACTATCGTATCAATCTCTATTTCTATAAAAATTTTAGAATTTTTATAGAAACAGAGATTGCATGATATTTTAGAACTCACCTTCCTTTATTTCTTTTTGATCTACAGAGATTTAAAGAAGAGAGGGTGTGCTGAGATGAAGAAGATTGCGGGGGTTCCTCAGGAGCCGTCAATGGAAATCTGGTTTCAGCCAACCCTTTGACTCAATTAATTTATTTAGTCCATTAAGGACAGATGTGTACTGTGTTGACCCTTCCACGCCAAGAGGAGGGGGGATGTTACAACTGAACACATCTGGCCTTGATGGACTAAATCCTGTACTCATAGAGAGTATCCTATTGGTACCAATAGACTTTCTGTATCTGTACCTGTCTTTAATATTCGGTCGGTTCGCTATTTGCAAGACGAAAAATTGAGCCAACATGTGAAAGATGTCCACAGAAATTAGTCCGGTTATTGACTGGATTCCAACTGAGGGCGATGATCTAATAATAAAATCATCGTCCTCTTAATCACCGTAAATAAGAAAGATTTAATAATCCATGTTTTACTACTCACATTTGTGGACCTGCACTTTGGCATATTGGGATGGGAGTTGGCGAGTAGTTCAAAAACAGGGTCAGCAGGGAGTCTAACGGTAGAAATTATTTGGACTTGAATAACTCAAAACCTAAACCTTTTGAGCTGATTCCTTTTCGAAGGTTTTATTTAGCAGTAAAACTGAGGGGGGGAGGGAAATCCACAAAAATTTCAGGCTCACTTTCAAATCCCAAGATTTGATTTAGCTCCCTGTGAAACTAACTTGCCAATTACTTTGAAGAGAAGACAACTTTCTTAGCTTTAGTCATCACAATCAAGAAATCTCTGAGTGAGACTTGCATCAAAGTTGGCGTTTTTATTAATGTACAAGTTTATTTAAAAGTTTCGACATCCACTTAATTTTTGTATAATAATAATATAATAATAGTACCTTATAAAGAACACAAGATTTTAAACGCAGATGTAAAATTGTAAACTGCTCCTGTCTTTCTTTAGATTTCGACTTCGTACTGGAACACTACTCCAATGCAATTTGCAATTGATTTGTAGAACAGAATTATATCCTCCCTAAAAGTATAAAAAGTTAAATTATCCAGAAAAGTAATGTGACCGACTTATCAGCAAGTGTGGCTTGTTTGTCTAGGGGTATGATTCTCGCTTTGGATGCAAGAAGTCCCGGGTTCAAATCCCAGACGAGCCCATACCACATTGAACTTAACTTATTTCAACTTTTCTTCTGTCGAAAACTGTACAGAAATCAGTTTTAGTTCCAAATTTTTTGTCCATTATACTTAACGTACAAAGAGAAATCATTGGCAGAAACTGATTGGAAACAACACTTGAATACGTACGAGCAGTCGTCACAACCATTTTGAGGACTGCTCGTACGTATTCAAGTGTTGTTTCCAATTAGTTTGTGCCAATGAAATGATGAGGTTGTCATCATCCCCAGTGGCGCAATTGGTTAGCGCGCGGTACTTATAAGACAGTACTTCTGAGTGATGCCGAGGTTGTGAGTTCGAGCCTCACCTGGGGAATGACATTTTCATTTTTTTTAGGTTTGCCGTTGCGATTTAGAAATCCTTTACACTATCAAACAACTAGGGTTTATGAGGTGACAGAATATTGTGTCTCTACTTGCTTTTATTCTTCGGTCGGTTTGCTGTTTGCAACAAGAAAAAGCAGTAGCTATCGTGTGAAAGAAGTCCATATAAATTTGCGCTTCATTGATGGGATTCGAACTCAGCCCTTTTCCGTTCGGTGTAAGTGGAAGATGATTATAAAAACTGTGGACCATAATCTGGAAATGGACCGTAATCTGCAACGTTGATCAGCGCGGTTTGGCAGATCGAGGGTATTCATCAGTCAGGGGCTGCTTGAACTCTAGGTCTACTCAAAGAGCTAGTGCTACTGCCCTTCTTCTCCTGACTACTCGGCTACCTAGGTAGCGTAATACTTTGATTAAAAGGCATAAGAAATAACTGCACAGGAATTGATGAATAGATGCTTTAGGAAGTTTTAAGTTAAATAGTTAAATTGGATTGTTTTGAATTGTCTGTGGAAAATTGAGAATCCCTCTTTTCTTAGCCAACTCTGATAATTTAGACGTAGTCAGATAGCTCGTGGGCCTTTGTACTTGAGGGTAGCTGTTTTAGAAGAATAACAACTTAATAGCAATACTAAGAAACAAAGGGATATAAATGAAAATAATAAGCAAATTAATAAATAAAAAAGTAAAAGAAGAAATAAAGAAACCTCTCCCACAGTCCGTTTATTAAAGAAAACATCTTGCTAAATGTGCGTTCGATAATTGCACATTATATTAGCCCAGGGTGTCCTTTTTCTGTAAATAGAAAATATCAAATAACAACGAAAGTTTTTTTGAAGAGGAATATTTTTAAAATCCTTTGCGCATATCAAAAAGCTATTGTGAAATTTTATATGGATTTATTTATTTCTGATACGCTTTTAAGTATATTTAGAAATATTGTTCATGTTTTTATAATTATTTTTAGAAATTTTAATTACTCTTGATGTTTTAAGGAGTCCTTATGTGCTGTAATGTAATAACTAGATCGTACGTATAGCTTAGCTTAATTTTCGCTTAGCTTGTGAGGTGAGTGCTGAAAATTAAGCTAAGCTATACGTACGACCTAAATTTTAATTATTAAATAATTTGCTTGTGTCCATCCGTTCGGAATCCTGTTTGAGTTTGAATAACTCAAAAACTAAACAAGCTTTTGATCAGATTTCGAGCAGATATCAAATTGTAAAAGTGGTAATGACTTTCTTTAGATTTTGTCTGCAGCCTGAAAAACTGTATTCCACGTTCAGTCTTACGATTGATTTGTATAACAAAATTCCATCCTCCTAAAAATATAAAAAGCTAAAATAATCCACAAAGGCAATGAAATCGATTTTGTTGAAAATGTGGCTCGTTGGTCTAGGGGTATGATTCTCGCTTAGAGTGCGAGAGGTCCCGTGTTCAAATGCCGGATGAGCCCTTCGTTAACTTTTATCACGTTGACTTAAAGATCACTGTGTCTGTGAAAGGAATTTCAATTTATCTTTTCTCGAAAACTGTTCAGAAATTGCATTGTTTTAGTTCCAAACTTATGTCCATTATACGAAAGATGCTGTGGACAGTCCCGTAAGTAATCAAAGCTGTTCCATAGACAGCTTTGATTTCTTCGTCAATTCCTGAGCTGTCTTGCCCTGCAATTGCAGCAACTTGATTACTGCTCGATACTCCACTTTGTCAACCACAGCCTCTTTCCTCAGATTACGGGCTCAACATGAAATTTCACAAGTTCTTGAATATGTAGACAACTTACATTAAAACCTGCATCTTCCTACAGATGTTTTATCTCGGTCAGGGTACGAACCTTTTTGATACCCCCCTGGTAGACATTATAGGAAGTTTTAAGTTAAGTATTTAAATTTGAATGTTTCGAATTGAATGTGGGAAAGGGAGAATCCCTCTGTCCTGGAAAACTCTGTTAATACATAAAAAAATTAAGCAAAAAATAAAGAAACCGCTCCACAGTACGTTTATTAAAGAAAACATCTTGGTAAATGAGCATTCAATAAACACGTCTTATATTATTAGCCAGGGGCGTCCTTTTTCTTAAGACCAACCTGGGTGCTGTCGATTTTGTTTGCACTGTATATAGAAAATAGCGAAAAAATTTTGAAGCGAAATATTTTTAAATCATTTCACTTTTTAAATCATTCGTGCATACCAAAACGCTACCGTTGTGAAATTTTATATGGATTTATATATTTGTGATCCACTTTTACATATTTTAAAATTATTTTTAGAAATTTTAATGTAATTTGCTTATATCCTTCCGTCCGGAATGCTATTTGAGCTTGAGTTCTGTTATATGTTATGTGCTCTTTGAGTTCTGTTATATGCAGATGTCAATTGTAAAAGTGCGAAGGAGTTTGTTTACATTTCGCCTCCGAACTGGAAAACAATATTCCAGGTGCAATCTTAGAATTGATTTGTAGAACAAAACTGTGTCCTCCCTAAAAGTATGAAAAGCAAAAAATAATCAAGAAAGTTAATGAAACCGAGTTGATTGAAAGTGTAGCTCGTTGGTCTAGGGGTATGATACTACGCTTAGGGGGCTGGAGGTCTCGGGTTCAAATCCCCGACGGACTTAACTTCGTTTTTTCCTGGTGAACTTAAAGATCACTGTGGTAAAAGGAATTTAATTTTTTCTTCATTCGAAAACTGCACAGAGTTCGCAGTGTTTCAATTAGAAATTTTATGTCCATTTTACGAAAGTTAGAGAGAAATTGTTATTTGGATTGCTTGTATGCATTCGCCTGTTCTTCCCAATGAAAGTTTCTACTAATGAAATCAGTTCAATGATGACTTTCCCAGTGGCGCAATTGGTTAGCGCGCGGTACTTATAAGACAGTACTTCTGAGTGATGCCGAGGTTGTGAGTTCGATCCTCACATGGGGAAATAAGTTTTTATATTTCTTAGGTTTGGCATTGCAATTTTGAAACCTTTTACACTGCCACTTCTGGCAGTTTACTGCTTGTACGAAAAAAAATACGAGCCACCATGTGAAAGAAGTCCATAGAAATTCGTCACGTCCTTGATGGGATTCGAACTCAGGTCTTTTCATTCGGCGTAAGTGGAAGATAATTGCAAAACCTGTGGCACCAGCGAAGGTACCATAGTGTGTTTGGTAGTATTCAGTTCCATAATTGAACGTGGGGACCTGAAGAACATCTCATAAATACGCATTCCAACAGATTTCATCATCTGTAACAATCCTCATGGCCGAATTTCTGTGGACTTCTTTCACGTGGTGGCTCGTGTTTTTCTTCCTACAAACAGGATATCGCCAGAAAATGGCACTGTAAAAGATTTCTTATTTGAAATGCCAAACATAAGAAAAATAAAAACTTTAATTCCCCAGGTGAGGATCGAACTCACAACCTCGGCATCACTCAGAAGTACTG
The DNA here is from genome assembly GCF_048544385.1 of Mastigoproctus giganteus. NCBI lineage: Eukaryota > Metazoa > Arthropoda > Arachnida > Uropygi > Thelyphonidae > Mastigoproctus > Mastigoproctus giganteus. The sequence continues at coordinate 13,305,064 of NC_143580.1, forward strand.
TCTTATAAATACCGCGCGCTAACCAATTGCGCCACTGGGGAAGTCATCATCATTCTGATTTCATTAGTAGAAACTTTCATTGGGAACAACAGGCGAATGCATACAACCAAATCCAAATAACAATTTCTCTTTGTAACATTCGTAAAATGGACAAGACTTCGAACTAAAACACTGCGTACAGATTTCGAAAGAAGAAAAAATTAAATTCCTTTTACCACAGTGATCTTTAAGTTCACCAGGAAAAAACAAGTTGAGGGCTCGTCCGGGATTTGAACCCGGGACCTCTCGCACCCTAAGCGAGAATCATACCCCTAGACCAACGAGCCACTCTTTCGCTCACCCCGGTTTCATTAACTTTCTAGATTATTTTTAGAGTTTTAGAGCTTAGAGTTTTCTACCAAAATGTCCGGAGCCTCCGAAATAAGCTTGAAACTCTCGAACAACTCTTGTTGTCCAATAGCATGGATGTAATTTGTCTATCAGAAACATGGCTTGAACCTGACCAGGAGTCAATAGCCTATGCTGCGGCCGCTGGTTTTTCATCGTTCTTCACATCAAGATCTCAATCTAGAGGAGGCGGTGTTGCCATCTTCGTCAAGGATTCCAACCTGAAATTGGTGCACGTCTCATCTAGCAACTCCTTATTTTATGAAGCAATACTCGTGACTGTGAAGTTTAATGCCTGTTTAATTGATTTAGTGGCAATCTACATTCCCCCAGCTCCAGATACTGCAACAATTGACGATGCTACTAGCTGGATAATGAGTAAGTTACACCCTCCTGCTACGCACATTCTCTGCGGCGACTTTAACCTTCCACCTCACCTGAGCCCTCTCCTTCAACGACTAATGAACAATCTCTCTCCATCAAAGTTCACAATTATCAATGAGGAGCCAACGAGAGGCGCCAATCGCCTTGACTTGATTCTATGTTCTGGAATTTGCAGAGTCGACATTCCACCAGAAACGTCCTTCAATTCAGATCACGACCCAATTGCATTACTTCTTGTTCTGCCTATGCCCAGCTTCAATTGCCTTAATACTGTTGAAAAGAAAATCATATTTTCTCCGAATTTTCTGGATCCAAAAAAGTGCCTCGAGGCAGCGCAGTCTATTCCATGGCATGTGCTTGATGGATGTGACCCAATCCTCGCAGTTGACCTAATCACAAGATGGATAAATACAGTCACCCTCTATGCATCAGCCAAAACCGTACACATTTCTCCAAGAACTAGAGCTTGGTGGACCAAAGATCTAGCGCCAGTTTCCACAACAAGCAGTACCTTCACAGGCAGTGGAAAATCTCTGGCACAACCCAAGATCGAATCCTATACTCCAGAGCAAGAGCTATGTTCAACAGACTCAAGGCATCAGCAATAAAGAGATATACCGATACTACCTTGTCTAAAGGAAAAGCGCCATACTCATCAAGACACAGTTGCATTAATTCAAATCTTGATCTAGATAACTGGATGAACTACATTTCAAGATTCAAAACCAAGTCCGCTTCTGCCGAAATCCCTCTCCAAAACTCTCAATTTACTGCTACTGATGACCTCTCCATAATTTCCATCACAAGACAGCAACTAATATATGCAATTAACTCCCTGCATCCATCTAGTACCGCAGGCTGTGATAAGATACCTCATTTCATAATTAAATGCCTTAGCCCCTATATCCTAGATGCATTACTCTCAATCTAGAACTCAGTTCTTTCCACACGAGTTTTCCCTGCTTAGTGGAATGAATACTCTGTGAGGCCACTACCTAAGATTAAAGCACTAACAAGCCTAAAAGATTTCAGACCAATCTCAACTTCTTCCACCCTCCTGAAACTTCTAGAAAAGGCACTCCTTCCAGCATTAAACAAACAGCTGATGCCACAGAAGCTGAAACAGTTCCATTTCGCAGTCGAAAATAGATCCACCATAACAAACCTCATGGCCGCACAGATATCAATTCTTCAAGCCTTCGAAAATAAATCTGAATTAGCTATAGTGTACGCCGATATTGAAGCTGCTTTTGACAGTCTAGACGTCACAGCCCTTCTCAGTCTTCTACAATTCTTCTTCAGGATTAATGGAGACCTTCTAGCTTTCCTCACCGCCTTATTGAAGAATAGAAGTGTCCACCTCACTTTGAAGAAGACCCACTTTACGAGAAAAATCAATGCAGGAGTCCCACAAGGTGGTGTCCTGTCTGGCCTTCTCTTCTCAGCCATTCTGATTCCTTTTATGCGTCTTCGTGCTGATGCTATAATATATGCCGGCGATATAAAGTTTCTGACCTTAATCCCACCGTCTGCAGACCCAATGGCAATTACGTCTTCCATCACAGAGAATTTGACCGACCTTTCAACTTACTTGAAGATGTTTGGATTAAACCTTAACCCTTCAAAATCTGCAATAATGATATACTCATTGAAACACCAACCAACAATAATTCAACCTTCAGTTTTAGGTACTCTCATCCCAGTAGTTACCTGCCATAAGGATCTCGGTATCTATTTTGATCCGAAGCTGAAATTTAATGTTCACACGGAATACCTCCGGAAGCGATTTAACACCCTACGCTGGAGAGCGAAACAACACCGACTTCATTCCAACGATGCCGCAACCACTACCAGATATCTTCAAGCCACTGTTTATCCGGCTATTTTATATGCAGCTGAGATCTGGGCATCTGCGTCGCCCTCTCTTCAAAAACCGGTGTTCTCGTGTGAATACTGGACCCTGAAATGGGCCACAAATAAGCATCGCCGACCCCCTCAATTGAGAACAACTGACTTGGCTCAGCAGCTAAATGTACCCAGGCTTCCGAGGTTAATTGACAGCAGGCGTTTAATGACCTCAGTAAAAATGTATACAGGAGTGATAAACGCCCCAAACATCTGGGATTTCTGTCAGTGGCACAATCCTCCACAATCCTTGAGGTCAGAACCCACACTAACCCTCAAATACAACCGGCTGAAACTGTGTAGTCGGTTCTTACCTGCCCAGGCACTCCCCAAAATTCAGGCACTGCTCCGTCTTGGAGTCGACCTACAAAAAATGGCTACCGACTACAAATACCGTCACATGCTCCTCGAGTGGATTACATCGGTGGAACTGGGATAACTTCCTCCATATGACGTTCAGTCCTCATATTTTCTTTATTATAATTTCATTTTTACATGTTTAATTTGTGTAACTAATAATTTCCATGTAATGGTAAAAAATGTTTTGCCAATTAATCTCAATATTATAATGTAAAACTCCTGGTCATGTCGCCGTGATGAGTATTATTGTCTCTAGTACATGTCCTGTACTTATCAGCAATAAAGAATTTATTTATTTATTTATTTATATGGTTTAAGAGTTGGTGGTTAATTGATTTTTCCATTACTTTAGAAAGAGTAGAAGTAATTGCAATGGGACGATAATTGGATGGGAGGGATTTGTCACCCTTTTTAGGATCTGGCTGGATATGAGCAAATTTCCAAGCAGAAGGAAAACCACCTTTGGAATAAGAAAGTGGAAAAAGGCGGAAAGAATAAGAGTAAGTTCAGGAGCACAGGTTTTGAGAACAAGTGGAGAAATACCATCGGGACCTGGAGCTTTCTTAGCATCAAGATTCATCAAAATCCGTCTGATATCCTTTATATATTAGAAATATATTAAATTATTAAATATAGAAATATATTAAATTATTAAATCTAAATTATGAACAATTATAACTGGAAAACAGTATTCCAGGTGCAGTCTTAGAAATGATTTGTAGAACAAAACTGTGTCCTCCCTAAAAGTATGGAAAGCAAAACATAATCCAGAAAGTTAATAAAACCGTGGTGATCGAAAGTGTGGCTCGTTGGTCTAGGGGTATGATTCTCGCTTAGGGTGCGAGAGGTCCCGGGTTCAAATCCCGGACGAGCCCTAAACTTGTTTTTTTTCCTGGTGAACTTAAAGATCACTGTGGTAAAAGGAATTTAATTTTTTCTTCTTTCGAAATCTGTACGCAGTGTTTTAGTTCGAAATCTTGTCCATTTTACGAATGTTACAAAGAGAAATTGTTATTTGGATTGGTTGTATGCATTCGCCTGTTGTTCCCAATGAAAGTTTCTACTAATGAAATCAGTTTAATGATGACTTTCCCAGTGGCGCAATTGGTTAGCGCGCGGTACTTATAAGACAGTACTTCTGAGTGATGCCGAGGTTGTGAGTTCGATCCTCACCTGGGGAATTAAAGTTTTTATTTTTCTTATGTTTGGCATTTCAAATAAGAAATCTTTTACAGTGCCATTTTCTGGCGATATCCTGTTTGTAGGAAGAAAAACACGAGCCATCACGTGAAAGAAGTCCATAGAAATTCGGCCATGAGGATTGTTACAGATGATGAAATCTGTTGGAGTGCGTATTTATGAGATGTTCTTCAGGTCCCCACGTTCAATTATGGAACTGAATACTACCAAACACACTATGGTACCTTCGCTGATGCCACAGGTTTTGCAATTATCTTCCACTTACGCCGAATGAAAAGACCTGAGTTCGAATCCCATTAATGACGTGACGAATTTCTATGGACTTCTTTCACATGGTGGCTCGTATTTTTTTCTTACAAGCAATAAACTGCCAGAAGTGGCAGTGTAAAAGGTTTCAAAATTGCAATGCCAAACCTAAGAAATATAAAAACTTATTTCCCCATGTGAGGATCGAACTCACAACCTCGGCATCACTCAGAAGTACTGTCTTATAAGTACCGCGCGCTAACCAATTGCGCCACTGGGGAAGTCATCATTAAACTGATTTCATTAGTAGAAACTTTCATTGGGAACAACAGGCGAATGCATACAACCAATCCAAATAACAATTTCTCTCTAACTTTCGTAAAATGGACATAAAATTTCTAACTGAAACACTGCGAACTCTGTGCAGTTTTCGAATGAAGAAAAAATTAAATTCCTTTTACCACAGTGATCTTTAAGTTCACCAGGAAAAAACGAAGTTAAGCCCGTCGGGGATTTGAACCCGAGACCTCCAGCCCCCTAAGCGTAGTATCATACCCCTAGACCAACGAGCTACACTTTCAATCAACTCGGTTTCATTAACTTTCTTGATTATTTTTTGCTTTTCATACTTTAGGGAGGACACAGTTTTGTTCTACAAATCAATTCTAAGACTGCACCTGGAATATTGTTTTCCAGTTCGGAGGCGAAATGTAAACAAACTCCTTCGCACTTTTACAATTGACATCTGCATATAACAGAACTCAAAGAGCATATAACATATAACAGAACTCAAGCTCAAATAGCATTCCGGACGGAAGGATATAAGCAAATTACATTAAAATTTCTAAAAATAATTTTAAAATATGTAAAAGTGGATCACAAATATATAAATCCATATAAAATTTCACAACGGTAGCGTTTTGCTATGCACGAATGATTTAAAAAGTGAAATGATTTAAAAATATTTCGCTTCAAAATTTTTTCGCTATTTTCGATATACAGTGCAAACAAAATCGACAGCACCCAGGTTGGTCTTAAGAAAAAGGACGCCCCTTGGCTAATAATATAAGACGTGTTTATTGAATGCTTCATTTACCAAGATGTTTACTTTAATAAACATTCTGTGGAGCGGTTTCTTTATTTTTTGTTTAATTTTTTTATGTATTAACAGAGTTTTCCAGGACAGAGGGATTCTGCCTTTCCCATATTCAATTCGAAACATTCAAATTTTACTACTTCACTTAAAACTTCCTATAACGTCTACGAGGGGAGTATCAAAAAGTTCGTACCCTGACCGAGATAAAACATCTGTAGGAAGATGGTGGTTTTACTGTAAGTTGTCGACATATTGAAGAACTCGTGAAATTTCATTCCCGCAGGTACACTAGATGTTCAGCCCGTAATCTGAGGAAAGAGGCTGTGGTTGACAAAGTGGAGTATCTAGCAGTAATCAAGTTCCTGCAATTGCAGGGCAAGACAGCTCAGGAATTGACGAAGAAATCAAAGCTGTCTATGGAACAGCTTTGATTATTTACGGAACTGTCCACAGCATTTTACATGCCCATCTGCACATATCTAAGGTCTCCGCACGATGAGGTTCCAAGATTTCTGACTCCTTTGAAGAAGCAATGTCGAATGCAAGGTTCTCGCCAACTGTTGGATTTGTGCAATATGGATGTTGAGAACTTTTTTGATGTGTTGGTGACGAATGCTGCGTGTACTAGTATGATCCGGAGATTAAAGACATCTTGAAGCACGCCTCCTCCATACCTCCCAAAAAGGAAAACACCACTACATCTGCGAAGAAGGTGAAGTTGTCCGTGTTTTTTGGACAGAAAAGGGATTATCCTGACAGATAACCTACCTCGTGATTCCACACGTACGGAGAATACTACAGATATCTTTTGAAAAAGTTACGCGATACATTGAAGATTAAAAGGTTTGGAGTGTTAATCAAAGGTGCCCATCTTCTGTCAGAGAATGCACCTACTCACACGGCCTTTGCGACCACCAAATTTATTGCCCAGTACGGCTTCGAACTACTGTAGCACTTCTGACTTAGCACCGTCAGACTTCGTGTTTCGATACATGAAGAAACCATTGCGTGGACGGCGCTTTGTTTCGTCTCAGGAAGTCATCAGTGAAGTGGAATCATGGTTTCACGCAAAAAGTGCCGACGTCTATGATCAAGGCATTAAACAACTCATCTGTAGTTGGGAGAAATGTGTTACTGACCTCTGAATGCATGAATTCTATTGAAGTTGTTTCTTATGCCTTTTAATCATTTTATTATTCTACTTCGGTAGCCGAGTGGTCAGGAGTGGAAATGCAGTAGCACACGTTCGTTGAATTGACCCTGGTTCAAGCACCTGACTGCTAAATACTGTTGGTCCATCTGACAATCCGCACTGGACCAGCGTGGCAAATTATAGCCCATTTCCCTCGACATGAATTGTTGAGGAGGCTTCCATCCTGCAGTGGATTGATAATGGCTGTAACCCCTTGTTGCTCTAATTCCGCATTTAAATGCTGATTTTCATATTACTTCAACTTATCTATTAATTCAGGTGTGTACACAATATACTCTCACCTCATAACCTCAGGTGCATTGCTAAATAAAAATTAAAATGTCATTCCCCCAGATGGCACTCGAACTCAGAACCAGGGCAGCACGCAGAAGTACTGTTTTATAAAAACGGAGGGGTAACCAATTGCGCCACTGAGGGCGATTGACCTCATTCCTAGAAACTTGAATAGGAAACAAGACGTGAATACATTCAAGCAGTCCTCGCAACCATTTCTCTCGTCAAGTTTCGTGTAGTGGACATAAAACTTGGAACGAACAGCGCGCTTTCTTTACAGTTTTCGAAAGAAGAAATGTTAAAATAAATGTTTTCCTTAATCTCACTGTGGTGAGATTAAGGAAAATTGAAATTTGAACCCGGGAGACCTCTCGCACCCGAAACGAGAATCATACCACTAGACCAACGAGTCACGCTTTCGAATACGTTGGTCTCATTTGCTAAATAAACTTTTCCATATATAAAAACGCCAACTTTGGTGACAGTGTGAGCAGAGATTTGATGATTGATGACAAAAGCTAAGAAATTGTCTTCTCTTCAAAGCAAATGGCAAGTTAGTTTCACAGAGAGCTAAATCAAATCTCAGGATTTTAAAATCGGTCTCATATTTTATTTTATGTTATTTTGTTTGAAAAAGAAATAAGCAAAATAATCCAACTTCGGTTCCAAAAACATAAACGAGCAAAAGAAATTAACTCTGGTTCTTAAAAAAAAATTCTGTCCTTAACTAGTTACTTATAGTTATTTAAATAGTTACTTCGATTAAATAGAATTAACTATTAAATCCATCAATACATCTCTTATTTATACTACGCTGCAACTCAAATTTTTAATTTATCTCAATTATGCCCATCCTCTGGGCGTCTTCCTTTACTTACTAATTCCGGGTACTCCTATAATACATTTACTAACAAATGTTTTTCTTCTGCCATAAAATTCTAAAATGAAACTACAAGCAGGGCTAAATGAATCAATTTTATCAAACTCAATCTATGAAGTACATTAAAAAGTATTAGTCAAAATAAATCATAAAATAACCTGATTTAATTTTATAATTTTTCCTATTTTATCTCAGCTTTGTGATGGGTTTTTATTACTGGTACTGTGCCACATTTACTGCTATAACTCTCGTTGTTTTTTTGTTTTGTTTTTTTTTTCTTTTGAAAAATAAATGAACAAAATAAATCAACTCTGGTTCTTAAAAAAATTAGATACTTTTAATAAATGAAAGTGTTTTTCATTATTTATATACCATAATATATTGTTTATTATATTATACTGATGAAGGTGTATCAAGCTTAATGTCCAAGTTTGAGGATGATACGAAGGTTGGAAGGGTTTGTAATGGCAGTATGCTTCTGCAACAGTATCAGGAAATGATTTTGCAGATGGGCTAAGAAGTGGCAACTGAAGTTTAACATTGACAAATGCAAAGTACTGCATATGGGTAGAAATAACCCCAGAGGAACGTACCAACTGTGTCTTGCTACACTTAGGGTGGTAGAAAATGAAAAAGACCTGGGAGTAATTGTGCACTCAGATATGAAATTTCCTTTTACTTCAAGACACGGACACTTATTAGACACACCTTCCTCACTCATTCACTACTCCTTTTCCTTTCTCTCCTCTCTACATTTTTTTTCCATTTGCGCCTGAAAACATTATATTTTCCTCCTGTATATTTCTCTGCCTTCGTACTTGACCGAATCACTGCGCTATTCCTTAAACTTATTCTTCCCATACTTCACTAACTCACAACTTTGTTTCCTCTTACAACAGCTATAAAATGCAACAGCTATAATAGCTATAAAATGTACTTCCTGTCTCAAGACATACGGAAGCGAATGTCTCGCGTTGGACCTAAAGAGGCTCGGAAAGCAGCGACGGAAAGTTTGGCAGTGTCCCCCCTGTAAGGGAGAAAATTATATGCATTCACTCGGAACAACTGGTGAAACTTTTAACGACGTTAACCAAATTTCGGATTCACCTGAGCACAGGACCCAACTCGAACCTGAGGTAGACACGGAAAAATTGACATCGCCAGATGCACATGTGGAATTGACACCCGACTCATTACAGGAAGAACAAAATGACCATTCAGATCTCATCATGCAAAAATCTAGTAGCTCCCAACAGGATAACACCCTATCAACAGAGATCTCCGCAATAATTAATCAAACATCACTCGAACACAGTCCACTCCTGGTCTCGCTCCTCACAAATATTGAGACAACTCTATGTATAAAGCTGTCGCCAATTCATAATATCCTCGCAGACCTACTGCTAGAAAACAAGCGACTACGAGAACACAATGAATGCATACACAAAACATTGGAGGTGTTGCGGAAAAATTTTGAGGACCTGAAGCAATCGGTTTGTGATCTTGCTGTTCAAACTAACCATCATGAGCAGCAGCCTCCGGACGAACACTTTCACGCGAAACCGAGAGCTCCTACCCAAACCACCCCATCTTTATTACCACTTGACCCCTCTCCAGCCCCCATTCTTACAACATGTGAGTCTGAAGTTGTGTGCCCTGAACGTAGCACTAGACCAGTATATATTGAAATCACAGCAGATGCCAACGGATACTCAGGAAACACTGCTTCACAGAAGACCCAAAGAATTCATCAGGAGCAGAATCGGCCAAATCGCACCTATTCGCGATCACAAAACTCACATATGGGGTCCTCGCGCTCAAAACCGGATAATGCTTTGGCTGCTGAAGTACATCGCAATTGTAGTTCCGCTTCAAACAACGTGAGAGGTAACCATTATGCAGGGACTACGATTGCATCTAATGTAAAGACCCATAGAGACACTACAACGTATGCAATGATTGCAAGCCAACGAACAAAAGAACAAACACTGACCCGTAATCCAACTGTTAAGGAACTGAGCCCCAATCTTAAAGTTATTGGAACCAATTTGCACTTCAGCAAGATGCAAATTGCGAACACTGGAATGATGAGCAAGCGGATCCGTAATGTCTTCATTAGTAGGCTCTCCCCTGCTACAACACCTTCTTGCTGCTTTCAAAATGAATGGTAGAGTCACCAAGCTATCCACAAAATATCCCACCTACGCCTCCTTTAAGATCGATGTGGCTGATGCAGATTTTGAAGCACTCTTCAATCCTGAAATCTGGCCTGCTGGAGCTCTTGTTATGCCATATCTCGGGCATAAAGGGCAGCGATATAGAAGTAATGGAAAGGACTCCCACCAATGGTACCCTGATTCATAGCAATCCCAGATCTCGTTACCGCAACTAGAACCACAGACACGGAACACCAATATGCCGATCCCTGTGCTCATCAGTCCTAGACACACCCCGCTGAATCGAGTCGTGCGATGTCAGAGACCACCCGTCCGTATCAAAGTACCTACAGTACCTGCCTGCACCATATTTTATCAGAATGTGCGTAGTCTTAGGAACAAGCTTGACACTATGGAGCAAATTCTGCTCCCCGGATATTTTGACCTGCTCGCCATCACCGAAACCTGGCTCAATGACGATGAAGAATTCCTAGCAGCAGCTGCCCCAGCTGATTATGGGGTCGTATTCACATCTCGGATTGCACGCAAGGGTGGAGGCGTCGCAATATTTTACAAGAAATCCACTTTCAAGCTATTGGATAATAAATCCAGTAACTCCCCTAACTATGAAGCAATCCTCGTTACGTTAAGATACAACTTCGTGACGTTTGACCTCTGTGTGGTGTACATACCTCCAACGCCTTCCCCGCAAATCATCCTTGAAGTTTCCAACTGGATAATCAATCAGCTGCATCCCACAGCCTCTCACGTAGTTTGTGGTGATTTCAATTTACCTCCTCAGCTATCTAATATGAAAAAGGATCTTCTGGCACACTTGAGATGTGCTGATCTACAACTTATTAATGAAGCTCCAACCAGGGGGAATAACCTCTTAGATCTAGTTCTAGCCTCTATCCCTTGCACCCTTGATTACATTGCAGAAACGTCATTCGACTCTGATCATGTCCCAATACATGTGACTGCATATCTGCCAGCCCCCAAATTAGAAACCAGAAGGACAACAAAAAAGGTTGACATCACTAGCCCCAACTTACTTGACGTAGATAAGTGCATCAGAGCCGCCTCTCTCATTCCCTGGGTGGCCTTAGAGACTTGTGACCCAGAAATAGCTGCGAACATTCTCACAAACTGGATCAACACGGTTGCCAAATATGCCGCCTCTAAAAAAATCACAATCAGTCCATATACAAGACTTTGGTGGAATTCAGAACTCAAAATGAGTTTCCAGCTGAAGCAACAGCTCCATCGCACATGGAAACAGTCGCAAAATGTCAATGATCGCATCGTTTATTCTAGGGCACGGGCTCAATTTAATCGCATGAAATCTGAGGCAATCAAATTATATGTTAACCGAGATCTGGCTAAAGGAAAAATTCCATACAAGAAAGTGAACCTTCATTTTCCTCTGCAATTTGATCCTGAATTGTGGCTCGATTTCGTCACAAGATTTAATCGTAATCCTATCAAAAACTCAGATCTGGCTCTACTAACAGAGCCCACCCAGCAAGAAGTGTTGAGCACCATTCAGATCACAAAACAACAGCTGATCGTCGCCATCAATTCTCTACCTGCCTCGTCAACCGCTGGTGATGATGGAGTTCCCCAATTCATGCTCAAATGCCTAAGTCCATACATTATTCAGCCACTTTTAATTATTTTCAACCAGTTACTCTCGAACCAGATTTTCCCACAGCAATGGGAAAACTATCTTATCAAACCTTTAGCCAAAGTTCAGTCGCCATCGAAACCTAAACATTTCCGACCCATCTCCAACTCCTCCAGCCTGCTGAAGCTCCTGGAGAAGACCTTACTCCCGATCCTCACCAAGCAGATCATGCCCAGTAATCCAGCCCAAATTCACTACTCCCTTCCAAACAGATCAACGATCACAAATCTGCTAGCCACAACGAATACTATCTTGTCAGCATTCGAGAAAAGGCACGAACTAGCTGTGACTTACTTAGACATTGAGGCTGCATTTGATGCCGTCCAAGTAAACCAACTACTCACTCTCCTGGAATGCCACTTCCAGATCACAGGGAACATATTATGCTTTCTCTCCTCTCTTCTGAATAACAGAGTTATAAAGCTTCATACAGGAGATCGCACCCTTACTAGATCCGTCACCGCAGGAGTCGCACAAGGAGGGGTCCTTTCCAGCCTTCTGTTCTCATCTATTATCTTCCCACTGGTTGCACATTCTCGATGTCTACTGAGCTATGCAGATGATATCAAGATACTGACTCCCATCATCCCTGGTCAAGACCTTGATCTGGTAAAAACGGAAATTAACAACACTCTCACTGCAGTCACATCTTACCTCTGCCAGTTCGGGCTCAAGATCAATCCTGCTAAGTCCGAATTCATGGTGTATTCATTAAAGAAAACTCCTTCTTCTCTCCAGCCTTCGGTCGGCAACATCCTCATCCCAATTGCATCCAGCCATCGTGATCTGGGCGTTGTATTCGACTCCAAACTTCGATTCAACGCCCACATAGACATGCTCCTCACACGTGCTTCAAGACTCCGGTGGATAGCAAAACAGCATCTCCTTCATATCAGAGATAAAAAGACAACCGTGAGGTACATAAGAGCAATCATCTTTCCACCTTTACTCTATGCTGCTGAAATTTGGGCGTCAGCGGCACCATCAATAAAGAAACCACTCTTTGCCACAGAATTCTGGCTCCTAAAGTGGGCCAACAGGAAGCACAACCTTCCAGCTCTGATTCACACCACGCAGCTTGCCAACTCTCTCGGGATTCCACGGCTTCCCACCTTAGTCGAAGACCAACGCCTCCTAGCAACAGTCAAGATGATAACAGGCATAATCGCAACACCTTCATTCTGGGATACCTGTGGCTGGAGGATCCCCCCTGCTGCCCTTAGGGCCAATCCCGAGCTCTACTCGCATTCAGCGCGACTCCATCTCTCGGACAGGTTCCTTCCTCAGCAGATGTTCAAGCAAACCCAGGCACTTGACGCCGACCTGAACAAATTCGCTATTGACCGGACTTACAGGAAAAAAATTATGTCTAGTAGGACTAATCTGCATTGACATGTGTACCTTGCATCTGTTCCTGTCTGATTGAGCTGGTGCTCTTATCTCGATGTTAAGTCAGCTCAATCAGACCTAACTCTCGTAAGGAGTTCTCTCCTTTGTATAAAATATGTTTTCTTTTGTAAAATTACCTGTTTTTGTAAATTAATTGTTCTATTTTCCCGGAAGTTTCGGGAAGTTGTACAAATGTAAACCCCTGGCTTTTTGGCCGTGAAGGGCATTAAAGATTATCTCTAACAGCACCCTTTCGTCTTCTACCGTTAGACCCCGTGCTGACTAGTCAAAAGATGAAAGGGTTTTGTTGTAAGGGAAAACAAAGTTGTGAGTTCTGCTTTTGAACTACTGACCAATTCCCTTCCCAAAATGCCTAATTGCAGGTCCATAAATGTGAGTATTGAAACATGGATTATTACATATTTCCTATTTACGATGATTAAGAGGACGATGATTTTATTATTAAATCATCGTCCTCTACGACGAATCAAAAAGGTCAGAGTTCGAATCCAGCTATCTTTTAATCAATAACCGGACTAATTTCTGCGGACTTCTTTCACACGAAGGCTCGATTTTTCGTCTTGGAAATAGCGAACCGACGGAATATTAAACACAGGCACAGACACAATATACCTTCTCCTCATAACCTTAGTAGCTTTGCCAGTGTAACCGATTTCGAAATTGCAATGACACAACTAAGAATTTCATTCTCCACATGAGGCTTCAGATCACAACGTCGGCATCACTCTCTTTTAAGTACCAAGCGCTAACCAGTTGCGCCACTGAGGATGACAGCAACGTCATGGTTTCATTGGTAGAAACTTCAACTGGAAACAACACGTGAATAGATACAAGCAATCCTAACAACCATTTCTCTTGGTACGTTTCGTATAGTAGTCATAAAACTTAGAACTAAAACAATGATTTCTATACAGTTTATGGAATAAGAAAAATTGAAAAAAGGGTCTTTTTCTTAAGCACACGATGGTAAAAAGAAAGCAAGGGCTCATCCAGGATTTTAAGCCGAGACCTCTCGCAACCTATTTGAGAATCATATCCCTAGACCACCAGTCTCCAAACTACTCAGCTTTACGAACCCCGTCAAAAATCAAAACATGTGTGCAAACCACTGCATATTCAGTATGTTCCACCTTCTCCTCTTTAAAGGCGTGTCCTGAATGGATACAGGGTGGTATGGTTTCCAAATGTACTTTTAAAATACGATGAGAAATATATAAAAGCATCATTCAAAGTTCAAAAATAGTAGCTTTATGATAAATATTTCCCATTTCGGGAGATTTATTATAAATTCTCAAGGAACTGTCTGAATGTACTTTGCAAACGAAAAGATCTTTAAGATAGAAAAGATATTTCCTCTCATTAGTTCGTAAATTTAATTCAGAATACATTCGGATAGTTATGAAGCTTGTCTTTCGTCCTATGGGGCACAAAATATCCAAATTTCTTCTAACTTGTAAAAACGAAGTACGCGAATATATCTACATATTGCTTAAAACCCTCATTGGTAAGCTGCTATCTTTTAATCAAGGGTGGTAAAAAAAAACAGCACCTGCAGTGCAAGAAAAAATTTGGTAACTCTTGTGAATGGATGGAATCTTTAACTAGTATACCATTAATTGGGTCCCAAAAGTAAAAGAATTTTTGGCAGCAATAGGATTTGCTACTCTCTACGAGTGGCAATATATATTAAAGTGAACATCTTGGTGAAAGTGCGTTCAATATTATTAGCAGGAGCGCCCTTTTTCGTAAGACTACCCTCGGTTCTGTCGATTTTGTTTGCACTGTATACAGAAAATAACAAAAGTCTTTCTGAAGCGATATATTTTTTAAAAATTTCACTTTTTAAATCATTCGTGCATATCAAAATGCTACCGCAGTGAAATTTTATATATTTCCGATCCGCTTTTACCTGTTGTTTTTATAATTATTTTTATAAATCTTATAATAATTTCCTTATATCCTTCCGTCCGGTATGCTCTTTGAGCTTGAGTTCTGTTATATGTTATATGGTCTTTGAGTTCTGTTATATGCAGATATCAATTGCAAAAGTGCGAATGAGTTTCTTTAGATTTCGCCTCCGAACTGGAAAACAGTATTCCAGGTGCAGTCTTAGAATTGATTTGTAGAACAAAACTGTGTCCTCCCTAAAAGTATGGAAAGCAAAAAATAATCCAGAAAGCTAAAGAAACCGAGACGATTGAGAGTGTGGCTCGTTGGTCTAGGGGTATGATTCTCCCTTAGGGTGCGAGAGGTCACGGGTTCAAATCCCGAACGAGCTCTCAACTTGTTTTTTTCCTGGTGAACTTAAAGATCACTGTGGTAAAAGGAATTTAATTTTTTCTTCTTTCGAAAACTTTACAGAGTTCGCAGTGTTTTAGATCGAAATCTTATGTCCATTTTACGAAAGTAGAAAGAGAAATTGTTATTTCGATTGCTTGTATGCATTCTCGAGTTGTTCCCAATGTAAGTTTCTATCAATGAAATCAAAATGATGATGAATTCCCCAGTGGCGCAATTGGTTAGCGCGCGGTACTTATAAGACAGTACTTCTGAGTGATGCCGAGGTTGTGAGTTCGAGCCTCACCTGGGGAATTAAGTTTTCTTTTTCTTTGGCTTGGCATTTCAATTTAGAAATCTTTTACACTGCCATTTTCTGGCGGTTTGCTATTTGTAGGAAAAAAAAAAAAAAAGCCACCATGGGAAAGAAGTCCATAGAAATTCGTCACGTCATTGATGGGATTCGAACTCAGGTCTTTTCATTCGGCGTAAGTGGAAGATAATTGCAAAAATTGTGGCACCAGCGAAGGTACCGTAGGGTGTTTGGTGGTATTCAGTTCCATAATTGAACGTGGGAACCTGAAGAATATCTCATAAATATGCATTCCAAGAGACTTCATCATCTGTAACAGTCCTGATGGCCAGCTGTTGGTTTGAGGGGGAAAGTTATGATTAATATCCCTGAGCAGCAGGTGATTGTTATCAAAATGAACTTATAAATAATTTATATCTTATAAATGTTTATAATTTAGATTTAATAATTTGATATAGATCGTATGTATAGCTTAGCTTAATTTTCAGCACTCACCTCATAGTACCGCTTAGCTGGTGGAGAGATTTACCACATACATAGTGGTTATAGGATTCTAATAACTTACAGGGTTTATCGGTTTAAAACTAAGTTGTGGGCCACAAAAATTTTAAGACAGGAAAGTGCACCTTCCATTCTATGGTTGCCTAATTAAATTAAATTAAATTTAAAAAAAATTAGGAAAAATAGAAGCTAATAGTCGCGCACGAGCGAATTTCGAGATTCCTCGTCTTCAGTTAGCTATAGTGGGGGGGGGGGGAGGGAAGAGAGCGCGCTTGTGTTATATACGGGTTGGGTTCCCGAAATGCATTTCAGTGCACGTGGAAACTTAATGCGTGCTAAATTCCAAATGGGGGAGAAACTGGAGGGAATCTTTTTGTTTAACACGTTGAGTGATGTATGGCGCTTAAACCATTCGATGACGAGGACTTCGTTTTCAAGGATTTTGTAGCTAGAATTTAATTTAATTACTGTGATGGCTGAATCAATGAGTGGGTTGTGATTTTGAGATTGGACGTGTGTGTTAGTTCTGTACTTGCTGAATTAGTTTTGAAGCTATTAAAGTGGTAGTATCCACGCGTGTTGGAAATTTTTGATGTCCCGAATTTTGCTGTTGTACTGCCTATGTAACATGCTTGGCAATGTTGTACTGCCTATGTAACATGCTCTAAACCTCACTGTATACAAAATAAGCACATCTTTAGGCACCAAAATATACAGAAAAAACACACACACAGGTAAATTCTTACATTACCACTCACATCACCCTCTATACATCAAAAAAGCAGTTCTATACAACCAGATATACAACGCTGTAAAATATAGCCACACACAAACAGACCAATTCTGTAGAATTGGAATACCTTACCAAAAAATTCATCGACAGAAAATACCCATCACAACTAATAAAAGAAACCATCACCAAAGTTCATAATAACACTAATAACCCAAACAAAATTAATAATCACATGAACAAGAATAAGATACATAAACCCCTTATCGCGCTCCCATATCATCAACAATACGCTAGAAGACTTCAACACATTTTTAAAAATACAGATATCAAATTAATATTCACATCTTATAACAAATTAAGTTCCAAATTCAATTCATTAGCATTAGCATTAGCATTAGTAGAGGCATTTGATGCAAGAAAGCAAGCTTATGCAGCATCAGCCAAAAAAAAAAAAAAAAAAAACCCACTTCCACTTTACCCCTCTGTTCGTTCAAAATACCTGTCCAGTTGAGCCTTAAACTTATTTAGGCTATCAACCTCCACCACAAGGGATGGAAGTCTGTTCCACCAACCAACCACCCGCTGGCTAAAGGCAAATTTCCGCACGTCTATCCTACATCTGTCTTTCCTCAATTTGAATTTATGCCCTCTCAGGTGATTATTCTGAGCTAGAGGAAGAATCCCGTCAGCATTGAGCATGCTTAAACCATTCAAGGCTTTATACACCTCTATCAGATCACCTCGCTGGTGCCTAGTCTCCAGACACTGTAATTTGCAAAACTTAAGCCTTTCTTCGTAAGAGCAACCCTTTGTTCCATTCACTAATCTTGTTGCCCTTCTCTGTACTCGTTCCAGCAGCTCTACATCCTTCTTGAAATGAGGCCTCCAGACCTGTATACAGTACTCTAGGTGTGGCCTGACCATTGCCTTATACAATGGAATAATCACCTCCTTATCCCTGCCGGAAAAATTCCTGTATATCATTGACTGTATATCATACAAGACAACACACGAGTACGAGACACAAGATTACAACAACATTAGATATTTGATCAGATGCCAATCAGATTGCCAAGCATGTTACATAGGCAGTACAACAGCAAAATTCGGGACATCAAAAATTTCCAACACGCGTGGATACTACCACTTTAATAGCTTCAAAACTAATTCAGCAAGTACAGAACTAACACACACGTCCAATCTCAAAATCACAACCCACTCATTGATTCAGCCATCACAGTAATTAAATTAAATTCTAGCTACAAAATCCTTGAAAACGAAGTCCTCGTCATCGAATGGTTTAAGCGCCATACATCACTCAACGTGTTAAACAAAAAGATTCCCTCCAGTTTCTCCCCCATTTGGAATTTAGCACGCATTAAGTTTCCACGTGCACTGAAATGCATTTCGGGAACCCAACCCGTATATAACACAAGCGCGCTCTCTTCCCTCCCCCCCCCCCCACTATAGCTAACTGAAGACGAGGAATCTCGAAATTCGCTCGTGCGCGACTATTAGCTTCTATTTTTCCTAATTTTTTTTAAATTTAATTTAATTTAATTAGGCAACCATAGAATGGAAGGTGCACTTTCCTTTCTTAAAATTTTTGTGGCCCACAACTTAGTTTTAAACCCATAATTCCTGTAAGTTATTAGAATCCTATAACCACTATGAAATAATTGGGAAAAAGATCTGAACTTTGTGGTTCAGATGGGAGAAGTTAGAAAGCAGAGAGAACATTTACCATCACCTGGTAAATGATCTCCGTGTCCCCTGGCAATGTGATTAAGAGGACGTTGATTTTATTATTAAATCATCGACCTCTTACGACAAATGAAAAAGGTCTGAGTAAGAATCCAGTCAATAACCGGACTAATTTCTGTGGACTTCTCTCACACGAAGGCTCGATTTTTCGTCTTGCAAATAACGAACCTACCGAATATTAAACACAGGTAGAAACACAATATACCTTCACCTCATAAACTTAGTTGCTTTGGCAGTGTAACCGATTTCTAAATCGCAATGACGCAACTAAGAACTTCATTCTCCAGATGAGGCTTCAGCTCACAACTTCGGCTTCACTCGAAAGTACTGTCTTATAAGTACCAAGCGCTAACCAGGTGCGCCACTGAGGATGACAGTAACGTCATGGTTTCATTGGTAGAAACTTCAATTAGAAACAATTGAAGATACAACGTGAATAGATACAAGCAATCCTAACAACCATTTCTCTTGGTAAGTTTCGTATAGTAGTCATAAAACTTAGAACTATGATTTCTGTACAGTTTATGAGATAAGACAAATTGAAAAAAGGGTCTTTTCTTTAAGCACACGATGGTAAAAAGAAAGCAAGGGCTCATCCAGGATTTGAACCCGAGACCTCTCGCAACCTGAGTGAGAACACTAGTTTCCAAACTACTCAGTTTTACGAACCCCTTCAAAAATCCAAATATGTGTGCGAACCACTGCATACAGTGTATGTTCCATCCTCTCCTCTTTAAAGTGGCGTCCTGAATGGATACAGGGTGGTATGGTTTCCAAACGTACTTTTAAAATACGATGACAAATATATAAAAGCATCATTCAAAGTTCAAAAATAGTAGCTTTGTAATGTATATTACCCATTTCGGGAGATTTATTTTACTTCTCAAGGAACTGTCTGAATATACTTTGCAAACGAAAAGATCTTTAAGATGAAGATCTTTAAAAGATAGAAAAGCTATATAGAGGTATTTTTTCTCATTAGTTCGTAAATTTAATTCAGAATACATTCGGATAGTTATGAAGCTTGTCTTTCGTCCTATGGGGCACAAAATTTCGAAATTTCCTCTAAATTGTAAACAGCAAGTACGCGCATATATCTACATACTGCTTCATCCCCTCATTGGTAAGCTGCTATCTTTTAATCAAGGGACGTAAAAAAAACAGCACCCGCAGAGCAAGAAAAAATTTGCTCAATCTTGTGAATGGACAGAATCTTTAACTAGTATACCATTAATTGGGTCCCAAAAGTAAAAGAATTTTGGCAGCAATAGGATTTGCTACTCTCTACGAGTGGCAATGTTTATTAAAGTAAACATCTTGGTAAATGAGCTTTCAATATTACGCATTATATTATTAGCCAGGGGCGTCCTTTTTCTTAAGACCACCCTGGATCCTGTCGATTTTGTTTGTACTGTATAGAGAAAATAGCAACAAAAGTGTTTTTTAAGCGATATATTTTTTAAATATTTCAACAGTAAATCATTCGTGCATATAAAAACGCTACCGTTGTGAAATTTTATATGGATTTATACATTTCTGATCCGCTTTTACGTATTGTACATGTTTTTATAATTAATTTTAGAAATTTTAATATAATCTTATAATAATTTGCTTATATTCTTCCGTCTGGAATGCCCTTTGAGCTTGAATTCTGTTATATGCAGATATTAATTGCAAAAGTGTGAATGAGTTTCTTTAGATTTCGCCTCCGAACTGGAAAACAGTATTCCAGGTGCAGTCTTAGAATTGATTTGTAGAACAAAACTGTGTCCTCCCTAAAAGTATGAAAAGCAAAAAATAATCCAGAATGTTAATGAAGCCGAGGTGGCTGAAAGTGTGGCTCGTTGGTCTAGGGGTATGATTTTCACTTAGGGTGCGAGGGGTCCCGGGTTCAAATCCCCGACAAGCCCTCAGCTTCATTTTTTCATGGCGAACTTCAAACATCACTGTGGTAAAAGAAATTTAATTTTTTCTTCTTTCGAAAACTTTACAGAATTCGTAGTGTTTTAGTTCGAAATCTTGTCCATTTTACGAAAGTCAGAAAGAGAAATTGTTATTTGGATTGCTTGTATCCATTCGCGTGTTGTTCCCAAAGAAAGTTTCTACCAATGAAATCAAAATGATGACGACGTCCCCAGTGGCGCAATTGGTTAGCGCGCGGTACTTATAAGACAGTACTTCTGAGTGATGCCGAGGTTGTGAGTTCGATCCTCACCTGGGGAATTAAGTTTTATTTTCCTTTTTCTTTGGTTTGGCATTTCAATTTAGAAATCTTTTACACTGCCATTTTCTGGCGGTTTGCTGTTTGTAGGAAAAAAAAAAAAAAAAGCCATTATGGGAAAGAAGTCCGTAGAAAATCGTCACATCATTGATGGGATTCGAACTCAGGTGTTTTCATTCGGCGTAAGTGGAAGATAATTGCAAAAACTGTGGCACCAGCGAAAGTACCGTAGTGTGTTTGGTAGAAGGGCATTGGGACCATAATGGAATGGGAGCGATTTGTCGCACATCCAAATTAATATATGCTTTTACATTTAATCTCAAAGATTGAAACAAAATACGGTTCATAACTGAATTATTGGATGGTCTGTCCAAATAAAAAACGATATGTGTCCAAAAACCCAAGTGCACCCTCTACAAAACGTAACTTACACTTTCGAAATCCCTGGGATAGAAGATATTGCAACAAACCGCTGATCCACTCTTATCCTGTACCATCGTATAAATCTCTATTTCTATAAACATTTTACAATTTTAATGTAAACAGAGATTGCATGATGTTTTAGAACTCACCTCCTTTTATTTCTTTTTGATATACAGAGATTTAAAGAAGAGAGGGTGTGCTGAGCTGAAGGAGTTTCTGAGAATTCCTCAGAAACCGTCAAATGGAAATCAGGTTTCGTCTAACCCGTTAACTTAACTTATTTATTTATTTAGTCCATTAATGACAGATGTGTAGAGTAGTGACCTGTCCACGCCACGCGATAGAGGGGTCTCAACTGTACAATCCTTAATGGAATAAATCCCTTTTGATACCAATCACCTGCTGCTCAGGGATATTAATCGTAACTCTCTCCCTCAAACCAACAGCCGGCCATCAGGACTGTTACAGATGACGAAGTCTGTTGGAATGCATATTTATGAGACATTCTTCAGGTTCCCACGTGCAATTATGGAACAGAATACCACCAAACACCCTACGGTACCTTCGCTGGTGCCACAATTTTTGCAATTATCTTCCTCTTACGCCGAATGAAAAGATCAGAGTTCGAATCGCATCAATGACGTGATGAATTTCTATGGACTTCTTTCACATGGTGGCTCGTATTTTTCTTCCTACAAACAGCAAACCGCCAGAAATGGCAGTGTAAAAGATTTCAAAATTGCAATGCCGAACCTAAGAAAAATAAAAACTTAATTCCCCAGGTGAGGCTCGAACTCACAACCTCGGCATCACTCAGAAGTACTGTCTTATAAGTACCGCGCGCTAACCAATTGCGCCACTGGGGAAGCCGTCGACATCTTGATTTCATTAGTAGAAACGTTCACTGGGAACAACAAGCGAATGCATACAAGCAATCCAAATAACAATTTCTCTTTCTGACTTTCGTAAAATGGACAAGATTTCGAACTAAAACACTACGAACTCTGTACAGTTTTCGAAAGAAGAAAAAGTTAAATTCCTTTTACCACAGTGATGTTTGAAGTTCACCATGAAAAAACGAAGCTGTGGGCTCGTCCAGGATTTCAACCCGGGACCTCTCGCACCTTAAGCGAGAATCATACCCCTAGACCAACGAGCCACACTTTCAATCACGTCGGTTTCATTAACTTTCTGGATTATTTTTTGCTTTTCATACTTTTAGGGAGGACACAGTTTTGTTCTACAAATCAGTTCTAGGACTGCACCTGGAATACTGTTTTCCAGTTCGGAGACGAAATCTAAAGAAACTCATTCGCACGTTTACAATTGATATCTGCATATAACAGAACTCAAAGAGCCTATAACATATAACAGAACTCAAGCTCAAAGCGCATTCCAGACATTCCATTAAATATTTCTAAAAATAATTTAAAAACATCTACAATATGTAAAAGCGGATCAGAAGTATATAAATCCATATAAAATTTCACAACGGTAGCGTTTTGGTATGAAAAGTGAATTTTTTAAAAAATATTTCGCTTCAAAAACACATTTGTTGCTATTTTCTATGTACAGTGCAATTAAATTCGACAGCACCCAGGGTGGTCTTAAGAAAAAGGACGCCCCTGGCTAATAATGTAATGCGTAATTATTGAACGCTCATTTACCAAGATGTTTTCTTTAATAAACATACTGTGGAGTTATAGCCTCTTTGTTTCTTAGTATTGCATGCGGTGGCACCTGATATTCTTTCGTACAACAGCTGCCCTCCAGTGCAAAGGACAACAAGCTAACTGATTGCTTCTAAATTAACAGAGTTTTCCGGGAACAGAGGGATTCTCCCTTTCCCACATTCACTTCGAAACAATCCAATTTAACTACTTCACTTAAAACTTCCTATAACGTCTACGAGGGGGGTATCAAAAAGTTCGTACCCTGACCGAGATAAAACATCTGTAGGAAGATTCTGGTTTTAATGTAAGTTGTCTACGTATTCAAGAACTTGTGAAATTCCATCATTCCCGCAGGTACACCAGAGGTTGAGCCCGTAATCTGAATAAAGACGCTGTGGTTGACAAGGTGGCGTATCGAGCAGTAATAAAGTTCCTGCATTTGCAGGGCAAGACAGCTCAGGAACTGAGGAATAAATTAAAGCTGTGTATGGGCAGAATCGCCTTTCCTATGACGCTGTAAAAAAGTGCAAACGGGAGTTCCAGTGCGGTCATACAAGTGTCTTTGACGTGTCAAGAGAAGGAAGGCCATGAACATTCACAGATAGTGAGACTGTTGCAAAGATTGAGCAGCTGGCGGTGAGTGACAGACGTGTGACAATTCATTTCGTCGAAAATGTAGTGGGAATTAGTTACTGTCCACAGCATTTTACATGACCATCTGCACATATCTAAGGTCTCCGCACGATGGGGTTCCAAGATTTCTGACTCCTTTGAAGAAGCAATATCGAATGCAAAGTTATCGCCAACTGTTGGATTTGTGTAATGTGGATGTTGAGAACTTTTTTGATGTGTTGGTGACGAATGCTTCGTGTACCAGTATGATCCGGAGATTAAAGACATCTTGAAACAGGCCTCCTCCTCGCCTCCCAAAAAGGAAAAGGCCACTACATCTGCGAACAAGGTGAAGTTGTCCGTGTTTTTTGGACAGAAAACGGGTAATCCTGACAGATTACCTACCTTGTGATTCCACATGTAACGTTTTCAAAAGATATCTGTGATTCCACAGATATCTTTTGAAAACGTTACGCGATACATTGAAGATTAAAAGGCTTGGAATGTTAACCAGAGGTGCCCGTCTTCTGTCAGACAATTCACTGACTCACACGGCCTTTGCGACCACCACGTTTATTGCCCAGTACGGCTTCGAACTACTGCAGCACTTCTGACCTAGCACCGTCAGACTTCGTGTTTCGATACATGGACCGTCCATGTATCAAAAGCGCCGTCCATTGCGTGGACGGCGCTTTGATTTGTCTCAGGAAGTCATCAATGAAGTGGAATCGTGGTTTCACGCAAAAAGTGCCGACGTCTATGATCAAGGCATTAAACAACTCATCTGTAGTTGGGAGAAATGTGTTACTATCCTCTGAATGCATCAATTCTTGTGAAGTTATTTCTTATGCCTTTTAATCATTGTATTATTCTACTTCGATAGCCGAGTGGTCAGGAGTGGAAGTGCAGTAGCACACGTTCGTTGAATAGACCCTGGTTCAAGCACCTGACTGCTAAATACTGTTGGTCCATCTGGCTATCCTCACTAGACCAGCGTAGCAGATTATAGCCCATTTCCCTCGACATGAATTGTTGAGCAGGCTTCCATCCTGCAGTGGATTGATAATAGCTGCTGCTTGCCCCTTATTGTTCTACTTCCGCATTCAAATGCTAATTTTTATATTACTTCAACTTATCTACTAATTCAGGTGCGTACACAATATACTCTCACCTCATAACCTCAGTTGCTTTGCCAAAGAAAAATTAAAATGTCATTCCTCCAGGTGAGGCTCGAACTGACAACCTGGGCAGCACGCAGAAGTACTGTTTTATAAGGACGGAGGGCTAGCCAATTGCGCTACTGACGACGATTGACCTCATTCCTAGAAACTTGAATAGGAAACAAGACATGAATACATACAAGCAGTCCTCGCAACCATTTCATTCGGCAAGTTTCGTATAGTGGACATAAAACTTATAACTAACAGTGCGCTTTCTTTACAGTTTCGAAAGAAGAAAAGTTGAAATAAATGTTTTCCTTAAGCTCACTGTGGTATAAAGAAACAAAGGGCTCGTCCGGGATTTACACCCGGGACCTCTCGCACCCGAAACGAGAATCATATCCCTAGACCAACGAGCCACACTTTCGATTACGTTAGTCTCATTTGCTAAATAAACTTGTCCATAAATAAAAACGCCAACTTTGGTTACAGTGTGAGCAGAGATTTGATGATTGTGATGACAAAAGCTAAGAAATTATCTTCTCTTGAAAGAAACTGGCAAGTTGGTTTCACAGAGAGCTAAATCAAATCTCAGGATTTGAAAATCGGTCTCATATTTTATTTTATTTTTTTTTAAAGAAAAACTTGTGACTTGTTGAAAAGAATTGTAAAAGGGCGAATGAGTTTCTTTAGATTCGCCTCCGAACTGCAAAACTGTATTCCAGGTGCAGTCTTACAATTGATTTGTATAACATAACTGTGTCCTCCCTAAATGTATGAAAAGCAAAAAATAAACCAGAAAGCTAATGAAACCGAGGTGATTGAAAGTGTGGCTCGTTGGTCTAAGGGTATGATTGTCGCTTAGAGTGCGAGCGTTCCCAGTTTCAAAACACTAACGACCTTTCCAACTACGTTTTTTCATGATGAACTTAAAGATCACTGTTGTAAAAGGAATTTAATTTTTTCTTCTTTCGAAAACTGTACAGAGTTCGCAGTGTTTTAGTTCGAAATCTAATGTCCATTTTACGAAAGTTAGAAAGAGAAATTTTGTTTGGATTGCTTGTATGCATTCGCGTGTCTTTCCCAATGAAAGTTTCTGTCAATGAAATTAAGATTATGACGACTTCCCCAGTGGCGCAATTGCTTAGCGCGCGGTACTTATAAGACAGTACTTCTGAGTGATGCCGAGGTTGTGAGTTCGAGCCTCACCTGGGGAATTAAGTTTTTATTTTTCTTAGGTTTGCATTTCAATTTAGAAATCTTTTACACTGCCATTTTCTGGCGGTTTGCTGTTTGTAGGAAGAAAAACACGAGCCACCATGTGAAAGAAGTCCATAGAAATTCGTCACGTCTTTGAGGGGATTCGAACTCAGGTCCTTTCATTCGACGTAAGTGGACGATAGTCCCAAAAACTGTGGCACCAGCGAAGGTACCTTTGGGTGTTTGGTGGTATTCAGTTCGATAATTGCACGTGGGGACCTAAAGAATATCACACCAATATGCATTCCAACAGACTTCATCATCTGTAACAGTCCTGATGGCTGGCTGTTGGTTTGAGGGAGAGAGTTACGATTAATATCCCTGAGCAGCAGGTCATTGGTATCAAAAGGAAATAATTTATGACTTATAATTGTTTATAATTTACATTTAATAATTTATTATATTTTGAAAAATTACCACTGGTTTCTATTAGATAAAATGTCGAGATAGAAAAGAAAGAATAATCCTGAAACGAAAGAATTAATAAATCATATTTTAATACTCACACCATAACCGCATAATAAAATATAAAATACGCCCTCTAAATCGTTTAACGAAAGGGGGCGCTGATTTTCTTTTGGAGTGCTGGACAGATCGGCTGCTTCTTTAGTGATGCTGTCAGACATTTGTTATTGAGACTAGCCTCAAACAGTTGGCGAATTCTGAAAATAAATACCGTTTATGGTAAGATGGACATTTTTTTGTAACTAAAAGACTTGAAAGGAAGCATTTGATGAAACTTATTTATCCAATATTTAATGAATATTTTGCAATTTTATTTCTCAAGAGCGCTTTTAGAATCAATCTTTATAAGCAATTGGATTCCGGAGCTCCATTAGCAATGAAGGTCAACATTTAAGGAATTGGTTGTGGATATTTGATAAATTGAAGCTGTTTGTGCAGACAACGTTTCTGAAATTGGAAGGTGGAATGCGATGTGCTATCATCAGCAAAACTATGGATAGGATTTCCGGTTAATGAAAGGTCATTAATATACAAGAGGAAATGATTGGGAGAAGGATCTGAACCTTGGGGAACACCAGCATTAATGGAGAATTTAGAAAGCACACAGAACATTTACTATCACCTCGTAAATTATCTCAGTGTCCCCTGGCAGTGAGCGGTTAAAGAGAAAACTTGATACCCAATTACAAAACAAAAAAAAAAAAAAAAAACAGCTGGCAAACCATAGATGGAAGTTTATTTCGCAGACCTTTATGCTAAATACGATCAATAGCCATTGAATTGTCAAGAGCAACTGCTTGAGTTTCACAAAATCTTTCCATTGAATTTGTCCATAAATGGGCAACATAAGCCAGAATATCACCAGTGGATTACCACTTACAGAATCCATATTGGCGGTCGTTGATCAGGCGGAAGGTTTCCAGATAGTTTAAGAGTTGGCGGTTAATTGATTTCTCCATTACTTTACAACGAGTAGAAGGGCATTGGGACGATAATTGAATGGGAGGGATTTGTCACGCAACCAAATTAATATATGCTTTTACATTTAATCTCAAAGATTGAAACAAAATACGGTTCATAACTGGATTATTTGATGGTCTGTCCAAAGAAAAAACGACATGTGTCCAAAAACCCAAGTGCACCCTCTAGAAAACGTAATTTTCACTTTCGAAATCCCTGGGATAGAAGATATTGCAACCAACCGCGTGATCCACTCTTATATCCTGCACTATCGTATAAATCTCTATTTCTATAAAACTTTTAGAATTTTAATGGAAACAAAGATTGCATGATGTTTTAGAACTCACCTCCTTTTATTTCTTTTTGATCTACAGAGGTTTAAAGAAGAGAGGGTGTGCTGAGCTGAAGGAGTTTTCGGGAATTTCTCAGAAACCGTCAAATGGAAATCTGGTTTCGTCTAACCCGTTAACTTAATTTATTTATTTATTCAGTCCATTAAGGACAGATGTGTACAGTAGTGACCTGTCTACGCCATGAGATGGAGGGGTCTCAACTGTACAATCCTTAATGGAATAAATCCCTTTTGATAAAAATCACCTGCTGCTCAGGGATATTAATCGTAACTCTCTCCCTCAAACCAACAGCCGGCCATCAGGACTGTTACAGATGACGAAGTCTGTTGGAATGCATATTTATGAGACATTCTTCAGGTTCCCACGTGCAATTATGGAACAGAATACCACCAAACACCCTACGGTACCTTCGCTGGTGCCACAATTTTTGCAATTATCTTCCTCTTACGCCGAATGAAAAGATCAGAGTTCGAATCGCATCAATGACGTGATGAATTTCTATGGACTTCTTTCACATGGTGGCTCGTGTTTTTCCTCCTACAAACAGCAAACCGCCAGAAATGGCAGTGTAAAAGATTTCAAAATTGCAATGCCGAACCTAAGAAAAATAAAAACTTAATTCCCCAGGTGAGGCTCGAACTCACAACCTCGGCATCACTCAGAAGTACTGTCTTATAAGTACCGCGCGCTAACCAATTGCGCCACTGGGGAACCCGTCAACATCTTGATTTCATTAGTAGAAACGTTCACTGGGAACAACAAGCGAATGCATACAAGCAATCCAAATAACAATTTCTCTTTCTGACTTTCGTAAAATGGACAAGATTTCGAACTAAAACACTACGAACTCTGCACAGTTTTCGAAAAAAGAAAAAATTAAATTCCTTTTACCACAGTGATGTTTGAAGTTCACCATGAAAAAACGAAGCTGAGGGCTCGTCCGGGATTTGAATCCGGGACCTCTCGCACCCTAAGCGAGAATCATACCCCTAAACCAACGAGCCACACTTTCAATCACGTCGGTTTCATTAACTTTCTTGATTATTTTTTGCTTTTCATACTTTTAGGGAGGACACAGTTTTGTTCTACAAATCAGTTCTAAGACTGCACCTGGAATACTGTTTTCCAGTTCGGAGACGAAATCTAAAGAAACTCATTCGTACTTTTACAATTGATATCTGCATATAACAGAACTCAAAGAGCATTCCAGACATTCCATTAAAAATTTCTAAAAATAATTTAAAAACGTGTACAATATGTAAATGCAGATCAGAAATATATAAATCCATATAAAATTTCACAACGGTAACGTTTTGATATGAAAAGTGAATTTTTTAAAAAATATTTCGCTTCAAAAACACTTTTGTTGCTATTTTCTATATACAGTGCAATCAAAATGGATAGCACCCAGGGTGGTCTTAAGAAAAAGAACGCCCCTGGCTAATAATATAATGCGTAATTATTGAACGCTCATTTACCAAGATGTTTACTTTAATAAGCATACTGTGGAGTTATATCCTCTTTGTTGCTTACTATTGCTTGCGGTGGCACCTGATATTCTTTCGTACAACAGCTGCCCTCCAGTGGAAAGGACCACAAGCTAACTGACTGCTTCTAAATTAACAGAGTTTTCCAGGAACAGAGGGATTCTTCCTTTCCCACATTCAATTCGAAACAATCCAATTTAACTACTTCACTTAAAACTTCCTATAACGTCTACGACGGGGGGGGGGTATCATAAAGTTCGTACCCTGACCTAGATAAAACATCTGTAGGAAGATGCTGGTTTTAATGTAAGTTGTCTACATATTCAAGAACTTGTGAAATTCCATTCCCGCAGGTACACCAGAGGTTGAGCCCGTAATCTGAATAAAGACGCCATGGTTGACAAAGTGGAGTAACGAGCAGTAATCAAGTTCCTGCATTTGCAGGGCAAGACAGCTCAGGAATTGACGAAGAAATCAAAGCTGTCTATGGGCAGAATTGCCCTTCCTATGACGCTGTAAAAAAGTGGAAATGGGAGTTCCAGTGCGGTCATACAAGTGTCTTTGACTAGCCAAGAGAAGAAAGGCCATCAATGTTCACAGATAGTTAGACTGTTGCAAAGATTTAGCAGCTGGCGGTGAGTGACAGACGTGTGACAATTCATTTCGTCGCAAATGCAATGGAAATTAGTTACTGGACTGCCCACAGCATTTTACATGATCATCTGCACATGTCTAAGATCTCTGCACGATGGGGTTCCAAGATTTCTGACTCCTTTGAAGAAGCAATATCGAATGCAGTGTTCTCGCCAACCATTGGATTTGTGTAATGTGGATGTTGAGAACTTTTTTGATGTGTTGGTGAAGAATGCTCGGTGTACCAGTATGATCCGGAGATTAAAGTCATGTGGAAACACTCCTCCTTCTCATCTCCCAAAAAGGCAAAGACCACTACATCTGCGAAGAAAGTGATGTTGTCCATGTTTCTTGGACAGAAAAGGGGTTAAACTGACAGATAACCTACCTCGTGATTCCACACGTACGGACAATACTACAGATATCTTTTGAAAAAGTTACATGATGCATTGAATTTCAAAAGTCTCGGAATGTTAACCAAAGGTGCCCGTCTTTTGTCAGACATTGCACCTACTCACACGGCCTTTGCTACAACCAAATTTATTGTCCAGTACGGCTTGGAACTACTGCAGCACCCACCCTATTCTTCTGACCTAACACCGTCTGAATTCGTGTTCTGATACATGAAGAAACCATTGCGTGGACAGCGCTTTGAATCGTCTCAGGATGTTATAAATAAAGTGGAATCGTGGTTTCACGCAAAAAGTGCGGACGTCTATTGTCAAGGCATTAAACAACTGATCTATAGATGGGAGAAATATGTTACTATCCATGAAGAGTACATAGAAAAGGATTAAAGTTGCTCTGAAGTTTTACCTTTGTAGGGCTATTATTTCTAGGTAAGGTTACGAACATTTTGATACCCTCTCGTACTCAGCAATTCTAGTGACGTTATTTCTTATGCCTTTTAATCATTGTATTATTCTACTTCCATAGCCAAGTGGTAAGAGTGAAAGTGCAGTAGTATACGCTCGTTGAATAGACTAAGCAACTGACTGCTAAATGCTGTTGGTCCATCTGCCAATCCGCACTGGACCAGCGTGTCAGATTATGGCCCATTTCTCTCAACATGAATTGCTGAGAAAGGCTTTCTGCTGCTTGTCCCTTATGGCTCTACTTCCGCATTCAATTGCTAATTTTTAAATTACTTCAACTTATCTATTAACGTAGGTATGGACACAATATACTCTCACCTCATAACCTCAGTTGCTTTGGCAAAGAAAAATTAAAATGTCATTCCCCAGGCGAGGCTTGAACTCACAACCTGGGCAGCACGCAGAAGTACTGTCTTATAAGAACCGAGCGCTAACCAATTGCTCTCGGTTCTTATAAGACATCAAGAAAAGAAGTCCTCGCAACCATTTCTCTCGGTAAGTTTCGTATAGTGGACATAAAACTTGGAACGAGAACTACTCTTTCTGTACAGTTTTCGAAAAAAAAAGGAAAGTTGAAATAAATGTTTTCCTTAAGCTCACTGTGGTATAAAGAAAGGGCTCGTCCGGGATTTGAACCCGGGACCTCTCGCACCCGAAGCGAGAATCATACCCCTAGACCAACGAGCCACACTTTTAAATCCTCTACGTGGGTCTCATTTGCGAAAGTTTATTTAGCAAATGAGACCCACGTAGGAATTAGGTCAAAGGCTTGTTTAATCTTTGAGTTATTCAAGTTCAAACAGCCTTCCAGACAAAAGGATAGATTACATTAAAATCACTAAAAATAATCATAAAAAGTAAAATATTTCTAAATATACTTCAAGGAGTACTACAAATATATAAATTCATTCAAAATGACTGTCATCTTTTTATCTTGATAGTTTTGTGATGTTTTTTGTTGTTAATGGTACTGTATTGGCAAAGAGGTAAGGTTATTATCCCATTGTATAAAACAATGGTTAGGCCACACCTTGAGTACTGCATACATGTCTGAGGCCTCATTTTAGGAAGGATGTATAGCTGCTGGAACGAGTACAGAGAACGACAAAGCCATCTGATTGAGATGTTTGAGGCTTTGAATGGAATGAGAAAGCTCAATGCTAATGGGATTCTTCCTCTTATTGAGACTACGCACATGAGGGAGCACAAATTCAAATTCAGGAAGGACGGTTTGCCTTTAGCTAGCTGATGGTTGATTGCTGGAACAAACTTCATCTGTTGTTGTGGGAGTTTGTAGCTTAAATAAATTCAAGGAAGATGTAGACGACATGAACTAGGTGACGTGGGTAATGTCGTTTTTTTTTTTTTTGTTTTGTTTTTCGGCTGATGTTATATAAGCTTGCTTTCTTGCATCATTTGCCACTACCAATGCCAATAATCAACAAAAGATGATGCATGAGTGTATTGTGACATTTCTTTAACTTCTGTACTTTCATTTTCAATTAAACCTGTTCAAATTTTCTTCGCTTCAATGGTGAAACCACTATGCTGTCAGATCCGTCACCAAATGAGGGCCCCAAAGAGTCAGCAGGCCTAAAGGTAGGTTTGATATGGTTATTAAATGTCAGGTGGGGGTTGCTCAGCAATCTGATGGAAGATTCCAGAATTTTTAGTTTCGTCACGCGTTAGACAAGTAATATAAAACAAATTCTTTTAATAAACCATGAAAAAAAACAAAACATTATTCAAAACAAGGATAAAAAACTCGGCTCGTAAGACCATTTAATTGTATGGACTAAATCCAAAGGTGAAGAAAGTCGTTGAAATTTGAAAATTAAACCTAAATTCAGTTCGTTTGGGTATGGGATTTATTTTCCTAATGAAATGCTTTGCTTTCGATGTTGTCATGGGCATTTATTATACATGGAATGTCTAGCTGGTTCCGATACAGAAGCTTAACTTGGTCCTGAATTTTCGTGTATTTCAGCACTACATAAACAGTCATTGAAGCCCTATAGAAGTATCTATCAATCCATTACTGAATATTCCATCGTTTACGCAAAAATTGCTCTCAATCTACAACTCAGTTCTTTCCATACGAGTTTTCCCTGCTTGATGGAATGAATACTCTGTGAGTCCACTGCTTAAGGTTCAAATGCCGACAAGCCCAAAAGATTTCAGACCAATCTCAACTTCTCCTACCCTCCTCAAACTCCTTGAAAAGGTACTCCTTCCACCATTAAACAAACAGCTGTTGCCACAGAAACCGAAACAGTTCCATTTCGCAGTCGCAAAAAGATCCACCATAACAAACCTCATGGCGGCAAAGACATCAATTCTTCAGGCTTTCGAAACTAAATCCGAATGCTTTTGACAACCTAGACATCACAGCCCTTCTCAGTCTTCTGCAATCCTTCTTCGGGATTAATGGCGACCTACTAGCTTTCCTCAACACTTTACAGAGGAGTAGAAGTGTCCACCTCACAATGAAGAAGACCCACTTTAGAAAGAAAATAAATGCAGGTGGTCTCACAAAGTGGCGTCCTGTCTGGACTCCTTTTCTCAGCCATTCTAATTCCTTTTAATGCGTCCCCGTGATGATACTCTAATATGAATGAAATACATTTAAATTCGTCTCGTCATTGATGGGATTCGAACTCAGGCCTTTTCCTTTCGCTGTAAGAGGACGTAGATGATCAGCAAGGAAAGTTATTATGCAAGAGTAGAAACAGATGCATGTTTACTTGCATGAACACCAATGCTAGGAGTATAGTTTATAAATTCGATGAGCTTCAAGTGCTAGTCAAGACATCAAAGGCAGATATTGTTGGGATATCAGAGACGTGGTGTCACACAGATATAAGCAGTGCAGAGTTGGAATTTGGGGAGTACAATGTGTACAGAAAGGGAGGAGGGGTTATGCTGTTAGTTAAGAAATACATAAAATCTAAGGAAGTGCATCCAATTGACGTCAGTGGACAATGCAATGTTGAGTCTGTTCGGTGTGACATAAGCACTGGCAAAGGAAAAATGAGAGTAGGTGTGTGTTTTAGGCCTAATGACTCTGATGAGTATAATGAGCAATTGTGCAGAGAAATAGAGTGGGTCAGTAAATCAGAGTGTTTTATAATGGGGAATTTTAATTTCCCAGAGATTGACTGGAATTTGTGGGTTGGTCACTCACACACTAGCAGGGTTTTTGTGGATTTATTGGATGATTGTTTTCTAAATCAGCATGTTCGGGAGGCAACTGGAGGGAGTAATACTCTTGATTTGATTATCAGTAGTGATTCTTCATGAATTAAGAATCTGAAGATAAAGATAGGTGGCAGTGATCACAGTGTGCTCAAGTGAGATTTACTCAAAGAGGTAACTACCATCAGGGGTAAAGGGAAGGGTTTTTGCTTTCGTAAAGGTGACTAGGGTGGTAGTAGTAGTAGTAGTAGTAGTAGTAGTAGTGGCACATGATGCAAGAAAGCAAGTGTAGGAGCTTATGCAGCATCAGCCAAAAAAAAAAAAAAAAAAAAAAAAAAAAATCACACCATTCCCTCCAAATGCCTGTCCAGTTCCTCCTTAAATTTATTTAACCTATCAACTTCTACAACGACAGATGGAAGTTTGTTCCAGCAATTAACCACCCGCTGGCTAAAGGCAAATTTCCACACATCTATTCTACATCTGTCCTTTCTTAATTTGAATTTATGCCCCCTTAGGTTCGTAATCTGAACAAGTGGAAGGATCCCATCAGAATTCAGCGTGCTCAACCCATTCAAGACCTTATACACCTCAATCAGATCACCGCGCAGGTGTCTAGTCTCCAGCCACTGCAATTTGCAGAACTTAAGCCTCTCTTGGTAAGAGGATCCCTTCATTCCTCTCACGAATCTTGTTGCCCTTCTCTGTACACGCTCAAGCAAATCTACATCCTTCCTAAAATGAGGCCTCCAGACCTGTACGCAGTACTCAAGGCGTGGCCTGACCATTGCCTTATACAGAGGGACAATCACCTCCTTTTCCCTGCTAGCAAAATTCCTATATATCATTGACAAAACCCCATGACCCGCCCTAGCAGCCTGTCTGCACTGCTCAGAAAACTTCATATCTGACTGCACAATTACTCCCAGGTCTTTTTCATTTTCTACCACCTTACGTGTAGTACCACACAGTTGGTACGTTTCTCTGGGGTTATTTCTACCCATATGCAGTACTTTGCATTTGTCAAGGTTGAACTTCAGTTGCCACTTCTTAGCCCATCTGCCCAAATTATCTAGATCCTGTTGCAGTAGCACACTGCCATTACTGTCATTAACAACCCTGCCAACCTTTGTGTCATCTGCAAACTTCGACATTAAGCCTGATATACCTTCATCAATATCATTGATAAATACACAAAAACAACAGTGGACCCAACACCGAACCCTGTGGGACTCCACTAATAACATTAGTCCACGAAGAGCAGCACCCATTGATTACCACCCTCTGTCTTCTCCCACTTAACCATCCTTTTATCCATTGTAGCAACTTACCCTTAATACCATTCTGCTCCAATTTGTACAGTAGTCTTCCATGCGCAACAGTGTCAAAAGCTTTCCTGAAATCCAAGTATATGATATCAAAATTATTTTTTGCATCCAGTTCCTTTGTGACCACATCATAATAACCAATCAAATTTGTCAGACAAGACTTTCCCTTAACAAACCCATGCTGTGTTTGAGTTATCGCTGCAGTCTTGTCTAGATGATCCTGCAATGCATCTTTAACCAGCGACTCCATTATTTTACCCGGAACAGAAGTTAAACTAACTGGTCTGTAATTACTCGTGTCACCCTTCGATCCACCTTTGTGAATTGGGGACACATTTGCACATCTCCAGTCCGTGGGAACCTCCCCTGAGTCCAAGGATGCTCTCATAATTATGGCTAAGGGTTTGCTTAGTTGCTTTGCCGCCTCCTTTAAAATAACTGGATAGATCCCATCCACCCCAGGTGCCTTTCGTATGTTTAACTTCAACAATTTCTCCTCCACTTTGCTCTCAGTTATTACAAAATCATTAAGCACACTGCTACAATTTGATAACCTTCTTCCATTTTCAAATTGTAATAATTCCTCACGTGTGAATGTAGATGCAAAATACTCATTCAGTTTGTTTGCTATCTGAGCAGGATCATCAACAGTCGAACCATCGATGTCAAGTGGTCCAATCATATTCATCCCCTTCCTTTTAGAGTTTATATAAGTAAAGAAATCCTTGCTGTTTTTCTTAGCATCTTTTGCCAAAGATTTCTCGTAATCCGCCTTTGCCTGCCGAACCTCCTTTGTGACCTGATTACAGACTAGCTTATATCTGCTACAGGCTTCTGCGTCGCCTGATAATTTATATGCATCCCATGCATTTTTCTTCTCTGTCACGAGTCTCATTAGTTCATTTGATAACCATTTAGGCCTAAACCTTGAACGATATTTCTTAATCGGTATATAAAGTCTAGTCGCTTCCACGATTAATTCTTTGAATGCTTCCCACTTAGAATTTACTGTTTGTAACATCGTCAGTTGATCCCACTGTACAGAATTTAAAAACTGTCTGAGACCACTGTACTCCCCTTTACGGAAGCAAAAACCCTTTCCTTTACCCCTGACGGTAGTTACCTCTTTGAGTAAATCCCACTTCAGCACACTGTGATCACTGCCACCTAGTGGTTCCTTTATCTGCAAATTCTTAATACACGAATGATCACTGCTCATAACCAGATCAAGAGTGTTACTTTCTCTGGTTGCCTCTCGAACATGCTGCTGCAGAAAACAATCATCCAATAACTCCACAAAAGTCTGACTAGTGTGTGAGTGCCCAACCCACAAGTTCCAGTCAATATCTGGGAAGTTAAAATCCCCCATTATAAGACATTCTGATTTACTGGCCCACTCTATTTCTCTGTACAATTGTTCATTGTACTCATTCAAGTCATTAGGCCTATAACACACTCCTCCTCTTATTTTTCCTTTCGCAGTGCTTATCTCACACCAAACTGACTCAACAGAGCACTGTTCATCTATATTAACTGGGTGCACTTCCTTTGATTTTATGTTTTTCTTAATTAACAGCATAACACCCCCTCCCTTTCTGTCCTGTCTATCCTTTCTGTACACATTGTACTCCCCAAATTCCAGTTCTGCATTCCTTATATCTTTGTGACACCACGTCTCTGCTATCCCAACAATATCCGCCTTTGATGTCTTGACCAACACTTCAAATTCATCAAATTTATTTACTATACTTCTAGCATTGGTATACATGCAAGCATACATGCTCCTATGCCTATTCCCTGTTACCCTAACACATCCCATATACCCAACTATTCCATGATGACTGCCATCCGTCCCTGAAACCCCCAACACCCCTCGCTCCAGGTCGCTTCTTATTCTAATAGAAGTTGTGCAAGAATCACCTTCACCTCTGCCTGCGGTTACTGTTAAACTATTAGTCTTTGTATCCCCCCAAACTAGCAGTTTTCCGACCCACCTAACACTGCCTCGATAGCATCAGCAAATATTCTTGCACCCTTTCTATTTAAGTGTATCCCATCCCTGTAGAAGCAATCTCTCCTGTTAACAAGTACAGTCCAGGCTGAAAAAAATTCTACCCCTTGAGCCTTGCACAATCTTTCCAGGGCCGAATTGATCGACAAGGCTCTCATCATGTACTCCCTCCTATCGTGTCTGGGCAGAATTGCAGACACTTTCAAATTCAACCCTATTTCACGGCTTTTTTTCAACAGTGACCTGTACTTGTTGAGTAATTCCGCCGGTCTCCTACTCTTGATATCATTAGCACCAACGTGTACAACTATATCACCTTTTGTGCCCTTGAAAGATGATATCCGCTCTACAACGTCATCAACCTTTGCCCCTGGCAGACATACCCTGGTCCTGTTCCACCTATCCTTTTTACAAAATATATTCCCCGTCTCCCTGACAATAGAGTCACCAACAATAACTAGTTCCTTTGGGACCAGCGCATTCTGCTTTGGAGATTGCCGCCGTGTTGCCCGATGCCCAGGAGTGAGCTCGGGCAACATTTAAATTCTATACGGTGGATCAACTGATGATGTTACCAACAGCAAATTCAAAATGGGAAGCATTCAAAGAATTAATCTTGGAAGCTACTAGGCTTTTCATACTAACAAAGAAATATTGTTCAAGATTTAGGCCTAAATTGATGTCAGATGAAGTAATTAGACATGTGATAGAGAAGAAAAATGCATTGGACACATATAAATTAACACGTGACACAGAAGCCTATGATAGATATAAGCTGGTCTGTAACCAAGCTACAAAGGGGGTTAGGCAGGCGAAGGCAGAAGAACTCTTTGGCAAAGGATGCAAAGAAAAACAGCAAAGATTTCTTTACTTATGTAAACTCTACAAGAAAGGGGATGAATCAGATTGGTCGACTTGATATTAATGGCTCAACTGTTAATGATCCTGCTCAGATAGCTAACAAACTAAATGAATATTTTGCATCTACATTCACACATGAGGAGTTATTCAACAAAGGTGTATTCAACTCTGGCAGTAAGCTAGATAATCTTGTAATAACTGAGAGTAAAGTGGAGGAGAAATTGTGGAAGATAAATATAAGAAAGCCACCTGGGGTGGACGGAATCTATCCAGTTATATTAAAGCAGGCTGCAAAGGAAGTAAACAAACCCTTAGCCATAATTATGAGAGCTTCTTTGGACTCAGGGGAGGTACCCATGGACTGGAGATATGCTAATGTGACCCCAATTCACAAAGGAGGATCAAAGGGAGACACGAGTAATTACAGACCTGTTAGTTTAACTTCTGTTCCAGGGAAATTAATGGAGGAACTGGTTAAAGAAGCATTGCAGGATCATCTAGACAAGACTTCAGTTATAGCTTGGACACAGCATGGGTTTTTTAAGGGAACGTTTTGTCTGACTAATTTGATTGGATACTATGATGCAGTCACAAAGGAACTGGATGCAAAGAATAACTTTGATATCATATATTTGGATCTTAGAAAAGCCTTTGATACTGTTACACATGGAAGACTGCTGAACAAATTGGAGCAGTGTGGCATTGGAGGCAAATTGCTGCTATGGATAAAGGGATGGTTGAGTGGGAGAAGACAGACAGTGGTAATCAATGGACGCTGATCTTCGTGGACTAATGTTATTAGTGGGGTCCCTCAGGGTTAAGTGTTGGTTCCATTATTGTTTTCTGTATTTATAAATGATATTGATGATGGTATATCAAGCTTAATGTCCAAGTTTGCAGACGATACGAAGTTTGACAGGGTTGTTATTGACACTAATGACAGTACACTGCTGCAACAGGATCTAGAAAAGTTGAGAAGATGGGCTGAGAGATGGCAAATGAAGTTTAACATTGACAAATGTAAAGTACTACATATGGGAAACAGCAACCCCAGAGTAACGTATCAACTCTGTGGTACCACACTGACAGTAGTAGAAAATGAAAAGGATCTGGGGGTAATTGTGCAGGCAGATATGAAGTTTTCTGAGCAGTGCAGACCGTCTGCAAGAGTAGCCCATGGTGTCTTGTCAATGATATACAGGACGTTTTCTAGCAAGGATAAGGAGGTTATTATCCCCTTGTATAAGGCAATAGTCATACCACACCTTGAGTACTGTATACAGGTCTGGCGGCCTCATTTCAAGAAGGATGTAGAGCTGCTGGAACGAGTACAGAGAAGGGCAACAAGATTAGTGAACAGAACAAAGGGTTGCTTTTACGAAGAAAGGCTTAAGTTTTGCAAATTATAGTGTCTGGAGACTGGACACCTGCGAGGTGATCTGATAAAGGTGTATAAAGTCTTGAATGGTTTGGGCATGCTCAATGCTGATGGGATTCTTACTCTTGCTCAGAATAATCGTCTGAGAGGTCATAAATTCAAATTGAGGTTGTAGGATAGATGTTCAGAAGTTTACCTTTAGCTTGCGGGTGGTTGATTGCTGGAACAAACTTTCATCTGTCATTGTAGAAGTTGATAGCTTAAATTGATTCAAGGCAGAACTTGACAAACATTTGGAGCCAGGGTATGGGTGAAATTTTTTTTTTTTTTTTGGCTGATGCTATATAAGCTTGCTTCCTTGCATCATGTGCCCTTGCTAATGCTACAGATTTTTTGCGCTAAAGGAAGAAGAAGAATCCCTTAATGGAAGAATGAGTAAATCTAAATCCTCACATAAAGCATTTTCAGAACATAATTGGACCGTTTTTATCCAATTTAAAATTACAGAGGAGAGAGAATGTTAGATGTCTAAATTAAGTGAAATACTAATGAAATAGATTAATGGAATTAGTTAAGTTCTAAGTTCTATGTGCCATAAAAGAATTTTGGTTGAATATTATGCAAAGAGAAAAATATTTGTTAGTAATAGTAAGTTTGCTATAAGAGTACCATAAATTATTAATTAATGGAAGACGCCCTGAGGATGGGCATGATTGAAATACACTTTGCTGCCACTTTATTAGGTACGCGTGCCAAGTAGCGTGTTGAGACTCCTTTAGCCTTGAAAACAGCGTGAATTCGTGTAGAATTCGATTTGAACAAAATGTTGAAAACTTTGTGCGGGAATGGAGTACCATGCAGACATGAGTGTGTCACGCAGTTCCTTGAGATTCGACGGAGGTGTATTGAACTGCAGTGAACAGCCCTTTCCAGCTCATCCGAAAGATGTTCAATTGGATTGAGATCTACGGACTGAGCGGGTCACTGCAGGAAAGAAAAGTCATTGTTATGTTCTTGGAACTATTCCATAGTGATTCGGGCTTTGTGCACCGGCGCATTATCCTGCTGGAAGTAACAATCTGACTGAGGATAAACTGTCCACATGAACGGATGCACTTGGTCAACAACGATGTTTAGGTACTATGTGGCATTCAGACGTGAATCTATGGATATCAATGGACCTAATGTGTGCCTAGAAAACATTCCCCACACCATAACACTGCCCCCACCACTTTGCACAGTAGTCGTCAAACATGATGGGTACATGGATTCATGTTGTTTTCGCCAAATTCTGAGCATTCCATCAACATGATGCACCAGGAACTTCGACTCGTCAGATCAAGCAACTATTTTCCCAACCCCGATAGTCCAGTGCTGGTGTTGCTGTGCCCACGGGAGGCGTGCTCTCTTGTTCTTCATAGATAACAACTGTACGCGATGTGGCCGTCGGCTGTTGTAGCCCATTCGCGACAAAGTGCGACTAGTGGTCCGTTGCGATATTTTGTTCTGCGCATCAAGGTTGTATTCTGACGTGATGTGCAACACTGTGGCCCGCCTGTTTGCTTGCAGAATTCTAACCATCCTCCACTGACCTCTCTCATCAAAAAGCAA
Organism: Mastigoproctus giganteus; assembly: GCF_048544385.1. Lineage (NCBI taxonomy): Eukaryota > Metazoa > Arthropoda > Arachnida > Uropygi > Thelyphonidae > Mastigoproctus > Mastigoproctus giganteus. The sequence goes on from NC_143580.1 coordinate 13,346,355, forward strand.
TTTTTTTACACAGGAGTGCTGTTGAGAGGATGTTTTCTGTTCGTGCACCATTCTCGATATATCCTTGAAACTGTGGTGCGTAAAAAGTTCAGGAGAACTGCCGTTTCAGAGCTGCTTTGTCCAGCACGTCTAGCACCTACTACCATGCCTCATTCGAAGTCCGTTAGATCACTCCTTTTGCCCCTTCTTGCTACGGTTTGTACGCTTAACTGATACTAAAAAGGTTGTTCTGCTGCATTTATATCCACAACTGTGGTCATTTGTGTGCACAGCAGGGGTGTACCTAATAAAGCGGCAGCATAGTGTATATTAAAAATTTCAGTTGCTGCGTAGTATAAATAAGAGATGTATTGGTGGATTTAATAGTTACTTCTATTTAATTGAAGTAACTATTAAAATAACTATAAGTAACTAGTTAAGCACAGAATTTTTTTAAGAACCAAAGTTGATTTATTTTGCTCGTTTATGTTATTGGAACCGAAGTTGTATTATTATACTTATTTCTTTTTCAAAAAAACAAACAGAGTTATAGTAGTGTAGGGGGTAGAGTACAGTACCAGAAACAATATAAAACCATCACAAAGCTAAGATAAAAAGGTAGCAATTATAAATTAAATCAAATTATTTTATTATTGATGTATTTGATACGTTAAATTTGAGAAAACCTATACATCAAGCAGTGCTTTTAATTTTATAAGCTCCAATTTTTTGATTTCTTCCAGTAATTGCAAAGTACATCAATTGCGCATGTCAGAAAGCTACCGTTTTAAAATTTTGAATGAATTTATATATTTAGAAATATTGTACATGTTTTTTATTATTTTTAGGGATTTTAATGTAATCTCTATAATAATTTGCTTATGTCACTCCGGTCTTCTCTTTGAACTTGAATAAATCAAAAAATAAACAAGCATTGAATAGGTTTTACAATTGGTTTTATTCAGCAGTAAATCAAAGGGAAGAGAGGTAGGAAATTCCAAAAAAATTGATTTTCAAATCCAGAGATTTGATTTAGCTCCCTCTGAAACTAACTTGCCATTTACTTTCATTTCTTAGCTTTTGTCATCACAATCAACAAATCTCTGAATCACACTTTCACCAAAGTTGCCGTTTTTATTTATGGACAAGTTTATTTAGCCAATGAGACCCACGTACAGTATCTGAAATCGTGGCTCGTTGGTCTAGGGGTATGATTCTCGCTTCGGATGCGAGAGGTCCCGGGTTCAAATCCCGGACGAGCCCTTTCTTTCTTTATACCAGTGAGCTTAAAGAAAACATTTATTTAAACTTTTCTTCTTTCGAAAACTGCACAGAAAGCGCAGTTTTCCTTCAAAGTTTTATGTCCACTATAGGAAACTTACCGAAAGAAATGGTTGAGGACTGTTTGTATGTATTCACCTCTTGTTTCGTATTCAAATTTCTAGGAATGAGATCAACCGTCCTCAGTGGCTCAATTGGTTAGCGTTCGGTACTTATAAGACAGTACTTCTGAAACCGGCCTACGTAGCTGAGTGGATAAGAGCGGGAGTGCAATAGCACACGCTCTTTGAGTAGACCGGGATTCAAGCCCTTGACTGCTAAATATGGTCGATCTGGCACCTGTAATGGACCAGCGTGGCAGATTATGGTCCATTTCCCTCAGCATGAATCGTTGAGAAGGCTTCCATCCTGCAGTGGGTTGATAATGGCTGCAGTTTACCTTTTTTTTTTTTTTTTTTTACTTCTGCGTGCTGCCCAGGTTGTGAGTTCGAGCCTCACTGGTGAATGACATTTTCATTTTTCTTAGGTTTGCCGTTGCGATTTAGAAATCCGTTACTCTGCCAAAGAAATTGAGGTTATGAGGTGAGAGTATATTGTGTCCGCACCTGCGTTAATAGAGAAGTTGAAGTATTATAAAAATTAGCATTTGAATGCGGAAGTAGAGAAATAAGGGTCAAGCAGCAGCCATTATTAATCCACTGCAGGATGGAAGCCTCCTCAACAATTTATTTCGAGGAAATGTGCCATAATCTGCCACACTGCTCCAGTGCGGATTGGCAGATGGACCAACAGTATTTAGCAGTCAGGTGCTTGAATCCTGGTCCTATGTACTCTCCTACGTACTCTCCTATGTATTTTCTATGTACTCTCCATGGATAGTCACACATTTCTCCCATCTATAGATCATTTGTTTAATTCCTTGATCATAGACGTCTGCAATTTTTGCCTGAAACCACGATCCCACTTCATTGATGACTTCCTGAGACGAATCAAAGCGCCGTCCACGCAATGATTTCTTCATGTCTCGAAACACGAAGTCTGATGGTGATAGGTCAAAAGAATAGAGTGGGTGCTGCAGTAGTTCGGAGCCGTACTGGGCGATAAATTTGGTGATCGCAAAGGCCGTGTGAGTCGCTGCATTATCTGACAGAAGACGGGCACCTTTGGTTAACATTCCAAGCCTTTTCAACTTCAATGCATCACGTAACTTTTTTAAAAGATATCTGTAGTATTCTCCGTATGTGTGGAACCTCGAGGTAGGTAATCTGTCAGGAAAACTTCTTTTCTGTCCAAAAACACGGACATCACCTTCTTCGCAGATGGAATGGTCTTTGCCTTTTTGGGAGGTGAGGAGGAGGCATGTTTCCACTGCTTTGACATGTCTTTAAGCTCTGGATAATACTGGTACACCCAGCATTCCTCACCAACACAACAAAAATGTTCTCGACATCCACATTACACAAATCCAACGGTAAGCGAGAACATTGCATTCGGTAGTGCTTCTTCAAAGTAGTGAGCAATCTTTGAACCCCATCGTGCAGAGATCTTAGACATGTGCAGATGGTCACGTAAAATAAGTTACTTCGGTTGTTTTTTACTAGGCTGTTGCATGTTTTTAGGCTCCTGTTCAATGAATAGTTTAAAGGATTATGCTCAATTTCTTGTTAAGTTTTTGGTATCCAGTGAATCAGATTTTGATGTGCTTTTTCCTGAGGCAAGTTGTACTCACTAAATAATCAGGTAAATAACTTTATTCTCAATTTAAAATCTTGAATACATATCTTGTTTTGTTTAGCCAAGCATTATAGCCACCGGAATGCTATCCAGCACAAGGTCACATTGTCCAGTATTCTAGAGATCACCACCTCCCTTTAATCAGGTCAACCGGCAGGTGGTCTGTATTCGTTGTCTCACTGCAGTGGAGAATGACTACCCGCTGGGGCACTTAAAAAAGGGAAAGTCGTGCTAATGCTAAATATTACTGAACACAAACACGTCCTCATACAGTAGAAAGTGCTTTTATTGCCTAGCAGTCGAACACTTTAAAAAAAAGTAACATTAGAAACTCAATAGAATTTGCAGTAATTTTTATAATAAATAAGAAAAAAAAAGGCAGAAACCTTCTGCCCCAAATGTAGCGCTACTTTAAACATCTGTTCTTTGCCAAGTTCTCCCTATTTTAATAATCATTACGCCTGGTCATGCAACCCAACAAACTTGTGATTGCTGAGGAAAAAATATTAAAGTTTTGTGATCTGTAATGGCCTCTGCAAAAGAACCCTGGGGGAGTGCTGTTCTGGAAGATCTACGATTCCTTCTTCTAAACTGGAGGTGTGGTAGAAAAGACAGGTTTGTGTCCAGTACAACTCCTAGATTTGAGTTGCGTGGTGAGTTTCAAGTTGGTTACTCCAATCTTGATTAGTGGTGGTCTTCGTAGTTACAATTTGCCCTTCAAGAGGATTGTACTGGTTTTTGCAGAAGAGATTTTTAAAAAATGGGTCGAAGCCCATTCCTGGAGTTTTGTTAGTGCTGGGTTTGCGGTAGCCTCAAGTTGCACTCTAGAGTCACCCATTATCGCGATGATGAGATCGTCCGCGAAGGCCTGGGAGCGGGCTTCATCCCAATCGAGGGTTAAGAATTCATCCATGACCATGTTCCACAGGAGCGGTCCCAGAACTGAGCCCTGGGGGCAGCCCCTGCAAAGAGGTCTAGTGAGGCTTCTATATGGTGTTTTCACTGTGATTTTCCTTCCAGAGAGGTAGAACTTCATGATGTTATATAGGTTTCCAGGTATGGATGCCATCTGAGTCTTGCGAGGACCCTCGGCCACCAGACGGTGTCGAAAGCCCCCGCAAAGTCAATAGATATCACTAAGAGGTATTTCTTCTAGCGAGTCAGCACAGCGTCAGTGAGGCTTTTGAGCGCCTCGATTGTCGAGGTTCCAGGTTTGAAGCCATCATCTCTTTTATAATGAGTAGTGAACTTTCTTCTCACAGCTGTTATTGATTTAAACTCTGCAAACCAAAGCGCGCAGTTAACGTTTTCTTCAAATGTCGTCATTTGGGCTCAAATAAAAGAGAAATTGATTAAAAAAAAAAAAAAATATATATATATATATATATATATATATAAATACAACAAAAGAAACATTAGATTTACATGGATGAAATGATTATATAAAAACTTTAAGACTTGAACTTTCATATAATTTTTACTGAATGGTTCTATCATTTGTATAACTTTAGTTATTAAAATTTAAAACCGGTGCAGGACTTTATGACCACCCTGCATTTGAATACAAAATTTGCTTTAGTAACATTTTTAATTAAATGCTTTTTTCTTACATTAACTACGAGATAACAAACCAAGAATACCACCAAGACGGTGGTATTGTTTTTTCTCTTTTTTCTTCATATATTTATTTTATGTGTTATTTATTTTATTATTTTATTTTATTTATTTGTTTATTCTTTGGTATTTTGTAGGACAGCAGTAAAACAGTATAAAATATTTTAAAATATATTTTTAGCAATTTTCATAGAGGGCGCTAGAATGAGTACAAAAATGCATTGTATTATTCGCTGATTAATTATGTCATTGATTTGTATTATTCGGAAATATTTTGAAGTTTATTTTGTTATTATAGTTTTATTTTATTTTGTTATTGTAGTTTTATTTTATCAGTTTTATTTGAGTTTTGTAGCATGTTTTTCTCTGCTCCACAGCAGAATGGTATGCAAAGTAAAATGGCTAATCATGTGTTACTTGAAGACCAAAAACATAGTGAATTATGTTTTGTTCTTGAAATACATCCTATTGTAAGTGCTGCAAATATATCATTGCGTTATGTTGATTTTTCTGGTGCTGTTGATAGAGCTGAAATTATTGTTTGCGAAACCTCTATTGTTTTTAAAGCTTTCGCAAGCGAAAAACTTGTATCTGCAACCAAATATGTTGCAGTAGGAGAATTTAAATTTTATCCTCCATCATCTTCAGGCTTGACAGGTTTTAATTACAATTCTAGTGTGGAAGAAAATGACGTAAGTAAAGTGCTTCATGCTAGCCTTATTTCAGAAGAATCTCTCAAAACAGATTCCTCTGATAAGAGAACTATTTTAGAATTGACATTTCGTGTCCAATTGAGAAAACACGGCGACTTCACATCTGATGACACACAAGATTTGATAAGTGAATATAGTTGTGTGGATGAACTCCTAAATTCAAATTTAGCAAGGAAGCTGGGATTTAATAGTGATAAATTAAATATAGAAGCAAACATACCATATAATTTATATTGTAGCTGTTGTAATAAAAAGCTGTCCAAAGATTTATGCACCTTTCGAAAAATCAGTGATATGCCTTCAAGCAGCTGGGAGGATGTAGCAGCTGACTGGTTTTGTCATAATCACGATAATGTAGTGCCAAATCTTGATCCTAATAAGGACACGATTCTAGTTAGTGGACTTCATTTACACTTAAATAAAGAATGGCTAGAGGATTTGGCTGTTAGCTCAAATGATGGAAATATTAGGTGTAAAACCTGCCATCTTTATATAGGAGAAGTACAGTCTTCATCTAAAAAGAACAAGACCTCAAATGTCATTTGCTTCCTGAAGAATCAGGTGTTATTCATTCCTGAAAATAAATCATTAGATACACTTTCAGTCAGAAATCCAAGAAGCGGCATGTATATGAATTTATTGATGAGGCTAATACAACAGAACCTTAATAAAACCCTTATCTGCAAGCTCTGTTTGGAATCCAAGGTATGTGCAGTTATGTTTATTTAATTTGTTTAATTTAAAATTAACTTTTTAAATTGAGTTATTATTTTGCCTTTAACCCAATTGGTGAATTTTGAGAAAGGAACATGACCTTGTTTATGTACAATAACAGCAGTGGAAGTGAGGACTTTGCATGTCCCCAGTTCCAATGTTTGAACTACAGGGGACAGTAATGGAACATGGACTTTGCATGCCCCCTTTTTTTTTTTTGGTAGTTGTTGGTGCATCAGCTTCTGTGACCATAATGCACCTCCCAAGGTTTTTTTTTGCAGTACTGTGATCCAAGCCCGAGGCGGGATTCGAACCCGCGACCTTTGGGTTGGCACTTTACCCACCCGGTAGGCACTTTACCCACCCGGTAGGCACTTTACCCACCCGGCTAGCCCAGTCGGCACATGTCCCCTGTAGTTCACGGCACATGTAAAGCAGAGGAGAAGGGTGAGAATAAGGAAGAGTAAGCTTTTTTCAACTACTGGAATGCCCAGTGATCCACCATAAAATTATGAGAATATACCTTTAATGGCTAAACTTCAGAACAGGGTGTGCACTCTCTGTGAAAAAGGTTACGTTATGTTAATTCACTAATTCAGGACAGATCCAAGCAATTGATAATTAGTAATTATTAATGATTAGCACTCCTTAGGCTATGCTACGCCACTAATTCGAGACAGATTCAAGCAATTAATGATAGTTTGGAGTGTCCGCCCTGATCTGAATTTTACCCCTTTAATTTGAATTAAAGGTATCTGTGAAACAATTCAAGAATTTTTGATTTGTTTTATTTTAACTTGGATATTACATTTTATAATATTTCATTTAATACAAATTATGAATGGGTTCTGTGTGAAAAGCTAGTTTATTAGTTCGTTTTTCAGAACCCACTTTAACTAGTGGTTTGATCCTCGTATTAGCCCACAATAACCTATTTAATATTTAATGCCACAGTTATGTTCTGTTTATACTCCAGCACAGCTGCATTGAGATCAGAGTTTGCACACCATTTGACAAGAATATTATCATCAACTATAATTTATGATCATGTGGATTTGACCCAGACATGCCCACTCTGTTTCCATGGTGACAACTCAGCTTTAACCACTTGGATAATTAGCTGTGAAATGGGTGGACTCAGTCTTGTGGTGCACATATTTGCATCTACATTACCCATATTTTGATAGTCTCAGTGCATTTACAGTTTCATTATAATTATTTTTTTTTTGGCTTTGACCTTGATCAATGACTTGAGTCATCACCCTCAACCTTAACCCCCATCAAACACCTTTGGGATTGACTAGAACATAGTGTTCAAGCCATGTCAACACATCTGCAATCAGTAGAATAATATTTGAAGGAGAAATGGAATAAAATCTTCCTGTTATGAAAAATTGGAGTCTGTCAGCATGAATAATTATGACTGAAGAGGTGGGCAAACACGTCATTAAATATTGTATTGATAAAAGTTTATTTAAAACGAGGATCGTGCAAGTTTTTGCAATATCCTCCATGACTTTCTAGTGTTTTTGCCATGTTATTTGCTTAGTTCAATTCTGTTCAATTCTTATTTATGACTTGAGGAATTTTAAAAGTCCACTTCAGTCGGGGCTGTAGTTAACTCAGGCAGGGCAGTAGGGTTTCGTCTGTGATATATTCTGGATTTTTTCAGTCTGCACAACATGCAGGTCTGCCTGTGAACACACACACATCTACAAACATAATATACAATGGTAAAATATGGTCTGAGTTGCTAATGCACCTAAAATCCTACAGAAATAACAACTTTTCTCTTCATAGTGTATATTGTGTGTATTTGTAATTGATGTTTCATAAGTCAAGGTGATGGAATGCTATTAACAATTGCCAAGCCACTGATTCATCTAGGGGTAACAGGTGACTTAAAGCAGGGTGTGTTTTGTAACAATGGGTTGAAAATCCAAACCTCAACATTTGTATATACAGCATATGTAACATTTGTGTAACATTACTATTGATCAATTTTTAACACTGTGTTGGTCCATACCAGGATTTTGTTTTAGTTTCACTAATTCTTTTATCTCATATTTTTATTTATTGTTTCAAGAATTTTGTTCCTTTTTAAGCCCATTGGCTTAAATATGCCTAATGTTCCTATTGTCTTCAGCATGTCCATTCGTCCACCATCAGCGTGTTACAACTCAATTATTAGTGGATATATTTTCATCAAATTTTAATATTTGAACCTTTTTAAAAGGGTTGATTCAATTAAAAAGCAGTGCAATTTAATGAAATTCGACCTCAAATTTCATTAGAATTGGACTGATAGAAATCTAGCAATTATTATTCCACCCCCCCCCCCCAAACTCATCTTCCACTGGATGGATTTTTGTTAAATTTTATATTTTGGGCATTGTTGAAAAATTTATTGAATCATCCCAAATTTCATTAAAATCAGACCAGTAGAAATCCAATCAGCAATTATTTATTTCTGTCTATCTGTCTAGGCTAATGGGGGAAACCACGAGACTGCCATGAAACAAACACATTTTGTTTGTCTGTCTGCATGTAGTAATTCAGCTCTCTCATTGGATGGATTTTCTTGAAAGTTTTATACTTTCCTCTTTTAGAGTGATTTGTCATTCCCTTCCAAATTTCATTAAAATCAAACCAATAGAAATCCAGAAATGATTATTTTTCTTATGTCATGTTGGCTATCCATATATAGTTTATTGTCGCTTCAGCACTGGATATTATGTTTTTTGCCATGCCATGGTTGGATAAATGAATGAGTAATGTGGAGGATGTGCAGAACAATTTTTTCATTCATTCATAAGTCCTTGCTTTTTTTTTTTTTTTTTTTGTTACATGTCATGATTTGCTAACATACCTGAAATGCACTGTGTATTTAAACTATATTGTTTTCTTTCATTTCAGTATTCACAATATTTTGAATAATGAAGTTGCCTATCACTGCCACTTAACAAATTAAAATTTTGCATCTGTCACTCACTCTATCATCGCATTCACTGAAAAAATGAAAAAAAAAAAAAAAAAACCCAAAAACCCAAATCAGCGTTTCCCAAACTGGGGGTTCACAAAACATTGAGAAGGGCTATCGAATAATGTGTGTTTTTATACAGGGTTATTCAAAATGAAGTCCGGGGTTTCAGAAATTTTTTTTTGGGAAAGCGCATGTGTCATAATCATTTGTAGCCATCTCGAAAGAACACATAATATCTCAAGTTTCGTTCCCACGCTCACGATGTTCAGTATGCTGCATGGCTAACCACCAGATGACGTTGGACGCATACCACCGTGCAGTCGTTCGCTTGCCTGTGATGCTAGTTCTGCTCTGTTGCGACATGGCTTCGGAATGTAATGAGAAAGCTTTTACTGTGTTGGAGTTTTGTGTAAGTAAATCTCTATTACCATTGTAATAGAGATTTACTTTGAGAGATTTAGCAACACCACTTTGCTGACAGAGTGATTTTTTCTGATGAATCGACCTTCCATTTGTCGGGGAAAGTGAATAAGCAGAATGGGCGATTTCACTAAAGGCTCTCATATTGAACATTTATGAGGTATGTAAAAAAACTTCATTACTATACTTGCATTCTGTAAATATTTTTTTCTTCCTATGTCTGCTCGTGTGTACAGGAATTGTTTGAAACCCCGGACTTCATTTTGAATAACCCTGTATATGTATATAGGATCTGCAGATCTCAGTAGTTTGGGAGCCACTGTCCTAGATCACCAATCATTAAAATCCTATATGATCATTCTTATTTTATTTTATTAAAGTTTATGTAATGAGTCATTTTATGACAAACTAAATGAACTGGAAAAGTTACTAATTTTTAGTAATTTGAATGTATACAAAAGAAGTACAATTTTGTCTCTTACACCTGTCCTTTCTTGGTTATCATTAATTTAAAAAAACCTTCAGTCATGAATTTTAAATAATTCTCATCCTGTTTTTTGTCTTTCACAGAGTGATGTGTCACCCGGAATGTCTCTTCTGCTTTGGGTGATGGATAGAAATCTTCAGCGATTTTACTGCGAATTCCCTATCTCAGAAGCTTGTAATGATGAAAAAATAATTCACATGAATACAGACTATGTAATGAAAGTTCTTTATGGAGTTGTTGCTAGAAACTCAAAACAGGCCCAGTCGTGGAGGCAAGATTTTAGTGTTGAAGTAGAGAATGTAAATGAAGATATGATGTGTTCTATAATACATGAGTTATGTAAGAGTTCCAAATCTGTTCCCTCGTTTCAGAGGCAGGTCGATGACCTGATGATTGGTTATTTGCAGATATGTGATGTATAGGAGCAAATGGGTAATGTAATTAAATGAAATAAAAATGTAGTATTATTGCTTGTAAATATACTTTTTAATGAAAAAAAACTTGTGTACTTAGTTTATTAATTTAAAAAATTCTGTTACATTATAGCATGTCAACCTCTGGAAATAGACAACACTTGCTGTCTGTGTAGATCCCTGTTGATCAATGTTTGTGGATACTCATTCCTATGATGTTGATTATCTTACTGATTTCGGTGGGTTCGTAGTGTTGTCTGCTGTTTTCTGTGTGAACATGCTATGCTGTAACAAAAAATCATGTCTAATAACAGTTCCCTGCCACCACCAAAAAAATCTTTTTTTCATGACATTTCAGGCTAAACCATATCAACTATTTTTGTTAGTATTTTACAGAAGAGGAAATTTCAGAGTAATAACAACTTAGCATACTTTTTATACAGTAAACCCCCGCTATTCGCGGTATCTGTATTCGCGGTTTCGCATATTCGCGATCGCCGATTTAATATAAAATGAAACCTACAAAAATGTGAATTTTAACGTGCCGTGAATATTTACCGCCATAAAAAACATGGGCGTGGCTAAAATTATCTTTCCTGGTCAAAACAGCGCTCGGTGGGTGTGGGGAGAGGGGTGACAAAATTGCGAGCGTGAATGTTTCTCGCTAATCCTTGTTCAGCATGTGTTGTGCGTTTGTCATGGAAGGTTTCGTCGTTTGCTTTTAATTTATATGTTTATAAATTGAATAAATTTATCAATTTATAAATTGATATGCTTACAAAAGTGATAAATCTACCGTTTTGCAAAAACAGACTTTTTCGAGTGTGTTAACGGAAGAAAGTGACTTTATTGTGGACGAGTTCTTTCTAACCCGTACAAAAATATGGCTACGAATAACAAGGGAAATGTGAAAAGATCAAAGAAGGTGATGACATTAGCGAATAAAATTGAGTTATTAGATAAACTTTCTAATGATGAAAGTGTCTCCTCAGTGGCAAAACATTATAAAATCAATGAGTCAACGGTACGATCAATCAAGAAATCGGAAGAAAAATTCGCCGTAGTGTCCGTGAAAACGCGCTAATTGCTTCAAAATTTTCTCTGTAACTCGTGATGTTAAATTAGAAAAAATGGAAAAAGCTTTAAATCTGTGGATAGAAGACCGAACTCAAAATAAAATTCGTTTAAGTTCACTCATCATTTGCGAAAAGGCAAAACTCCTTTATCAACACTTTAGCAAAACTGGTGATAGCACTGGTGGGATGTTTTTTTTTGCTAGCAAGCAAAGGTGCTGGTTTGAAAGATTTGTTTGACATTTCTAATAAATATTACATTTAATATTAAATTGTTTCTTATTTTCATTTCGATGCCATATGCTTGCATTTCACTATGTACATAGTCATATTATGAAGGTACATATAATACATACACAGACAAAATTTTAGACTAGTTTTTCTTATATATTTCATACTTTGGAACGGAACCCCTTTATTACAATGGGAGCCATAACTCAGTATTCACGTTTTCGGTATTCGCGACATTTCTCAGGAACGTAACCCCCGCGAATAGCGGGGGTTTGCTGTATATGGCTTCTGTAGCAGTCATTCGGCAGTCAGGAGCCTGAACCCCAGTCTTTTCTCTAAGAGGCTGGGATTCAACCCCCCCCCCCAGTTGATCTGCCAACCTACACTGGACAAGCATGGCAGGTTATGGTCCATTCCCACAACGTGGCTTGTTGAGGAGGCTTCCATCCTTCATTGAATTGACAATAGCTTCAGATTTTAATTTAATACTAGGGGACTTCGCCCACTGCTCGCTTTGCTCGCCCACCTATGTGCACACTTTTCTACATAAAAGACAAGCCTGTCAAAATGCACTGATCAATATCTAATCAGAAAATGACACACACACACACACACACATATATATACACATAAAAAAGTTTTTCCTCCTAGTGATATTTATTCGAGCCATTCGGAGAAGAGGGCGAGTCAATTATGTTACTGCAAATGCAATTATTTATTGACAATTACTTCCATAACATTCACCAACCTCCTGCATGTGCTTCACTGTCTAACAAATGTTAGACATTGAAGAACGTAACAGGTATGTGCAGAGTTGTGCTGCCAATTTGTTAACAAGGGAAGGCTCATCAGGAAAATTTCAGCTGATTGTCATTGTGTGTTAGCATGTTTGCTGTCACCTAAATCCGAGAGAACACATTCAATGTGCCATAATTTTCAGTGTTGAAAAAAAAAAAGTCAGTCAGCATTCTGGAAATTTGGACCTAACGGTTTAAAATTAAGAGTTTTGGAATTCAGTGCTAAAAGCAAACACTTATTTTTGTACTGAGCTGTAAATCAGAAAAAATCTTAAAAATTTATAAAAAAATTTATTCATATACACAAGCCAACACAAACAAAGAACAAATAAAACTGCATGCCAAGTCTATACACAAAAACCAAGCATTACTGCAAACATTCAGTCTGAGTGCCAGTACTAAGTAGTTGTTAATTTCGTGTGTCTTTATGTTTACAGGACTCTTTGGTGTCCTATAAGTGGTCATTCTTTGGCTTAAGAATGACCACTCGCATGTACGGCATGGTGCTTTGGTGCATCTTGAATGTAGATATGCATTGCAGCACAGTGCTTAGGTGCAGTTTGGTATTAATCTGCTATTAATTCAGTATAGATACTTCTGTAACAACTGTTATTAGTTTTGTTCATTATTATTACTCAATGTTGCCACAGTGAAATTAGAAAACATATCCGAATATTTAATTTTAATCAGTAAATAAAATTGTTTACATAATTTTTTTTTTTTTTTTTTTTTTTTTTTTTGCTTAGGGGAAAAAAACAACTCTTGAAATGCCCTAACTGTGGTTGCAACCTGAGTTCTAGCATTTCAGAGTTTTAATGACATTATAATATCATATAGTGTCATCGGGAAGTGTGTACACACTCAACGGTGGCAGAACACTACTGATGCATAGATGATCACAAGATAATCACATGAAAGTGCCTCATAGTGGACTCTACACAAAATGATTATCGTCCTAATCATTATACCAGTGGTTTTCAACAGGGGTGCCGTAACAACATTCCAGGGGTGCCACGTGATTTGGATTTAAGTTACTTAAACTATTATTTTTTAAATTTATATGTTTATTTCATTATAAAACGGTGTACAGTATCTTTTTAATTTTATGGTGATCTATAATTGATGTTTATTTAGTACCTCTATATAAAGAATAAAATTATTATATACTGTGTGTATGTGTGTGTATATATATATATATATATAATTTGTATTGTGAAATGTCATTTTTATAATTATATATACGTAATAACTATCACACACACACACACACACACACACACACACAGAATTGGATCTAACAGGCAGAAAATTGAGTAGGGGTGCCGCAATATAAAATAAATGAGTAAGGGGTGCCATTATTAAAAAAAGGTTGAAAACCACTGTATTATACAAACAAATCTGTTATATCCACTGGGTGTGCAATTTACTGTGACAGTACAAATCAGTCCTTTTCTGGACTGTCAGTCCATTTCCTGTTACCTCTTTATCTACTCTTGTGGATTCCACAGTTGGTATAATCACCATCCTCTCCACACCAAGTGGAAAAGACCTAAGGTTGAATTCCGTCAATGATACGAGGAATTTTTATGGGTTTTTTTTCACAACATGGCTAAGTTGATTGATCTCAGGCAAGGGTAGCACGATTTTTTCTTCTGGAAATTCAAGTTTTTTATCCACCAAACAACAAATCGACCACAGAACACGCAATTTACAGACATATTTTGCAGGATGTCTCAAAAATATTGGTACAAACGTTTAGGGGAGGTAGGTAACATCAAAAGGAATGTGAATCGCATAGGAACCCATAACCAGAAATGTCACCGTAAGTCGGTAGACGGCGCTGTTCATCAGTTCGAGAGAGGGAAAATTTCTGGTTTACTCATTCAAGCAGTAGTCGCCGCACGAAGAGCATGCATCGATATACAAACCGTGAGCTGGCAGACATGCACCTAGTGTACGGATTAGCAGAGGGCAATGGATGAGCCGCTCAACGAATTTATGGAGAATGCTTCCCAGGCAGACATGTACCGGACCACCGTTTGTTTGTGCGATTATGGGTAGTGCGGGCAGATCATGTTTGACGCGAACTCCCGCCATGGAAGAAAGTGTGTTGAATGCCATCCAGAATAATCCTACTACCAGCACACATGCTGTTGCCTTAGGAGTGTCTCGTTGCAGTGTCCAGTGTGTCTGGCACCATGATTCCTTACACTCCTTTCATCTCCAAAGGGTTCAGTTACTGCTCCCCCAAGAACATCCTGCGTGTGTTGCTTTTGCGCAGTGGTTTCTGAAATTCTGAAATTTTATCTGAAAAATATGTTTTGGTCACGGATGAGGCTTATTCAAATGGTTGAACCTTTGAGCATCTGTTGTAACATCATGAAATGCATCCATCTCATACTCCATTGTTAATATTATGTGAAATAAATGTTTGCCACTAATTACTGTCTTGTGTCATTTCTGCTTCTTGTGCCTCTGCTACTGCTTTCCCGTGACGTTTCCGGTTATGGGTTCCTATGCGATTCACATTCCTTTAGATGTTACCTACTTCCCCTAAACGTTTGTACCAATATTTTTGAGACACCCTATATATGGCAGCCGTATGGCCTAAGTTGCTCTGATGTGCTTAGAACCCTACAACAACCAACCTCTTTATCTCTAGCCAGAGTAAGTGCTCTTTCCTTTACAGTTTGCTTGACGCAATCGCACCACCTTCCTCTTGGTCTGCCACTGGCCCCGTTACCATTAATTTTTGCTTTAAATTAATCTTCTTCCTTCTGTCTTTTCTACATGCCCATAAGTGTACTTCCCACTTTCTTTGACTGGATATTTGTCACCATCAGATTTCTTCTTATTTCCTCATTTGTGAAATGGTCTTATCATTTAAAACTCATTTTCAAAGATTCTAATAATTTTTGGCCTTTTATTCCTATTCAACTCCATAGTTTAAAATAGGCTTTAAATTTTGACTTTTGGTGAATTTCTCTTTCACTCCAAATGATTTAGTTTGATTGGCTTGCCACATATCCTGTTATTTCTTCTGTTGTTTATTTTCATCTCCTGTCTTTTATCTTAATTAAAAACTGTTTCAGATACATAGAATTACTAAATGGTTCCAGTCCTTGGAACCATTTAGTCCTTGCTTTTGGTGTGTTTCAGTGTTTTATTGCTTTTAACACCTCAAATTTATCGCTTAATTTTATTATTTTGTTTTATATTATTTTAAATGTACCTTTAATTTATTCAAAGATTCTTGAAGATTTTTCAGGCTGCTATGTAACAGCATGATCCAATTTTTATATTTTTGTCAGCAACTTACATTCTTTCATTGTATGGTACACAAAAATTATAAAAACGGATGGTGATACGTAGCAGTCCTGCTTCATTCCAAGTTTAACCCTAAACTGTTTTACAGTGTTTTCTTCAATATCCAGTGTAGATGTTCCAATTTTTATTCTCGTTTAAAAGATAATCTTTTAAAAGGAGAATAAAAGGTAATCTCCATAAAAAGGTAGAGGCTGATTTCTAGGTGCTTTGTCATGTCTTTCGAGATGAGCAAATCCTAAATTCAAGTTCTTTTCGTGTTCCCATAGTTTATTATTATTTTTTTTATATATATACAGACTAAGAAAAATTAGTGGAAAGGTAATAGCTCAACACAAACCACAAGGTCTGAACTTTACAACTAATCATTTGACAGCGAACATGGTTTTTAACTGTACAGTATTTAGCACATACATTTGACAACACAGCTACATCAGGTTGATCCTGGCACTCCTTGTTTGGACTAAAACCTTATTATTCTTCCCCAAGGATACAATCAGTGATACTTCTGATCTTCTCAAAGACATGTGCTTAGGTTTTACCTGGTAAGTTGTGGAACAAAATTCCTTTATAATTTCTACATTCAACTTTATTTACCTATTTATATACTTGCTACGATTAATGCCTTGTACCAATCTTCTGGAATTTGCCCTTAAAAAATGACCTCTGAATAATGTGATGGATGGCATGGTGACACTAGGGCTTGCTACCTGGGAGTCTAAAATGCTGATGGAACTGACAGTCAGGTGAAACTGAAGTGGACTGAATTTTGGTGAAGTCCAGACATTCTGTGACAATCAAATCATCTGTTTGCACCTTCGCGATGGTGGGACTATTTGTAACCTTGGGTATAATCCCCATGTGCAGGTCCTGAAATACTGCATCTAGTATACTGGAACCCACCCAATATACTATTTCGTACCCACCCAGGTACAATACAGTGTAAGCAAGGATCAAGGTGTGGCATCCATACCACATATAGGAATGTCCCCCGCCCCGTGTTACCACCTAGTAACCCCATCTCTTCCATCACACAGCATGATTGATGTCTTTTAAGGATTACCCTGACTTCTAATATCTCTCTTCTGTTGGCATAAGCACGTCACAGATATTGCTTATTCTGCATCTAAAAAACTCGATTTTCTCTCTTGCCCTTGTCATTACTTTTCTTCTAAACAGCTACATACTCGGTACAAATCGCAAATCTGCCCTACCATGGCATGTTGTTCTCATATCTGGGACAGTGTCCCTGTTACCTCTCTCAGGCTTCTAGATTCCATTCAAAATAGGGCAGTTAGCTTAATTAATGACCCATCTCTTACAAAATCTCTGCCCCCTCTGTCTCAGACTTTTTGCTGTATGCCTTTTCTAAAGATGTTCCTTGGACACTGTTTTTTCTGATTTGGCTTCTGAATATGTGCTACAACCTGTCAGCATCTGCTTACTGGTCAAATTCAAACTCACAAATCCAACTTTTCTTCCTCCTCCTTTATCCCTTCAACTTCTGGAACTTCTCTTCACATATTCCCTGAAAATTACAACCTACAGAAGTTCAGGTCTTGTTAACGAGCATCTTTCATCTTCTCAACCTTTCAGCCCACACACTATACTAAGTACAGTCAGTCCTTGTATAACACGTGTTTACACTACACGAATTCGATCATACACGATTTATAAATAGGGGGTCGATATCATATATAACACGAACCGAATTCGCTTATGTACAATTCACTTTTGTGTTTACAAGAAATGGAAGTCCAATGCGGAATCACCCCAACTGAACGCAACACAATAGGAATGAAGAGAAGATTCTGAAAATGTATTTTTGTTTTTTATATCAGTGAAGGGGAAACACATTTCACCCTAATAACGTAAAAACCCACACAATTCCAGCTATCGGTATTATTGCAAATGCAATTAGATCGAGTTTACAACCAGTTTATAACAGATTCCACTAGCAGAAACGCAACTGGAAATTGTTTTTATTGTTTTATGGTAGTGATCTCCAAAAATGTGCTTTAGTAAAATGCGAGCTAGTGAGGTGTTAATAGTGTCTTTCCCTTTACGGTGTTGTTTATTCAGTTGCTACATGCGCACAGCTTTGTTTATGTGTATCAAGCATTCCTCCTCATTTTGTAATTTTGCTTTATTCCCTAAAAATGAGTAAAATTCTTTAAAGATTTGAAAAGGAAGCGACCTGGTGAAGGCACTACAGATTCAGAGAGAAAAAGAAAAGCAATATCGATAGACAGAGGCAAACTGGGTGAAAAATTCTTACCAGGGAAAATTTGTAGTGGCCTCATACTAGTGTTTATGGCCAAAATCATACCAGCCTCCATCGTCTTCGGGCCTCCGGCCAACCAGGGTTTCCCCAGTAAGGCTTATGGCCAGTCTGCCTCTGTTAGAGAAAAAAATATGAAATCTAAATGAGGCAACGCCAATAATTAGAAAGAATGCAGTGAAAATAAAAACAACTTTCATAGCAGGAACAACTCAAAGTGTAATAAAATCCATTAGATCAAGATACAAAGAATTGGAAGAGATGGAATGGCTGTCATCTGTTTGGATAGAAGATCAAAAAAGAAACAAGTTTGCTTGCGATAAAAGCATTAGCAATATTTTATTAGTATTTTATTATGACTATTTATTGTGTTTGGTAATGTTTTGGTTACAAATGTGTGTTCAATCTTGGGTGGTGAGCACCTAACCCTATTTTTCCCATAGGGCCTGTTATTTATATTGCACGATTTTGCATTGCACAAGGGTTTCTAGGAACACAACTATTGTGCTATATGAGGACTGACTGTACTATAGTTTCTGTACTTTTCGTGTTTGAGATTTCATATAAAAAAAATGTGTTTATTTAAATATATTTAAGTTTCTATATTTAATTTTGTTATAAATCTATCTAATTTAAGAACATGACCTCGATTATTACACTCACCCTGTACTGTTGTATTGATGAAATCATAAATAAAATATGAAAATGACGTGATCAAAATAAAAATAGAAAAAAAAAAAATTGCTGAAAATAATTTGCACACTGTTTGGAATGCTCTGTCTAAATAATTGAAATTAAAAACGGAAACTGAAACCATTTGTTTTTGGTACAACTGGCAGATGACAGTTGTAATGAATTAAAAGTTTATATAGTGTAGCCATATATCAGTTTGAATAGTTATATTTTCACAAACGATCACAGTTCAAAAGAGGAAAATTAATGTGGTCAAGAATGATGTTTCTGTTTTAACTCATTATGCAGGAAAATGATTGTTGTATCAAAAACTGATGGTTTCAGTTTTTAAATATCAGCCAATTATTTAGAATATTGCAAAGTGTGTATACACTATCTTTTTAGAGAAAATTGACGAAATGATCTTCATGATCATGCAACAAATGTTAAGCATGAAGTTAAAGACATAACTAAATGCTACGACACAATTTTATCTGAAAAAATACAACAAAAAAAAAAAAAACGCACAAAACAACTCTGGATTCATTCTTTATTCATACAACTGAAAAATAGTGTAACTTCAATAAACTTTATTTAACCTTACATTGTGTAACATATAATAAAAAATGTCTAATAAAATAATTTTCTCATTTTTCAGTTCTTTCATCCATTTTTTTACTATTATTATTATTAGCTATATGGTGCAAGGAAGCCTGAGGCTTATGCTGCACCAGCCAAAAAAAAATTCCCAAGTTACCCTACGAGAGAGAGAGAGTGAGAGTGAAGGGAAGGAAATCACCAAGAAAGAGGAGAATGATGATATCCAGCTCAGGACCCTGGGTGTGCCAAGCCCATACTCACCAGATGTGAGCCCCTGGGGTTATAAATATTACTATATAATATCAGTGTAGATACACCATATCTGCTAATCCTTCACAGAGAGTTGCCCATGTATTGCACTACTTCGAATAAGTAAGGTTTCACTTACAATACCAGGGTACCTGCCCACACCCACCGATGAAAAGCCACCGAGAAAAGTAGCAATAGTCTTCTCTATTATAAAAAAATAATAGATATTAGTGAGGCATTACTTATTAGAGTAACACATGTAGTGCAATACATGGGCAACTCGTGAAGGATGAGCAAAATATGAGATACAGATGAAATGATGCTTTTCACACTATCATAGTTTTTCTTTAAGAGTTGTCTGTGGTGTATGTACACTGATATTATATAGACATAAAATCTTAAACTCTTAAAATATTATGCCTAGTTGCATTTAGTTTTATTTATATAATAAACATTACAAAAATTGGTCCCCGTTTTAAGTGGAATTTTCTGGTACCAGTTATCCTCAGATAACGAGGATCCCCTGTAGTATATCATTCCTTTTTCTTGTAAATTTAACCTCAAAATGCTGGATTATATTCTTTGCTCTGCTTTCGATATCTCCATTATTCAGGATGGTGTGAATTGTTTCCGAGATTTCAAGGGTACGCGCGATATTGATTACTTGTTCACCACTTCTTTTATGATGTATAACTTATAATTTAACATCCAAACCTTAATAACGTTTGTGTTTTTTTTTTTTTTTTTTTTTTTCCCATGGTTTTATCATCAGCACTTTGCTTTAATAATAAAACTAAGAATTCACTTAATGTAAAAAATATCAGACTTGTCTACTACAAGCAACAGTAAACGAGAAACTGACCAAAGGTGGAGGGAGTCGACTCAAAAGAACACTTGCAGAGAAGAGCAGGATAGAAATAGTTAAGTGTGTAGTGGTGGGGGGTGCTTCAATTTAAGTTGAAACAAAGTACATAGATACTGTTATATTTTTTATGTTTTCGTATTTTTTTATGTATTATTTGCATCCTCGTAACTGTGGGGACTCGGATAATGAATACTCAGATACTGGGGGGCCCCCTGTACTTAAGATTTAAACTATAGTATTAATCATTTCACTTTATAACTAATTGTTCTGCAGTACAATGTTAATTCAACATTAATTCACACTAAAATTTTACTCATTCTCTTGATAAATATCACTAATATTGATGATTTTTTTTATGCCATTTTTTTACTTCAGGAGATAAAATGTGAATAACTACAGTATTCAGTTCTAACAAGCCAATAGTGACCACATCGCAGTGGCAAATTTTTTACATAATAGATGCTGAGTGGTAAGTAATTATTTTAATTTTGCATTTTTGTAAGTTCTCTTAATTTGATGTGCAGAATTTAAAAAATCAATTGTACATTATACCAAATGCATCTTTCTTCACATTCTGTAATAATATGCAACTTTTCTATAATAAAAGGAAATACTGTAAACGTTATCATAATAATTCATTTCAAATTTTATTAACTTGGCGCAAAAAAGGATCCAGGCTGCATTGAGTTCCATTTTTTTTTTTCTAATATGGACCACAAAGAAAACTAACATAATTGATAACTCCTGTTCTAAAATATAAATGTGCTATTACTGGTGCTGGTTACAGCTCCTTTATTTATCTATTTAAAGTATTTAATTTATACTTCTAAAATAACCTTATTTTAACTTTACCCATTAATTTTGAGTATCTCTTAGCAGTAGTTTTTCCCCTCCTTTTCTGATAGTTTTAACTAAATTCCAAAACACTTTTTCACCTTCTTGATTCTTATTTTCCTTTTTTTTTTTTTTTTTTTAAGCCTCTTTCGCTCATATCTCCAAAATGTTTTGGCATTAATTAAAAATATCTAAGGATGAAGTTATATCAGAAGAGAAGAATATTTTAGAGGTGCACAGTTAGATAATTCAAACTGATAAATAAAGGAGCTGAAAAAAAGATTTATTTATTTATTTAAAATTTAGATACAGTAAATGGTTGAAAGAGAATACAGTATACAAGTTATTCTGTGGGTTGCCATTTCTCAAGTATAAGATCTTGAGTTTTGTTGCATTAAAACAATGCTGCCACTTTTCTGTTGATCCAAGGCATCTTGAAAGTGTGCTGCTGGGAATTGATCATTAACAACTCTCCTGGCCTTCACACCATGCCTTGTATCATCAATGTAATTTAAGAAACAAGTTGTCTCAATACTGATCCCAAGGGACTCTACTTCTAACCTTAGCCCAATCTGAAGAGTAAACATTAATACTCTGATTTAACAATGGCTGGAGGAATGCTGTGATTTCTTCAGCCATTGTTGCTTTGTAGCCATCCCAAGGAGATGGAGTTCAATGACAACATAGAGGATTTGCTCATTCCTTGTTTTCAAATTAATTTATAATTGTTATCTTTGTCAGGATGTTGTAGTTGACACAATAGAATCATTGAAATATTTCACCCTAATTGATTTTAGCATTAATTTTTAATGCTACATTTATTTACTTTGATTTTGCACTTTACTCGTGTCATTCTGTATCTTATTTCTTTTTTTTTTTTTTTTTCTTTTTTTTTTTTTTTTTTTTTGTTGGTGCGGGCTTCTGTGGCCATAATGCACCTCCCAAAGTTTTTGCATTTTCTACCCTGATCCAAGCCTGAGGCGGGATTCGAACCTGCGACCTTTGGGTTGCCAGGCAGGCACTTTACCCACCTGGCCAGCCCAGTCTGCCTTATTTCATATAATGTACTGACTGCACTCAGACATGGATGCTTTTCTACTTGTAATTTTTAGTCTTGTGTACTTTGTTGAGCTTTATATTTTTGGTTTTAGAAAAAAACATCATTCTGTGTTATGTTTTTCTGTTGTGTTGTGACTGACCATCTGGGTAAGCTCTAGGCCCTCCAGTGACAGCATTTCAATTCTGGTTCTTTAGAAATTACTTTTATCCATGGGTCAACCTAAAGTAACTAATATCATTTTAATTGAATAACATCACCCAGTGTTATTCACTAAAAGCTCAAGGGCACTGGTGAACAAGGTTCCATCAACAGACAGCAGGTGGCCTCAGTTAGTGATCTTATGTCAAAGCAATGTCAATTGTATCAAATCTGTTTGGAAACAACAGAAGTTTTTTATTAGGGAACTGAGTTCCCTAATAAACCAACTATCATTACACATGTAATAAAAACCCCTATTAATAATAGCTGTGTGGATCTAATGCAGCAATTTAGTAAGGCGCTATTTCAATGTAGGTAACTGAATGTTACTGTCACTTTGCAGGGGGGGGGGATTACAACATCTCCAGTCAGTCAAAACAGAAAAAATGCAGAGTAGTGTTATTTAGTAAAGCAATTTCAGTTACCTGTATTGAAATAGTATCCTGATTTCAATTAAATCATTAACTTTGCAATAAAAAATCAAAATATTTAATATTGAGATTAAATTTTAATTTCCATATTTATAATTTACTTTTTTTTTTTTTCTTAGCTGCTCAATTTTTCCAAAAAAAAAAAAAAAAAACACTTTAATTTTGTAGATCTACTGTGATGCATTCTATTTAAGATTTTATGGAGCACTCTGCATAAGGCACACTCGTTCAGTTGGTTGTTTTGTGGTAATACCTTTTAACCAAATCTATAACACTATACAAAACAGGTGGTTTAACTACCTGTTTTGTATAGTGTTATGTCTTTTATAAAATTTTCATCATTAATAAGATGACAAAATTTAAATGCCTCATAGAAAAGACACATCATATATAAAAATCAGTTTTTATTTTCTTCAAAAATGTAATCGTGCAGATCTACTGTGATGACTAATTGTTGAACAAAACGTCAATGTGAAAACAAGCATTTCTACTGAATACACAAAACAAACTGTACAAAATACACAATGACAGACAGCAACCTCTATCCAGAAAGGACTGCAGAATTATGCATCAGTTGTTGAGAGATGATTAGAGATGTAGACATCATTCTTGAAAGATATTTACAATCGTGTTCCTAGAATTAAAAAAAAATAATAATTACTGTTAGCATGTATATATAAATGTTATAACATTACATAAGTAAGAAATTTAAATACCATATTTTTGATGCAAAAGAAAACAACCACATGTACACCAGTACTCTGTATCATATAACCTATTGGAAGACCTTTATCGCATGTGACAATTTTGTTTTCAAAATATTTAGTATTAACCTGGAAACACTCTTTTTTTTTTTTTTTTTTTATCTCTCTCCAGTTTGGGTAGTGGTACTAACTACTTTGTACTTGTGGTTCAATTCACATCATTTTTGCAAAAACTTTTAGTAGTATTGCAAACTTTTATTTTCCGTGTTTTTTTTTTTTTTTTCATAAATAAGGTAGTAACTTTTATCTTTTCTCTCATACATCATTGTTGAGCATGAAGTTATTCATTGGAAGACTTTTATCGCATGTGACTCTTCAAGTACTAAATTAAATTAAATGTTTTGGGAATCCTGTACAACTGTATTTATGCTTTGGGAATTTTCTCATAACAATTATGCTGCTTCTCATTGTATTGAACTCACAATGTATTGAACTACCTCTAATTGCTCAGCCATTCTCCTTTTCACTATGTCAATGAATTTTCAAATGGAAGAATGACAACCATCACTGGGAAAGGAAAATGACATAACCTAGCCCTCAACCAAGTTGTCTGTTTCTGTGAGTGAATCTAGTGTTCCTTTGTGTTGGTTTTGGATATCAACTGGAAATGTTGGTGCTACTCATCTCTAAAAAAATAGGCTGAACCAGTTGCTGGCTGTTCGTGAACCATTTGTTATCTGAAGCTTTCAAAAACAAACATAAAACAGTATATAAATGCCAGAGTTGGTAGAATTTTCAGATTTCATGTTTATATTGGGTTTACATTATATTATATAAGGCTTATGTTAGACCACACTTGGAATACTGTGTTCAAGTATGGAGACCGCACCTGAAGAAAGACATCGAGCTTCTTGAAAGGGTGCAAAGAAGGGTAACTCGCCTGGTGAGATCGGCAAAAGGGCGTCCTTATGAAGAAAGACTTCGAATATGTGGGTTGCAGAGTTTGGAAACTAGACACCTTAGAGGAGATTTGATTGAGGTGTTTAAGGCTCTGAGAGGCATCAGTAAAATGAATGAGGACAAAATTTTCAAGATTATAAATGATGCTAGAACTAGGGGACATAAATTCAAGTTACGGGGGGAAATGTTTAGATTGGACTGCAGGAAGTTCTATTTTAGCCAGCGAGTTATAAATTACTGGAATAAGTTGCCTTCATGGGTGGTAGAGGCCGACAGTTTGGGGAAATTCAAAGGTCATCTGGATAGTACTTTCGGGTAAGGGAAGCGCATAGGATGATAGGTTTAATTTCCTTTTTATTTATTTTTTATTTTATTTTATTTTATTTATTAATTATTATTATTTAGTTATTTATTTATTTATTGTTTTTATCATTGTTTTGTTCGGATTTTTTTTTTTTTTGGCTGGTGCAGCATGAGCCATAGGCTTTCTTGCACCTTGCGGCCGTTACTAATACTAATACATAGCACATATGTAATATAATGGGGATTGCATTTTTAAGAAATTTGTGGATTCTGTTTGGAGGCTAATTTTGCTTATATATATATATAAAATGAGTATTATTTACAAGAAATACATAGAACTGTCTTCTAGTGAGACTTCTCTCTCTCTCTCTCTCATGTAAGCTAGTATAAAGTATAGTAGTGTTAATGAAGTTTTGTGTGCTTTGAACTGTGTAGTACTGAAACCATCCAATATTATGGATAAAGCATTCCTCCTGTTCTGCAGATTAGATAATACTCGTACCATTAGTCTTTCAGTTCAAAATAGTTTTTTGTGTGAATATAAAGTATACCAAACAATGACAATTCCCAAATATCCTGTAACAAATTAAAGTTTATGTTAAAAGGAATGTGGTAGATAAATGACTATAAAAATTGCAAAATTTACTGGTATGCAGAACTTCTATTATTATAACTACGCAATTTAATATGCACTTCATTTATTTGCCAATCTGTATTATATGCTATTCAGTATATGTATTGCTGCAAAAACAAATAAATAAAATAATATTGCCAGGTTTTCAGTACAGACTATGTTAATCACTAGAGGCTTGCTCAATCTTATCAGTATCTAATGAACAAGGCAAGAAAGGGCCCATCTAGTAATCACAAAATCCCCTTCTATCCCAGTAAAACAAATAGTAAAAGTTTTGTTTTCAAGAATGCTAGGCTCGGTAACATGGTTGCATTGGCCAAGAAAATGCAAAGTTTATACAGCTTGCAAAATATAATTGTTGTGAAGTGTCAATAGGGGGGAAAAATCAGAACCCTGGCTAAACCTGTATTTTTACTCTAATCAATATGATAGAAGAAAACGGAAAAAAAGAATAACGGAATGACTTTTCAATGTTAGGTTGAGGAGAACCGTTGTAATAGCAGAATAAATCCTAAGAAGAGAAGATCAATATCATTTGAAATTTGAAAACAGTTTTATTATTAAACAATTTTTAGATAATAGAAATTATGATCTAAAAACATCTGTTTAACTGTGTAGAAGAATGCTTCCCCCTTACTGTAATAAAAACAATTATATGAATAATTTAGAATGGTTATAAATTTGCTTTATATGAAATTTAATGTTTTCAGAATACCAATTATGTAAATAAAACTTCTAGTTATTAACTGAGATGTTTACCATATATAAGTTAACTTTGAGCTGATAAGCTTTTAAGCTTGAATCTAATTACCAAGATATAGATTCTGTTGTCAAGTTAGCCAACTATCACTACAATATTTCTCCATCATAAAATGTTTTATAATCTGAGATATTAGAAAATTTTTAATTTTGACTACCTTTCTTAAAATATGAGCCACAGTGCATTCTCACTAGCAGCATTACTAACAAACATAATATAGAAACAATAAATCTATTCTCTGTCCAGTAGTAGCTTGTATACCAGTACCGCAGTAGCAGCAATGGATCTCTAATTTCCTTTTATGGCACTGTATGGATTTGAACTTGCAACATGCATGCATGCATACAAATGATAAGATATACCATCTAGGATCATGATCAACCACCCACTTATAATGCATTTACAACAGCTTTCACTGTGCTGCCAGTTACAATTGGTATACAGTAATCCCCCACTATTCGCGGGGGTTATGTTCCTGAGAAAGGCCGCGAATACTGAGTTATGGCTCCCATAGGAATAAAGGGGTTCCCTTCCAAAGTATGAAATATATAAGAAAAACTAGTCTAAAATTTTGTCTATGTATGTATTATATACCTTCATAATATGACTATGTACATAGACAGTACATAGTGAAATGCAAGCATATGGCATCGAAATGAAAATAAGAACAATTTAATATTAAATGTAATATTTATTAGAAATTTCAAACCAGCGTCTTTGCTAGCTAAAAAACTTATCCCGCCAATGCTATCACCAGTTTCGCTAAAGTGTTGATAAAGGAGTTTTGCCTTTTCACAAATGATGAGTGAACTTAACGGAATTTTATTTTGAGTTCGGTCTTCTATCCACAGATTTAAAGCTTTTTCCATTTTTTTCTAATTTAACATCACTTTTTGAAGCAATTAGTGCGTTTTCACGGACACTAAGGCGGATTTTTCTTCCGATTTCTTGATTGATCGTACCGTTGACTCATTGATTTTATAATGTTTTGCCACTGAGGAGACACTTTCATCATTACAAATTTTATCTAATAACTCAATTTTATTCGCTAATGTCATCACCTTCTTTGATCTTTTCACATTTCCCTTGTTATTCGTAGCCATATTTTTGTAAGGGTTAGAAAGAACTTGTCCACAATAAAGTCACTTTCTTCCATTAACACACTAGAAAAAGTATGTTTTACACTGCAAAACGGTAGATTTATCACTTTTGTAAGCATATCAATTAAATTTATTGAATAAATTGATAAATTTATTCAATTTATAAGCATATAAATTAAAAGCAAACGACAACCTTCCATGACAAGCACATAACCCATACTGAACAAGGATTAGCGAGAAACATCCACGCTCGCGATTTTGTCACCCCTCTCCCCCCACCCACTGAGCGCTGTTTTGATCGGGAAAGATAATTTTAGCCACGCCCATGTTTTTTTATGGCGGAAAATGTTCACGGCGCTTTAAAATTCACATTTTTTTTAGGTTTCATTTTATATTAAATCAGCGACTGCAAATACGCGAAATCGCGAATACAAATACCGCGAATAGCGGGGGTTTACTATATATTGTTTTTCAATTGGGAAAAAAAAGAAAATAAAAAAAAAAGACAAGATCAGGTAATTAAACAAAATGAAAAATAAATAAATTAAAAAATTAAAACAAGCATCGAACAAACTGGAACAGTAACAAAGATAGCCTAAGGCCATAGTGAAATAAACTGAACGTATGAGTCTGGATTTTAGCCCATCTGTTCAGGAACTACTTATAGATAATCTTTAAATGGATAATCAAGTCAGCAGTATATGCAAAATCGACTACAGTTTATTTTTCAGTAGATTTAGATTTTAAATTACATTTGATTGATTTTAAAAGAATCTTCGTATAAATTATCTCATAAAAGATAAGATAAAAGCATATACTTTTGATTTTATAAGTAGAATTGAAGTAAAGGTCAACATACTAAGCCTGTTGTTGTTGCTTCTGTTTCTGCTTTTGTTCTGGTTGTGGTTGTTGCTGTGCAGTTTGGGCATCTTGAGTCTGAGCTACAGAACCCTTTTCTTCATCTGGATATGCAGCTACCACAGCAATTTCACAAATCTGCAAGGTAAAGAAAATAATGATGAAAGTATACAAATGTTAGTTATTAAAGAAGTGAAATAAAACTTATCTATTTATTATGTTAAAAGTAAACTTATTTATTTTCTCTTTGATCCCCAGAGCTTATTATTTTATTTATTTATTATTTTTTTTTTTTTAGCAGCAGAATGTTAGTTTGTTTATAGCTAATCTTTAAAAAAAGACATATGTAAAAACTGCTGTCATAACAAGTTTAAAAATCTCTTAAAAATTATATCTCGCATTGCACACTGCACATTGTTTTAAATATCTGAAAAATGTCTGTAACAAGGAAATCAAGTGACTTTAAACTTACCTCATAAATATGGTAGTCCATGCAAGCTTGATACAATTGTACTTGAGATATATTTTGATCAGGAAAGTTCTCAAGCTAATAATTAAAAAGAAAGCAAGCTGTTAGCTTGTTAAAAATAAGGCAAAAAACATACATGCAATACTATATTTATTTAATGTTGTATATTAACCCTTCAGCACTTATGCATAAATTCCTAAGTACATGGAGGTCATTTTTGCCCTATTTATAGAGAGCAAACCAAAGAACAAACTTTTCTTGGAAAGTATTGAGTTACAGTTGCATTCCTAAATTGGTTTCAATGCAAAAAAGACTTAAGAAGAAAAATAAAAAATAACCTACACATAAGTACTAATGGGTTAACAGTGAGATATAATCTTTATTAGTGGCGTGCAACCTTTTTACATACTAACTTGATTCACTAAGAATCCAAAATTATAACAAAAAATATGTAATCAGTGAAATTAAACATAATTACTAAATATTTCAATAAGCTTCTATTTGCTAAGCTTGCTATACGTTTTTCTCTTTATTCTGTGAAAACATTGTGATACTCAAGTTGCATACCATTTTTTAATTAGTTAAAAAATCTGTGAAGCAGGTAAAAGCAAAAAGCAGCGAGAGAAACACTTGACTGGTAATTACATAATATAGTAACTATGCACATCATAACTAAATAGCATACCATTTAATCAACATAATATACAATTCAGCAAGAACTGAGGTTAAAAACAGAATATTCAGTAATTATGTTTAATTTCACTGATTACGTATTTTTTGTTATAATTTTAGATTTTAAAAGTAAAGTAAAGGTCAACATACTATGTCTTAGATTGATTGCACAAATGTTCTGAAAATGGCACCCGTGGTTCTAAATAAAATGTTTTGAACCTGTGGCACAGAAATCCAGGAGCTACTTGTAGTTGATTGTAGCTAGAATGAGTGGAATTAAAAGAGGGATCCATGAGAAAAAAGTCTTAAAGGTTGCAATTCAGTCAGACATGAAATTTTCTTTGCAGTGTAAACAAGTCACGAGGAAGGCACATGATATTCTGTGTGATATACAGGACTTTACAAGTAGGGAAAAGAATATCATTGTCCTTGTGTATAAGATGATGGTGAGACTGCATTTGGAATATTGGGTTTTCTTTTCTTTTTTTTTTCTTTTTTTTTTTTCTTTTTTTACTCGTTACTTGAATGTGTTCAGATGTGGAGGCAAAGTTTGGCAACTAGACATCTGGAGGGTGGAAGGGGCTGGTAAATGTATATAAGGCCCTGAACAGGAATCAGTAAAATGAACAAAGGAGGTATATTTTCACTGGTAGAAGAGAGAAAACAAATACAAAATTTTGGGGAGTAATAAAAGATCTGATCTCATTAAGTTTACTTTTGGGCAGCAGTTTTGGAATAAACTGCCTACAATAGTGGAAGGGGAACAGGGAAAAAATTCTCTACCACTCATACTTTCCCTGTCACCCAAAAGTGGCCCAATTCTGCTTTGGACTTTACCAAATTCTTTGCCACAACCACTGTGGCAGGCACTTTATTCCAATAATCTACAGCACTCAATTAAATTGCCACAGTAATTGAAGCAAAAAGTCTGGTTAAATTTAAAGGAAAAAACAATTTTTTTTTTTTTTTTTTTTTTTCTTTTGGCACTTCAAAAAAAAAGGCCACTTCCCTAATACATTTAGCAATTATAATACTGATATGAATATTTTTGCTCCTGTTTGCTATAGATAATCATTTCTTAATACCTGTCTGTAAGCCATAATATTAAAATAATAAAAATATTATAGATGCACACATATTATATATAATCTATATTATAGATTGTGTGATTATGATTGTATCACAAATCCAATATCACAAATTTGTAGAATATGATGAATTTAATTAAAAATAAAAGAAAATAAGTTTTTCCAATAAGAAAACTACAAGGCTACAAGTGGCAAACAGATTAATAACAATATGCCATTGTGAACTACTTTGTAGAGGACCACTGGACCTGAAATAAATAAGAGCAGATTCCATTTTGCTTTTCAGTTTGTTTAAATGTGTTACTTGCCACAGCAGATCATGGCAGCATACTCAATCATGCTGCCATGATATGCTGTCAATTATGGAATAATAATTATACTATGTAACAAAAATGTTTGTTATAATTTATGTATTTGTGTGCTGAATCCAACAGTGTCTCAATGGTTTTTCTCTATGTCAGTATTTTGACTGCAGTTGAAGGTTTATGTTTTTGTGACATTTTTATTTAATTTGTATAATTATTATTTATATATATATATATTTATTTTATTTATTTATTTATTATTTATTTATTCTTTTTTTTTTTTGCAGTTTGTTATGGCTACCAAACAAAGGTATAAGCTACCTCCAAACTCATTCTACTGTATTTGAGAATATGTAGGCCGAAGCATATGTAGCATAATATCGTTGGTGGCATCAAGTTTTGCACTGCATATGAAGCCCATTTTGGAATGCCTGTGGGTGACTAAAGCAGGTTATGGACACACAATTTCTGCTTAATAGTTGCAGGTCAACATTGGGGATGGTTTTGTGGTATAAGGATATGTATTTTGCTATACCTCATATGGAGAGACCCCACAAACCATCATGATGACTGCTAAAATGTCTGCCACTCAAAATCTGTAGTGCATCTTTCATTTATTGCTCCCCATAGAGCCCTGCCCCCCCATCCACCTTTCATTTATTACTCCACAATAGTCTTCAAAATTGTTTGATGAATCCTGTGAATGAGATAATTGGGATACAGCTAAGAAGCCTGTTCAAGTAAATAACACATTTCTCTAATCAACAAGAAATGGCTGGTTGTTGGGATCTGGGTCTAACCAAATCCAAGGCAGAGATCCTGGCATCTTGTTTAAAAGACTGGAGGCTGCTGGTTCTCAGCTGCAGTACTACATATAGAAAAAGATATGTTACTTATGCACAATTTTTACGGTTTCAGAATCCTTGTGCTATGGTTTTGATTTGATTGGTCTTTATTCTTATATTTCCACTGTGAGGCAACACAGCTTCATAATGGGTACAATGGATACACCTGTTGATTCCTGTTGTACACTCTCTTCATATTAAAGAAGACTATAGAAATGCGAAGCATGTGTCAGAGAAATTTAAGTATGATTGGTATAAAAGGAGGTGTGTGTGTGTGTGTGTGTGTGTGTGTGTGTGTGTGTGTGTGTGTGTGTGTGTGTGTGTGTGTGTGTGTGGAGACTTAAAGACATTGAGTTCCTTCTGGGGGTTTGCAAGGTGTTTTCTCACTGAGTTCCCTTGCTTTCTCTGCCTTTGGGATAGGAGGAATCAGCACTATAGGAGGAGGGAATGGTATCTGCCAGAACTGATTACAAGAAACAGTTTTGCTTCCACCACTCCATATCAAGCCGGCATAGGTTATACAATTTGTTAAAGCATTTGATCCTCTCAGTGACACCTTTGAGCATATACAATCCATTTCCAAAACTATCTGATGCAAAAGTGAAAGGTGGCATATTTATTGCTTCACAAAAAATGGGAGACAAAATGACTGATGCTGGATGAAAATTCCTAACAGTCATTCTGCCTTGTACTGAATGGCTTGCTTGGTAACATTAAGAGTGAAAACTACAAAGAACTAGCTAACAAATTGATTGAAAATTATTACTTGCAATCTCATCTGGAGCTTTTCAGACGAAATCTCGATGATGTTAGTAAAGAGCATAGGGAGAGATTCCACCAGGATACACAGTTAATGGAGAAGAGGTATACCAAGGAAAGATAAAACTATGATGGGAGACTATATCTAGTTCTTGCTTCATAATTATCACACTGACCACAAAAGAGAAAGATGTATATGTACATTTTTTAAGGAAATGCATTTTAATTAATCTGTGGACGGTTCCTACTCTTTAATGTGGGATTTTTTTTTTTTTTTTAGCTTGTTTTCCTACAGCAAAAGTTAACACTCTATTCTGTGCAGAATTTTAATATTGTTAATAAATCTGATATGGTATTATTGCATATTTACTTTTCTTTTGTTTTTGGGCAAACTAAGGTCAACATACCCAAATTTAAAAACACTAAGAATTGCAAATAAACAGAACCTTTTTGAAAATTTGTTACACAGTGTTATGTATGCCAAGTAATGAAATAATAAAATGCATCAGAAAATTTCTACCGTGGCTAACAGAATTGCATTTTTGATAGGCAAGCAAAAGATGCACTGAAAATCACTGAGCTGGAATTTTGTTGTTTACACAGTGTCTGTATGAAACTACTGCAAATAAAATTATAGATTATGCTTTTCTTAGAAGAAACAGTGCTATCTGGACAATAACTGGTCAACTGATAAATTCTTTAAACTAAAAATGGTATACACATTATGAGCAGTATGAACTATTTATTTACTGGAAAATACAGCCATAAAAAGTTATTAAAATGTTATTTGCAGCACCATATATGCTGCAAATAACAGGAAGTGTGCTGCATTCTGTGTTTGTTTGTTATTTGGTTTTTAGGAGCATTAGCAACTAAGGCCATATTGCTCCGGGAATATGCGGTGGTCATTCCCTTGACCTTTCCGCATCCTCCGTATTTGGTGGTGACGGGCTCGAACCCCGGTCTAATCAAGAAGCGTGTGCTACGCACTGCTGCTCCTTCCCACCTGGCTACGGAGGCGCCCCCGCATTCTGTGTGTTAATTTTCCACAGAGTTTGGTTTTGTCCATTTTCATATCTTGAAACTTGGCCATAAGGTAGTTTAGGGGAATTACTGTTATTACCAAGGGTATTTTTTGATCTAATCCAATAGTGTCAAATGTAAACATAAAACTGAATGTTAAATTTGGTACACACCTGATGCTTTTTTTTTTTATTAAAAATTTATACCAGAGGTGCTGTGCTTGGACAGTCTAACTGCCCACAAGTTTGCTATGATAAGCCATTAGAAAACTGCATATGCATCTTTGTTTTTTAAGAGAATAATAGTGTATAGAACAGCAAGTTTCTCCCTCCCCCTCTCTTACATGCACAAAATATTTCTATCAAACTTGAGGTGCTAGTCCAAGATTTAATGTATAATTAAATTTGTAGTGTCTACAAAATGCTCTACTGTAGTCATCCCAAATTTTTGTGCATTATTTGCCTTGTAAATAAACTATTAAAAAAATGGGGGGCTCCAATAATTTCTGAAGGCTTCTAGGAATACCAAACATGAAACCTATGCCTGGCATTCTTAGAAATGCCAAACATGATCTATTTATGGTCAGTGAGATCGTGTTAAGAGATGCTGAATGTTCAATAAAGAAATTGCTTTCTTCTAGTAAATTAGAAATAAAGAAACACAAAGGGCAGTCTTTAGCCTAGGATGAGATCCTTTCTTCTACATGGTGTAGTTGTGTAAAGGCTTTAAAAGAGGCATACGAAATTTGGTACTGATTCAATAAATTATACCTCAACACTCAACATTAGATTGTTAAAATAAAGTTATTTATGACATGCTTGTTTTATCCCTCAGGTTACCAACCATATTTGGAAAATTAATTAATGGCCATATGTACCATTAAGTACTATTATAGATAAGATAAGGTGAAGAATATCAAATATATCAGCATAAGCCATAGGCTTTCTTGCACCATGCGGCCGTTACTAATACTAATATTATGCAGCAAAAATATCATGAAAAAATACTTACAGATTCCTTCTTGCAATCTTCATGCTTTTCTAAAATGGCATTTTGAACCTATTAAATAAAATGGTATAAGTATATTACCTTCATTCCATGTACACACATACACACATTATAACCTGCCTAACCAAAATATTTGGGAACCATAACATTGGAAAAACATAGTTTCAATGAACAGATTAATAAAGTATAGGCCCACCTTAGATCTCAGTAACAGCATAAATCCATTGTGAATACTTCTGACTAGTTCTTTTAAGAGGCAGTAGGAATGTATCCATTTCTCCTTCAGTGCAGTTACCAATTCAGTTGTAGAAGAGGGAATTGGCTGTGCCCTGATCCACCATTTCATTCATCCTAAAGGTGTTCAGTAGGATTCAGGTCTTGACTCTGGGTTGATCACGCAATTCATTGGACTTGTTTTCTTTAAAACAGGTCTTTTCATGTGGCTGTTGTATGCAATGACAAATTGAAGAAATTAATCTATCATCTGACAATTAAGCCTCTTTGAAATCCCATATGTACTGCTGCAACTCTGCTTGTTTATGATGTTTCTGCTTTTGCCATAAACTTTTAATGTTGTTTGTTTTTGCACTGCATCCATCTCATTTGCACTGTTTATGACAGTAGAAGGGAAGGTAAATACTTTTTTTATCAGTGTGTGTGTATATATATATATATATATATGTATATATAAATCCTAAAAATGTTTTGCAAATGTAAAAAGCTTTCTAATAAACCAAAAAAAAATGCAGTAAACTCCTATTATAACAATACTACAAATGACATTCTCCTGGTCCCAAGGTCAATCCTATGAAACAACATGCATTTTTAATGTCTGCACCACTCATTAAATCCACCACTCCACTTATATCACTTTTTTTTTTTTTGGAAGATCCCAAGAAGGAATAAACTCAAATATAACCATTCTTCCTCTTAATTTTAGTTTTGAGAAAAATACAATGGAAAATAAATTCCAGGAATCATTTGTGCAGTTTATTTACTTCATAGAAATTGTTTCCTGCAAGATGATGTTTGTTTGTTTCATATGATGTTCAACTCAGTGACAATTTAAATCCTTATATTTCTATAACCATTATAGAAAGTGCCATAACGAGTGTGTGTGTGTGTGTGTGTGTTTTAAGGGCATATCTGCCAAGCCTCAAGAAAGGCATTTGTTGCTATTAGTTTCGCACACTTGTATAATATTCATTTAGTAATAAATATTATTTAAAAAACACTTAATATATATAATTTAAATGTGAGATTTTTGTCATTAATGGATTTCAGTTGAGTATAGAGTTACTAATATTGAGAATACGAAAGCTTGAGCTATTATAGGTTTTGCTATGCTGTTAGCAAATGTAAATACAATGATTACTACATTAGGCTCTGTTTTATTCCGATTAGAACGTACAAACCCATCCAGACACACTGGTTTTGATATTTTGCACAAACTTCCTCAGTGAAGTGAAGTAAGACTGCAGAGGAATACAGTAAAATCATCTAAAGAGGTTACATATCAGAGTCTTTGGTGTGCATTTTTATTAATGCTGATGTTACAAGTTTACCAAAAATACTAATATGTTACCTTCAGCTCACCAGAAGTTATCTTCTAACAGTATTACTTCTGCTCATGGGGAAGGTTTTATACAGTATCCAAATAAAATGTGTGGATTGTTCTGTATGGATGTTACAATTAGAACAGATATGTTCAGTTTTTTCCTAATGTGGTAGTGAATGGCTGTGTATTTTACATTCTTTATTTTCTGAATACATTAATTAATATCTTTACAAACTAATTAGCCTTAAACTAAAACAGTACTGTAATATATTCATTTAGTTATTTTAGAAAAGCCTCTGCTATTAGAAAAGTTTATTTTTGCTTATTACTTGATTAGAGAAGGCTAGCTGTGCACCAGCTATTTTATTGAAAGTTATTAATTTAGAAAATAACAGACCAAAAATTACATCTAGTAGATACCGTTTCATCCTCCCACAAAAAAAGTATTTTTTTAAACTTAACTAATTATAAATATAACAATTTATAAACTATAAATAGTGAAATACAGGAAACCCCTGTATAACATGGTACTTCAACAACACAGTTTTCCTCTAACGATTGATAAATTGTGATAATCCTCGCACGACACAGTACTTATATAACACGGTTTTGCTCTAACACAGAGAATTTCGGCAAATCCGCATTTTTGAGCTTTTGTGTGGGGGAACCCTGCTATTATGTTGGATGTAATTTTTCAACATTTCCACTCTTTTTGAATCCCCGCTGTTGACTCGCTAGTCAAAAAAAAAATATATTGAGAAATCCCTGTATTTTATTTTATTGGGAAATCCCCATGTTACGTTCTGTGCTATCGAACTTGTGGAAAAATTCTAGATTTCAAAGTTTTATTACTACTGGATAGCACACCAGGCCATCCAAAAGATTTAAGTCATCCAAATTGAAGTTTCGTTCCTACCACCACAGTTGTGGTAGTGGTAGGAACAAACTAGGTTAATACAACTTCTTTCATTCAAGGCATTATATCCACCTTTAAAACTCATTCCATCAGAAA
Organism: Mastigoproctus giganteus; assembly: GCF_048544385.1. Taxonomy (NCBI): domain Eukaryota; kingdom Metazoa; phylum Arthropoda; class Arachnida; order Uropygi; family Thelyphonidae; genus Mastigoproctus; species Mastigoproctus giganteus. Next base: position 13,383,366 of record NC_143580.1, read on the forward strand.
ATCATTACAATGGATTTTGGAAAAAATTGATTCTGAATCTATTGAAGTAATGGAGGCACGGAAACATTTCTCAGTTGTGGACTGTATCAGAACTATAACTTTATTGCTGAAAGAAGTAAAACCGTTGATGTTAAATGTGTGTGGAAAAATGTATGGCCAGAGTCAGTTCATTCAGGAAATATGGTCAAATTGACAGAAAAGGGAATCAGTGCGATAGTAGAACATCCTATGTCGGTAGGAGGGAAAGGTTTTGATGATATGACTACTGAAGCCCTCATGGGTAGCACAGTTGATAGAATCGCCATCCTCCCCACACCAAGTGGAAAAGACCTGAGTTCGAATCCTATCGACAATGGGAGGATATTTTATGGATTTTTTTTCACAACATGGCTGAGTTAGTCGGGCTCAGGCAAGGACAGCATGGGTTTTTTCTCCTGGAATCTCGGGTTTTTCTTCCAGTAAAACAGAAAATTGACCTCAGGACACACGCAATTTATAGACACTATACAGCTCCTAAAAAAATTTAGAAAAAAGATATGATTACTGGTAGAAAAAGAGGCTATGAAGCAGATTTGGTGGAAATGGCATTGGAGGTAAAACCAAATCAATTCAGAGGATGATAGTGCAGATAAAAATTCTAAACTTCCAAATTTTACACTAAAATGCATACAGGAAGGCATAAAGTTAGCCGAGCAATTAGAATTATTTTTTCAATGCAGATTCTTGAATGAAAGGAGCCCAAAGTTCAAAAAGGAGCTTCAAAAAATGCTTAGTTCCATACAATGAAATTCACAAAAATTTATCAAGCAAAAGCAAACAAACCCAGATTACTGATTTTTTGAAGAGAACAGAAGATACACGAAATCTAGAATGGTGTATTTTTGTTAGTTTTGTTAACATTTTGTAAAGAAATTTTTGTTAGTTTTTGGAACATAACCCCCCCCCCTTTTTTGTACTTTTTTTCAGTCCTGCATAACACAGTTTCGCACAACACAACATTTTATAGGAACCTAACTACCATGTTATACGAGGGTTACCTGTAGTCAAATTTTTGATACAGTCATAATATAGCTGATCAGCAAAAAGAATTCATTCAGATGAAATCATGCAGCAACATTATAAGCTTAAGTGTGGTATGTGAAAATCAGAGTGCAAGAACACTTGGGTTATGAAATTAATTTTTAAAAAATAATAAAATTTACTTCTATGATTATAAAACTTGAATTTTACACTGCTGTGGGTCACACTGGCCAGGAAAAAATAAAAATTAATTCAATGAGAAATATTTAAAATTACCAGAACTATAAGCATTTTAAAACAGGGACAAGTTTATTCCTACACTTGTCAGAATTTTATGCCTTCCTTGACAGGTTAAGGATGAAATAATAAATCATTATACACTGTGCACAGTATAAACTGTTGAACAGGATAATGAGACAATGATATGGTGAGTGGTGGGCAAAGCAGCATAAGTGTATTGTGCAGTTTGTCACGCCATTACTTGTGTACTGTGCAAGGTTTTATACAGTATCACAAAGAAATTTACATCATCTATTGGCCATTAGCAAATGATATAATAACAAATGTTGCAGTGTTAAGCAGATATATAGTTTTTAATAGATCAGAAAGGTTATAGTGAAACAACATTAAATAAATAACATTAACCTGTTGCATGACATTGTGTTTGTGTGTGTGCTATTTCATTCTGACTTCACTGGGAGACCATTCTATTCCTTCTGGAATAACGTATGATGCTTTCCAAAGGTAAATTTTTGTCAGTCTTTTTTTCTTTTTTTTGCCTGATATGAATAATTTCACATGAGCAGGTTAATCAAGAGCTGGCTGTAATAATTTCTTTTCTGTATAATAAGAAAAGAAGCTTTTACTTTATCTTCAATTTTGTAAATATATTTCCTGATCACATTACACTTATAACCTGGAAAAGTCACTGAGAAATAATTTTCATATTAATTTTAAACTGTGTGCAAGATAATTTTAAATATGGCATTATTATTTAAATTAGCCATTATCCTGTGGGTGTGTAATACAATAACAATTTCAGTAGCTAGCAAATTACTTTTTTTATAAGTGATTTGTTTTCTATAAAGTTTGAAGATGGTGTACATTCTGAGGTTAAGATTCGATCAGACATGAAATTTTCTATGCAGTGCAAAATAATTAAGAATGCACATGACAACCTGTCTTTGATATATATATATATATATATATATAAATATATATAGAGAACCTTCACAAGTAGGGAAAAGGGTGCCATTGTCCCTTTATATAAGATGATGGTGAGACCATATTTAGAATATTGTTTCAGGTCTGGGAGTCCACACTTGAAGACTAGAAAAAGCTAGAAAGGGTTTAAAAGAAGGCTGATTGGTGAGGAATCTTATGATGTTCATGTGAAGAATGGCTTAGAAGGTGCAGACTGCAAAGCTTGGAACTAAACATCTCAGGTGGTACATGATTGAGGTATATAAGGACCTGAAGGGAATAAGTAAAATGAATGAGGGAGATATAATTTCACTGATAAAAGAAACAAGAAATGTGGGTCACAAATACAGAGGGCTGGATGTAATGTAGCATGTTATACAGTTGTTTTTTTTTTTTTTTTTTTTTTTTGGCAGATGCAGAAAAAGTCTGATTCGATGCATCATTTAGCCATTATAATACTTAATACTAATACTTTCCAAAATAAAACAGGTTCTGATATAGAACATTAATAAAATATATGATTTGACACTCACCTCACTGTCAAGTTTCTTTGATTGAATCTCAGTTCTTGCTCTCTGAAACCTATAGGTACCATTCTGATGAAACTGTGAAGAAAATCAAATCAAATCAAAATTAATTTTGTAAGTGTTTTATGACATCACAATAACTTAAATACCAGATATAGAAATTAATTACACCCACTCTGTGTTAAAGAAAATGTTTAATTGCTCTATAAAAACAAGTTTTATAATGTAATTAAGTTGCAATGTACAAACATTAATCAGATGTGACACTAGTTTTTCTTGAAGTAATAATGCAGGAGGCTGCAAATATATTGTAATTCATATCTGCTCAGTAATTTAGTACTGACCAATAAACTGCTAATTATATTATATATAAATAAATAATCAGTTTATGTACTCTACAGTCATTTAACCTTTACAACACAACACACAATCTCAAATTTTTAAAATAAAAGTCACTCACCCAGCCTTCTGTCTGCAGTGCACAGGTAGTGATCTGTTCTCTATGTCTCTCTACATTGTCCTGAAGTAAAAAAGCCATTAGAGGTCCTTATTAACAGAATGTTAGTAATTCAAATTATCAAAAAAAATATATGCATAAATTCACCTAAAAACAGGTTTAACAGAAATTAATCACTTTTATTAATATTCCTAATTAAAGCTCACTCTAACCACTGGCAATTTTTGAATTAGATAGGAAAGGCTAATGTACTAAATAAAATAAGCTAAAATAGAAATGCAGTTCATGAGATTTGCTCCCAACTATATTGCAGTACTATAATATATGTCTAAATTTAATTAGAATAATAAAATACATACACCATTAGACTCATAACATGAATGCTAATTAATATTATAAATCATAATTGAAGAAAAACAGTCTTTATATTTATTTTAAATAAATTGCGATTTGACTACATTTATCGACAATATTGGTAGAAACTTTATTACAAATTAAGCTATTATAAATAATTAAATGTTGATTGCTATGTTAAACTTACCTCTGTAAGCTCAACACCATGTGGAGGGGGATAACGATGGAGACATTGGTCAATTACTTGACGTTTTTGTTGCTAAGAATAGAAAAGGTTTTTTTTTTTAAATATTATAAAGAAAAATATAGAAAATTATCACAAATTTATTTTTTTGAAGACATCCACTGCCTGGCCACTTAATTAGAACTATGAGCTAACAACACGTTGGACTACCATTACTTCAACATTAAATGGCATGAAGTTGATGAGTTGTTGAAAAGTGACACAAGGAATACTGGACCATTTGCATAACAGAAGTTCCTGAAGTGATATGAGCAAAGGACTGTGCCAACACACATACCTTTCCAGGTCATCTCACAGATGCTTGAAATTTTCAAATCATTCTTTTTTAACATGGATGTTTCATTAACAACTTGAAAGTTTCGCTGCCCATAAGAATAAACATGTAGCAGTGCCAAGTGATTCAGATATGTTTCTAACATTCACAGTCCCCTCTAGTAATGAGGGAGCAAGGATATGATACATAAATGCACCCCCCCATCGTACCATCTTCAGCAGTCCATACTGTTTGGTGTACAATAGGATGGTTGCAGTGCTCATGTGGTTTCCTCCGTGTGTGCACAACATTTAGTAGTAGTCTTTGTAGCATTCACTGCACACAGTCATTGTAGTGTTCACTGCATTTTTCTGGTACTGATGCCTTGATGATGTTCCACATTAAATGCATAGGCTGATTGTTCTGTCATTTGGCTGTAATTGTCCTTGATAATCCACTCCACGCATCAGCTGTCTCACTGTCATCTTACATTTTTGGCTGTAGCTGCATATGTTCATAGTTCCAAGCATTTTTCTATTTGTTAAAGACTCAAATGACATTAGCCTCTGAACACTTGACAAGTGCAGCCATCCTGTCTGCCATGATATGGCATCTGGAAAACACACCAACAATCATACCTCTGGGTCTATGAGATCCCATTTTCCATCTCTAGTGAACTAAGTTTAGTACTAATCAGGTCACATGGTTTTGTAGTGCTTTCCTACACATCACAGTGACTTCAATTTACATATTTTTGTACATAGCCCATATCTCCATGATCCTGATAAAATGGCCAGGCAGTGCACATAACGTATTTGTGTGTGTGGTAATATAAAAGAAATCATGATAAATAATGATGTGAACTCAGCTGGTAAAAGGTACTTTTAAATACTATTAATTCTATATTTAAATAGGAAGTGTAAGAAAATATAACAGAAATAAATGCAACCACAAAATAATGAAATTTGATTTTACTGTGTAAAGATGATGAGATAACTTACAATAATGCCTGTACCCAAATCATAAATAATTAAGGAAAGAAATCAAATGTATCCAAAAAAGCAAGGCACTTTTAACAACTTAAGCACACTGACCAGTATTCAGAAAGAAGCAAGAGAGAACTGTCCAATTCTTTCTGGTAAGCCATTCCCTGGAGGTGAATTAAATTACAAAACAAATGGCTAAAGTTTCTCCAAAAGATATTGAGTAATCTAAGCATTATTGGCCATCCCAGTAAAGCAAAATCAAGGTTTATTTCACCACTGTTAGAATGCTAGGAACCATAAAAATATCACTAGGCATAACTTTTGTCAAAGTTACATTATATAAAAAGAGTGGAAGAACAAAATTAAAAAAAAAAAAAAAAAGCTAGGTCGAGGATAATTTGATATAATGGAGAAATCCAAGAAGACATAAGTTGATGCCTGGGAATAATATCCCAAAGTTCAGCAACTATGAATGCGATGGCTGCAGATGTGGATGCTCATCTTAAACTGATTTTACTATTATCAACCCACTGCTCAACATTCCCAAGAGGTACCCAAAGTTATAGTAAGACAATGATTTTTCTTATTTTTTGGGGGTGTATATTTTAACAGCACTGGGGTGACCATCTCTAAATGTTAAGTTTCTCCAGTGACTGAGAATAACAATTTGCTTTGCATGAAGCTATGCTCTTTGGCCACCAGATACTCACTTTTTTTTTTTTTTTTTTTTATTCTCTCTCCCTCTCCCTATATAGACCATGTCATTGGCATACTTGAATGCTTTAAAACATGCCCAAAGCTTGAATAAAAACTAGACAGTTTGCAGGCTATAATAACAGTCATGAGGATATTTCCTGACTCAATCATGTAAATAAGATTTAAACTTATTTGCCTTTTTGGTAATCATTACTTATTCTAAATGGACCTAGAAGAGAATCTGGTAATCATACAACTTGTAAATTATGCCAGTAATGTTCATTCACTGGTAATGGTACAAGCTGTTGATCATATTAGTAACGATTTACAATTAGCCTATAACATGTAGTTTGCATTTAAAGAAAAAGGCAGATGAGAAAATGTGTAAGTCTTTAGGGTGCTTGTTGTTTTGTTTGTTATTTGGTTTTTAGGAGCATTAGCAACTAAGGCCATATTGCTCTGTGGATATGCAGTGGTCATTCCCTGACCTTTCTGCATCCTCCGTATTTGGTGGTCACGGGCTCGAATCCCGGTCTAATCAAAAAGCATGTGTTTCTCCTGCCCACCCGGCTATGGAGGCGCCCTTTAGGGTGCATCGGGAGGGATAGATTTATCAATTTCAAACTATAAACATATCTGTACAGTTATGTCTATATAGCTTGTGGATATGTAGGCCCACCAGCTTTGTAGGGGTTCATGGAATCTGAGAAATTTTCAGAACGACACCTGAAACACTGCTGGGAATTTATGGGCCCCACAATTATGTATAGGATTAAGTTTAGCCCTCTGCATATAGAGAAAATAATTACTTTTCAGAAGCAGAGGTTAAGTTAGGTTTATTGCCTAGAGCTATTTGCTAATAATATCAGTCTATGTTATATTTTGCTAAAAGAATTCTCTGGAAAGTGCAATAATGAATGATATAACTTGACTTGAGTCACAAAAGATTACCTTTAGATTACAAATATCTCACCAAAATTCTGCCATGCAGTCTTTTCTTTTTTTTTTTTTCCTGATCATTTTAGAGATTTATTTCACTCACTTGCCAAGCTCTGCTTCTGTCAAAGTGATGAGTCAAGAAATGGGCCTCCATTAATGAACAAACATTATTAGCAGAACCAATAACCCATACAATCACTAATTGTTTGTTCAGAATCAGTACAGCATAAGTAATGATTGCTGCTTTTTTTATTGGTAGATTAATTTCTATGCTACCCTCCAAAAATATATCTAAGCACATGTCAGTGTCCATGTTAACATCACTGCCACTCACTTCAATAAAATGTCAGTTCCCCTTTGGTTACTATGACACTCTCCACCCTCCTGAGGAGACTTCACCAACAAATGATAGGCTGTGGCAAGTACAGTCCTCCATTCACTCCAGAATTAGTTGAGCTGATGTTGGACATCATTTAAGGTCTGGCCTTCATTTAACATTCCACTTCGTGCAATAGGTGTATTCCATTGCATTCGAACTGAGATTCTGTGCTGGCATCCCAAATTTTGTACATCCATTGTCCACAAATAATTCTTGAACAGCACCAATGATATGGCATGGGTCAATGTTCCTCTTGAAACTAACAGATCTGTAACAAAGAACTGCCACATCACAGGGAGCATGGAATTGCATGTTAAGGTAGGCATAAATGTCATTCACAGTTCCCACCACAAAAATGGTCCAAAGCTATACCATGATAAAAAATAACACCACAACATAACTTCGCCTCCTCCAGATTTCACTGTTGGTACAATCCATTTCAGTTGCATCCTCCTTACCCAAAACTGCACATCTAATCAAAATATAATACAGCAAGATTTGTCCTTCCATAGAACAGATTTCCATTGCTCTGTGGATCAAATACGGTGTTCATTTTCATCATGCAAGGTAAGATCACTGACTGCAGTGATGTTTCGCTTATGTGCTGCACCCTACCCCCCACGAAAACTGAGGATCTGCGACTCCATATGTGTGTTTGTACAGACCTCAACCCTTCTTGATGCCTTAAACTCCATATTTTTCAGGAATGTCTGACAGGATTGTTGAACTACTCTTCTAAGTACCTTCTGGTCATATGGGCTGAGCTTCATGGTGTTCCTCTGTGTTGCTGAACAGTAGTTGTACTGTCATGCTTCCATTTCGTGATAACATCGCCAAAATAGAGATATCTTGAGCGCACGGTATCCCGTTGAATGACATGACCCCTGTTGAAGAGAACATTGCCACCATACAGAATGCCAGATGCACTCTGCATGGTGGCAAACCAATATCAATTGACTACTTCAAGCTGAAAAAGATATCTACAACTAAAATTTGCTGAAGTTCATGGACAGGCAAAAAGGCAATTTCACTGAAAGATCAATTACACTTTTGAAACAATTCCACCTAATCCTAGAGTACAAACCATGATATATGACTTCATTTAAATTTTGTGTGAGTGTATGTGGTTTCCTTGATTAAATGATCAGGATGCCAGTATCTTAGGACCTTTCTCTCTCTCTTGCAAATGGGATCCAAATTTTGGAGTACCACTATACCAAATGCAAATCAGTTTAAGTAGAACATGTCAGCAAAAAATAAACTTTTTTCCAAAAAAAACTTCCAACTTTTAACAAGCAAATCTAGATGTTTAATACATGTGAGCTACATACCTTGTCTTTCTCTGTAGGCTGTAGCTGAGGGCATTTTCCCCAGTCAATTTGCTAGAAGAAGAAGAAGAAGAAGAATACTTATTATGCCATCAATTTACACATCAGTTTCATAATCTGATACAAAATAGGCTTTATCTGCTAATAGGTAAACATGTTGCTTAATGCAATGCAATGGATTCCAATATATAAACTTAAATGTTTATATATTGGTATCCATTGCATCATGACACCTTTCAGAAATGGTAATATACTATGTACTAGTATACTATGTATATGTTTTAAAAATATAATACTTAATATTCTGAAATGGTATTTACTCTTCTGATTTTTAAACAAGGTATGTGGGGGAATATACACCGATGAGCCAAAACATTATAACAAGCAATTCGTTATGCAAATTGAAGCAATGAAATATGGTGCATGTGAGGTTCGGGACATGGTATAAAAAACACCTGATACTGAGCTCCATTAATCAGTGTTACTCTTGTTCTTCAGATGGGAAAGGCAGCGGACTTATGCGAGTTTGAAAAAGGCCAAATTGTAATGGCCAGACAACTGGGTCAGAGCATATCTGAAATGGCACGGCTGGTGGGGTGCTCACAGTCCTACCGAAAGTGGTCCAAGGAAGGAAAACCCACGAACCGCCGGCAAGGTGTGGGACAACCACAGCTCATCGATGCTCGAGGTGAGTGAAGGCTCTCCTGGATGGTACATGGCAACAGAAGGGCGACTGTGGCACAACTTGCCAGTAACTGGAATGCTGGTGACGGGAGTAATGTGTCACAACACACAGTACATCAAACCCTGCTGAAAATGGGACTGTGTAGCCGCTTTGCGTGTCCACACTAACCATGGTTCACCAGCGGCAGCACCTACAATGGGTACGTGAGCATCAAAACTGGACCTTGAGTGATTGGGAGAAGGTCATCTGGTCCAATGAACCACGTTTCCTGTTGCAACATGTGGACAGCTGGGTACATGTGAGCTTTTACCTGCGAAAGTAATGGCACCTGGATGCACCATGGGAGAAAACAAGGCGGTGTCATGCTTTGGGTGATGTTCTGCTGGGATACCCTGGGTTCAGTCATCCATGTGCTGGGCACTGTGATGTCTACCACCTACCTAAACATCGTTGCTGACCAGGTACACCCTTTCATGGTAACGGTCTTTCCCTCTGGCGGTGCAGTCTTTCAGCAGGATAATGCACCATGCCACACCGCCCGATTTTGGCAGCAGTAATCCCAGAATAACATATCATTTCGGTGTTACAAAATTCAAATAGCAGAGAATAAAAAAGATATAGGGGTTTAATTATGCAGTCAACATGAAATTCTCTGAGCAGTGCATACAGGCTGTTATGGCAACTCATGTGATTCTGTCAGTGATATACAGGAATTCTGCAGGCAGGTACCCATTGTATAAGGCACTGGTCAAGTCACATCATAGTGTCTGTTGGAACAGGTGCAGACAAGAACAAGATTAGTCAGGGGCAAAAAGGATGCTCTGACCAGAAAAGCCTTAAATTCTGTAAGTTTCAGTGTCTGGAAATTAGGCATCTGCAAAGTTGTTTATTGCTTTAAATGGGTTGAATAAACTAAATGGGATCATTACGCTTTCTTGGACAACACACAAACCAAAAGGAACATAAATTAAAACTGGTTGTACTATAATGATTGAGGCCTATTGTAGTATAGATGGAAATTTTTCTTTCAGTGAGAAAGTGAATGTTGTTGGAAGAAAATTTCACCCAATGGTGTGGATTTTAAAGGAGGGTTGGAAAAATTAGAAAGAATGGGGCAAAATGGATAACTTTTCTTTTGTCTGACTCTGTATAAGCTTTATTTTGACAGTACTAACACCAAATATCAGTAGCAAATGATGCAAGAAAGCAAACTTATAAAACGTCAGCCAAAAAAAAAAAACTTCCCACATCATCTCTCTCTCTCTTATCTCCTCCAATAATTTGTCTAGTTCCTTGAATTTATTCAAACTACCCACGTTCACAACAATAGATGGAAGTTTGTTCCAACAATCGACTGTCCACTAGCTGAAGGAAACTTACACACATATGTCCTGCAACTGTCTTGCTTCAATTTTGATTTATGCCCCTATGTGTAGTTTGAGCAAAAGGAAGAATGCCATCAGCATTTAGCTTATTCAATCCATTCAAGGCCTTAAACATCTCAATCAGATCTCCTCACAGGTGCCCCAATCTCTAGTTGCTGCAGTTTTCAGAACTGACACCTTTCTTGGTAAGACCGCCCTTTTGTTCCTTTCACCAATCTCATTGCTATTTTCTGCACCCATTTCAGCAGATCTACATCTTCCCTAAAATGAGCCCTCTCCAGACCTGTTTGCAGTACTCAAGATGTAGCCTATATCCATTGCTAAGCCATTAAAATATAAATTGGAGAATATTATTGTGAAAACTTTCTAGACCAGTGTTTCTCAACTAGTCTATGATACCCTTTGAGAACCACTGTTCTAAACATTAATGTTCAGTCATTAGCATTAGTTGAGGCATATGATGCAATAAAGCAAACTTATAAGAGCATCAGCCAAAAAAAAAAAAAAAAAACTTTCCCATTTCACCCATCCAGTCACTCCAAATGTTTGTCTAGATCAGCCTTAAATTTATTCAAGTTACCAACTTCCACAACAACAGATGGAAGTCCATTCCAGCAATCAATCACCTGCTGGCTAAATATAAAAAAATATATATCTTCATATCTTTCCACACAGCTGCTAAGTTGAAGTTAGCAGATCTAAGTTGTATGCATGTAAATTTTGTAGTGTCCTGGTGCCTCTTGTATCTTCTTCCGTTTCTACCAAAACAACCATCACCTCTTCCAAAAACTACTTATTATATAACCTGTTAGATGCAGCGATTACACCCTGATCCATCGGCTGTATCAGTGAAGTAGTGTTAGGAGGCAGAAAAACATTTAATTCTTCCATCCCTGCTAACTAACCTCTCAGCATTAGGGTGAGCTGGTGCATTATCTAGCAGTAAAACAGCCTTTATTTCATGAGAAGGAATTTTCAGCACATCTGTCTGATAGTGTCGCACATTAAGAACAGAATGGTTAAAGAACCAGTCATAGAAAATTTCCATTGTAAACCAGGTATTTTTTGAGTGGGAATATATCACCGGTAACTGGTTCATTAAATCCTTTAAAGCACAAGGTTTTTTCGCCTTACTAACTACCACAGGCTTATAAAAAAGGTTCTAAATTTTTCTTTAGGACAGAATTTTTTTGTCCGTTAAATTGAGTTAAATTGTATATGATATCAAAATTATTTTTTGCATCCAGTTCCTTTGTGACCACATAGTAGTATCCAATCAAATTGGTCAGACAAGACTTGCCCTTAACAAACCCATGCTGTGTCTGAATTATTGCTGCAGTCTTGTCTAGATGATCCTGCAATGCATCTTTAACCAGTGACTCCATTATTTTACTTGGAACAGAAGTTAAACTAACTAGTCTATATTATTCGTGTCTCCCTTCGATCCCCCTTTGTGAATCGGGAATACATTTGCACATCTCCAGTCCGTGGGGACTCACCTTGAGTCCAAGGATGCTCTCGTAATTATGGCTAAGGGTTTGCTTAGTTCCTTTGCCGCCTATTTTAATATAACTGGATAGATCCCAGGTGCCTTTCTTATATGGCGCCTCCGTAGCCAGGTGGGAAGGAGCAGCAGTGCGTAGCACACGCTTCTTGATTAGACCAGGGTTCGCGCCCGTCACCACTAAATACGGAGGATGCGGAAAGGTCAGCAAATGCCCACCGCATATCCCCGGAGCAATATGGCCTTAGTTGCTAATGCTCCTAAAAACCAAACAACAACAACAGCCTTTCTTATGTTTAACTTCAACAATTTCTCCTCCACTTTGCTCTCAGTTATTACAAAATCATTAAGCACCCTGTTACAATTTGATAAACTGACATTTTCCTTCCTTAATAACTCCTCGTGTGAATGTAGATTCAAAATAAACATTCAGTTTGTTTGCTATCTGAGCAGGATCATCAACAGTCGAACCATCGATATCAATGGACCAATCTGATTCGTCCCCTTGGTTTAGAGTTTATATAAGTAAAGAAATCCTTGCTGTTTTCCTTAGCATCCTTTGCCAAAGCTTTCTCGTAATCTGCTTTTACTTACCTAATCTCCTTTGTGATTGATTACAGACTATCTAATATATACCATAGGTTTCTGTATCGCCTGATAATTTATATGCATCCCGTGCATTTTTTTCTTCTCTACCACGAGTCTCATTAGTTCATTTGACAACCATTTAGGTCTAAATCTTGAACAATATTTCTTAATAGGTATGAAAAGTCTAATAGCTTCCACGATTAGTTCCTTGAATGCTTCCCCCATAGAATTTGCTGTTGGTAACATCATCAGTTGGTCCCACTTTTATCATCCATAAACACAGAGTTCATGTTTATGGATGACAACGACACACCCCATTGCACTGCAGCTGTTGATATTCTTTTGGAAAGTGAGGACATTGTTCGTATGGATTGGCCTGCCTGTTCCACGATCTAAATCCCATCAAACACATATGGGACGCTCTGGGGAGATGCCTAGCAGCACGTCCACACATACCAGAAAATGTTCACCAGCTGAAGATGATGCTAACAGTGGAATGGACAATGTTACCGCAAGAACTTATCAACAACATTGTTCTAAGTTTTAATAGGCGGTGCAAAGCCTGCATCGACATTAGGGTTGGCCATATCTCCTACTGAGGACCACCTCTTCCCTTAGTTCCATCTTTGGCAGTGATGCATCTGTATCATGGCAGCCAGTGCTATGTTGCCATTTTTGAATAAAGTCCCTCTGTACCGTTTTGTTTCCGTTGTTGTGTCGGTGTTGTTTCCTTCATCGTTTCTGTACCTCATGAGGTTCCCTTGGTATGCTTTTCCCATATCCAGGCCACTCCTATGAAAACCTGACCGGTCCTTAAATTTTGCACACCAGTGTATATTCAGCACATTGCCAATTGTGCAATTGCAACCAGTGACACTTCCCTCACATGATATCCAACTATCATTTGCTTTGAAACTTTGTTAGTTCTTACCATGTGCTCAATGTTTGCCACAAATACTTGAAATGAATTTCAAGTTGACTACAGATCACTTTTATAGGTAAAGTGACCATATGTACCAGTTTGACTGAGACAGTATAGTTTCAGAGAAAAAGTACTGGTGTCCCAGAATTTTTCACCCTTCTCCCTTGTATATCAATAGCAGGACTTTCATCGATATTTTATTCCATTGGCTAAGGGCACTTTTGCATGTTAATTTAATGAAAACTATATGCTGTAGATTTAATTAAATTTTACTTTTTGATATTTAAAATATAACAAAAAGTAAAATTTTCGGTTAACAATGGGCAAAAAGTAAGACAACCAGTTCTTTCACTTCACTGAGATAGTAATCTCTTACTTTTGTTGTTGCTAGGACTTTCCTCCAAGCAACAACAGAAATAAACTGCTTCTCATTAGGTGAAATCATTATGATTACTTAAATTATTTTTAACAATATACCGAACTTTTTTTAAAAATTTATTATGAATTTATTATTATTTATTATTTATTATATTTATAAATATAATAAAATTTTTTTAAAAAATGTATTATGAATTTATTATTATTTATTATTTATTATATTTATAAATATAATAATTTTTTTAAAAAAATTTATTATATTTATTATTACAGAATTTATTTATTATAAATTATGAATAATTTATTATGAATTTATTATATTTTTTTAAGAATTTATTATACAAGTATCGTCATAAAAAATGAAAGTTATTTAACAGTTTTCCGAGTAGGCGCCGACTACTGGGTGGGGGAGGAGGTATTTATCCAGTATCTCCGGTTGTTATAAATATATATTTTAAGGCCGTATTTCCCATCCATCACCGTCCATCATATGAAAAATCAAAAGTCAATTCTATATGTGTTATGGAATACGTTATCACAGTCTTAGATATCCGCTGAGCTTATCACGAATACAGTATTCTATATTTTGTATTTGCTAATCAGACGCTAAATGTAGAATAGCAAATTTAGGAAACCGGGGTGATGACCGACTATCGGTGATCCTTAGGCGATCTAGATCTTGGTTAAGGCCACGTATACCAACCGGGTAAATGGGACGCTAATTCTTACGTTGCTTACCGTGATCACAAACAGTGAAAACACAAGTTTCTGCAATAGCCTGAAACAGGTTGCATCCATTTACAAGTAGGAAATGATGGGGAGAAAAAGGGGAGGAAGCGGACCAAAAAATGGAGAGGCTATAAGGGCATTAACACACTGTTGCTTCTTATATTTTGGAATTTCCTGATAAACTGCTATTGGTAATATTAACACACGGAAGAGCTGTTGATCTGGGACATATCTTGACTGCAAACTGCCTGCAGTCCATAACTCGATCTTCGAAAAGGGGGAAAAGTTGAAAAAAAAATTGCTTCCTATTTCAGTTATTTGCTATCTTTCTGAAAGTACATCATTATAAAAGGTTATGTAATACAAAAGAGTCGTTGAGACATAGTAGTGACACACTTTTGTCAATTGAAAATAACTGCCAACGTACAAACAAAACTCAATTCAATTGTATGTACCCACTGTTATTTCGTTATTACAGAAATTAGAAAACAAAAATCTAGTCAAAGACACTGTTATTATGCCGTATTTCGTCTTCCTCTTGCTTAACTACCTATGTCTTTAGTAAGAGCGGGCTCTTTCTAAAGATAAATCATGCAGCCGAAGAATTAATGCGCAAGACATGCTGATCAGTTGATTAAACTATCGTAATATCCTCGTGTCTCAAAGAAATAATTGACTTAAGCAGTAATTCTATTTTTATTATTATTATTATTAATATCCATATGACGCAAGGAAGCCTGAGGCTTATGCTTCACCAGAGCAAAAAAAAAGTTCCCGAGTAACCCTGTGTGTGTGAGAGAGAGAGAGAGAGTCAAAAGTAGAAGGGAATCACCAAGAAAGAGAAGAATGATGATATCCAGCTCAGCACCCTGGGTGTACCAAGCCCATACTCACCAGATGTGAGCCCCCGGGGTTTTTTTTTTTTTTTTTTTTTGCAGACTTGATGCAATCGTAAAGAAACTGAGAAGTCCACATTGTCCGAGACAGCTTCGGACAGAATTAAAAATGTCCTTTCATTATTACTTTTTTTTTTTAATACAGCGAACTCCTGATATAACGTTCCCGCTTATAGCGTTATTTTATCGGTTTTTTTTTTTTTTTTTTCTGGTCCACCATTGATCCTATGAAGTGGAGATCCGCTTCATAGGATTAATCACTTATAATGCTCTTTGAGGTCGATCTACAGTTTACTGCATACTTAATATAACTGGATTCTTCAAATGACTGATCCTATGAATTGGGGGTCTCGATCGGTCCCAAACAGCGCATTTATAATGCTCTCAAACTTTTTAAAATACTTTCTGATTTGTAGTCATCGCAGTGAAACACTTCCTTGTTCCTGTTATCTAGAAGTTCGCTTGCACCTTCTGCATCACACGGCACATTAAAATACTGTATCATGTTTACTACACAAGTAGTAAACAACATGATAAATTTCTACAATTTTCTACGCCATCTGGTGTAGTATTCCATTTATTCTCGAAATGGCATGTGTCCACGACTTGTGACCTTTTCCCAAACGAATTGTAAGATATTAATCTTATTTAGATTGGGAATATAAGAAATAGGGAAATTTTCTTTTAACATGAAAGTAAAATATTTAATTTAAGGAAGATATGCAGTAGGCTCGGATGCAGACGGGGTGGCATGTGAAGGGAACTTAGCTACAGCCACCTGATAAAATGCAAACCCATGAGATGAAAGGAGTGTAACCACAACAAAAATAAATAACGGGGGAGAGTGGCACGCTGGACAGGAGTAAGGGACCAGCACTGACATAAATTTCGGATTTTGGTAGGGGTTGCGACAGAAATAAAGGAACGTCACTACGTAGAATATAGAAATTCTAGGGGAATATTTGGTGAAATGGGAAATGAAAAGAGAAAAGGAGAAGTGTAAACAGGCGAGGGTCATCGAGGACCCCAGGTGGCCATACCTTAAAACAGAAATTTAAACTTTCCGTGGGAAAGGGACGAATCTAGGATATCTACTGCTTGGACTGTAAAACGAATGATTGACGAATGAGAGGCGAGAGAATCTTTTGAAACTTTTTAGGATTGGCGGAAAGGAAGTGGAAAGTTAGTAAGTGAGTGAGAGCTAAAAGTATAGGGGTGGGATGAAAAAAAAAAAGGAGAGAGCAAGCGCGAGAGTCACACGAGGTTGAGAAGGGGAAGTCATGAGTAGTGTCAGAAATGTAAGGGTGTGAGCGAAAGTGCGTGAACCTGGAGAGAAATTCGTTAAAAAGGAAAAGAAGGAGAAATATAAGATGGTTAAGTTTGCCGAGTAAAGTGGCAACATCCTCGAGAAGGACAGATCTGAGGAGCCTGAACTGTTAACGTGTATCGACCAAGCAGTTAATCCCAACTCGTTGCTTTACTGAAGGTATGAAGGAACTGTGAACTGGAGAAAGACGCAGAGTTCAGTCGGAGCCCTCATACGTGCGAAAGAAGATAGTGAGAGAAGAGTCGACCCCAAGTCGGAGTCCGCCAAAGTTAAGATGTCAGACGTAGACAGCCACGAGATCAAAGAACGTCAAAGGACGCAGCCCTAGGAAGCAGTAAGAAAGAGACCTAGATAGATATTGATGGCAGATATTGATGACTGGATCATTTATACTAGTATAGGGTAATGAGTAGTGTGATAGAGGGAAAGAGGTTGGATTAAAATAAGAAGGTAGATGGAAGGATTGATAGTAAGAATAAGAGGTGTTATTGAGAGGGAGATAAATTTATGTATATAGGATAACATTAACAATGTTCCTGAATATATTGCTGTGGTAAGAACAGATAAGGTTTTGTGAATGTTGCAGATTATGGTGTAAAGGAAAGATGAATAAGGTATTAAGAGGAACTCCGGATATGATATAATTATTATGTATCAATAATATACCTGAAAGTTAATAATAAGAAAGGTAATTAATACATTAGAAGTATATTTGAGATGTATTGTAACAGGAGTGGAAAATAATGTGATGAATTAAGAAATGTAACCCTGTATCCAGTGTTAGGTACAAAAGAGAAAGGAGAAATAGAAATTGTGTAATTGAGTTAGATGGGAAAATAAGAGGAGAGAATGGAATCCTGGTTTAAGTATCCTCGTGTCTAATAAGTAAAACTATTGGAGTGCATGGTAGTAAGAATAAATATGTAACTAAGCATTCCTGAAATAATCTGTGCTATGTTATGTTATTCATTATCAAGTTTTAATTGTATATAAAATGTGTATATAAGTGTAATAAATTTTATTGTAACCATTGAGTTTAGTTATGCTGAGATACATACCCCTTGCTTGTTTAGGTAAAATTTTGTTTCATTATAATAATTATTGATGCTAACTAGAGGAAAATAAAATTACTCTCAGTTCCTGAGCAATCTTCTGTGAAATATAGTACGAATACGAGTCAGGTAGCAAAAGTGGGCTTTGGAAGTGTGAGGGTGCCTAAAAATCTAGAAAATAAGATTTCCAATGAGGTAATAATAAAAAAAAAAGGCTACAGAATCGGGATAAAAGCTCCCGGCTCTGTCATGAGTGCACCTCTGGTAGCTTTAAATCATTTTCTAGGCCCAGTAATCGACTTCTCCATTCATCCTATACTAATGAGGTGAATACTCCAGAATAATCCATTTAGTTAGGTTATCGTTCAAGAGACAATGTTTATTGAAAACAAATTTTTAAAAAAAATTTTTTCGTGTGACCTATCTCGACCGGCAACACATTTTCAGAAGTCATTAAGGTTCACGACCCAGTCTGAGGTTCAGTTTTAATGTTTTATTGAAGTTTATAATTTAATTGGGAAAGCATAAGCCAAGCACAGTATAACTGAACTAACAGTTTAATTTATTTTGCAATACTATTTACAAAACAAATAGGAGTTTAACATTTTAGCCTGGATATACGACACTGACCATCTTTAGCAAAAAATAAAAAAATAGTAATAGCGTGAGGAAAAGGAAGAGAATTGACGTTGTCAATTCTCTTCCTTTTCCTGACGCTATTACTATTTTTTTTCCACAGTGGTTACTATTTTCGTTCCTTTGTTTCGAATACACACACCACTATCACCACCAGGTATTTCATAACATGTGGGCCGTACTTTCGAGATCGATTCGGGATTTGAAAACAACAAAAAATAAATAAGAATACACGAATATGTACCTAGTAAAAATAAACATTTTACTAAATATGTCTATGTGTCTGCTCATTCTTATTATTTTTTTGTTTTCAGGTCCTGAATTGATCCTGAAATTATAGTCCACATGTTATGAAACACAATTTGTGTTGTTGTTGTAATAGGGTTTTAGGAACAGCGACTAAGGCCATATTGCTCCGTGTATATTGTCTGTAAATTGCGCATGTCCTGAGGTCGATTTTCTGTTTTGCTGGACGAAAATCCCGCGTTTCCGGAGGAAAAACCATGCTGCTCTCGCCCGAGACCGAATGACTCAGCCACGTTGTTAAAAAGGCCCATCAAAATTCCTCCGATCATCGACTCTATATGGTGCAAAGAAGCCTGAGGTTTCTTTGCACCATACAGTCATCGAGAGAGAGAGAGAGAGAGAGAGAGAGAGAGAGAGAGAGAGAGAGAGAGAGAGAGAGAGAGAGAGAGAGAGAGAGAGAGTCAGAAGTAGAAGGAAATCGCCAAGAAAGAGAAGGCTGATGATATCCAGCTCAGGACCCTGGGTGTGGCAAGCCATTACGATAAAGTTACAATAATGAAATTATAGTAATCTTTCTTTACGGCCTAAGTTGCTGATGCGCCTAAAACCAAACAACAACAATAGTTGAGAAAAATAATAGTAATAATAATAATAATAAAACAACAATAGTAATCTTTCTAGTTCATTGTCAACCTCAGCGACCTCAAACATCCATACAAACAACTATCAGAATTCATTAAAATTCCAAGCAAGAAAACAGCAACAGAAAAATTTTAATGTTATCTAAAAATCATTAATGTTGCATTTTTATTTTATTTATTATTAATTATTTATTCTATTATATTTTTCTCCGGATGACAAGAGGGGGAAAGGGATGCTTATACTGAAGTGGATAACAGTGAGTGAACATAAGCTGCGATATATATCCTTCCCAATAATGCAAACTCCATTAAAATGCGTGTTCTCATCATCCATTCACTGTGATTAAAGTTGTAAAGGTTTCATGTAAACACCCCGTTACATATATATATAATTAGGTCTACCTCCTCTCCATTAGTCCAAACTGTTGAGGTTTCTTTTACTGCAATCAGAAATAAACATTTGCTTCGAAGCCATCTTATTTCTTACCGACATGGGTTCCTGTGACGGCCAAATGACTGCTCTCTATAAAATAAACTATATTTACTCTTTTCCCCTCTTAATGCGCTTTAACTTCCTGCAATTCTGAAAGCATCATCGTTTACACCTTATGTGTGTGTGTGCCCATGCAAGCCTATTCACAAAGGTGTTTGTTGTTACGCCATGTTGGGCATAATGCTCTAAATATTTTGATTTGCTGCTTAAGTATCGAATTTTAGATGCAAGATCTCCTTTTAGTTAAAATATCTCAAAATCCTAGAGCGGAAAGTCAAGTCGCCCTACTTACCAACTATGGATCGGAACAGTCGACCTTTTTTAAAACATCCTATAATTATTCGGGTTTTGAGGTCGACAAAATAAATACATTATTCAAGAACCCTAAGTTGTTTTCTTCATTTGTTTAAGTTTGAGTTTATACCCACCCAAGCCTTACGAAATAATTCGCATATGGCTATTACGATTAAGTAACAAGTTTGAAATTATAGTAATCTTTCTAGTTCATTGTCAACTCCAGCGACCTCAAACGTCCGTAGAAACAACTAACAAAATTCATTAAAATTATAAGAAAATAGCAATAGAAAATTTTTATTTTTATTTTTATTTAAAAACCATTTATATTGCATATCATATAAATAAGTAATAGTGAAAAGACATCAAAAGAGAATATTACATAAGTTGAGGATGTAGGTAAGTACAGCTTACTTGTTAAATAATTATATCTAAATAAAATAAACGCGTTAAGCGAAGATCAGAAGATAATCATTTATTTAAAAAATTACACTTAACTTTCGTCGAATAGACAGATACATAAATGAAGAAAATTGTATGATATATGACTGGAATTAATTAAAACTGAATATTAGTATCGTGATACTAATATTCGATTTTAATATTATCTTACAAGAAAATATTAACTGGAATGGCCAAATTTCAACACAAAACATTTTTTTGAAGGAGGAGAAGAAGAAAGTTTGAAGAATGAAGAATCAATACTGTGATTATTGATAATGCTAGACAATGTTTAAATCGCCATAAACTAGGAGGAGTTACTAATTCTAATGCAGAATAAATAAAATATAGCGGCCTGTACTATAATTTTTATTATTAATATAATGCAGAAATCCTCTATTAATGTAATGCAGAGCTGCGCATCACAAAGTTTTATGATGCACAGAACCTTACGACTGTGCCCATCGCACCCCAGTTCCCCATTGAAGAGGTCCAAAATCCCAAAAAAGAGATCTCCTCATTGCCGGGTGCAAGGACAACCGGATGGGCCAAACTTTTCTACCACAATACACAAAAAAAAAAAAAAAAAAAAAAAAGTCACGCTAGGAATATACATTATTCTGCCCATTGTATATTATATTCGTGAATTGCGTGCGTTCTTTGGTCCATTTGTCTGTTTTGCTCGACGAAAAACCTGACATTCCGGGGGAGGGAACCTTGGTATCTACGCTTGAGACCGACTAACCATGGAATGAAAAGAGCCCATAAGAGTTTCATGACGGGATTCGAATCAGGGCCTTTTCCCCCGGTGTAGGAAGGCCGGTGACGATGCCACTGTGCTACCGCGCAGACCCACCACACAATATACAATTAAGAACTCCAGTAGTCAAGTATAAAACAAAAATAAATGATAAACATAGCAAGAAAAAAGAACTGGTGCAGTTACCAAATTAGTTTGGCATTGACCCCGCAAGAGTTTTCCCTGGCATGTAGTAGCATAGTTCTTTGCACACCGGGTGTAAAAGACCTGGTGTGCGAATTCCGTCTTATGGTTTAAGTCGGTGATGCGCCTAAAACCAAACAACAACCATTTATTTTTTCCACGAAGAATTTGATATTTTATTCTTTGAACGTACAGTATTCGGGTTTGGTAATCTTCATACTGAACAACAACGCGTTCTTTAGAGTCTAAATGGGGACTAAAATAAAATCACCAATCAGCTTAATTTCGGGACTATACTGATGTTCCAATATTCAGGATGCATAGCAAAGCATTTTTAAATGAAAGACTGTGTGGGTAACATATTTCTTTCAAAATATGGGATGAATGTAAATATAACCACAGAAGATATTAGTCCGGAAGCTGAACAGACATGTAATAGCTGTAAAAATTAAGTGGCCTCAAACTACCACATACATATGCTAATTTTGTGTCCCATTTTCATTTCATTAGAAATGATTTATGGGAGAAAAAAAATAAACAAATATTAAAACCCTACAGTCTGCTGACAAATTTAGGTTGGCATTGTTATAACATCAGGGCACGTGGCTATACACTGTACAAGATTTTTTCTTTACGGTAATTGACAAAAACTAACAACAGGTGGCTTTCGTCGCAGTCACCATGACGAATACAGTTGCGACAAAGAAAGACAGTAACCCCACCTAGTATTAATGACAGGAAATGTTTTATACTACTGCCCAAACATAAAAAAATGGTTTGGTTTCATTTGAACCAGAAATAATACAATTGTAGGAAAGAATCGAGAACACGTAACAGTAGGGCTGAAATGAGTTAGGGTTTCCCATTATTTATCTTCGTTGTATGCGAAGAAAAAACAACTAACGAGTGCTGAATGCGGATACAAAAGAGAATTTTGTGTATCGGTCATGGAATCCGGCAAAATCCAACACCAACTTTTTGACTATTCACTGTTTTTTAAAATAAGCTGATTTGAAAATTCGTTCTTTTTATTTTTATCATAGTTTCTGTTGCATCAAGAAATATTTCTTAACATGGCTTTTTCTTAATGTGGCTTTCACACGGTGATACTATGCGGCCTTCGTTTTAGTGACTAACGTTTAAAAAAAGATTACAAAGCCTAATTTGAACATTGAGTTTATTACTCTATGACAATCCAACCAAGTGAACACACGTTGCACTGAATCACACTTACGGGTCGTACCTGCCCACTAAGAATCTCGAGAGGTCACACGTATCTCCATCGAAATGCAACACCTGTTAAGCGTTTCTAGCTCAGGTGAAGTGTACCGTTCAGTACCCCACTGCTTACTCTAGTTATCTTATTTGATCTTTCTGTGGAAGAAGACACGGATTACTGTGTAGACCAAATGTGGAAAAACTCGAATTCCCCCCAACTCGTCAGTCCATTTAAAGTCCTGTGTTTTGACATTAACCATTGCAAAGTGATCCAAAAGCGGTTTAACTTTCTTTTTTTCTAATCTGATGGCCTAGTTTCTTTCTCTTCTATCTCATCTAAAAGTCTCCAAGAGGTACGCTGCAAATCTCATACCAACCGAACGAACTTTTAAAACTACTGATGCAGGACACTTCCGTATTCTTAATCTTAACTGCAATCCTTTAAGAATGCCTCCTCCAAAAGTTGCAGTTTTTATTTAAAAAAGACTTCCATGTTTAAATTAAGGTGGCAAACGATACAACTTAGTTATCAAGGAACCTTATCTTCAGATTATAAGTAAGGTTTCTTGATAACTAAGTTTTATGGTAACTTGATGCAAAAGCTCTCGCGAGTGTAGAACCTGAACCACGTTCAACAAAAGGAAATCCAGAAATTTCGAAGAGAAGGAAAAAACAGTGTTTTCTTTTATTATATGTTTGTATAATAAAAAGAGTGCGAACCTTTCTGGGCTACAGAGAGTTCTACAAAAGGAACACAGATAATATTACACGTTATCTCAATAGCAGAAATGAGCGTCTTATATCAATTCGAGATTAACTGGACCTGGCAGAATTCACTTCAAATGCAAATATTATAACTAATAAAGTAATCCTTTAAACTAGGTAGTTTTCCTGATGATTTGAAAGTCTCTTTTATCACATCTCGTTTTGCGAAAGGAGACAAAATGCAGGTCACCTCAAACAGTTCTATAAACAAGCTTAAAGCGCTGGCAAAGGTAATTGAAGTCATAGTACGTGTATATAATCGACTTTTTTTAAGAACCGATTTAAAGAGCTAATCACAGGTTTATTCTGGGTCATTCAACCATAACTAACCTATTAACCTTAGAAGTGGAGTTAAGGAGAGCTATTTATCAATAGATAGAAAAAAAAGCATTCAACTCGGTTTCAATTTCACTGCTTGCCTATAAAATGGAACTGCATGGAATTAACGTCTGGCATTAGTGTAGATTAAATTAAAAATCCTAATTGAAAGACTAAGGTAAAAATTCTTGACTGTATCTCCTCTATATTTTCTATATCTACGTAATCGATATAAAGATTTATGGAACCATGGAGAGTGGAAATGATTGTATAAAAATTGGAAACGTCTAAATCAAATACACATGCTAGCACAACGTATGTAACACATTATTGTCAAGGACGTTTAGAGAGGACTTAGCATTTACGGTTTTGCCTAAAATAACCAATGGTCCAAGGCCAAACAATGCAAAGGAGCCCCACACGCTCCAATTTCATTGTCGGGATGATACAGTCCGGCAGATAGCGTTCTCCAGGCATCCACCACACCTATGCACGACCGTCGGACTGGTACACCATGAATCGCGATCCGTCAGTCCAAAACACAGCTTTCAATTGGTGTACGATCCAAAACATGCATGCCTCACACCAATCTTGATAACATATGGCATTAGTTAGGGTGATTAGTATCTTGTGTAACAGCTACACAACCGTAGTAACCCATATCATGCAGCATCCTGCGCACAGTACTGATACTGACGTGTCTCAACAGTCTCATTAGGGCCTGCGTGTGTGCTGCGACAACGTTGACCTGCGTTCTGAGCGGACAATTATTTGTAGGCCTCTCCTGTCACGTTCCGTCAGCTTTGTAGGTTTTCTGAATCGTTTCATGACGGTTTCAGCACCAGTTCGCTCTCATTTGCATATCATATCGTGACCAACTGATTGCTCTCACCATTTTAAATTAACTCTGTCAGAAATAAGACAACTTTGGACTTAAGTTTACTACACAAAATTATAACGGAAACAATAGCGCCTAATCTTTTACTGTCGCTGATTTAAAGTGTCCTATTCGACCTTGAAGACACCAAAGATTGCTTAAAACGGATAAGAACAAGTGAAATCCTTTATAATTTTATTACCTAAACAGTAATGTGTAATTTTAATAATTACAACATTGACCTATTCACTCCAAAGGACATTTATATAAAAAAAAGTTTGAAATGCGCTTTTCAGTACGTAATTAAGTGGTTTTTAAATTAAAAAATAATACTTCAGAAGGAACCTGTTGTTCCTAACAATTTTTTTGTAACGGTAAGTTTCTGGATCTACTTTTTTATAGTTACTTTCATTTGATAATTTGAATCGATGTTCTCGCATCATCCCTAATTAGCGGAAGTCTGCGTTAACTGTTAGCTGCTGTATTGAAGGCCATGGTGGGTTTGCACCATGTCATTACAGTATTACGTTTTTAGTCACTTTATATGAAACACTCACTGCCTTAGCTCACTCGGGGCATTCTCAAACAATACTACTCTTGCATATAAGATACATGCCTAAACAGAAATCCATTTCATAGAATTACCAGATTATACAAACCATGGAACTGTCCACGATGTCGGTATATAACTGGTGCATTGACAGTTTTCAGTACTACTTGGCAGGCACACAATAAATAAAATAAATAATACTACAACGAAGATCCGTGTCTCAACCAAGAGCAGCAGCTCCACCACATCACCGCCTTCTGCGAACTTCATCGTGGGCTCAATTACACTGTGGTAGATGACGTACTCAAGGTATTCACCACACTGACACTCCACCATCTGATGTGAGGAATGCAATGCAACTCATAGCTCCACAGAACCTATTTGCAAGAACGATTGGCTAGATACCACTGCAAAATCTAGTTAGCTCCTGAGATTTTCTGGATCATTTCGTAACGGTTTCGGCACTAGTATGCACTTCCATTTGCAGATCACATCGCCAATCGTTGACCTAGGGACATTCAGTGCCGTTCAAATGTCAGTACAGCGTAATGTTGAATTTGTAAGTAATGGCTCGGCCACCAAAACCATACCATGCAGCGTCCTACCAACTGGACACGGCTACTCCTGTCGGCTTCTGGAAATCCAAGGACACGCTCGGTTCGCTTTCTTCACTTGCTTCAGGGATCGGCGCTTTCTTTCCGTTTTTTTTTTTTTTTTTTTAAGCTCACGTTACTGTTTGGGCACATATGGCCCTTGTTCTTCCATCTTTTCATCGCATCGGCTTCAGATGAGTTTGTGAGGTTCAGACGTGTCTGTCGCACGCAGTGACAAAATGCTGATATGGCATCCGAAGATTAAACTTCTGCTAATACTCGTACTAATAATAAAATATAAAACAGGTGAATGCGGCTTTACCAAAGGAAAATATAAAATAAAAATATGACAACCGCAATGATAATGGAGATAACCTATATGTTATCTCCAGTATTTATATGTTGCCTACAAGCATATTTATCTGTGTCAGACACGTGGTGCTTCGGTAGGACGTGACCAATTATAAACGGCGAGGTACCCGGATATTAATGGTAGGGCAGTGTATACACAAGATATGAAATCAATTTATTCCAAAATATACATGTAAGTGAATACCCTGTAGCAGCTGGGTCAACAAATCACTAGGAGTGAAATAACGTGATGAGACATAAACAGTAGACTTCTCGAACATTTAACAGCTGGGTTAAGCAGACAATTCCCGTTATTTCTTTATGCAACTATGTACCATCTTATATACACAATGGCCAAACAATAGGAACTTTTGTATTAAGACAGTCACAGAGAGAAGACTTTCAAATAAATGATGTGGGGTGATGATATGTTGCCTCTTTGGGTATAAAAACAAGACTGCATAAGCTGTTCGACTTCAATAATCTGAAGCCAGAATGGGGAAAACGCTTAATCAGTCAGACTTTGAAAAAAGTCTTATCGCGGGTGCACATTTAGCAGAAGCCATGATTCAAGAAACGAAAGACATAACTGGTTTCTCAAAAGCATCTATCTCGAAGAATTTTAATGACTGAAAAGCAAACAGTTCTTCCATATCTCAATGATGGTAGGCAGAGAACGTGGCGAGATCTTCAAGAAGCGATGAACTCTGCTTGCCTTGTTAAGACAACTTTAGCATCTGGAGGTGGTATCATGGTATAGGGAATGTTTTATTGGCACGGACTGGGTCCGTTGATAACATTCGACCTCTTCAGAGTCGAATGTTATCCAGGGGGTACCTGAATTTTGTATTAGATCTTCTGCAATAAGCAGTGTTACATTTTTATCCTAAAGGTGATAGCCACTTTATGGATGACAATGCAACAGCGCATCGTGTCAGAATCGTCCATGAATGGTTCGGAGAACTTGACACGGATTTCGACCATCTTCCTTGTCCCCCACATTCATCTGATCTGGATCCTATTGAGAATGTATGGGTTATGCTGCAGAGAGTTATTCGCAACGAAGTCCTCTTCCTTCAACTTTGTCGCAGCTGCGCGATATTTTTTTGGTTACAATTAGACCAAAACGCGCTAAAACAACATAAAATCCATGCCGCTCAGCACACTTGCTGTTATTTGAAATAAAGGCAGCTCGATTCAATACTGACTAAAGGTTTGAATTTTTTTGGCCACTATATCCTTTCACTGTTCTCATCATAGCGCACATCGGACTATGTGGCGTTAGATTTAGCATTACAACCTGAAACCGTCGCTGACCAATGCAGTGGCCATACTCAAAAGCAAAATAGTTTTAATATCTACTTGCGCACGGAGGTCAAGATACAAAAATTGACCAAAACGATCAATAAAATAACAACTAAAATCAGTCTGATACTTAATTTCGCTACGACCAATGAGAAAGCCCCTTTGTTGGGGGAAAGAAGGGGGAAGAAGGTGCGTAAAGCATGTCAATGCACAACATAAAATTTAGAGAAACCGATAGGTGAATCAAAGAATAAAATATTGCTGAGACAACAAGGAATTACGAAAATAGAGCAATGGTTACTTAAGCTAAGAACAAATAAAACATAGTTGCGATAACAAATGAGGCCAATCAATAAAAGAATGAACTAATTTACAGATAAAAACGAAAACAGAACAATAAAAGAAAGAAACAGAATGTTTCTGATAAAACAGATAGCCATTACAAGTGAAATTACAATTAAAATAGGGATTTAATATCCGGAGAAAAATTGAGTCAGAACGGAAAAGAGTGCTAAAATCTTTACATCAGAGATACTGACAACACATGACACCGATAAAAACGAAATTTACTTTCAGAAATTTTCTTCAAAACTGGCCAGGTGGCATTGTGATCGAGATCTGAAGCAGAAGACAATCATCACGTGATAGAATAACTATTATGACGTCATCATATGACACGGGATTAGGAAACTGAGTTGGAAGATCATTTCTTTTATTCATTTTTATTTCACACAACGTCATAATTAAAAGAAATATAAAAGGGGTTAATTTAATAATTTAAATAGTTTAATGTTGTAATTTAGCTAGGATTAATGTTGTAATGTTCCAGAACGGACAAAATAAACAAGCAATCTTAGCGAGTGGAGTGGTCAGACAAGATGGAATTCTGCTTCTGTTTTTTTGCATTAACACTAAGACAGCTCAGGTCATGAGGCGTCTGTGTGCTGTCTCTAAAATGCGCGTGTTCTGAGACCGGTTTGTTAGTTTTCAGGGCAAAAAAAAAAGGAAATTTCAGAAAGCATCGAACACCTCCCCCAGAAAAGAAATGTTTACACGGCGCGGGAATAAATAGGAAGTGCAAATACTAAATAAAGTAGCAAAAATAAAACGAAATATCGTTTCATTACAAACAGAATGGACTCTGACAGTTCTCCACTGAGCTCTATGATTACCGTCTCGTTTTAGATTAGCATGAAGAGGAGGATGGTGAATGTAGGCGACTGCTGGACTTAATATCGATGATATGGAGAAAGGCACGACTAGTAAAGCAGCAGTGTCCCAGAAACAGCTTTCTGTAAATGGATCATCGACCGACAAAAACAATTTACGAAACGTGCCTTGGAATGCGTGAAGTAGATTAACACGAAATAAACTGGCCCTCCAGCACTATCCCTACCACATTTGTATTATAGGAAAAGATTTATCTTTTGTTTATGATTCAGTGACAAACAACTCGCTGTAATACAACTGCAATGCCCCTTGATTAGCTGCAACTGTCTCATAATCTTAGGCAAGAGGAGATCAAATAAGCAAATTTATCTTTTCTGTCGTGGTTAGATCAGCTGTAATGTGCATTGATTTAAGCCCATTTTTTAAATCTCTTCTTTACAAAAGAGATGACATTTTATGTCATCTCTCTTTTGTAAGGAAGAGATTTAAAAAATGTAAAAGAGATGACTTTTACATTACTTTTATTTTTTATGACGATAATTTTTCGCGAATACAATTATTAGATCTGCAGTTAAAATGACTATTTGTACAGTGTGGGGTGCCCTACCAGGGGACCATACTTTGTTTTCATGGGGGCGCTTGTTGTTTTCATGAACTTTTTTTAACGAAATATGGACAAATTATCCCACAATTCAGGTACGAAGCATTTTTTTTATAAAAAAATATGTAATTCATAGCTAAATTTTATGTCAAATCTGTTCTGGAACATGGAGCCCGCGTGAAATTTATGAAAAATTTTAAGGAAGCTCAAGATACAAGTCTGGGAACCTCTGGCACATTGCTTTCGACGTGTCCGTCCCTCCGTCCGCGTGTAACAACTTGACTTCTACTGTGTTTCTAATAATGCAATAACTCGACTCTTAGCAGGCGGATCTGTATGAAATTTTATATTTGGATCTTTTAGAAAGATTTGTCTGACCAAACTTCATTAAAATTGCCTAATAGAAATCTGGCAATTATTATTTCGTTTTCTGTCTTCCAGCTTGTTTCCTTTACAATAACTTGTCGATCCTTTCCAAATTTCATTAAAATTGGACCGACAGAAATCCAGCAATCATTATTATTTTATTTACATGGGGATATTATGTTTGCTGCCACGCAATGATTGGATGGATGGCTAGGAAGTATGGAGGATGCGCAGAAACGGAATGTTCTCGGTTCGCTGATAACAGCTAAGTTATAATTTGTTAGTATTTGTTTCCCTTTTTGGAAAAAGGTACTGCTGTCAGACTAATAACGATAATAAATGCATTAAAGTCTGTTGCGATAAAATGAATAAATCTACACTACTATAAAAAAATTTGTTGTTGCTAGGCAAACTGTTGCCAAGCAACGTAGAACACTTCCAGTTTCCCACAGAGAAATCGTTGCGTTTATAACCTTATATACGAAAATATTTCGTTAGAATTCGATTGTGAAATTTCGAAAGAATTCACAATTTAACTTAAAAGAAATGTTTCATTTCTTTTACAACATGCTATATTTTTGCATACCGATAATAAATTTCCTTTAATTTTGTACCATGCACACGAAGTCTCTTAATGAATTCGATTTAACTACGAGGCTGTTTAAAATCTCTCCGAACTGCTTATGTCATAGAGATAATAAAAAGGGGGTGGAAGACTTAATTTCCTTCCATAATAGTAAGCCCCTGTGGCAATACACTTAGCCACACGATTTTATTACTCTTGGAAACGTTTCTGAAAAGCAGATAGGCAGTTGCTGGACTTGAATGATTTCATGTTTGGCCAAAAAATTGTCTGAGCCTTGAACAACGAACATAATCCTGGTACGTTTTGAACAGAACTCGTATATCGTTACCAGAGTCATCCCACAAGGAGAGGTACTACCAGTAACCCTCTTTGCGGCCTACCTCACTAGAATCTTTCTTAGCCATTGGCCAGAACTGCTTATTATATATTGGTCTGTTCACTTTCAGGTATGGCTGCTAATATTATGTCCTCAGGATGTGTAAACCGACCCAATTCCTTTTGCTACATACGTAGAGGGGGGGGGAGCCTCCGTGTATGCAGAAAGTGGAAAGCAGAGGGAATTTACCCACGGGCCTTGAATGACCTAAGAAGGGGAGTGGCTCCGCTTTTGGAAAAGTAACCAACGAATTCAATGGATCTAAAGGCCATTCTCGAACAGGAATGGAATATCATCAGCCGGACACTGCTCACACCTTCCTGCGATTGTGTAATTCTCTAATATTTTGGTATGGTAGTGTATGATACTGTATACTAATTATAAGGGAATTATTAAAAATGTAGCACGATAAAAGCACGCAGCGTCCTGATACTAAATAACTCGGCCGCTAATCAACTCAATTTTTTTTTTTCTGTGTGAATTTTAAAAAAAGGGGAAAAAAAGAAAGAAAGAAAAAAAAAAGCACAAAAGTTCCAAAAATCGAGTCTCTTGAACAAGCTGAGGAAAAACAGCGATATCGCAAGTATTTAGTGATGTTTCGTATATTTGTTCCCAATAGTTAGGAAAACTGTCATCCGTCGTAGGAGGTCACAAAAAGAGTGACTTGTGTGCTTACTGGACGAGTCCAGTAAGCACACTAGTCACTCGTCTGCTTACTGTACGAAAGACTTGAGATTTTTCCAAGAGGGGAAAAAACCATACCCTCGCCTCAGACCGACTAACTCAGCCACGTTCTAAAAAAAAATCATAAAACTTTCTTCGAATTTGGTCTTTTCTACCCAGTTTGGCAGAAACTATAATTATATTCGCTGTGATATCCGCCAGAGCCTACAAAAAAAAAAAAAATAATAAAAATACTTTTCCTAAAATTGTAAGTAACGATTAGATTTGCGGATGTTCACACTTCATTACATAACGAAAGCGGAAGTTTACTACCTGCGCAAACTTTTTTTTTTTAATGAAGTTTCAAAATTCGATGATTTTTGCATGTACAGTACATAAATCTCAAAACATAGTTATATTATTAGCAAATTTTTTCAACCCCTTAAATTAATTGGGAATAATAAAAAGTATTCTTATATATAATAACAAAGTTACTAAAGCCAATTGTTTTTTCGGAAATGGCGCTTATAACTAATACTAAAATTAACGAAGTTTATATATTTATTTCTGACAGCTGATGCCAGTGTCTTAACGATTCATTGGATATATAATTATTTTATAATTTTTATTTTATTTCCATCTTAAGGTTTTTTTTTTTTTCCTGCTCCGAAAGATTTTTTGCACATTAATTTTAAAATGAATAAGTTACGATTTTATAATGAACATACAATAAACATTCGAAATATATAGGGGGGGAAGGTCCTACTTTAATATTCAAAAAATAAAAAGGCTAATTTTAGTTTAACAGAGAGTCAGGATAATTTATAGAGTCAGAGTCCCAAGTTTATACATCAATATAGCCAAATATATATCTTCATCAATTTACAAAGTTAAGGACATATTTTCTTGCCATTTTTTCAGATGACTTCGACATGCCTATAGTTTCAATGACCCTTCTGTTTGGGTTTATCAAAGCATAGCACTATTTTCGCTAGTTTTCCACAGCCAAGTTCATACACCGTAATTCCTCTCAAATGCAATTAAGAATTAACAGAGTCTGAAGTTTAACCCCAAATGAACTTTTAAAACATAATTGAAAAACAATTATCGTATCTGTCATTCAAGATGGCGCCCTATTATATAATGATAATTATCATTAGATGAGGGTCTTAGATTAATATTTTTTGTAATTACTTTTATTTATTTTTACGTAGCTTTCTAAATCGACAATTCTAAACAAGTTAGAATAAACCTATCCTGTACTTCTTCCCCACCACAGTGGGGACCGAACAACCCAGGATGCTCTGATAAAAATTAATCACATTTCGAAGCCTTCAATAATTTAATTTTATTATTTTAAATCAGAGATTATGTTATAAATCCTAATGTTATTCGATTATTTACTATTTGATATACGCGCTTCTACGAACTTCATTATAATTCAGTGATAGAGGTAACAGACCATTTCATCTGTAACCACGATAAATGAACATAATAATTTGAAACATAGTGTACATTCTGAATATTATATTATAGATGTATTATACAAATCGTAAAAATCCTAACAGTAATATTAATTACTGAATAAAAATACTTACGTGAAATACCGGCTGTGGTGGTGGAGTTTCTTGAGTGGTTGGTGGAGGAGGAGGAGGAGGCGCTTGTTGAGGCTGTAGTGGTGGTGATTGTTCCAGTGGTCTCTTGGGCTTCTGCGGAGCTGCTAAAACAGCCGAGATAGTAAGCACGAGCGCTAGAATCACCTGCTTCATCATGATAGAAGTGTTGGAGATATCTTCACAATGAAGGCGCCTTAGGTGTGTGTTCCATTTATACCGATATTCCGACCAATAGCTACCGAGCGGTTTTTACGTCCACCAATTTTTTTCCCCTCACACATGGGGGAAAGAAAACAGGGGAAGGAAAGAGGAGAGAAAAGGCGTCAGTAGTGGCTGCACGAAAAACAGGTCCCCAGCAGCCGATCCAATGGATGACCAATAAGGTTAGTGGCGCCATGTTTGTGATGAAAAGCCACTAGCATAACAACTTAATGCTATTTTACGCTATGTCAAGGCTGTGTGAGAATTCTGTAAATGCACTCCCAATCTTGGAAGAAAGGCTCTACTCTATCTAAATGGGTTTTCTTTTTTTTTTTATTTCAAAACTACACAGAATTACGATGTTTTGTTCGCCAACCGTTACCTGCTACCGAAACTTCACGCCTACACACGCGCGCACAAACGAGAACAGTCACGCGTTCTCTGCTAATGGTGGTCATGGAAACAAACTCTAGAATTCATATTTAGTAAAGCGAGAAGAATTTTCTTTACTTTTCCGGCAGTGAATAAAAAATAAATACAGCAAATATTAAAATGTATTTGTTATTTACCCTCACTAGTGCACTGAATCGAGACAAATAACACAAGACAGGTATTTAATATGACATTAATCACTAGTATCGTTTTTTGTAAAACCGTTATCGTCTGGCAATATAATACAACTCGCGGCGCCCTCTTCTTTTTTAATTTTTTTACTGTTGTACCTTTCCAGTAAAATCTTTGATTCGTGCAATGTATTGTATTTTTTTGTATATGTTCGTTCTTAATTTCCCGAAGAAAGGTTCAGTTTTTCCAGTTGCTTTTCTTTTTTATTTCATTTTGTAAAATAAATTCTTAGGTAGGAACCTTCCTGCTTCTTTTTTTTTTTTTTTTTTTTTTTCCAACTCCAGCAATTCCCACATCCGTTACAGATATCATAGGTAACATAGTCTACCAGGGTAGGCTGGGGTAGAGTAGCCATATGCATCAGTAATTTTACTACAAATATAACTAATTAGCTATTCATCGGAAAGATAAAGCATTCCGATCTCGAAAAATAGTGAGCTTTTTTGCTTTGAATAAATATAAATTCGTAGTCTGCTTAAATTAAAGGAGAAAGCGGAAAGAGAATGAACATGGGAAAAAAAATCATATTTTGGCTAAGCCTATTAAGGTCAACCATTATGTTAACTTTTTTGTTATACGATTTGAGGTTGCACAGTCAACTCTCGGAGAAAATAAATATCAGTAGTTGTGAGTTTATGATAAAAGTTATGAGAATGGGAAGAGAAAAGTGCGAGTTAAATATTGAAACTGGAGGAAAGAGAACAGAACAGGTCAGCAAATATAGGTAGAAAAGCTTCTGAGAAGCGAAAAATAATATCACGGGTGATAAGATTTCGTTTAAGGAAAAGATGGTACAATGTTGTTGCTGTTGTAGTAGGGTTTAAGAAGCATCAGCTACTAAGGTCATATGGCTCCGTGCATATTGTCTGCAAATTGCGTGTGTTCTGAGGTCGATTTTCTATTTGCTGGACGAAAAACCCGAGCTTCCCGGAGAAAATCCGACTAACTCAGCCACGTTGTGAAAAAGGCCCATAAAATTCCTCACGTTATTATTATTATTATTATTATTATTATTATTATTATTATTTATATGGTGCAAGGAAGCCTGAGGCTTATCCTACACCAGTCAAAAAAATTCCGAGTTACCCCAAGAGAGTGCTATGCCAGAGAGAGAGAGAGAGAGAGAGAGAGAGAGAGTCAAAAGTAGGGAATCTGATATCCAGCTCAGGACCCGGTGTGGAACCCATACTCACCAGATGTGAGCCCCTGGGGCTATTCCAGCAGTTCTACTACCTACGAGGACGTGGCACGATCTCTAGCAGGGAGTATGGAGAATTAGAATAGAAGATATTAGAAGAATTGGAATGGACTCTGTGGGAGATTGAGGAAACTATGACTGATGAACTGAGAGGGGGCAGTGGATATGTGGAAATGAAAACAGAGCTGAGGATGAAGATATGTGGACAAGCTATTTTTGAGTACATGCTTGGACCTTAGTAAACAACGTTAAAAATCAATTACTAATAGCAGATGTTTGTTGAAGGTGTCAGTTTTTTTCTTTGTTTTTTATGAAGCAAAGCTTCTATAAAAATTAGCACCATAGGCACTACGTTGTATACAAAAAAGGAAAAAAGCAATTAAATTTATATGCATACGTGCTACTGAATTAAATTTAAAAATAGGAGAGAACTTACTTTTACATTAATGTAGTTCGTGTTGTGTGTTTTGCTAAGAGAGTGCTATGCCTTTCACACATGCTCTGAAACGTTACGTACACCTGAGCGAATTATTGGGTTAGCGGAAGATGGGTTGCCCGCATGACAAATTGTAGCTCATTTGGTCCATACTGCTATAACTACAGGAAGGTGATGTCAACAGTGGTTATTGTAAGATGCTCAGTATTTCATCATTAAGGGCCGTTCCTCTGTAAGCCTACAGAGAACGTGAGAAGGGGAATCAGCAGATCCGTTGATTGACGGATCCGCAAAGCGTCCGTTTTGGAGTAAATAAATAAATAAATTTTCTGGTTATATTCCAGGACGAACACATGGTCAGAAGAGTTCACAAGATCGAGAGAATACAAGAAACAGCACCGTATTTAGCAGTTATGGGCTTGAACTCAAAGCGCGTGTACTTATATACCCTTTCTGTTGACCACTCGTCTATGGCAGCAGATTTATGCGCTAATTTTTCACTTGGCTATACGTACGGTTCATTACTATCATAAAAGCCAAAATATTTCTGTTCATCACACTTAGCCTTGCACCAACCATTTGCAACTATAGGGACTTAGCTCTGACGGTGACTTGTCACAGTAAACGTCAGACCAGGCTGCTACGTCATTGCATGTGACGTTGGTGCCTCACGGTATGGTAAGCACTCGTTTAATGCATGCAGCATTAGTCGATACAATATACATTTTATTGTGAGTAAATGCGAATGCCACTTTTTCTAATTATTTTATTAAAGAAATGGCGACTACATACAATTATATAATCGTTACTACGGTTCATATTCAAATTATACATAGTATATTATATTATTCAATGCAGAATATAATAGACTACAGTATTATATTAAATGTATTTTACTGCATATATTATTATAGTATTTTGCAAGGATAAACAATCGGAATCAGTTTTTTAAAAAACAAAGTGCAGCAGAAAATACGAACACATTTTATATTTTAATTAATAATTCAGTACTATTGATAAAAATAAATCTATCCTTTTAACAAAATATATTAAAATCACTTTAAAGTCGTCATTGATGTAGTGAAGGACTCTGTATAGTCTTTTGTGACCAATGTTTTGTTAATTTTAAATTTGAAAATTGTAAATATTGTGTTTTTATAGGTAACTGTATTTAACTTAGATCAGAACTTTCACAGTGCTCTGACGTCTTTCGCAGTTAGAACCGGGTTGACACAGTTCCGACTGAGAATGAAAAAAGGCACCTAACAAAAAAGATTATGTATGGGTGAACGAGATGCTCGCAAAGGGTGCATTTCTTCTAAGGGCACAAAAAATGAAATAAACGAAATTAAATTTAAGTTGTAGGGTACAGTACTCAGTATGAACTGTTTGCTCGAAGGCTCTAACCTCCTAGGCACGATCCTGGATACTAGTTCAGGAAGCCTGGAAGTAATGGGAAAATACGGGGTAGGACTCACTCATGCGCACATTGTGCGCTCTAATGTAACCGAGTGTGCATGTCTGTCACAATGCATATTAATCATATACATATTTTTTTTTTAATTCCTTTCTATATCTATGCTAAGAAATTTTCTAAATACTGAGTTTTCATGGACATATCCGGCGACAACTCTGCTCTTTCTTTTCATACCGTTGTTGTTGTTTTTGTTGGGTTTTAGTAGCATCAACGACTAAGGCCATATTGCTTCGTATATACTGTAAATTGCGTGTGTTCTGTGGTCAATTTTCTACTTTGCTGAACAAAAAACCCGAGTCTCGAGAAAAAAAACCATGCTGTCCTCAGACTGACTAACTAGGCCACATTGTGAAAAAGGTCTATAAAATTCCTCACGTCATCGACGGGACTCGAACTCAGGTCTTTTTCACTCGGTGTGGTGAGGAGGACGATTCTACCAACTGTGCTATCCACAAGGGCCATAACCTTGTAAGATAAACGTTAAATGGTATGTATCTACATTCACAAAAAAATAACTTTTAATGGAATTAAATTTCGGCCTAATTTAGTTACAAATAATTTCATTTTATAGAAGTTAATGCAAAAAAAAAAAAAGAAGCAATTACAAAACAAATATTTGTCTGTGAAATTTTAATGTAAACATTCTGAATTTGATTATGGTTTAACTTCTTACTACCTTCTCCAAAATAAGTCTTAATCAAAGATTAACGCTATAGGTATGTAAATATAATATTTTTTTGTGGCTATTTACGAAGATTATATTTTGTTAAATAAGAAAAGGGGTCAGTTGTTAAATATTGCGTACGTCCAGTGGGAACTTACTGCTGTTACCCTATTTGAACAGACTGGTCTATTTATATATAAACAAAATATAAATGCATAATAATTAGGTCTTCCAGCCTGTGAACTACGTGGCTTAAACCTACTTTGCTTTCCTTATTCTGTTCAGCTCCGTGGTTCAGTGCATTTGTCACTTACTACCGTTGGGGAAGGTCAGGTTCGAACCCGTTGATGACGTGGATAGATTATTTGAGGCCATTTCAAATGGATGATGATCTAACCAGTCTCAGGCGGAGGTGTGGAATTTTTTCATCTACAAATAGAAAAACCGGCCTTACGTTGACTCCTGGTGGTGCAAATCGAAAGTAACCCACCAGTCCAACGGTATAATAAAGGATCTTTAAAAAAGGAAATCACAAATAACAATTGAATCATTTAAATTTTTAATTAATTTTCTAAACTTTATAATTCAAATAAAATACTACTGACACTGCAACCAAGGTAATTTCTGATGTTATTTTCTTTCCTGAGGATCAACATTACGACATAATAATCGTTTGATGATATGTTGTGATATGTACACTAGTGTCCAAAAGTTACATTGTAACCATACTTTTCATGATTGCATGAAAATTTTATTAAAATTTGGTATATTTTAAACATGATTACGATTCTCTTTCTGTAAAATTTCTTATAGCATTCGCCCTCGTGGGTAGAACAGTTGGTAATCACCGTCAGCCCCCACATCGAATAGAAAAGACCTGAGTTCAAATTCCAATGACGCGAAGAATTTTTTTGAGTGTTTTCACAACGTGGCTGAGTTAGTCGGTCTCAAGCGAAGATAGCATGTTTTTTTCCCCAGGAAACTCTGGTTTTTCCTCCAGCAAACAGCAAATCGACCACAGAACTACTATTTGCAGACATATTACATACGGCGCAATATGGCCTGTATTGCCTAAAACCTTACAACTACAACAACAACAACTATAGAATCCAATGTACTGTTCTTGTAGAGAAGTTAAATTTATTACTACAAGGTCTTATGATTACGGTTCGTGAAAATGGAACTATATTTCTTTTTAAATCCGATATAATCGAGTCTTATAATAATTCTTTCACATATTTCTTGATATCTCAGATGCAAGATTAACTCTCTCACTCTTAAACATGCCTGCATATATGAATTAACTTCCAAAAGAGAATCGTGTAATCGCTATTGAAGACTTACATAATTACTTACAAAAAGATCTCTTTCTGGTATGTTGCACCCTCCCTCCCCCGCAGAGCTTTTCTAAGTCTATCTTCAGGGAGCTAAACATTTCTACTGCATTTTTCTGAAAGAATCTTAGATGGCTGCCGAGATTGTTAGTTGTGCGAAGTGGAGGATTTTGTTCAGGCTGGGGTACTGGGTTTTGCAACATCTTCCAGTGATAGAGCGTTTAATCTGCCTGTGAGTTTCTGTGCGAGAGTTTGCAAATCCTATTGATTATTTGCTACATCCAGGGCGTAACGGTAAGGTTTGAATACAAAACAGCCCTTGATATAGCGAAAGGTTAGCCAGCTACTATGTTGTTATCTGAAGAACCAATACTCAATCCCAAGGTAGAACTTGCAGTACGAATCAGGGCAGACCAAATCTGAGACGCATACATTAGAATAGAAAGAACGCATTAGAAAGATCGCTTGGAGACGGTGCTTTTTGGTAGTTAACAGTTAAGTTGCCTTTGTCTCAACATGCTGCTTATTTGCTTATTATGATTAGCAGATTTCCTCTTATGTTAAATACTTATTTGTTTATATATATATATATATATAAACAAAAAGATTAATCTTTGGTATTGGACCGTGGGCAGCACAGTTGGTAGGATCACCGTCCTCTACACACCGGATGGCTGAGTTAGTCGGCCTCAGACGGGGGTAGCATGGTTTTTCTCTCCAGGAAATTCGGATTTTTCGTCCAGCAAACAGAAAATCGAACTCAGAACACACACAATTTACAGACAATATAAAAGGAGCAACATGTCCTTAGCTGCCGATGCTCCTAAAATCTACTAACAACAACAACTTTGGTATTGGAGGAGTTACAGCATAACTTTTCCAAGCTTGTAGGAAAACTTCAGATTTGATTATTTGCTGATACATATGTAGTAATATATCTATTATAAACGGGCTACTTATTTCAACTATAAATATTGGGAATTTATCAGGCCCAACAAGGCCAACACTGGCCTTGTTGGGCAGATCATTCATTGTCTTTATTAGGCTCTCTTTGGAGACTGCAATTTCACTCAATTTGTTTCTTCACAATCGAATCCTTTCCCATCCGTAAATCTTCCAGGAGGTCCAAAATTCTGTCCCTGTTATCGGCGGCCTCGTGTGTAGCACAGTTGGTATAATCACCGTCCTCCCCACACCAGGTGGAAAAGACCTGAGTTTGAATCCTGTCGATGGACGAGGAATTTTTATGAGTCTTTTTCACAACGTGACTGAGTTAGTCGGTCTCGGGAGAGGGTAGCATGTTTTTTATTCCGGAAACTCTGGTTTTTCGTCCAGCAAATAGCAAATCGACCACACAACACATGCAATTGTTGTAACTTTATGTTTTTGTACTTGTTGTAACTTTATGTTTTTGTATTTGTTATAACTTTATGTTTTTGTATCTTCACCAGTGGCTGTTTAAGGCCGTATATTGTATCTGGCTCTGTATGCAATGCATATGTCTGTATTTTATGTTTTTTCTCTGTATATAACTCATGTCCTCTAGCTGCATAGCTGTAAAAGGACATTTCTTCGGAAATAAATTGATATTAATAATAATAATAATTTACAGACATATATATCACGCAATATGGCTTATGTTGCTGATGCGCCTGAAAATTTACAACAATGATTATGCCTATCACTAGTTTTATCTGATTTTCGCCTTCATACAATAATGCTTTTGAGTTGTGTCCATGGAACCCAATCTTGATACGAAAATTTTCTCCGTGGTTGCAACAGATGTGATTTCAGAAAACCAGCTTTCGTTTCATGTGCGTTCGTGTGTTACAGGAATCTATAGACATGGTAACACCTCTTTATACATAACATTTTTTGCTTTTTGTTTCCTATAAGCGTCAAATTCGAACTTGTTCAATCTCTTGATACTGATGGACGCAAGTTCGTTATGTTGCGTCGGTCATGATAATGGTTTTATTCCGTGAAATGCAGACGGAACAACAGACGGTAAGAACGTAGTCTGACTTTCCTCAGTCATTGTTCTTTGATAGTATTCGTAAATACACTGGTGTGCAAAATTTAAGGACCAGTTAGGTTTTCACCTGTAGCTTCTCACAAGAGTGGCCTGGATATGGGAAAAGCAAACCAAACGAACCTCGTGAGGTACAGAAATGATGAAGGAAACAACACGGAAACAACAACGGAAACAAAACGGTACAGAGGGACTTTATTCAAAAATGGCAACATAGCACTGGCTGCCATGATACAGATGCATCACTGCCAAAGATGGAACAAAGGGAAGAGGTGGTCCTCAGTAGGAGATATGGCCACCCCTAATGTCGATGTAGGCTTTGCACCGCCTGTCCATACTTTGAACAAAGTTGTTAATAATTTTTGCGGTAACATCGTGCATTCCTCTGTCAGCGCCATCTTCAGCTGGTGAACATTTTCTGGTGGGTGTGGACGTGCTGCTAGGCGTCTCCCCATATGTGTTCGATGGGATTTAGATCGGTCGCGGAACGGGCAGGCCAATCCATACGAACAATGTCCTCACTTTCCAAAAGCATATCACAGCTGCAGTGCGATGGGGTGTGGCGTTATCATCCATAAACACGAACTCGAGGCGAATGGCACCTCGGAACAGACGTACATGTGAAAGGATTACCTCAGTACAGTAGCGTGCACCGGTTACAGTACCGCCTTTCAGTATCTGGAGTTGTGTACGTACATCCAAGATAACTCCTCCCCAGACGAGAACACCTCGACCGCCATATCGATCCCTTACAGTGATGTTTGAGGGGTGATACCGTGTGCCAACCTCTCGACAGATTAGCTGACGTCCAGAATCGCTGCTGAGACTGAATCTACTCTCACCAGTAAAGAGTATCTTAAGTAAAAATTTTATGGTTGTAACCTTTAGAAATAGTGTTGGTCCTTAAGTTTTGCACACCAGTGTAGATACCCTGACATATTTTATTATTATTTTTTTTTTATTTAAAAGCAGATTCAGGTGTACACCTTACTCCAGAAACGACCTGCGAAGCCAAGTTGATTGATCGGCAACTTACCCCATATTGCACCTTATATAATATGCCTGTAAATTCCGCGTGTTCTGTGTTGATTTACTGTTTGCTGGATTAAAAACCCGAGTTTCAGGGAGAAAAAACTATCGTACCCTCACCTGAGACACATTAACTCAACCAAGTTATGAAAGAGGCCCATAAAAATTCCTCCAGTTATTAACGGGATTCAAACTGAGGTCTTTTCCACCCGGTGTGAAGAAAACGGTGATTATACCAACTGCGCTAACCATGAGAACTCGACATATCTGGCATAATGATGTATGAAATCTGGTAGGTTAAAAAATATATATATATTATTTGCTGCCTTATTAGGACCACCCAAATCCGAACTTATAAACTCATGTGCATTACGTCCATAAATGAATGTTCTCTTTATCTGCAATTCTTTATTATTGAGAGCAATTCAACAAAACAATGGTTTACTCTTAGGGTTTACAGGTAAAGCTAGGAACCAAAATGGGTCCGGGGTCGAAAAGGTTTAGGTGAAACTGTGCTAGCCAAAAGGTACGGGCTTTCTGCAACCAACCTATAACTTCCCGTAGAAAGATAATAAACTACATCGACGCCTCATGGTCTCATTTGCTTTGGCGCAAACAGTAGCTAAGTGGTTCTGTGCTGATTATCTCCAAAAACTACTCATTTACATAATTATAACTGAAAAATATGAATGCAAAGACAGATTCATCCATTCCTCCCATAGAAGACGAGCATTTATTTGTTTTAAAGTGAACACTATTTTATTACTTTTAAACGAATGTTATCAGCCAGGTAAAATATAATCAAAAATTTAAGATGTCTATTAGTTAATCGAGTGCATACGCAAGACTTAGAGGACTTTCATAGAATTCCTTTAAAAAAAAAAATAGTACATTTATAATTTCTATACTCACGAAAACACTAAGACTGCTTAAAACAGGAAGTGATTTTAAATCAATGGACAGCAACCCTATTGAGGAAACAATTTCGCTAACTATAAACGATACATCATTGAATACAGGTTATTCAAATTCCATGTGATTAAAATTGGTGGTATGTATTCTGATATTTTAAAGTATTTGCTGTTCTAAAAAGTTTCAAAAACGGAAGTGTTTGATTCATTTGGGTAATTTTCCTCGATGCACTCTTCGCTTCAAAATTGACTGTTCTTCTGTTTGTTTACAATCATGGAAACCAATAAATTGCAAGTGATGTTATAATAGCTTAAAAATTAATACAGGTAACTTGAAGCCATGCCCTCAATTCTTAATACAGAACGTTCCACTCCCTTTTGGGCGCCTCCGTAGCCAGGTGGGAAGGAGCAGCAGTGCGTAGCACACGCTTCTTGATTAGACCGGGGGTTCGAGCCCGTCACCACCAAATACGGAGGATGCGGAAAGGTCAAGGGAATGACCACCGCATATTCCCGGAGCAATATGGCCTTAGTTGCTAATGCTCCTAAAAACCAAATAACAAACAAACAAACTCCCTTTTCCGCTCGATATTCATATTGGCATTACTAATGAATCCTAAAGATATTCTACAACTCAAACGTACTGAGCATGAGCAGATCGCATTGCCTCATAGCTTGAAATTTGGTGAATTATACAAGAATGCAATTTACGAAACTGCCTTCAAAATGGCGGACAAATCATAATGCAATCAATAACGTGAGGACAATCCACGTTATCGATTGCTTTTAGTTAAAGATGATTGAACAGT
This sequence comes from Mastigoproctus giganteus, assembly GCF_048544385.1. NCBI lineage: Eukaryota > Metazoa > Arthropoda > Arachnida > Uropygi > Thelyphonidae > Mastigoproctus > Mastigoproctus giganteus. Next base: position 13,426,982 of record NC_143580.1, read on the forward strand.
ATACATATTCCATTATGTATGTAAAACAACTGCTTCAACAGTTGAGAAGTTTATTGGGAATTTCTAGTTTATTCAACCACCAGATGACCTCATTTATCAATATTAATCTCATTCGACAATCTTAAGGCGTTGTGTGTTTCTACAGATGCTGGAAATCACGCAAGACTCATACTTTAAGACGCATACCAACCTTTACATCAAAGAGGATTAGTCAACGCTGTTCCACTTACATAAACAAACTGAGCCAAACAAAAAAGGTCACAGAACTACTACCTCATATGTTTCTAAGAATGTTTGCACTTGCTCTAATTTCCCTTTTCTTTTAAGACTTTATTTTCTTCTTCTTTTTTTTCATAATTAGTGATTAAATAAAGAATACATTTATTTCATCAGAAATTATATTGAATTAATAAATTGTTTCATTTCAAAACATTCATAATTTTTATTCTAAAAAGAAATGCTATTACTGTCATCAGTACGATAATTTTATTTTCGAATTATGTCAGCTTCAATTTGTATAAAACTAACTGTAAAACTCTTTGAAATCAATGGATCATTGATTTCAAAGGAATCATTTCTAATGTAGATACATAATATTTTACTTAATTAATCAAGGTAACCTATACCCTCGTGGGTAGGATCACCACACCGAATGGAAAAGACCTGAGTTCGAATCCTGTCCATGAGGTGAGAAATTTTTATGGGTCTTTTTTACAACGTGGCTGAGTTAGTCGGTCTCAGGCGAGGACAGCATGATTTTTTCTCCCGAAAACAGGTTTCTCGTCCAGCAAATAGAAAATCTACCTCAGAACACACACAATTTAGAAACAATATACATGGAGCAACGTGGCCTTAGTCGCCGATGCTCATAAAACCAAACAACAACAACATAACAAATCTAAAGTAACTTATAAGTTACTAGGCAACAGCACACAACATATACTATATAAATTAGTTGACAATTTCAATTTTATTGCCACCAGAGGAACATCTGATGGACTTGGAGCATGATGGTCTATGTTTTCCATGAGATATAACAAATTAAATGAAATCATGACATGCGAAGTATGTCTCAAATTTTTCTAATGATACAAAATGTTTAAAATTTGGTATCTTAATATTAGTATTAACAAAATGATGCAAGATGCTGACATACAGCATTAGTCAAAAAAATAATAATAATTAAACGTGATATACCCACGTCAGCATCATTCAACAGTGAATCTTGTTGAATCCAACTAGCAGAATTAGTTCATGAAGTGTAGATGAAAATTATGACTATTTTCTGCCTCCAATCCTGTTATTCATAGTAATAACGTGCTGTTGTTCCAACTTATACAACAATCATATATATGGAGCAATTTCAAAATCTTTACTGAAATATAAGTATTTAAATTTTAGAAATTATTCTTTGCATCCAGCTCCTTTGTGACTATCTGATAGTAGTTAATTAGATTAGTCAGACAAGATCTCCCCTTAACAAAGCCATGTTGTGATTGCTTATAGCATTCCTATCCAAATAATCTTGTATTACGCTTTAATTATGGACTTCACAATTTTTCCTTCTACAGAAATCAAACTTACAAGTCTATTTGCTCACCTCACTGCTTGAACCACCCTTGTGAGTAGGTGAGAAATCGGTAAGGACTTCCCTTAAATTCAATCCTTAAATCAGACAGCTTGTTTGTTTACAAACCGAAAAAAAATTATAATATAAAAAGGCCTGTGAAACCAGGAAGCTGATCCATAATAAAAACCGTTATACCAGCACCAGCCAGCAACATATTTAGGTAGTACACATATTTTTAGAGACCTGAAAATATTGCGGTTTAAATTAGGTAAAAATAAATATTTAATTATTAATTATTGTAATTGTTTTAAATTACACCTTAAAATGTACATATACAGCAGCGATGACAATGTATATTTACTATATTTTTACACAGTGAAAATCGTACCAGCCACAATTCAAAATGAATATTTAAATACGTAGCAGAAGTATAGGTTTATCTGTCACGTGACTTTTAATTTCTTATGATTTATTACTACTCGTGATATTAATATGTTATTAATTATTAGTATTAATAATTAATATTGAACTCATAGTATTAATTAATTTAAAAATTGCATTTTTGGTATCATGAATATTTCCAAACGATTTTATTTAAAGCACGAATATTAAATTGTATATAAATAGAGTGGAACAGCAGGTAGCGCTGTAGTGCCTCTTGTCTTTTCCCTAGCCAGTGAGCATTTATATGAAAGTAGGTAATGTGTAACATATTCGCTAATCTACCGAAATCGTATTTAATTTCTGTTGTCAACATTTCAGAAATCGGGTGATCAACCTCATGTTTTGGTTCTTCTGTTTCACAGCATGGTGATTGTATAGCTAACGGGTTTTGAGTCGTAGACGTAAGGTCTAGACGACACCACATGGAAAACACGTTTTTTTCCTTCTTTTTATTTGAATCACCCACTGTCTCGCGCATACTTCTCACCGGGCAAGTAAGATAGAAACAAGCTACTGTGTGATATTACTGTTGAAGCAGACCCGGCCAAAGGGAAGGGGAAAATCACACTAAGGTAGGTCAGGAATATGGGTTACTAATGGTGTTAGGCAGGACTACGGGAAAAGGTGGTACGGATATCAAGTCGTTACTAGGATCATATGGCACTTGTTAATGCGGTGGCCTCTTTTACCTGTTTTGGAAAGAAATCATGGCCCTGACATTGGGCAATAGAAGCGCTTATGACCTGGGTAAGTGGCGCATCATCTTCACCAATGTGTCTAATTTATGCTAAAACAAACAAAACCTTGGAGAATTGGGAAGTAAAGCAATTCACTATGTCCGACTGACCTACTTCGACAAGTAGGATATGTTCCACATCATGCCTGTCAGCCAAAAACATGGGGAGGACTGCCAAACTTAACCTCTAAAAACATCTCTTTATCTTCAGCGATGACAAAGACTGAACGTAAATCCTCTATTGTAGGAAGGGACAGTTGTGTGAGTTTGATGACCGTACCCTAACAAAAAATCGAAAATTAGTTGGCGTCACAGATTCCCCAGAAGTGCACATATATAAACAAGATTATTCTTTGGGTTTACGCAACAATTATCTTCGCGTAGGTCAACTTCCGGTTAGCAGAACATGAATAGTAGCATCTCATGAATAGAATTGTCTTTGGTTCGAGGGTACATTCAACTTTGAGTAAGAGTTAAGTACTTTACATTGGCGCCATCATGTCTGCCGATGGTTTTAGAGAACTAAGAAAGGTCATTTCCGCAAACCTGATTGAAAATATGTTTTAAAATATCATGAAATCAAGTTTGACACATTTGTTCTTAGAATGAGTTTTATTTCAGTGATTTTAATATTAGGTACTAATTATACTTGTAATTAATATATATTTGATGAAGTGACTAATTAAAGATGTACCATTTTTATACCGATTCCAAACACGAAGTAAGTGCAATATGTACAGCTCCAGTACCATGGATGGATAGGTTGGGGGTTGGGAAGCCAGAAGAAATTATTGATGTATATTTTCAAGTAGGTAAGGTTCACTGAAAGGTGCATATTTTGATCTTCGGAGGAAATTTACGTCAGGGCACTAAAATCGATGTCAGTAAAGAAGTTCAAGAAATATTTCGAATTGTGGAAGAAGAAGAAGACTTACCAAACATAGCGTAGAGCTGGTCAAGAGAACTTCTTAGAATGGGAACGTTGGTATTGGGTTTTAGGAGCATCGGCGACTAAGGCCATGTTGCTCCGTGTATATTGTATGTAAATTGTGTATGGTCTGAGGTCGATTTTCTGTTGCTGGACGAAAAACCCGAGTTTCCATCCGGTGTGGGGAGGACGGTGATGATACCACTATGCTACCGTGCAGATGGGATGATGTGGAACGTTCTTTTCGGGGTAGAGATACACAACTGAGTCAACATGGACCTGCATCCCTGTGGCACGCTTTCGACACCTTGTTCAGTTCACGCCACGACGAAACCAGTCTATTCTGAGGGCTAAAGCTGGAACTAGGTACACGTACCGAACAGCGAGTACCTAATAAATTGATCACTCAGTGTACAATTTACATTCGGTCAGATATAAAAATGGAAGAGAGCGAGAGAAAGAGAAAGGAAAGAAATGAAGCAGGGGAAGGGAATCCAACTGACAAACCTTATAAGAAGTAGTTCGTTTCTAAAAGAATCGAAAACTCGAAGAATATATATCGAAAACTAATTTGAGGCGGAAACATCGATAATCACGCTAGTGAACTTATTCAATGCTGTGAGGACAACTACGTCGAATCAATACGGAAGGCGAGCCATATTGATTTTCGAACTCAGCACAATCACCCACGCGCAAATAACCATGGACAGAAAATTTAGAAGTGCTCGTGAACCACAGGGGCTTCAGGGGCCCATGGGTAACAACTGCACACAACACAACGCACCAGTGTGGCATCATTACTGGAAGGTTATGTTATGTTATGTGTAACTAAGGCTATGAACCTTAACCAGTTATTTTGTCACTTTTATGCCTGATAATTTTTCCTCTACTACTTTTTCAATTATTATCAAAGAATATGGCAGATGGCCTAGATGCCTTCTGCTGATGGCATAATTTTCTTGCCACAAAAAACACGTAAAAACGTAAAAACACGTAAAAACAGTCATTACTAGTTTTGTTCAAAGAACAGCTCTCTTTAATTAAATTAAATCTCACGGTTTGATTTAATTTCCAAAAGGAAAAAAAAATCCTTGTATACGAGGTGGAGCAATAAAGTTGCCGGGCTGGTGCTGTTTCGATCACGTTCGATGAGTCTGAAAATAAACGGAAGTGGTATGTTGTAGTTTAAACTTCCTCCAACAGATGGTAATACAGACATTGTCCACTAGACTGACAGGTTGTAAGTAACAACAACCAATTTCGTTAGCAGTGTTAACGTTCCTTATCACGATTTTTCAATGGAGCAAAAAAAGAATTTCAAATTTTAATTTAAACCTGGGAATATCTGAAATGCTGAAAGCTGTTTATGGTGATGAAACTTTAAGTCATACCAGTGTATTTGAATGTTATAAGCGGCTCAAAGACGGGCGTGAGGATGTTCACGATGACCAAGAAGTGGGCGTCCGTCAACTTCTCGAAATGAGGACAGAGTTGCAAAATTTCGGGAAATTGTAGCAAAAGATCGTCGTCGATGAATGATGAGTTGGATATGAAAGAGATGATTAATCAAATTCTGCATGAAGATTTAGTAAAAAGGAAGGTCTGTGCAAAATTTGTGCTGCACAGCCTCACGGATCAGCAGAAGAAACGAAAAATGTCATCATGCGAAGGGTTCATCCAGACTTGTCAAGACAATTCTAATTTCCTCTTTCTAATTCTAATTCCTAATTCTAATTTGAAGCCCACTGCATGCTCTGACACCTCTGACGAGGTGTCAGAGCATGCAGTGGGCTTCAAAATCATCGCCAAGGCCCAAAAAAGTTTCGTTTACAGAAATTAGCATTAGCATTAGCATTAGCATTAGTAGAGGCATTTGATGCAAGAAAGCAAGCTTATACAGCTTCAGCCAAAAAAAAAAAAAAAACCACTTCCACTTCACCCCAGCTGAGCCTTAAACTTATTTAGGCTATCAACTTCCACGACAAGGGATGGAAGTCTGTTCCACCAACCAACCAACCACTCGCAGGCTAAAGGCAAATTTCCGCACGTCTATCCTACATCTGTCTTTCCTCAATTTGAATTTATGCCCTCTCAGGTGATAATTCTGAGCGAGAGGAAGAATCCCATCAGCATTAAGCATGCTCAAACCATTCAATGCTTTATACACCTCTATCAGATCACCTCGCTGGTGCCTAGTCTCCAGACACTGTAATTTGCAAAACTTAAGCCTTTCTTCGTAAGAGCACCCCTTTGTTCCATTCACTAATCTTGTTGCCCTTCTCTGTACTCGTTCCAGCAGCTCTACATCCTTCTTGAAATGAGGCCTCCAGACCTGTATACAGTACTCTAGGTGTGGCCTGACCATTGCCTTATACAAGGGAATAATCACCTCCTTATCCCTGCTAGAAAAATTCCTATATATCATTGACAATACACCATGAGCTACTCTTGCAGCCCGTCTGCACTGCTCAGAGAACTTCATATCTGCCTGCACAACCACCCCCAGGGCCCTTTCATTCTCTACCACTGTCAGTGTAGTACCACAGAGTTGATACGTTGCTCTGGGGTTGTTGTTTCCCATGTGTAGTACTTTACATTTGTCAATGTTAAACTTCATTTGCCACCTCTCAGCCCATCTGCTCAACCTTTCCAGATCCTGTTGCAGCAGCATAGTGTCAGTAGTGTCCTTGACAACCCTGCCTACCTTTGTATCGTCTGCAAACTTCGACATTAAGCTTGATATACCATCATCAATATCATTTATGAATACAGAAAACAATAATGGACCCAACACTGAGCCCTGAGGGACTCCACTAATAACATTAGTCCACGACGAGCAGTGTCCATTGATCACCACTCTCTGTCTTCTCCCCCTCAGCCACCCCTTTATCCACAGCAGCAATTTGCCTCCAATGTCACACTGCTCCAATTTGTGCAGCAGTCTTCCATGTGCAATAGTATCCAAAGCCTTTCTAAGATCCAAGTATATAATATCAAAGTTATTCCCTGCATCCAGTTCCTTTGTGACTGCATGATAGTATCCAATCAAATTGGTCAGGCAAGACTTCCCCTTAACAAAACCATGCTGTGTCCGAGCTATAACTGAAGTCTTGTCTAAATGATCCTGCAGTGCTTCTTTAACTAGTGCCTCCATTAATTTTCCTGGAACAGAAGTTAAACTCACAGGTCCATAATTACTTGTGTCAGCCTTTGATCCTCCTTTGTGAATTGGGGTCACATTTGCACATCTCCAGTCTGTGGGTACCTCCCCTGAGTCCAAGGAAGCTCTCATAATTATGGCTAGGGGTTTGCTTACTTCCTCTGCTGCCTCCTTTAATATAACTGGATAGATCCCATCCACCCCGGGTGCCTTTCTTGTGTTTATCTTCAACAATTTCTCCTCCACTTTACTCTCAGTTATTACAAGATTCTCTAGCTTACTGCTAGAGTTGAATACACCTCTGGCTTTCCCCTCGCTAAATAACTCCTCATGTGTGAATGTCGATGCAAAATATTCATTTAGTTTGTTAGCTACCTGAGCAGGATCATCAACAGTTGACCCATCGATATCAAGTGGACCAATCTGATTCATCCCCTTCCTTCTAGAGTTTACATAAGTAAAGAACTCTTTGCTGTTTTTCTTTGCATCCCTTGCCAAAGATTTCTCGTAATCTGCCTTCGCCTGCCTAACCTCCTTTGTAACTTGGTTACAGATCAACTTGTATCTCTCATAGGCTTCTGTGTCATGTGTTAATTTGTATGTATCCCATGCATGTTTCTTCTCTGCCATATGCCTCATCAGTTCATCTGACAACCATTTAGGCCTAAACTTGAACAATATTTCTTAGTTGGTATGTAAAGCCTAGTAGCTTCCAAGATAAGTTCTTTGAATGCTTCCCATTTTGCATTTGCTGTTGGTAACATCATCAGTTGGTCCCACTGTATAGAATTTAAATACTGTCTCAGTCCATTGTAGTCGCCTTTACGAAAGCAATAACCCTTCCCTTTACCCCTAATGGTAGTTACCTCTTTGAGTAAATCCCACTTCAGCACACTGTGATCACTGCCACCTAGTGGTTCATTTATCTGCAGATTCTTAATGCATGAAGAATCACTGCTGATAATCAAATCAAGAGTATTACTCCCTCTAGTTGCCTCCCGAACATGCTGATGTAGAAAACAATCATCCAATAAATCCACAAAAGCCTTGCTAGTGTGTGAGTGACCAGCCCCCAAATTCCAATCAATATCTGGGAAATTAAAATCTCCCATTATAAGACTCTCTGATTTACTGGCCCACTCTATTTCCCTGTACAGTTTCTTATTATACTCATCAGAGTCATTAGGCCTCTAGCACACTCCTACTCTCAATTTTGATCTCCCAATGCTTATGTCACACCAAACTGACTCGACACTGCACTGTCCAGCGATGTCCACTGGCTTCACTTCCTTGGATTTTATGTATTTCTTAACTAATAGCATAACCCCTCCTCCCTTCTTATCCAGTCTATCCTTTCTGTAGACGTTGTACTCCCCAAATTCCAGTTCTGCATTCCTTATATCTGTGTGACTCCAAGTCTCTGATATCCCAACAATATCTTGTTGTTGTTTGTTAAATTTATTGGTGCATCAGCAACTTAGGCTATAATCCAACAATATCTGCCTTTGATGTTTTGAGCAATACCTCAAATTCATCAAATTTATTTACTGAACTCCTAGCATTGGTGTACACGCAAGTATACATGCACCTATTTCTATTCTTAGCTACCTTAACACAACCCATGTGTTTACATGTACCGCAATGACTCCCAGCAGTCTCTGAAATATCCTGAATCTTGTTTTTCAGGCTTCTGCTCATTCTAATAGAAGCAGTGCAAGAATCTCTTTCACCTCTGCCAGTGGCTACTGTTAATCTATTCATCTTTGTATCCCCCCAAGCTAGCAGTTTTCCGACCCACCTAACACTGCCTCGATAGCATCAGCAAATATTCTTGCACCCTTTCTATTTAAGTGTATCCCATCCCTGTAGAAGCAATCTCTCCTGTTAACAAGTACAGTCCAGGCTGAAAAAAATTCTATCCCTTGAGCCTTGCACAATCTTTCCAGGGCAGAATTGATCGACAAGGCTCTCATCATATACTCCCTCCTATCGTGTCTGGGCAGAATTGCAGACACTTTCAAATTCAACCCTGTTTCACGGCTTTTTTTCAACAGTGATATCGTTATTGATATCGTTACTCTTGATATCGTTAGTGCCAACGTGTACAACTATATCACCTTTTGTGCCCTTAAAAGATGATATCTGCTCTGCAACGTCATCAACCTTTGCCCCTGGTCCTGTTCCACCTATCCTTTTTACAAAGCATGTTCCCCGTTTCCCTGACAATAGAGTCACCAACAACTACTAGTTCCTTTGGGACCAGCGCATTCTGCCTTGGGGGTTGCCGCTGTGTTTCACGATGACCAAGTGCAAGCTCTGGCGTTGATGTGGGCAGCTGAGAGCTTGATGGGCCCCTCAATTTAGTTCCTTCGAGGGCATCCACCCTGTCCTTCAAGCTCTCATATAGGCCCATAAGAACGCTGAGTTGTTGCCTGATTTCGATACACTCTTTGCATCGTGCACACACAAAGACATCCCCCATGGCAATATCATGTCCCGTACCTGAATGCTCCACAAACATCATGCAACTGTGCATTTTAGAAGGCTGTGACTCAGAAGGCAACTGCCCCCATCAGTTCTCCTCTGAGCCACAGCACTTCCATTAGCTTGAGCCTTTTGTTTTGCTGCTCTGGTCTGAGTCATGATTACTTTTAATTTAAATAAAATTTCAATTTCAGTTTATACCCCTAACTTATCTCCCAACACAGTTATAACGGATATATATTTTTTAGTGTCAAGTATTAATTATCTCCGAGTTCCCTTTATATAACTTCCGTATCAGTTATGTATTAATTAATTATGTTACGTTTGTAATCTAAGTCGTAATCTAAATTCAGGATCAAGACGAAACTGATCATATTTTTCAACAAACAGGGTGTGATTTACAAGGAATTTGTACCTGAAGAGGAAGGAGAGAGTCAATGCACCTCCACGCGCAGGTGCTTCACAGTTACGCATTTCCCGGGTGTGACCAGAATTTCGACAGAAACGGCAATGCCCCCTGCCATTCCGCACTTGTTGTGAAGGCATTTATGACGAAATATGGCATTGTGCATATCAAGCATCCACCCTACTATCTCCATCTAGGCACCAGCGGACTTCTTCCTCTTTCCCAAGGTTCATTCATTCATTCATTTATTCATTTATTTTTCATTGACACACACACAAAGTATATGTACAATTCCAAGACAAATATACAATTAATTTATATACATGATTTATATACAATTTTATATACATTCTGAATATATCCATCCTAAGGGTGTACATGTGTGTGTGTGTGTTCCGGTATCGGGATGGCACCTAGGCAGATGCCCATCTCCACCTTGTCCTCTGTGATCATACAAAAACTCTATATAGCGAGCCTGAAAAGTGTTAGTAATTTGGTGTTAGGAGTAGTTAGTTCTGTTGTTATCATCTGCATGTGCTTTCTTTTGCACAGATCCCGCACCCACCGGAGGTAGTGCAATACCAAGTGTGCCAGCAGTCCCGCTCTCAGGTTGCCCATACCTCGGAGCCAGCAAAATAAATAAATAAATAAATAAATAATTTTAAAAAATGAATCATATGGGATCGTTTTTTCTTTTTCTTTTCCTTTCCTTTTTTTTTTTTTTTTTCAAGTTCCCTGAGCAGCTGAAGCCGCTTTTTAAAGACATTAGAAGCGAAGTCTTGCAAGGCTCTGAAATTACCAGCATTATCCATAAGAACACTGACATTCTTTTCCGATAATTCTGGAAGCAGACTCAATAGTGTGTGCCTGAATTGTACATACTCTGGGCAATGCAGGAGAACATGTTCCCAGATCTCAAAACCGCGACAAGTACAAAACGGATCCGGCTCTAAACCATGCTCAAAAAGCTTAGCACTCAAGGAGCAATGTATCGTTAACAAATAGGAGGCATACATTTTAGGCGTGAACCATAAATTTATACCTGGAGATGCTAAGTAATCAACTTGTTGAATGTATCTCTTTGTGGTTGGGCCATATTGACTCTAATCCCATCTTTGTTGCCATATTCCTGTTAGCTCTCTACAAATTCTAACCTTTTCCTGTTCTATATCATTTGCAGGATCAGATGTTATGCCATGCACAGTAATCGATAGACCCTTCTTTAGTTTGTACAGTATTCCACGATATGTAATGTATATATCTAAGGGCATCACTCCTCCTAAGACTTGTAGGGCATTGTCTGAAGTGGTTCTAGGAATATTAAGTATCGTCAGTAATACGAATCTCTGCAAAGAAATTAACTTAGTTTTCATCTTTACTTTGATAACAGTTTGGTGCCAGACACTAGCTGCATAGGATACCACAGGCAGGAAAATTGTTTTGTAGTAAAGTAATAAAGTTTTCTTAGTCAGATCCCAATCTTTCCTGGAGATCCTGACCACCGATGCAGTAAATTTCCGAATTTTGTTCTTTAAATTGGAGAGTGTGGCTGGAAACTCATCCTATCATCTAACAGAACACCTAGATATTTGGTCTGAGGTACATAAGGTATCTGTTTATTATTGAGTGGAATCCTAGGAGGTCTGTTATAATTTAAATGTTTGCCGAAAGTCATAAAGTTTGTCTTGCTTTGATAAATTTTCAATTTGTTAGTATTGGCCCAGGTTGACAAATCATCGATAATAGGATGCATCTTCTCTTCAAGGATTTTTCTTGACCTTCCTTCGACAGCCACCACCAACTCATCAGCGTAAGCAATTTTGAGTACATTGTGATGCGTTCTCAAGAGCCATTGATCCAGGACTGCATTCCAGAGGAGAGGTCCCAACACCGACCCCTGGGGACATCCTCTGGAAACCTGAGAATTGTAAGTAAGATGCTTAGCACTAACCATGATTGAACGTTCACAAAAATAACACCGTAAGACTTTGTATACATAATCGTCGCAATTTGCAGACCTTAAGGACCTGAGGTCGCTGTCCCACCACAACGAGTCGAAAGCACCCTCGAAGTCCACAAACAGGGCCAGGACATATCTGGATGCAGAGTTTTGTGCAAAAGAAGTCAGAGTTGTTATTGCTTCCTTAGTTGATTTTTCCTTTTTAAAACTAAACTGATATTTAGAACAGAGTTGTTTTTCTTCTTGCACTTTTTGAAGTCTTGGGGCTAAAAGTCTCTCAAAGAGCTTTCCTAAGTTCGCCAGCAGCGAGATAGCCTATAAGCACGGGGATCCGATGTTGGTTTCTCTGGCTTGTTTAAGGATCTGGAAATGGCTCTGTTAAAGGATCTTTAACAGAGCCATTTCCATTGCCTAGGAAAAAGTCCCTCTAGGAGGTATTTATTCCTAAGATTTAATAAGATCTGTGAGTAAAGATCAAAAAATGTGACTATAATAAGGTTCTCAATCAGATCTGTCCTGGAACACGTCTTACTATTTAGTTTGCCAATAGCAGCTGTCCGTAGGACCTTGATATATATCATTATTTTGCCTTATCTCCTGTTCTTCCGGTGTGTCAAGTTCAGGGATATCTTTAGGAAAAAGATTAGTGATAATAGATTCAATTGTAGTCTCCCAGTCATGAGTTTCCTGACCTTGTACCAAGAGAGTATTATACACATCTCCAGCAATCATTTTGTTTCTTGTTAAACGGTATATTAAACCCCACGGTTCCGTGTTTCCTATTTCTTTCACCAAGTTCTGCCAACAATTACATTTAGAATTGGCAATTTCCTAAGGTGCAAAGTGCCTTCAAAGAAAAGAGATTTTAGGATGTTGAGGACATAAAGAAAAGCGTAACCGCGGAACTGAACATAATCTCTTTGGACGCTTTCGCTGAGTCTTCAGAAACTTTTAGAATGGTGCAATAAATGCATTCAATCAGGTGGCGTTTATTTTGAATGAAAATAAAACCATTTTTAAGAGTTCCTTCACTTGTGCTCTTTTCATTGCACCAATCCGGGAACTTTATTGCCACACTTTGTATGTAAAAACAACTCAGATTTGCAACAAGAATCGAACTTCAGTCCTTCTCTAAAAGGCTGACAGGAAGCGTGTACTGCCCTCTCACAAAAATCCTTTAATTTTAGGAAACTGAATAATGGACAGTTCTTTTTATGTGTTGTTTCCAACATTACACACACAACGCATAAATTGGATATGCTATTATATTCCAGTAAAAAAACAGTCATCTTGGATGATTTCTCATCGACTACTGAGAAAATCGGTGACCTGAAAGAGTTGGTCATGGACGCTGGGGACATTCAAGCGTCCATTCTAACCCGCAACACTCTCCGCCGTTTGAATAGATTATTGAACAACTGGACAGGTGTGGTCTTACCTTCTGACTCAAGAGATGATGGGAGTAGGGTTAAGTGTATTTCGTTTCACAAGAAAATGGTGACGCACCAAGTAGAAAAAACCTTGTATTTCCTATAGTACAGACGTTTCGTTGGCCGACTAATGAGTCAACTTAACCTTGACATAAAACACCTTTAAAAAGCGATTATATCCAGTCTACTGAACTACGCGCCAAACCGAAGAAAGACAAAGACAAGCTTGTTTTGAATTTCAATAATAAAAGACGTTAAGTAAAATACTTCCGGTGAAGTTAAATAGACTGTAATATGCAGTCTACTTAACTTTATTCAAAATGTGTTAGTGTTTTACCATTTATGAAAGACCAACAATAAAAATATAACGAATAATATAAAATAAAATATAATAAAAAATTATATGATCTGGGTTCCAAAAATTTTGCTTCTGATCTCTGATTCTGTTTTAAAAAAGCGATTTTAATAATTCGTGTAATCCGAGATGGACAGAACAAGAATCAACTCGAATTACACGAATTATTAAAAAAAAAAAAAAAAATGTTCAATGGAACTTCTGTAAGTCGAACCTTCATTAACAAATTAACATCATGAACGCTTGAACGTCCTATCTTTTTGATAGAAAACAAATCTGTATTTAAAAAAAAAATGTACAGAGAAGTTTCTGTACGTCGAAACCCCATAATTTGAATTTTTCATAACTCGAAATGAATTCATTTTTCGGAAAAATGCCTATTTAAAAAAAAAAATGTAGTCTTCTGTAAGTCGAATCTCCATAACTCGAATTTTTCACAACTCGAAATGAATTTATTTTTTTAAAAAAATACCGTAAGTACCGAAAAAATTCGGTAAACTTCGACTTACAGATATAAGTCGAAGTTTTTAGTAAACATGTCACCCTGTATTGATGACATTTCGTCTTATAGGGGAGATATTATGGGGGGAGAAACTGATATTCTGGGACAAATCCTACCCAACCATCAGGTTTTTCCCAGTTAAATTTTACAGTAAAATGTCGGTGTTACGAAAGCCAGGATAACAAAATTCGAATTTTTCCATAACTCGAACTTTTTTTTTTTTAGTTTCCCCTTGAAATTTGACTTATGAAAATTTCACGATATTTTGTAACTTTGTTAAAAATTAACAATAAACTTTGAACTACGAAAGAAAAGAATAAAATTATATAATTAATTAAAAACATACGCAAAAGAAACATAAATGCATAGTTTTTTTTACCTCTTTAACAAATCATACAACTAAAAAAAAATTTGTTTTTTTTTCAGAAAGTTTCTCAACCGGCGTTTAAACCATTTTCATGAGTAAAACTTAATTTCAATATATTTGTTTTTATACGTATGCAAATCTATTAATTTATTACATAGGTATTGTTTCCACTATTTTTTTGGAAAGAGATACTTCGGATTTTCGAGATTCGGACTATCGGGATTATCTTTATTACAAAGAAATTCAATACTTCATTTCTTCCTATGTAAATATTTGTATTTGAAAGTAATTGCCAACACACTCGACCAATTAAGCTGAAAGACAACGTAGCAAAAGAATAGTTTCAAGAGTAACCCTTAGATGGACACATAGACATGCGCAAAAGACCACGATGGATACATTTCGAACATATAATGTATATAGAATATTGGTAAGTGTCTGTCTTATACGCATTAGAAATCGGGTCATTTGCTTCTTTTTGACAAATTAAGGATTACACAGGTTTCTGTGTCTTGGTACACTGATCACTCATCCCTTTCTTCCTGAAGTATAGTATCATGAATAAAAGATATTCGTTCATTCGTTTAAACCCCGCCCCCCCCTTACACCCTCCCCCCCCCCCCCCACCCCCCCCCCCCCCCCCCCCAACACCTTCTAAGGCCGTTGCCCTTCACCAATAAAACTCCCCAAAGTTAAGAGACGGTTCTAATTTCACAAATCATTACCCATAGAGGTCGCTGTCCATAAATTTCAATATTAGGTTTATTACTTAACAGGTATCTCAAGACCCCCCCCCACACACACTTCAGTGTAGGTTTTTATAATATATAAAGTGCCACGGCTTATGTACGTATGTGCCTATACTGAGTGGCCACTTTATTAGGCACACAATCCAAATAGCGAGTAGTTTTTCCCCTATCCTTAGTCCCTCAGAACAGTGTGAATGGCAGGGACTCCACAAGGTGTGGAAACCGTACCACAGGGATTCTGGCCCATGTTGATTCAACTGACCCACAGCATCTACCACCTAATCTCAAAGGTAACATGGTAATGTATTACCATATGTAATATCCTTGGTACCATGGTAATGTATTACTATGGTACCAAGGATATTACATTATTTAAGCTTTTTTCCCTTAAATGGGCCCTTCCCCATCTTAACACTTCCCTGACTGACAGGAATAAAAATATGGGTATATATTCTATTCCTCATGTTCAGTTTGTCTAGTTAAACTGATATACCAACCATCTTAACAATCTAGACAATGCAATTTGCAATTCCATATTGCAAATTGCACAAAGTCAACCGAAAAATTATAATTTTTAAGTTAAATACTGTAATATGGCATATTATATACCCCACTCTGAGGAAGAAGATATATAATCATCTTCGAAACGTATTATTAAAATACTATTGCTCTTTACGTATGCATATTGTAATGGTCTTTTAACTACAGTGCTACTTTCCTGCATATTAAAACTTATTTTACTTTCATATTATCCATAGACGGTCATTAGCCACCCAGCTTGTCTAAGCGCACCAGTGCGTACAAGACGAATTAATAGTTGGAAATGGCTGCAAGGAGGTCATACTAATGGTCTCTGACTTCTGGGTCACAATCTGTTAGTGGATACAAGAACACAGATCGGTTAGTCTTACAATATTGATATAAACTGAGTTAAATGATATTATTACAGTATTTGGTTCAATAGGCTATCCAGAAAGTTTTTAAAAACAAAAGTATTCTAATAAATTGACGCATGCTTCTCTTGGGAAATAAGAAAAGCAGATGAGCTGAACAAACAGACGATTGTTGTTTGGAATGGAATTCAAATCATGAGGAATAACTACATATTCGTATGGAAATAAAACTGCGCATAAAAAAGGTTAATGGACTGACATTAGCCAAACTTTTAAAATGAAACTTTTAATATCCAATACATACTCCAATGGGATTTAATAAAATAAATAATCCTCTATAGTTATTTATATGAAATTCAAATTGAAATTTTAAAGCATTGTTGTACTGACCATGATTTGTGCATGGTACAACAGTGTTCACGACAGACATCTGCATTCATGGTTTCATCGATGCCATGATGAACCAAGTCCTAATCGCCTGAAACAGGCTCATACCATCACTCTACCACCACCAAATTTCATTGTTATTGCATTACAATCTGGGTGAAACTGTAATTTGGGTATACGCTCAAGTACGTCCATCTGATTCCTGGACTGTGTAGAGCGATTCATAAGTTAACACCTCGTTCTACATCTGCTGTAATGTCCAATAATTTCGCTCTCTGTTCATTAATGGGCAATTACGTTTACTGCTGCGAAACATCTTCGGATTACGAGGAGCTACGTAACCCATTGTACAAAGTGTTTTTCTATGGTTGTTGATCCTAAACATCGGAATTCTGCGCACCATGTTTCCAGCAGTTCATTATGGGTGTGGATACGCCTGCTTTGTGACAACCTACTATCAAGTCCTTTTCTCTTCTCATTCTGTTCCATCTGCCTGTCACTGAGTGTGCATGCCATTTGTATCCCTATTTTTAATTGGTACTGCTCTCTGTTTGTCATGTAGTCTCTGTCGTTGTTGTTGTTACTGGGGTTTTAGGAGCATTAGCGACTAAGGCCATATTGCTACGTATGAACTGTCTCGTATGAACTGGTTGCTCAAGCCCCACTGTGGTTAAGGTGTAAAAAGAATGATGTCGAATGGGTCAGACCACCTCCTGCCTACAGAACAGAACTGTAAGGATTTATGCAAGTGGAGGTTGTGGTAAACAAAGGGTGCAGCGCATTGTACAGGCTCAACGGCAGGTCACTGTGCGGCAGTTGACATCGCAATACAAGATGGGGAATGCAAGAACAATATCCCAAATTACATTGCGCAGCACGATCAGACCTATTTTTATTATTATTTTTTAGGGTTGCCCGTAATTAAACACATTAACCCGTATTTGTGCCTGTAAATTGCGTGTGTTCTATGGTCGATTTGCCTGTTTTGCTGGATGAAAAAACCCCAATTTCTAGGAAGAAAAACCTTGCTATATACGCCTGAGACCGACTAACTCAGCCACGGAGTGAAAAAAGTCACGCGCTCAGACCTATGGGGTTTCACAGTAGACGACACAAAAGACACCTCTCCTCACCGTTGATCATTGTCGACGGCGAATGCTTTGGTGTCAATAACACGCTGGTTGGACTGTGCTTTTCGGACGAGTCCAAATACCTGGTGCAACGCGCCGACCGATGCCTTTGTACGTGGTGCAAGGACAGGAGTCCATGAACCCATCGTGCATGGTGCCCACTATCTAGGCAGGTGGCAGTAGTTGCTTAATATAGGGCATGTTTTTCTAGCAAGGAACTAGGACCACTATTGCATATGGACCAACGTTTCAGTGGTGAGGTGAGGTATACCGGCAGCTCTTAGGAGACCATGTACACCCTGCCATGTTACATTTTTTACAGGACAGAAACGGGATCTTCCAAGACGATAATGCACCGTGTCATCAGGACCGCATTGTGAACGAGTTGTTCGAGAAACACTGAAGATATCGCCCATCTTGATTGCCGTCCAAATTCGGCTGACCTCAATTCAATTGAACATCTATCAGATGTTTTGGAACGGAAAGTGAGGCATATGGACACGCAACCATCATCTATTCCGACACTGTGGAAACTCTTGCAGGCAGCATGGCTGCAGATCCTTACGGACGTCTTCAGACCTAGTGGAGTCAATGTCTAGGCGAATAGCGGTTGTATCAGTGCGATCCGTGGTTCAACACGGTATTAGGTAGGTGGTCAGTAATACAAACACATACACTGATCACTCAGTGTATGTGTTTGTATTACTAAAACGTCAATGCAATTACAATATAATTACCATAATTATTATATAATATATAATTACTGAATTCTCCAACAAGTACAGGCTGAGAACATATTCGAATCCACACATGCAACCACTTAGTTAAATGCTCGACCATTGGAGCTTCAGCTACCTCATGAGTTACATATGTCATATTTACCCAAAAATCATTTAAAACGTTGTAATCCCCTAATTGTTTTGACCACTGTATATCGTCCTGACCCTGGTTGCGCTGTCAGCAATAAAACCTTTGTAAATAACGTAATTGGCCAGTCTGTAACAGTTCTGCTAGCTAGCTGAAAGCGCAGAACACATATTTCTGGCGATTTGTCGTCTGGAACTAGGAGATGAACAAGTCGTGACCAACCCCTATAGAAGGAGGGAGCTAACTTAGACACATTTAAAAATTTTGCGTTTCTCGCATAAAGTTTTTTTTGTGATTAAACATGGAGCATACCTATAATTCGCTACTGAAACTTCGTCTGATAATCTATCAGAACTTGCAATAATTGTTTCCCTGCCAAATAGGAACAAAAAAAAGGTCTATAATTAATCTTTGAAGTTTATGACCTGAATGACCTAAAAATATCCTGCAGGTTTCAAAGAAAATACCTGAAGATCCCACAATGTTTTCCCCATATCCTTGAGTAATACGAGCTATAAATAACACCAAACAGGTGGTCCTACAAGTTTCAAGGGTATCATATATGGCTTTCTTTCTTTTGAGTCTGTTTTGATGGTCACAGTTGACCTCCAGTCTTACTAAATTAAGGTCGCCCACAGTTGTACGTGAGGTGTGGTTGTGGTGAAGAATGATCAATAAATATGATTTGGGGGGGGGGGGGGAAAGAGGATGGTGTGTTTGTCAGATATCTGCCTGATAGTACAATTTATCTAATAACAGTTGCCACTACATTGATTTTTTTAGGCCAGTCGTCGGTAATGAGGAAAAATTGTTGAATAAATTTCAAGCAATTTCCCATTTCAGTTCACATTTGCAGCGCCACCTAAGCGGAACCTCTAACCTGAAAATATTACTTATGACTCTGCAAGCATACGAATGGTCCTCACACTGTAAAATTACTTGTAATCCATTAACGATTGACTACTTATATATGTATATACAGGGGGTGAACAAAGTAATAGAAACACCTGATATGAAAGCAATAGTTTTTGCAATGGCTATATAACGTATTTATAAATATTCATTGATTTTTTTTTTTTTGAGTTATTTAGAGGTGATATAAAAAGATACATGAAAAAAATGATTGACCTGTGTCTGAATTCCAAAGAAGTCAAATCCAGTTTCTAGCAAATCAGTTCGGTAAGAACTTCATAAAGCAAAGAGGTATGACAGAGCCGCAATTGCAAAGCCACTCGTCACTGATGATAATCCAGAAAGAGGATGCAGCGGTATAAGGCGCACAAAAACTGGACATTTTATGATTGGAAATGTCATATTTTCAGATGAATCATCATTCAAACTTTTGCAATATCAGGGAGAGTTTATGTTTAAGCGCATCATCCTGACTGTCTTGTGCTAGCTGTCAAAATATGGAGGAGTATCGATAATGGTGTGGGCAACAATATCTTAGTATTCTTTTCCCTATCACCACCTTGAACGGGCGAATTACTGCCACTGGTTACCTTGATATTCTGGGTGACCAAGTTCATCCCATGGTGCGAACATTGTTTCCCACAAACGATGCCATGGTTCAAGATGATAATGCTCCAATACACATAGCCAGATGTGCCCAATCTTGGTTTGATAAGTATGAAACTGAGGCTAAGCATCTCCTATGGCCTGCGCAATCATCGAACTAGGACGCTATTAAGCCACTGTCGACATATCTGGAAAGAAGAGAGAGAGAGAGAGAAGCAGATTTCCTCCTCCTTCATCACTCAAGGCGCTTGAAACATTCCTTCATGAAGAATGGTGTAATATTTCTCTTAAGGCAGCTCAATATTTATTTTAATATATTCTACGTGAAATACAAGCTGTTTTAAAAGCAAAGAGTGATCCAACATCATATTAGGGCATATCTGTAACTCATCACAGGGGTTTCCCTTAGTTCCCACCCCAATATGCCACCCGTCAGTGTCCATAATGCAGATTACTAAGCAATACGTTTTTGTTAACATCCTGGGATAATTCTGCAGTCAACGTCTGTCTTAAAAGTAAAGGTTTCAGGGGCAGCAAAAATGAATGATTTTCACGAATCACAGTTATAAGATCATGATCAGTGAAAATTTAGGACTATTCATGCTTTGAGGTGTTTAATAGGAAGTATGAGCATCTTTTGATAATCATCAAAAACCTATGAGATTTTGATTCCTTTAAGTTCTTACTTAAATGCCTTATACACCTCAATCAGATCACCTCGCAAATGGTTCCAACTGAACTTTTGAACATCTATTCTAGATTTTTTTTGTTAGAAAATCAGTCCATATTATATTCATTAAATTGGACATTGCTTGGAAAATATGCCCTACTTGCTAGCTAGAGGGCATAACCTATAGAGCATACGCCTACAAGCAAAGCAGTGAACCAATTCTTTTGGGTTTTCAGAATTTCAATATAACTTTGAATTGAAATATTAAATTGTAATTTAATTTTTAATAATTATCTTCCAGAAATATTAATTGTAAAGGTAAGCTTGACCCTAGTGCTCGACCTCTTTCTTCTCTATATGTGTATTTACTAAGCTTTTCGTGCGTGTCTTGACATGCTTTTTATTTTTATCTCTCATTTATATCGCTTCGTTCGATTTCTCTGTAAAAAGAGTCATGGGATAATTAGGAAAAAAACATCTACAGCTGTATTTGATCACGTATACCCGAAGTAATAAAAAATACACATGAAACTCATTTATCCATTACACTACCGGCTCAACTCTTATCGTTATGCTTATAACATCGTGATTTAAGCATCAATTACTTAACTTTGCATTTAAAAATTAACTCATTGAATTCTGTTTAATAACATAAACTCCATGGTTGAGACTTCCAAAGATATAGGATTTATCGTTGTAGATGTAAAAACTCGAGTCCAATATCGAAAACAATTATAAATTCAATGAGTATGATAATGTATAATAGATTGTAAATTATCACAAAGAATATTTTCGAAACGTTTTCCTATGCCTTTAAGAAATACAAAAGATGAAGTTGGAGGCACATGTGGTTTGCACAACTGGTACAGTCATCGTCCTCTCCCCCACCAGGTGGAAAAGATTTGAGTTCGAATCCTGCCAATGACGCGAGGAATTTTTATGGCTCTTTTTCACAAAATGGAGAGTTAGTCGATCTGAAATTCTTGAAACAGAAGATGAAAAGCTAATTTCAAGATTCTCTCTTTCTGATAATTACGAAAATCTCTATAATTCTTACAATTAAATAATCTTCTTCCATCTCCCTTTTCAACAAGACATCACAAACCATTTATATCAATCCATCCAGTAGTGATATTATTAAATACAATCCGCTGAAAATACTCTTTCCAGTTATTACTAACCCGCTTGGACCTTTTTGATAATCCAATAAATTCCATGATAACATTAATGACCAAAAGACTGCTGTACAAACTGGAGCAATGAGGCATTAAGGGCAAGTTACTATTATAGATAAAGGGATGGGTAAGTGGAAGACAGAGAGTGGTTATCAATGGGCACTGCTCTTCGGGACTAATGCTATTAGTGGGGTTTTCCCAGGGTTCAGTGCTGAGTCCATTGTTGTTTTCAATATTTATCAATGATATTGATGAAGGTATATCAGTTTAATGTCTAAGTTTGTAGATGATACAAAAGCTGGCAGAGGGGTTAACGACAGTCATCAGGGTGAACTACTGCAACAAGATCAAGGAAAATTGAGTCGATGGGCTGAGAAATGGCAGTTGAAGTTTAATATTGACAAATGCAAATACTGCACATGGGCATCGGTAATCCCAAAGGAACTTATCAACTGTGTGGTACTATACTCAAGATATTGGAGAATGAAAAAGACTTAGGGGTAATTGTGCAGTCAGACATGGAATTCTCTTACAGTGCAGACATGCTGTCAGGGCAGTTCATGGGGTTTTGTCGATGATATACAGAAACTATGCTAGCAGGGACAAGGAGTTGATTATCCCTTTGTATAAGGCCATGCTTAGACTGCACCTTGAGTACTGTATACAGATCTCAAGATCTCACTTTAGGGAGGATGTAAATTTGCTGTAACTGGTGCAGTTAAGAGCAACCAGACTGGTGAAGGGAACAAAAGGGTGCTCTTACGTATAAAGACTTCAATTCTGCAAATTGCAGCGTTTCGAGACTAGGCACTTCGGAGAGTTCCAAAAATCAACTACCCGCTTGCCTTCAGTCAGCTGGTGGTTGATCGTTGAAAGAGGCTTCCATCTGTTGTTGTGGAAGTGAATAGGTTGAATAAATTCAAGGGAGAACTAGACAAATTCTTGTAAGCTACGTATAGGTGAACTATGGTTTTTTTTTTTTTTTTTTTTGGCTGATACCATATAAGCTTGATTTCTTACATCATTTGCCATTACTATTACTACTGTTCTACTACCTTGTGACTATTGCAAACATTTTCTCATTAACATATACAATATATTGGCTGCGTTTGACTGCATGTTTTGTTTTAATAAAACAAAAATATTTGCAGCAGAAAACCTAATGGTAATTTCTAACAAAAATCACTGATTTAATTCCTCACAAGATGCGTTAACCAAAAAAACATCGTTGGTTTTTTTTTTTTTTTCATTCCTTGGCCGAGTTAATCTAAAGAGTGGACAGCAAGATCTTTTGTTATAAATAATTCCGGAACTAGGGGCCATAAATTCAAATTACAGAGAAAGAAATTTAGACTGGATTGTAGGAAGTTTTCTCTTAGCCAGAGAGTTCTTAATTACTGGAATAAGTTACCTCCATGGATCGTTGATGCTGACAGCTTGAGTAAATTCAAAGGTCAACAGGACAGTTACTTCATAAGAAGGGAAACACGTAGATTGTTTATTTTCTTTTTCTTTTATATATTTATTTTTTTATTTTTAATCTATTAATTCTCTGTTTGTCTGCTATTTGGTCATCAACACAACCCACATTTTTTGGAACTACAGTACATGTAAATATTGACTTAAGAGGGGGTTGACGTCAATTCGTTGCAAGACAATAATTTATACCAGAGTTCATGCGACAACTCGATGCATGGCAGTTCGCTATGTGACATTTTGGTCAAAGACAATTTGTGGCTACGACAATTCGGTGACTTCTTTGGGAGAATTTGGTGTAGGGCAAATGAAGACAGAAAATGCAAATTTTTAACATGCCATACTGTAAATGGTGAATTTAGTGATTACAACTCCACTAAAAAAACTAAACTATTATATTAGAGTCACCTGGAAATTTACTTTCAACTACCCATATGTATTGTGTCTATAAATTGCGCGTGTTCTTTGGTCGATTTGCTTGCTCTGCTTGACGAAAAACCCCAATTTTTTCGAGGAAAAATCTTGCTATCTACGCCTGAGACCGACTAACTCAGTCACAGAATGAAAAAAGTCCATAAAATTTCTCGCGTCATTGACGGGATTCGAACCCGGGCCTTTTCCACCCAGTGTGGGGGAAGGGCGACGATACCACTGTACTACCACACATGGGGTGGGGGAGGAGTTGCTCCAGAACCAAAAATAGAGATCATTAATGGAACGGTTTGCAACCCACGCTATAGTTTTGATTGAAAGAAGTTAGTAGTAGGCTAGTACCATGGGCGGGTTAAGTGTAAGTGAGTAAGCTTTTCTGGAGTTGTGTAGACCAGTGTAGACGAGTTTCTTCTAGTTTCATAACCCCAAACTTTAACAACTTTCACAGTTATCATTTTCATGTCTTTCGCTTGGTTTCTGCGCCCGTAATTTTCTTCAAGCTTCCCAACCCTCAACCAATTCATGCTCCTGGAAAAGCTTAGGATTCAACTGAGTAGGTATGCTAAAAAAAAATTATAAATAATCTCATCTGGATTACAGGTGTTACACTATGGATGGAGTCATGCTGAAACAGGCACGTATTCGCTTTCCAACCTGCCTATGAGAAGAATCGACGTGAACCCTTTTATACAGAATAAATGGTTTTTGATCTCTGTGTGATACCGAATTTTTGTGCATACACCAAGCTGTCTTAATTACCGAATTGGCATAGCCACCAATAGTCACAAATTGTCACATACACTGAACTGTTATGCACCGAATAGCCGAATACAACAAATTGTCATGCTCTGAGCTGTCATACAACGAATTGGCTTGTTCGAAATGATGTGGACCCGCTTAAGAGTTACATTCGTGGGTAGCACAGTCGATAGGATCGCCGTCTTGCCCACACCGGGTGGAAAAGACCTGAGTTTGAGTCCCATCGATGGCGTGAGGAATTTTTATTGGGCTTTTTCACAACGTGGCTGAGTTAGACGGTATCAGGCGAGGGCAGCATGGTTTTTTCCCCAATAAACAGAAAATGGACCTCAGAACACACGCAATTTAGAGCAATGTGGCCTCGGTCGCTAATGCTCCTAAAACTCTACTTACAACAGCAAGAACTTAAGAGATGGCAGATAGAGTAATAAATAAATCTTTCACTATTTCAAAAAGAATAATATTCTTTACACGTCACTTAACATAAGACAATGGAAATTTATTGTCTCAACTTTGTTCCGGGTATTTCTACCTTGATTCAGTGGATTGGAAGGCAAATCAAATACCAACCAAGTTTAGAAGTAACCATACAAACATCGTTTGATCTAGATTATAGCGTTATTAACACAAATAATAATAAATAAATAATAGCATTATTGAAATAGTAATTGAACTACATTATATACTATATATTTGCATATTTTGAATAATAAAATATGTCAGAAATGATACATTCAATTGTTTAAGGATGAAAATTTTATTTTCCAACAAGATGTTCCCTATGGATTTTTTTACGAATCTTTTGCTATCATTTTTCCCAATCAGTTTCCTTCATATGTCAACCAGTTGCTAGCTAGAATCATAATTATATAAGATCCTCAACGCCCCCTAACGGAGCTAATTACCAACTTTATCAAACATCTTATGTAACTTATGAAATCCCGAGTAATATCGTGTGCCGACAACCCCGGAAAACGCCTGGGTGTTGTGCATTAAGAAACTCCCCCAGCTGTCTCACTTCTATTTCAAATCAGGTTTATCTCACTCGATCGAGATCATGAGCACGAACACACACACAAAGCATGTTTCGGTTACTCGAACGCGAGCAGCAACAGGTCGATGGCCGCGCTACCAAGAATTCCGAAGAAAGTGGGCCACTAGACACTCCACTTAGTTCTGCGACGCCTCAAGACACGCTTTTGACTTCTCAGCGCCCCCTAGGTGTCGGAGGCGTAATTTTTTGAGGTGGAGATGAGATAGGACATGCGTGTCTGTGGGGGACGAATCGGGACTGTGACCTCTGTGTTTTAACTCTCTCTCTATACTACGTGGGGTTACCTGGATGCTCTTTCTCAGAAGACAGTTGCCAAGCGGGTTTTTCCTTCACCAGTCAGGTAAAGCATAACAAAAACAAAAATAGTTAGCGACTTGGAGTTTCACACTGGCTTTTTTTAAAAAAATGGAAGGTTTAGGTTTTAGCTGTTTTCCTCATTGTTTTTCTTAGTGAGAACATAGTCCTGTCAGTTAGGATATAAGGATCTCAAATAATCAAATACGTATTGCATGGAAAGAAATTCTACCACCAGGAAACATCGAAGCTTTGATTTAGAGAAATAAGTGGGTGGGAAGAGAGAAATTGGAAGAGAGAGAGAGAATAAGGCTTGCCCTCGTGAGTGGCACAGTTGGTATTATGCCTTCCCAATTCGAGTGGGAAAGACCTGAGTCCGAATTCTGTCAATGGCACGAGGAATTTTTATGGGGCTTTTTCACAACGTGGCTTAATCAGTCTGAGGTACCATGGTCTTTTCTCCCGGAAACTCGATTTTTCTTTGTAAATGGGGTGGGGGAGGATATACACATCAAAAGAAAACAAGCAACATTTTCTTCAAAAACAGTTCTTCTTCTCTGCGCCCAATTACAACCATGAATTAAACATGGTTACGTCATTGTGATGTCAGCGACAAAAAAAAAACATGTTCTCGCCCAAACAAAATTTTACACTGATAATAGCGTTATCGATACTTCAGTGACCTGGTTAGAGAAGCAGGATTTAGACTTTTAAGGTGTGTTAAGACGTTGGAGGATGGTCGATTAATCTTTGGGGAGATTATATTGCACATTATACTGCCAAAAGTATCAGACACCATTGAGGTTTAGGAAAAACGAACAAATCTACGATGCCTTCACCAAAACTGCAACATCCTACATGAGGGGTTCTTTTTTTTTCTTAAAATTAATTGATTTTTTTTCTTTTTCTGTGATTAACAGAAGTGAAAAGTAAATATAGTTATCTCTTTATTAATTACTAAGATTATAACTTTATACAACATTAATAAAACTATAGTTTTATATTCTCTAAACTTAGCCGTTCAGTTTAAATACAAATGTATAATATTTATTATTTTTCTCCCATATACCTTTTCTCTCTCTCTCTCTCTCTCTCTCTCTCTCTCTCTCTCTCTCTCTCTCTCTCTCTCTCACTTCACAAGCGACACTAAGTTCACGAGTCTGACATAACAACACCACGGACTCAATAATAATTGCCGAATTTCTATTTGTCTAATTTTAATGAAATTTGGAATGACAAATATCCCTCTGTTTTTTTTTTTTTTTTTTTGGCATGTGAACGGACATACCAAAAAAAAAAAAACGACCTCAGTCATCCTGGAATGCATTACACTTAAAGCACACCTGTTTTCAGGCGCGTTTGATGTATTCATAATGCTCTTATGATCTTCACCATGTCCTCTGTCTGTCTGTCCGTCAGCATGTAATAATTCGTGTCCTATTTGATGGACCTTCATGAAATTTTGTTTGGGTCTTTTAACAAGATTTGTTGAGCCATCCCAAATTTCAGTAAAATAGCTTTTTTTCTTTTTTTCCTCAAGAGTTATTTCTTTGAGATGGTCGGTTACATTCTTTTGTATGTAATGAAATGGTTTTCCCTTCATCGTCATTTTTAACTTCCTAAGAAGTCAGCCTGAGACAAATCTGCTGAATAAGGAAGATGATTGATCTCAGTAACCCCTTTTTCGAAAGAAATCTTCGAATAATTAAGTAGGGATGCGCAGGTGAATTGTAATGCAACAAAAACTAGTTCTTGTTTTCATGAAAGCCTGGTTTGGCCCATTTAATCTTTACTTCAAAAATATAACAATTTGAAAAAAAATAATAATAAATAAACAAAAAAAAATTATTAAGGCGTGACATAGCCGAGTGATCAACCGCCAGCGTGCAGCAGCACGCTCATTTGAATGAACCGTAATGACCGCAAAACTGCTAAATATGGTTAACGAGTGTAACCAGTGGCAACGCTATTCTGCACTATCTATTCCAAATTTTATAAATAGGAACTTCATGAGCCGCCACCTACCGGTGGCCATGGTGATTTAAAGGACACTTAAATTATAAAATCTCTGCACATTGATTTGTTAACAGCCTGTTTCGCTGTTTTGAGTTCAAGATTAAATTATTTATATTATATTACGCACTTTTAATGAATTATTTTCTAATTTCCTTTTGAAAGGTGTAAATAGGTCACCACAGCTTCTTGACTTGATGTCGAGCATGGAAAAAGTTATTTAATGAGTGAGTCACCAATATGCACGATCAAAACATTATTTTGGTAATGGACTAGTTCATTACAATGGACTCGAAGTTATAAAAGGGCATTCTGTTGCCTTTAGAAAGGGCATTGAGTTACTTAGCAGAAAGGGTGGGTTTAACCTGATCTGGTTGTGCACCACCTTTATAGTAAATGTATCAGTGCTTAGCAGCACCATGTCAGGGTACGGGTGGAGTAATCCCCATTGTCTGAAGATAAATAGAAGGCTTTTGTCAAGGCTAATGACAGTTGTGAAAGGTGTATTTAAACCTGATCAAATAAGCTCCCCACTAAGGGCTTGGTTATTAAAAAAGGGGGAAAAAAAAAGCTTTGAATTTAACGCATAGAGCTTTTATCTATCGTTTTTGTACAAATGGAGATTCAGAAACGATTTGTATCCACCCAGAAGTATTTGTGATAGAAGGTTGAAACAAATGCCATGTATTGCACATTTTCAACATAGTCACCAGACAAAATGACACATTTTTCTACCTCTCGATACACTTCTCCTGGCCAGTTTTGTAGAAGTCCTCTGACTGACCTTTAAACCACGACTCGGCAGCACAAATCACCTCATCATCAGTAGCAGAAAAATTTTTTCCACGAAGAAAGGACTTCAAGGCAGGTAAGAGGAAGAAATCTGAGGGTGCAAGGTTGGGGGAAATAAGCAGAACGCGACAATGTTTCAAATCCACATTCGTGAGCACACCACTCTGCAGCATGTGAGGAATGCGCAGGAGCATTATTGTGGAGTAGGCGCATACCTGACAACTCTCCCCATCTTTTTTTCTTTTACAGCTGCACGTAGCTTTATGAGGAGGTTGGAATAATACTTCGACGTCAGACTACAGCCCCTTTGAAGGTAATCCGTTAGTATTACCCAATTCTGATCAATCATCACCTTGCCTGCAATTGGTTGCACCTTTGGGGGGATGATAATTCTACATGCTTCCATTGTTTTGATATTTGGTATTTGTTTGCTATTAATTTCGGGATCATAGTGATGGATCCAAGTTTCAACCATGGTGACTAACCTTGAAATAACTCCTCTTGCTTTTCCTGGCACATCGACAACATTTCGTGGGCACATTACGCCCTTTCCTTCTTCTGCTAATGGGTGAGTAGTCTGGGGTCCCATCTAGCAGACACTTTACTCATATGCAACTGTTGATGGATGATGTTCTCCACAGACACTACACTAATTTTGAGCTCTTCCGCTAATTCTTTGATGCTAATACGGCGAGCTTCCAAGATTAATGCCTCAATTTTGTTGGGCACCAGCAGCCTCAAGAAAACATTGCGCACCGCTATGTCGATCAGGTAGGTAACCATTTTCTTCTTGTCGATGAGGGTTATGTCTGGTCTGTTGTGTGAAATCGTCTTGTCCATTATTATGGCATGGTCCCAGTATAGTCTGTGAGTAGAAGTCACTCGTATGGCCTGAGGCTCGTACTTGTAATACCGTAAACTTTTCGTTGATCAGCTAGTATTTCCTCGCTAGCTTCTAATATATTATACTGGCCACGTGATCGTGTCTGTGAGTGTACTTCGTCTGGGTGATCACTCTGCATTACATCCTACGGTGATGTGCTCGATTGTTTCTGGGGCCCAGGTGGCGTCGACGACATATGTCATCTGTCATGGCACGGTCCTTGGCGATGAATTTTCTGTAGTTCCTGGTATTGATGACGAGATGTTGGATGGCAAGCATGAATCTTTTAGTCTGGTGAAAGAGCTTACCTTCGTGAGTCAAGCAGTGGAAGCCATCTTATCTACGTAGTCTTTAATGGAAGTCACTGTAGTGTCTACCATGGAGTGTCTTCGCCCAATTTTCTGTTTTTGTTTCTTCTGTCTGTGTGAGTGTTGTCTCCTTGTTGAGGTTGAGTGTTGTGGGCCGTTTGTCTATCTTTCTTATCGCTTAGTAGCTTGGTGCTGTATTTTTCTGGAGGTAATCCTGTAGGTTCTTAATCGCTTTCTTCTCTTGTTCATTAAGATCAGTCAATCCCCTACCCTCTTTACGGGCTATGGTCAGACTCTCGATGGTCGACTTCGGGGTGTTGGTGGCTCTTAATCATTATCCTGGTTGATCTCATAATCTCTTCGAGCTCGGCGTTGGTCCAATCTACGATCCCGAAGGAGTGTGTTAGTACTGGAACTGCGTAAGTGTTTATGACTTTGATCATGTTCCCACTGTTCAAAGTCATAAACACTTACGCAGTCTCTGATAGTATTTCTGTCAGGCAAGCCTTGATCTCCTTGAGTTCTAATTGGTGGGTCTGTATCATCCCCGGATATTTGTATGTCTCTACCTCTCTCTTAGTTGGGGGCCCCGCTGCCTTCTTCCTCTTCGTGTCCGATTTTCCTGTGGAAGGCTTTCTGGTATTCATCAAATATCCTGTTGTCTGTTTTCCTCAGGGTACTCTTCCTGTAACGGCGAAGTCTCTTGCTGAATGCCAGGAGTTTCTGCTTGAGTGCCAAGGTATTCTTCACTCCTCTAATTATATGTCTCGTGTTTGGTGTGGATGTTGTTCTTGAGGATGGCCTTCGCTTTTCTGATCAGCTTCTTACTTCTGTTACTCTGTTAGTGCTGGATCAGTTGGCCTATCTTCTGCTGTAGCTTTATTTCCCAGGCTGGTGGTTCCTTGTCTTTGTGTTATGTTGTTCTCTGATTTCGCTTCCGTTCATCCTAGTGGCTGCTACAGCGGCACAGTAAATGGCTGTGCGGATAATGTCTAGTGTTACTTCGTTGTTATTGAGATAATCCGGTATTATTCGTGCACTGAGGTGATCTGTGATTTGCCAAAGGATTCTGTTGAGCACCTGCTTCGGTATGGTGTGGGTCTTTGTCGAGTCAATTCCCTCGAATTCTGCTAGGCTTTCTTCCACTCTTCTTCTAATCTGGATATCACAATCTCGTCTGTTTCCACTTTGGCTGCTCTGGGTTGTAGTCCTTGTACTTGCTGTTCCTTCTCCAGTTCTGGTTCCATTGTGTCCGTATTCGTTGTTGTTTGTAGTTGGGCGCTCACATCCTGCTTTTTTCCAAGATTCCAGGAGCAACCAGGTTCTTCTTGACGACGGGCTGTCTCTGGTCTACTGTTCGCTGACCTCAACATTCTAGAACCGTTCCAACCACTTGGTGTGTAGTTTCGTCCTATACATTTTCATAACTGTCTCTAGCTTCGTAGTATACTCGTATGATGAATTTATTCATTTTTATTCCCCACTTCATGCGTTGGCTTTTTCTTCCTTCTTGGGTGGTCACTAGTGCAGTTGTGCAGGAAGCACTTACAGATGGTATTGACGTTGGACCCTGGTCAATATTATTATTACGGTATTATTGAACATGAAATCGCATCAGCTGATATTAACTTAGAATAAGATCGCAATTGTTCCTGCGAATAGCAAGAAAGAATTGATCTCCTGATTTCATCCGAAACAGTTCTAACTCTTTAGGTGACTTGTGAAGCTGAACTAGAGTCACTCTAGGTTATCTCAAATCAACCAAAGAAATTCATTTTATCTTATGGCATTTAACTTCGCTTTTAGAATTCTTTTCTGTCACTCTTAAAGGATAATATTTAAGGAGTTTGTTTTAATTAATTCATTTTTTTTAATCTTCCTTTTTCCTTTGAAATCAAATTCATGAATAAGTAGCAACGATGCATCGATACAAGCCAGAAATCAAGGTACGATGTTGCAACAAGACCTAGAAAAATTAGGCAGATGGGCTGAGAAGTAGTAACTAAAGTTTAACATTATAAAATGCGAGATACTGCATCTGAAGAGCAGCAGTCTCAGTTCTTGGTGTCAACAGCAACTTAAGCTATATTGCTCCATATATATCGTATCTGTAAATTGCCTGTGTTCTGTGGTCGATTTGAGTTTCGCACTCGAGTTTTCGGGAGAAAAACCATGCTACTCTCGCCCAAGACCAACTAACTTAGCCACATTGTGAAAAAGGTCCATAAAAATTCCTCTCGCCATTAACGGGATTCGAACTCAGGCCTTTTTCACTCGGTGTGAGGAGGGCGGTGTAGCTGAACATATTAACCCTGCCCAACCTTACTGCCATCTATGAGCACATGCAGACATCATTTGCAGGTAATGCCAGTTCAGTGTCAAATCTACCTCCCCAAATTATAGTAAGATATACGTATTATGGATAAACGCAAAAACCTATATATGTAAAAATTCTGAAGTGATCTATTTTAAGAATTATTTTGTTATTAAATCTGCGTATAAATAATAACTACAAACAGCCGATACATGAGTGATGAAAATCATGTCGGCCAGTGCTGTTATTAAAAAAATAATATTATTAATTCATTTAATTAATAATTAAACAAATGAACTTATTATAATAGAAATTATTTTCCATTAATTAATTTTAATATTAATTTGCTTTTAAATAAAATAAATTATGTGGAGTTGAGAGTATTATCCTGTTCATACCCTGCTTGGTGTGCAAAATTTAAGGACCAGTCAGGTTTTCACCTGTAGCTTCTCATAGGAGTGGTCTGGATATGGGAAAACGAATCTCGTGAGGTACAGAAATGATGAAGGAAACAACACCAATACAACAACGAAAACAAAACGATACAGAGGGGGACTTTATTCAAAAATGGCAACATAGCACTGGCTGCCATGATACAGATGCATCACTGCCAAAGATGGAACAAAGGGAAGAGGTAGTCCTCAGTAGGAGATATGGCCACCCCTAATGTCGATGTAGGCTTTGCACCGCCTGTCCATACTTAGAACAAAGTTGTTAATAATTTTTGCAGTAACATCGTCCATTCCTCTGTCAGCGCCATCTTCAGCTGGCGAACATTTTCTGGTGGGTGTGGCCGTGCCGCTAGATGTCTCCCCAGAGCGTCCCATATGTGTTCGATGGGATTTAGATCGGTCGGAAGAACGGGCAGGCCAATCCATACGAACAATGTCCTCACTTTCCAAAAGCATATCACAGCTGCAGTGCGATGGGGTGTGGCGTTATCATCCATAAACACGAACTCGGGACCAATGGCACCTCGGAACAGACGTATATGGGGAAGGATTACCTCAGTACAGTAGCGTGTACCGGTTACAGTACCGCCTTTCAGTATCTGGAGTTGTGTACGTCCATCAAAGATAACTCCTCCCCAGATGAGAACACCTCGACCGCCATATCGATCCCTTACAGTGATATTTGAGGGGTGATACCGTGTGCCAACCTCTCGACAGATTAGCTGACGTCCGGAATCGCTGCTCAGACTGAATCTACTCTCATCAGTAAAGAGTACCTTAAGTAAAGATTTTGTGGTTGTAACCTTTAGAAATAGTGTTGGTCCTTAAGTTTTGCACACCAGTGTAGTTATATTTTTATTGCATGGTTCCTAACTGTAATATTATTATAACATTACAATAATTCAAAGGCGCATTATAGCCAAAGCAGCTTATGCGCCATCAAACCCCCACAACAACAACAATAATTCAATATTATTATAACAGTTTTGAAGCTGAAAATGATTTGTTAATGGTAGGAAATAATATCACATTCTAGTAACATTTATTAAGGCATTAAATTATCAAAAATTTAGAGATCTACATTTTATGTTGTTTCTTTATTATTTTTATTTTGGCTGTTTTACATTATAGGTTTGTTTTTTCATACTTTAGCAATGCATGTCCTGAAAAACATTTCTTGGTCACGCTGGTGGTGGTATTAATGGCTGGAAATAACAGATTTGTGTATTTTTAATCATCGAGCGCCACCAGGTGTCAGGAAATAGAGGCAAAATGCCAAATTATTTCCGGTATTTCGTTATAATATACGTTATTATATTTCGTTATTATATACGCTACTGGTAATAATAACTAAAAGGATCGTGTATTTTTATTCACTAAACGCTTGATATCTGATGGATACAGTGCGTAATCTTAACAAATATCGGTTTAAACATGAAATGATTATTTACAAGTGATTGAATATGAAATCGTGCGAATAGTATTAATATTAGCTTAGAATGGGTTCCATATTCTTCTCATGCAAACAGAAAAAGAATTGATTTCCTTATTTCATCAGAAATAGTTCTACAGTATACAAATTATTACACTTAACTAGGCCACTCGCTGGATTATTATTAATCAACCAAAGAAATTCATTTTATTTTCTAGCTTTTAACTTCGCTTTTAGATTTTCGTTCTATTTTTTTCTGTCAGTCTTACAGGAAATTATGCAAGAGTGGTTTATATTTATATTTATTATTTCCTTCCTCCCCCCCCCCCTTTTAAAATGTAAACTTTTTCTCGGAAAAAAGTTAAAATCTGAGATGGAACTATTGATTGTGGGGAAATTCAACTTACCGTTCAATCCACCGCTTTCTCAAATCCATGATAATATGAGTTCCATTAAACGCACAAAATTTACGTTTTTAATTAATTAATTAATATTAATACGGTATTAATAATTTCAGTTAAGTTTTGTGAAAGTATGCGTATAAAATCTTAACGATTAATTTTGGCGCATGAGCAGTGGATTCACTGAACTGTGAGCAGCGAACCCACTCGTAATTATGATTATTTTAATTATTTTATGTTAATTGTTCTTATTTCTTATACGAAAGGTATAAAAATAACTAAATTTATTATTTAATAATTAATTAGTTAATTATTTAATTTTATTACTTATAATAATTTAAAATATTCGAATTATTAAAACATTAATTATAATAATACATTATTTGCATTTCTATATTGTTTACTGTTTGAAGTTTGAAACGATGTGCCCCTGCCATTCAACCAGATTTCATTCCATCCAAAGATCGGCCCGGCATAACTGTATATCAGTAACATAAAACGTGGGAAAAACAATAAATAAATAAATAATAATAACTTAGAAAATTATAAATCAGATTGGTCAGCACTTAGCCCCTCGATAAAACGCCCCTATAGACGCATTAACTCATATAACCTCTTTACAACATCTGTCCCTCGTGGGTAGCACAGTTGGTAGGATCGCCGTCCTCCCTACACTGGAAGGAAAAGACTCGAGTTCCTTCGATGAGGTGAAGTATTTTTATGGTCTTTTTTTTTACAACATGACTGAAGTAGTCGAACTCACGCGAAGATAGCATGTTTTTTTTTTTTCTCCCGGAAACTCGGGTTTTTTGGTCCAGCAAACAGAAAATCGACATCAAAACACACGCAATTTACAGACACTATAAAGTGAGCAATATATCCTTAGTCGCTGATGCTCATAAAACCCTACTACAATAGCCAATGCCAGCCCTTTATTCAGTGGATGTAGCGGGTATAATGTACCCGATGTTCGGATGCAGAGAACCCCCAAATCGTAACACAGAGGGCTGCGTCATTCAGGCAAAAAGAAGTCCTTTCTGTCCTTTTCCTCGAACTTTACATCTCGCATCAAGCCCCTGAACTTTAAGACCAGACTTAACTTGCTCAATTATAAACAAAGGAGCCGATCTGCCAAAAAAAAAAAAAAAAAAAATTTCAGACTACAAATTAAGCACATAAAGTTCTGCAGCGTTTAATAACTCAGAAACCACAAACTTTTTGATATAGGCACTTCAGGATCACTGTCCATAGCGTACATAGCTATGGACAGTGATCCATAGCTATGTACGCTATGGACAGTGACAATTTTTAAATCCTGAAATTACGCTATGCGTAATTTCAGGATTTAAAAATTGTATATACAGATGACTCTGTAGTTATCGATGTTAATTTTATTGAAACACTGAAATTAGATAGGAACAGATAGTCAACTTCCATAAAGAGTTAGCAACACCATTGAGTAAAAATGCTGTTTTGTGTGTCTGTGTGTGTTTCTTCAGGGACGGTTTCGTAATCCGAATAGGCAGTGTTCGAGTATACAGTTAAGAAATCTATTATTTATATAATATTACAATACTGCAATATTATTATAATGTTATACTTTTAAAGCTAAGAAAGGCTAATTTGTTAATGAAGGCCCGTAGTAAAAAATACCAGATTTTAGTAACATTTATTATAAATTTATAATTATTGAATATTAAATTGTTGAATATTCGAAGATCTATTGTATATACCGGGTGGTTATAAAATAAATTTCCCTATTCAGGAGATCCTAGTGTCAAAACAGTTAGAGTTAGCGCTGTGAAAATCGGTGAGCATGTCATTTAGGGTATGGGAAAGCAATTTGGAGAAGAAAAAAAAAAATTAGTTCGAATTTCCGCC
Source organism: Mastigoproctus giganteus (assembly GCF_048544385.1). Lineage (NCBI taxonomy): Eukaryota > Metazoa > Arthropoda > Arachnida > Uropygi > Thelyphonidae > Mastigoproctus > Mastigoproctus giganteus. The sequence goes on from NC_143580.1 coordinate 13,463,204, forward strand.
ATCATAGGGGAAACGGCGCTGCACATATGTAAAAGTTGTCATTTACTTCAAGGCACGCTGCTTACTCAAATGACATCCTGTTAGATAAAAGCAGAAAGGCCAACGCCATCATCAATAACCATTATGGCTCTTACAAAAAAAAAGGAACGTGCTCTTTCAGTAAAACTGTTCTGCCAGAATAATAGTAACGCTAATGCAGCACTACGTGAATATCGGAAACTTAAAGGTTTGCGTAAAGGACCTTTGACGTTGAGTTAGGTGTAAATCCAGGCAGGGGTGACCACGTATAGGAACGGAGATAGTGGATGAAGTGGCGGTTACAATAGTCAGAATGCGAAACACTACCTATGTCAACAGACTTGAACCTTCCTTGAAGCACCTTACTATTACATTAGAAGCACCTTACGTATAGTAAGGTGCTTCTAATAATTTTACGCTGGTTCCCGTACAAGTTTCACGTAGTGCAAGAACTAAAGTCTTGGATCAGCAATAACGAATAGACTTTGCTCTACGATTTCTAGCTCGTATGGGACTTGACGATACATGGGCTCGAATGATCTTGTGGGTCTGATGAGGCACATTTCCCTTTCATGGGGCTGTAAATTCACAAAACTGCCGAATATGGGGAACTTCTCGTCTAGCCGATGCAAATGTTTTATCCCCAGGGGCTCACATCTGGTGAGTATGGGCTTGGCAAACCCAGGGTCCTGAGTTGGATATCATCATTCTTCTCTTTCTTGCTCTCTTGGTGATTCCCTTCTACTTCTGACTCTTTCTGTCTCTCTCTCAGGGTAACGCAGGAATTTTTTTTTTTTTTTTCTTTTTGGCTGGTGCAGCATCAGCCTCAGCCTCATGCACTATATGGCTAATAATAGTAATAATAATAATAATCTGCTGTGCATGAAAGACCACTAAAAAGTCCATACGGTACAGTATAGTATGGATTCACAGCAGAGTTTATAATCGGACCATTTTTCTTTGAAGAGTCTACACCTCATGGTCTTCCTCCCTCCCGGTAAGGTGTATGGTAACTAGTGCACGGTACTGCGCTTTTCTAAGAGATCACATTATTCCCGCTCTGCAAGAAAGGCAATGCTTGGATACCGTAGCGTTCATGCAAGATGGCGCCCCTCCCCACGTTGGTCGACAAGCGAAGGAACTGATCCATTCAACATTCGGAAATGATCGCATCATTTCTGGAGACTTTCTGCAGTTCTGGCCAGCCACCCGCCGGTATTGCACTACATCCTACGGGTAAGTGTAAGTGTAAGTGTGTGTTGTTGTCTTACGGCACCAGGGGTTTCCCCCATCTCCGCGTTGCTTTCATTGTGGTGAACCAGTTCACTGGGAAAATGCCAGAGATTTAAAAGTGTGTGGGAATTGTTCATGTGTTGTGTTCTGTACCGTTGTTCATCTGGTCATTTAGCCGTTGGACCCCTATTGAGGCCCAACGTTGTCCCACTTACGCCCCGTGGAGGCAGACCAGGAACCCAGTAGCTGTAGATTCACTCTGGCAGGTCCTGCCGCTTAATTTCCTGGGATTTCGGCGGCTAGGACCTTAAAAAAAAAAATAAATAAATAAATAAAATAAAAAAAAAATAATAAAAATAAATAAATAAAAAAAAATAATAATAAAAATAAATATATAAGTAAATAAAAAATCTGCGCTGGGGTAATGTCGCTTTGGTTTGCTAGGCCGAGTTTTGGGCGTAAGGTAATTTTATCATATTTAGTTTTTGACGTGTGGGGCTTTCGCTATGATGAAGGTAGAGAGGGGAGGGAGACCGAAGATTGGGGGGAAAAGACAGAAATATGGGGCCAATAGAGTAGATAGCCCCAGTTTTCAGTGGGGCATGCCCATGCCCCACCAGAGTAGAAGTTTGGGGGTGGAGGAGAAGGAACAAAAAATGTCCCCTCCCCCCAAGGAAGTGGGAATAATAGGTGAAGAGGGCGAGGGTGTCCTCTTCAGATCGCCATCAAGCTGTTTGCAACTGTGCTGCGTTTAGTCTGTTCTCTACTGTCTGTGCTGCATTCCCCCGTCCTTGCTTTTCTCTTCCGTGTGATCAGCACTCTTCTTTTCCAAGTACTGGTCCTCTGCAAGGTTTCAGTTTTTTTGTCACATTTGGCGCCGATTTTTGTCAATCTCTGTGTACGTTGCTGTAGATAGCTATTAGTGTTTTTCTCCTGGTGAATAAGTCTTGCGCATACTGGGAGAGTGCCCTATATTCATCCTCAGTGTCCAGGAAGTGGTGCTCCAGTCCTTTTGGGAAGTATCTTAACCTTGTTATTAGTAGCCCTCTGAGGTCTTCATAGTGTTGACAATCATAGACTATGTGGCTCCAGCTTTCACTTTCTCCACATATGCAGTTGGGGTCCTCAACAAGTCGGAAGCCAAACAGCTTCTCCTTGTAGGGTCCGTGTCCGGTTAATAGTGTTGTCATATGGTACCCTGGGAAGTACCACGGTGGCTGCTTTGGGTATATTTTCTGGAGGTCTGGTAGAAATCTTTTTGTTACTTCGCCTTTTGTAGTCTCTGTCCATCTTCTCTGCCAAAGATCTAGGAGGTGGGTCTGTAGCCTATTTTTTTCGTGTTTTAGGTTGCCCGCCGGGTCAGTCGTGTATCCTTGGTGGGTAGCGGCCACTCCCCTGGCCAGCAAAAACAGTAGCCCGGCCTGAACTGCCTCCAGGTCCAGAGGGAGCGCTCCAGCAAGTACCTGCAATGCTGGGGTACTTACCGTGCTGCAGGCGCGCGTTGTTGATAGCAGTATGGTCCTTTGGGTCATTTCTAGTGTTCTTTTGTTGACTACCAGTGTCGTTTTTGGATACCAAACCGCTGCTGCATAGGTGATTGCAGGCAGGAAGGTTGTTTTATAGTAAAGCATCAGTGCTTTTTTCTTGAGTCCCCAATCTTTCCTTGTGATTCTGGTTACCAGTCCAGAGTATCCTCTGATTTTTCTTCTGATGTATTTCAGATGCGGCTGGAACGTCATGTTTTTATCTAGGATAACGCCCAGATACTTCAGTTGGCTCACAAATTTGATTGTTACATTGTTGATTTTAATTTGCGGGGGTCGTCGTAGTTGCAGAGTCCCCTTTAGCAGGATCGATGAGGTCTTGTCTGACGATATTTTCAGCTGGTTCTTTGATGCCCATTGCTGCAGCCGCTGCAGTGCCTGATTTGCCAGCGTCTCCAATTGGGCCCTGGAGTCCGCCTCTACCGTCAATGTCAAGTCGTCCGCGAAGGCGTGTACTGCCACAGAACCCAGGTCCGTAGTCAGGAATTCATCGAGGACCATTGTCCACAGAAGCGGCCCAAGCACCGATCCCTGCGGACATCCTCTGTGCACCTCTCTTGTTATTTTTTGATAGTGTACATTGATTTCCACTCTTCTTTGTGTTAAATAGCTTTCGATTACTTTGTAGAGGTTAAGAGGCACCTCAGCCTCCCTCAACCTTGCCAGGACGCTTGGCCACCAAAGTGAATCAAACGCCCCAGCAAAGTCAACAGAGATGAGCAGCAGATACTTTCGTCTACAATCCTGGAAAATCCTTAGCAAGTTTCCCAGTGCGTCCACGGTTGAGGATCCTGGTCTGAAGCCATACTGATTTCTGGCATGTAGGCCTGCCGCTTCATAGTGTTTTATAACTCTCACATGGAGTAATCTTTCAAACAATTTGCTTGCCACTGGGAGCAGTGCGATGGGTCGATATGAATCCGGAAATTCTGGATTTTTGGTAGGATTTTTCAGTATTAGTTTTAAATTTGCTGTTTTCCATGCAGTTGGGAAATGTCCTGTTTCCAAGCATCTATTGTATAGTGTTAGGAGTAGGTGCGGATTGTATTCCACGGTTTTCTTCAGTATTTCAGGCTCAATAAGATCGAGGCCCGGGCATTTTCTATTTCTGACCCTACTAGCGGCCACGCTGAGTTCATCCAGGGTGAAGGGAGGCTCAATCGCCTGGTTTCTGTAGTTATCGTTTCTGTAGCATGTCTGTTTCTGACCTGGCATAGTTAACATATTTGGTTTTTGATATATTCTGTCGAGTATGTTATTCATCGACTGCTCCCAGGTTGTGGTGAGATCTCCCTGCCGAGTCCTAGTGGTAGAAATCACCTCCCCCCTAGGCAGTCTATTGGTTGTTACTTTGTAGACAATGCCCCAGGGGTCATTGTTCCCTGCTGTGGAGACCAAGGACTCCCAAGAGCGTCTTTTACTTGTCTTTATGGCGTCAGTGTACCGGTTTCTTATTTGTCTATATATTTGCCTCAGGGCTTCAACCTCATTTGCTGGCCATGTTCTTCGGGCCCTCTGGAAGTCCTTCCTACTCTTGTTCATTTGTCGCCGGAGCATGGCAATGTCCCGGGTCCACCAGGGGACTGCGCCCAGTCGGGGTTGTTTCTTCCTGATAGTTTGGTTGCTGATATCTATCATCAATTTAGTAATTGCCTTCTGCAGTTCGTTCGGATTATTCTGTGGATCTAGGGACGGAGGTTTGTTGTTAACCGCTGTAGTTAGTAGCTCTTTGTATTGGGGCCAATCTGCCTTGGCAACTGCGTATCTGTGGGGTGTTTGTATATTTGCTGTTGTTCTTGGCAGCGTTCTTGTTACTTTGCAGGTGATGACTCGATGGTCCGAGGTGGTCCAAGCGTCTTCCACCCTCCAGTCGGTCACGTGGTTCGCCAGGTTCCTAGTTGCTAGAGTGATATCGATGGTGGCCTCCCAGAGGGTGTTGCAGAATGTTGGCAGATGGTGCGGTTGGTTCAGTACAACAAATTGTGATCCTATCAGATAGTTTTCGAGTTGCTGCCCATTTGTTGTTCCTCTTCTGTCGGCAGTAACGCTGTGCCATAGTGGAGAGCGACAGTTTACATCCGCTCCTATAATTATTTTTTCATTCGGCAGAGTGTTTTGGAGACGGCGCAGGTAGTTGATTGTGGTCTCAATTTCCTGTCCTGGCCTGCTGTAAAGGGCCACTACATATAGGGAGCCTAGTGCTGTAATGAGCTGGGCACAGGCAGCCCAGGTCGTGCACAGTTGAGTTACTTTTGTTGCAGTGATTTTGGTGTTCCTGACTAGGACCGCTGCCCATGGGGTGTCCTCCTCCGTGTGGACGGCCTTATATTGCAGTGGATACCCCACCACCCGCTTTGCGTGAACGAATGGCTCCTGCAATATGATTATGTCGGTGTCTTCCTCATCGGCCCTGACCCGGATTTGGTCTGCCACTGTTTTGGCTCGTTGCGCGTTAGTCTGGATTATCTTAATCATTGCTATATTATACTTTTTATTTCTTGTCCCCATAATCGATTCTATTTTGGTATATGCTTTTGGCTTTAAGGTAGACTGGGCACTTCGGGTCCTTGATTGAATGCGCGTGTTCTATTTTCATTGCCTTACAGTTTGCGCAGGTGGCTTCCTTGTCTTTGTGTGGACAGTCTTTAAAGGCGTGTCCCTTCTCTGTGCAGTGTCCACAAGTTGGAACTGTCTGGGTGCAGACATGCGTAGTGTGTCCGAACTTGCAGCATCTAAAGCATTTCGGAACCACCACTCGCTCCCGGAATCGGTAGCTGCCCCACTCAATATATACCCTTGTTCTGTCCTTTAAGACTTGCCATGCTTCCGGTATAAGCTCCACACTCCAGTTGTTGTTTATTCCTCCTCTCGCCTTTATATGAAACTTTGTGGTTATTACTTCGTGTGTTTCTTTGTCTGGTATTTCCTTTTGCAGATTCCTGAGGTAGAGCTCTTCGGCCAGCTGGGCTGCTGTGACTTCTGGATTGACGTCATAGATTATTATTGACGGTCCCTTCCTTTTGGGCGGCTGGGCCGTTAATCCGAGAGCGTCTATTTTGGGGTTTTCTATGATACTTTGTATTTCTTGTCTAGTTTCGGTTTCAATTACTAGTCCTACGTCTCTCATTTTCCGTATTCCTTTTATTCTTGTATTTTTAAGGTCCTCCCTCATATTACTAATTACTTTTGTTTTTAATTCCTCACTAGAGGGGATCTTGCCAGTCTCTTTTGGTCGGAGTATCACCAGGTTTGGTGTTGGCAACAGTGTTTTCCTCTTGTGGTGCGTCTCTGCGGTTGGTTGGGTTTCCGTTGCTATTGGGATCCTCAGCGCTTCCGAGTATGTCGGGACGCGCTGTGGCGTTTGTTTTTCCCCGCATTCTTTATATGCTTGTAGCCGTGGTGTAGGAAGATTCGGTAGAGTGTCCAGCACCTTCTCAAGGATGGAGGTTCTTGTCTTAAGTTCCTCGTTAGTGGTTTTTAGTTTCTCGCTGTCGATAAGGAGGGCAGTGGTAATAGATTCAAGGGTGGCCCAGAGTTCTTGAACATAACTTGCCGCTTGTCTGTTGAATCGACTATTATCTTGATTAAGAAAGGTCACAAGATTCCTATGTAAAGCAGATATTATTTGATGGGTTGGAGAGTCTTCATCTATAGGTTTGTGAGTTGTAGGGTATGCAGAAGGTGTAGTTACTGTGACGGTTAGTTTTCTAGATTGGGGGAGGCCTTCTGTCTCAGTCTGATCCAATGCTCTGCGTGGTCTCTCTGGTTGTTTGGCAGAGGAGGTCTTAGGAGTCCCTGATGGGGTAGGAATATTGGTTGATAGTTTGGCTGCAGATAATGTTCCAGGACTCTCTGCTAGATTAGGGGAGGGCCCTAGAGCTGCCTGGGAGGCAGGAGCACTTATAGCTGTTGGAGAGAGAGTGGTCTGTAATTTCCCAGTGTAGGGAGAGCTTGCCTGTGAAGGTTGCAGAGTAGGAGGGACAGGGGCTAGGCGAACTACTACTGGCGTTGAAGTGTTAAATTGAAACTTAGATGAGATCACAGGGTCAGATTCATCAAGAGGCACTTTGTTGAGAAATTCTAGTATGGTTTGAGGAGACCGGGGTGTTCTGGTTTTTGCTCTCCTCTTACTTTTCTGTTTCTTTTTCTTGGACTTGTTCACTTTGGGAGGCTGGAGGCCAACTTGGTCTGAATCGTCTGCTACAGCATTCTCGTCAGCCGACGATGAGGATGTTTCTCTTGAGCTCATGTCTAAGGGTTGTATGGTTTGGGTCAAAGACCAATAAAGCTATAATAAAGCAATTGTAAGGGGTTGCTCCTGAGTAATCTGATTTCTTCTGAAAGGTCTACCGGAGGTTTAACGGGGTTGAAATTTTTTACGCCTCAAGAGGACTGAAAAAGCCGCCGAACGAAAGCGTCAGGCCCGTGTGATGATCTGAAGCCGCACATCAACGCCTCGAAAATCCCCGAGTTATCCCCAGAACACAAGTGGGGGGAAGAAGTAGCCAGCGGTGAGCGTGGCCCTAGAGAGAGGAACCGACGGCGTAGCCAACTGCTTTTGTTCTATAGTCGGGAATTGGAAGTACTGTATTGATAAAATCATCCAAGAAATAAATAAAACATTACCTGAGGAAGATGCAGGCGATTTGGCATTATTACCGGACAGATCATCTTTAGAACATCTTTCTCGAAAATCAAAACAGTATAACCGCACAAATTATTAATTTTAATCGGAGCTCATTCGTAGGCTGCCACACACTATACGCGCACGAATTTGCTCCAAATCAAAACTATGTACATATCGTATTCTCAGCAATATCCACTAGGCCTAACTGTCAACAATACGTGTTTGACTACAGCAAAGCGTTAGCAGAATGCTAAGCCTAAAGGGATTAGGTCTATGACGAGAGAGTACAGTCCAGATAACCCTCGTAATAACAAAAATTTTTCACTCACTTAATCCAATTGCGAAGTTCTTTTAGCTGGTACATTTTTCCAGTGGAAGAAAACACTTTAAACACATTAAAATAACTCAACATTCAGGAGCTCCAGAACACGTGGCTACACTGAATGACGGCCATTTGCAAACTCCCATCCTACGGGTGCGGGATTTTAGCGAGCTGAGCACTAACGGTGAATAATGGACCCGGACCTGGCTCCTCGAGCTTGGGATGGGCATTAGGCGGCAGCTGCCCAGGTGTTGGCAGCTCGCTAGTTCGAAGAGGCCTGAAACACTTCTTTCAGGCCGTTTCACAGAAGTTTTGTGCTGTCGCAGGTGTTCAAGGTGGAGATGAGCATTTGCCTAGGTGCCACCCTGACTCAAGAACATAAAAAAAAAAAAAAGTTCTGGCCAGCCCGATCAGTAGATCTCAATTCCTATGATTTCTGGCTATGGGGATACCTGAAAGACAGAGTTTACCATGGCGGCATACAGACGCTTGTCGATTTGAAAACAAGCATTAAACGCATGTAGCCAACATCCCCAATGAGATGCTACGCGAAACTGTGTCGCACGCAGACCGGCAGAGGGCGATTCAAGCCTGCCATGACATTGTGTTTTTGTGCTCCTGCTTTTATTGAATATATCTACTGATCTAGGCCACCCCCTTACTGAAGAAATGTCACCTCGCTTTTACGAAGTATTGGTGAGTTTAGTGATATAAGTTTGGTAAAGAGTGGTAAAGGGGTTGTTAAGAAATAAGCAGATGATGATTTACAGAGTTGTAAATTTTTTTTTTTTAATGAGATTTCTCCATAGATTTTCAATGGTATACCTAAGACTAACGTGGCTGACTACCTGTAGTGTGACATAGAGTCACACAGGAAAAGCATTGGCAGCCATTGTACTTAACAGAAGCCAATAGGAAGTCCTTATTGATGTTTTTGGAGGGAAAACTTTCTTGGTAGTGGCCATCTTGTCTGTAGCGCCATCTATATAGAATAAGTTAAAATAATATAATTGAAATGGAAAATATAAAACCCTCAAAGGGCTCTAGTGTATGAGTGGACAGTATTTTCATACCACTATACATAGAAATATATATTGGCTCTTTTGGGCTATTTTTGGTGTGCCCTTTGAACTCAAATATCTGTTCACCTATTGGTTGAATTGGGATCAAACTTTGTACAGAGATCCCAGTCCAAATTACTCAATTTACATAATTATTTTGGTGCCACCTGATGGCTAGAACAGAAGTTACAAAACTCATTATTTTGCAATTTTTCGTCCGGCTGGTTAGACAGACCATAGTTTTCCAGTACTGTATATAAACTTTATATGTTGTTTTTTTGAAAGGTTATTGGTAAGTACTTTGAATATAAGGATCCAGACCGGAAGAATAACTTGAAAGAAGATAAATTCAAATTGGAGTGATACAAAATATTTTAATTTCAGGGATGGCTGGAATATTATTTGAAATTATATATTTTGTGTGTACTGTTTCATTCATCAACACAACACTATGGATTCTAGTGCATCACCTGTGCATGATTCTGATGGGGACTTGCCTTCGTCGGTTGCAGATAAGCCTACTAAATCAGCTGGGAAAAAATATCCCATAGTACTAAAATTAACAAGAAGTGATCAGGACAATTCGGCAGATGATAAATCTATTTCATCTGCTTCTGATCCCAGTAGTTCTGACCTAAATAAAAATCCAAATCAAAACAAAGATCAAAGCAAAGACACAGTTGCCAACGCTTTGGCTAATGCACAAGAATTCGTGCAAAGTACATCATTCACTGTAGCCTTGGACCTAGGGGAGTCTTTAGATACCTCGGTGGTACTTTCAACAATGACCAAGATTAAACAAGCACTCGGAGAGTTTTTATCTGCAGATAGCAGCAAAATCACTAAGGCAGCCTCAAACTATATACATCGTTTGTGGTCAGACCTGGAGTCACTTACAAATGCATTACTGATCGACAATGAACGATTGAAAATAAAAACATCAGAATTACAAATACGCACTGAGATTTTTCACCATCTAATCAAGGACCAACCCAAACAGCATACCTTTGCTGAAGCAGTTAGAGGATCAACTGCTGCTGCAGCAGGCATTCAACCTACTGAAAATATTGTACATAAACCTAGAGGAGAAGATGAAAAATTACAACATCATTTTTCTCAACTTCATTTGGACGAAGGTGTTATGCTCCCATCAAAAAATAACTTTAGTGACCCTAAAAACACCATTATATTGAGACCTAATGCCGATTCTGAAATTTCATCCAGTCAGGATGTTAGAATTAAAGTGACAGAGGTGTTCAAAAAAGAACATCGAGATATTAAAATCAAAAATATGAGGTTACTAAGAAACAAAGGCCTCGATTGAAACTACTAACCCAATGGATGCAGATAAAATTAGCAAATTGACGCAGCTGACAAATGCAGGTTTGTCTATGGACAAACCACAGTTACTAGACCCCCACAGTTTTAATTTACGATATGCCAAAAGAATATACAAAGGAGGATATTTTATAAGATTTGTTTTTAAAGAACCTAAAAGATCATGGGTTTGAACAAGAGGAAGTTAAAAACGGTAGAACGTTCAGATGTAATTCAGGCTCTGGAAATAAAATAACAAACTGGGTAATAGGATTCATCCCCCAAATTTTTAAATGCTTAATACAGAATGATCGTATCTTTCTTGGCTTCACTTCACATAAATTCCGTCTTTTCACAGTGGTTACTAAATGTTTCCGCTGTCTGGCCTATGGCCATTCGGCTTTAAATTGCACACATAAGACCGTGTCTTGTGGCCACTGTGGAGGCGGTGGACATGTGTTTTCTGAATGCACACACACAGGGAAGAACCCCCTCGGTGTGTCAATTGTAAAAGACGCAACAGAGATTATCAGCATTCAGTCGGAGACAGTAACTGTCCGGAATATAAATGAGCTGTTGAACTAGTAAACCAGAAAACTCAATGAATAATACGGCCACTACAAATTTTTCTAACGTTGTGGATGTGAATTTTGAGGGTACAAAAATCCTGCAAATAAACTGCCAGCGTTCATGAGTGGTCATGGATGAAGTAAGAGTGGCGATGATTGAAAATAATTATGATCTTATATGTTTTCAAGAACTTTATTATTCGGCACAAGTAGGGCCGAATAATAAAGCTTTATTCAAAGAGCTATGGGATTCCCGTTGTCCCTCAGAATTGTTCATTCTATAGAAACCCCTCCTAAAACTGCAATAGCAATATGCAATCATGAATTAGTAGTGACAACCATCTCGGGAGAGTGTACAGACACTGTAACTTGTCTTCTGATCTCGTCTCCAATTATTACTTTTCATCTAGTTTCTCTGTATTGCCCTCCGTCAGTAGATATTTAAACGTCCTTACATCAGCTGGATCGTATATGCACAAAATTTGCTTCAGGGAATTTAATTATATGCGCTGACTTAAATGCCAAATCATCTTTTTGGCACAGCAGAATTTCAGACAACAGGTTCTGCTGTGGAAAATTTAATATTGTCTTATAATTTAGTAGTTCAAAATTTGCCAAACAGACCTTACACATTCTCGTCCTTAAATGGAACATCAAACATTTATTCAACTATCACCTCTGTTAAACTGGACGGAGAGATAACTGATTGGAATGTTCTATCATCACTTATTAACACTATAAAACTTAACAAACTAAAAATATCACCAACAAAGACCAACTTTATGACCTTCAAAGCTCATTTTAATAGACCTCCTAAGATCTTGATAGACAACTCTCAAATCCCATATGTGTCCCAAAACAAATATTTAGGCATCCTAATCGATGATAAATTAAGCTTTCTGCCACATGTATGCAAATTTAGAGATAAAATAAGGAATTTTACTGCCTCAATAATAATAATATCAAGGAAAGAATGGGGACTTTGTAAAAAGATCTTGTTTTTATATTATAAAACAATATTTCTGCCAATAGTCTCATATGTGGCAACCATTTAGTATCACGGAGTCATAATGGTTAAAATGAAAATGAAACTTATTTCTCTTCAAAGATCCACATTATTTGTTTTAAATTCCTCTAGAACTGTATCAAACAATGCATTACAAATCTTAGCAGGAACCATTCCCCTGGATCTGTATATCGTATTCAAGGGGATGACAGGTCGGCTTAGGAAAGGTTTGGCTTCGGAACTAATGGGAATAACATCTGATCCACTGAACGAGGTCAAAAAAGAGAAGAAAAAATTGTGGGAACATCTGACATCTGTGCGGCAGGATTGGTGGAATGCCAGCGAACATGGAATAATTATGAGGCAATTTATAACCAAAGTGGACTTTACTGCCGCCAAGGAAATAAATCCTTGGTTTGCTCCTTCGATGAATACAACTTACTTATTAACGGGACATGGCTCCCTCAAAGCCGAGTTACATGAACGTGGACTTGAGCCAGACTCTTACTGCACTTGTGGGGGTGTGGAAACTTGGTCTCATGTTTAATTCGACTGCCCACAGTATCTTCAGGCAGGTCTAGAGTTGTTTAGCAGTGTACTGGATCTGACAGAGGATAACGTAACTCCCTTGGTCGAAAACTGTAGGAATTTTAATGCTTTACAGACATTTTCAGCGACTGTTTTCAGTGACTGTTTTAAAAGAAGACTAGAAATAAGATCCCTTCACCCTCGAGGTAATTAGACGTAGGATGTACATATGAATTATTAAAGAAACGTATACTAAGATTATTTGATTAGTTTCTCAGCTGGTTGGAAGTCGCAGATCGGATGCTTGGATAGAATTCTAATGGGAGGATATATACAGGAACCCTCTGGTGTTAATAGGATTCTCTAAAGAATTTTTATTGGTTCTGTGGTGTGATACCTGAAATTAAAAACTAAGGAACCAGATGGAAACATAGTTTACAAGCATAACTTCTTATGACCAAGTTATACCTTGTGTGACATCTAGATTTGTGACCATATAGATATGAACTACCACATACATACACTTGAAAACTACATGAACTTAATGAAACGTGTTTTTCACAACGAGAACTTTTTTAAGTGAAAATATTCCATTTGCTTACCTCTGGACTGTCATTGGATTTCCAAAATACACAAGTTAGGATTCTCGAGAAAAAGAGAATAATTAGAAGACTTCAGCAACTGAAGAGAACCACCTGAAGAAGATTTTTTTTAAGACTTATGCTGGCACAGAACGGAGAAGACTACTGGGACTGACTTCTTTCTTGAATGAAATCAAACTGGACAGTTCAACTTGTGACTTCATTTGAAAATAAAAAAATGTACTGAAAACAATTGGACTGTGGTGAAAAAGACCAAGACCTTAGAAAATCATGTATATATGTTAATATAATTGTTATAATTATTTTGCCAGAACATCCTCCTTGCCTTAGAGTGGTTGGTCCTGGTGACTCGGGACCAAAATTACATATCTCCTAAGAACAGGAGTGTTTGGTCAAGATACTCAGACCATAAATGTATATAACCACTAGTTTTTTTCTGGCTCTCAGGTATGGGCTATCTGAGCGAGATTGCAGGCACCCACCAGTATTGCACTACCCCTGGTGGGTGCGAGATTTTCGGTGGTAATTACACCGGTACAGGATGACTGTTGTCGGTGCTAGGGATGGGCACCAGGCTGCAGCTGCCCATACGTTGGCTGCACCCTGGTGGCATAATAGCCTGACACAAACAAAACAACACACATTAATATTGCACACATACACTGACACTTTTCAGGCCCATTATGCAGAGTTTCTGCACCATAACAGAGTACAAAGGTGGAGATGGGCTAACGCCTAGGAGCTACCCCGATATAAGAACACACACACACACAGTACCTTAATTACGATTATATCGAATGTATATATATACAATAATGTCTATAAAACTGTGTATAATCTTGTATATAAATTGCTTATATCATGACAATGTACATAAAATTGTGTGTGTAAATAAATGGAAAAAAATGGAATGGAATCACACGCAGTCCTCCGTTTTCAGAATGTCATCTCAAGTGAAAGAAAGCACATAGAACAATATCTGTAGATTTCTAAGTTCTGCTATTAAAATCTAATCCTAAGTTAAGTATTCCATCTCATGTTTACAGTTCCCCTGGTGGAGGATATTTGAACTAATTTTTTTTCTTCTACAAATCGCTTCCCCCATACCCTAAATGACATACCCACCGATTTTTACAGCTGTCTCTAACTGTTTCGACACTAGGATCTCCTGAATAGGGAAACTTATTTTATAATACCCGGTATTTCGTGTTGTTATTTTCTGTGTGGCTTTAGTAAATTCAGTTCTTGTAAAAAAAGGTTAAATGTAATGACGTATATTTCGTGATTCTGAAAATTTTACACTTTCTAAATAAATTTATAGTATGCTATTTTCTGAACTATCTTATTCATTTGTAAAATTCTGCATTTTAAATTTTATTATTACGTTTCTTTGTCCTTATGACAAAATGGGGAATTAATGATATTTTTAATAATCCAAAATGGGATATTTTATAAAACTATTTTTCTGATAAGAAGTATTAGATAAAACTCTTTTAAGGAATCTTACAAGATTACCTAGGGTTTAGAATCATTTTGAGGCCCTAGATTTTAATATACAAGTAAATTATGACCTTGGAATCTCAGTAAATTTAGGAATCCCTATCGCACCTGCTGTGTGGGTATGCTCCGAAAGGGGTTCGTAAAATGAATCCTTGGCTTTATTATTGATCCCATCTTGCATCCGAAGTTTGGTAGAATTCAGAAGCATTTTAAAGTGTATGAACGAATATTTTGGAGTAACTAAACCCTACTGAACAAAGATAAGCAACATAATAAAAAGTCTAATCCTTTCTCTCACCTTCTTCTTATAAGTTACTAATTCCCCGTAGCTTTGCTGATTTTGCTGAGTGTTTTTTTCGTCCAGCAAAACAGGCAAATCGACTAGAAAACACGCAATTTACAGACACAAATACAGGTTAATGTATTAAATTACAGGTAACCCTAATATACTATATATATATTTTTTTCTGAGATGCGGTGATAGCTGTGTGCGGGTCTCGAGACACACTGCAGGCCAGTGGTGTGACCAAAAAAAATTTTTGAAGGGTAGACAGCACAAACAGCCCTCGCCTGTAGACATTTGGTATAATCATCTTCCTCCTCATACCAGGTGGAAAAGACCTTGGTTCAATGAAGCGAATAATTTTTAAGGGCTTTTTTCACAAGGTGGCTGATTTAATCGAACTCAGGCGAGAGTAGCATATATATTTTTTCTCCCGGAAAGTCGGATTTTTCTTCTGGCAAACTGTAAATTGACCACAGAACCCATGCAATTTATAGACATATTATGTACAGCTCAATGTGGCCTAATTTGCTGATGCACCTAAAACCTTACAACAACCAACCAACCAGACCGAAAATATTGCTAGATTTACAAGTTTACACATAACAAAACAGTGATATAATGGTGAAACATGTTCTCTGCAGGGTTTTATCTCCCCCCCCCCATGGTGGATAGGCCAATGCTGAGAACGCTGGTAATCCAGCTTGCATCATAGAGCTGCATACCAGATCAACAATAGGAATGTTGTGAGAAGCAATCTCTCGCAATAGCTATTCTCTAGTGATATTGATAGAGCATTGATGGACATGACCTTGAAACAATTCTGAGACCAGCTTCTGCCCTTCCTATGCTCAATCTTAAACGCTATTTTCTAGCAGGACAATGGCCACAAATAGCTGTCGTACCAAATAGTGCTTATCATGTGCAGTATGAATGTGTGTATGTACGTATTCTGTCAACAGTGGCACCCGAACTATAGTTCACCTCTGCCGAGTTGTGTTGTAACAGTACATTGTTACAATGTACTGTTACAATGTAGTGTTAATTTTGTGCATATAAGTGTGAGTTGTTAGTACTGGTAATGGCAAATGATGCAAGGAAGCAAGTTTATATAGCATCAGACAAAAAAGAAATAAAACACTACACACATCATCCGTCCATCCCCCTCTAATAAAGTGGCTAACTTTTCATTAAATTATTTTAAACTTGCCTACCTCAGAACAACACCAAATGATTCATTCAACAAACAATCATTCTCTGGCTGAAAGCAAATTTTCACACATCTATCCAACAACTACTCTTTGGCAATTTAAATTTGTTTCCTCATATGTGTCATCTGCACAAGATTTACAAGAGTTACGATACCAACAAGAGTTACGATACCATCCCCGTTTAATTTACTCAATCCGTTAAAAAAAATACTTCAGTCAGGTCTCTTCATAGATGCATACTTTCTGGACGCTGCAATTTGTACGATTGTAGTCTTTATGGTAAGAGTATACTCTTCTGCCATTAACTAACATTGTTGCTCTCCTCTTCACCCGTTCAAACAGATCTACATCCTTCTTAAAATGGGGCTTCCACGGATGTATGCAGTACTGAATATGCAACGTATCTCCTTGCCCCTGCTGCCAAAAGTCTTGTGCATCATTGCAAAACCCAATGACTACTCCAGCAGTCTGTTTACACTCTCAGAGAACTTCATATTAAACTGTACAATTATCCCAGATCTTTTTCTTTCTCTGCTACTTTGAGTGGGATGACAGTACCCAAGTGAAATGTTATCCTGGGATTAGTGCTTTCCGTATGCACTACTCTGCATTTTTTAATGTTAAACCTCAATTGCCACTTATTAACCAATTTTTCTGGGTCTCAACGTCGTACCATAATTTCTGTCATTAACCATCTTCGTGTAGTTAAAATTTGACATTAAACTTGATGCTCGTATATCTTCATCTTCATCAGGACAAAAGGTCCAGAAGTGAATCATGAGGGACTCCACTGATAATATTGTTTAAAAAGAGCAGTGCTCATTAATAACAACAATCTACCTTCTGCTACTTAACCGTCTCTTTACCATAACAGTAACATCACCAAAAGTCAGAGAACATTTAGGTGATTTCGTGTTTGACCAAAAAAAAAGAAAATATTAACTTCCTGGAAATTCCTTAGGCGGTCCAAAGCTTTCAACCTCCATGATATTGATTATAATCACTAGACCGTGGTACCGAGTGGAAAAGGGCTTAATTTGAATTCCCATCAAATGTCCGGACACAAATAGCTGTCGTACCAAATAGTGCTTATCATGTGCAGTATGAATGTGTGTATGTACATATTCTGTGAACAGTGGCACCGGAACTATAGTTCACCTCTGCCGAGTTGAACTATAGTTCAACTCTGCAGAGGTGAACTATAGTTGCCCATCAGTAATATGAGAAATTTTTATGGGCTGCTTTCACAATGTGGTAAATTTAGTCTCAGATGAGGGTCGTGCCGCCCCCCCCCCCCCTTTGTAAACTACAAATTTTCGTCCAACAAACAGCGAACCACCAGAAGAATACATGCAATTATAGAATAATACCGGTATATTGACTTCGCGTAGTCTTAATTGCTTTGGGAAAGCAAAGCTTCCAGGAATCAAAATTGCAGAAGACTGAGATATTGATTCAAATATTCCAAACAACAAGATAAAATAGCGCTGCTTAATGTCACTGACAGTTAAATTTTTCCATGCCTTCACGGAGGAATTTTTATCGGCCTTTTTCACAACGTGGCTGGGGTAATCGGTCTGAAGAGAGGGTAGCATGAATATTCCTCCCGAAAAATCGGGTTTTTCGTTCAAGAAAACAGAAAATCAACCACGAACACGCAATTTACAGGCAATATATATATATATTCGCCTTAAACCCTACAACAACAATCAATCAAATAATTTGAGCAGATGGGCTAAGAAGTGGCAACTGAAGTTTAATCTTGACAAATGAAAAGTGCTGCATATGGGTAGAAGTAACCCCTGAGAAACGTACCAACTGTGTGGTACTACACTTAAGGCGGTAGAAAATGAAAAAGACCTGGGAGTAGTTGTGCAGTCAGATATGAAGTTTTCTGAGCAATGCAGACAGGCTGTCAGGGCAGGTCATGGGGTTTTGCTAGCAGGGAAAAGGAGGTGATTATCCCTCTGTATAAGGCAATGGTCAGGCCACGCCTTGAGTACTGCATACAGGTCTGAAGGCCTCATTATAGAAAGGATGTAGATTTGCTTGAGCGTGTACAGAGAAGGGCAACAAGATTCGTGAGAGGAATGAAGGGATCCTCTTACCAAGAGAGGCTTAAGTTCTGCAAATTGCAGTGGCTGGAGACTAGACACCTGCGCGGTGATCTGATTGAGGTGTATAAGGTCTTGAATGGGTTGAGCACGCTGAATTCTGATGGGATCCTTCCACTTGTTCAGATTACGAACCTAAGGGGGCATAAATTCAAATTAAGAAAAGACAGATGTAGAATAGATGTGCGGAAATTTGCCTTTAGCCAGCGGGTGGTTAATTGCTGGAACAAACTTCCATCTGTCGTTGTGGAACTTGAGAGGTTAAATAAATTTAAGGAGGAACTGGACAGGCATTTGGAGGGAATGGTGTGATTTTTTTTTTTTTTTTTTTGGCTGATGCTGCATAAGCTCATACACATGCTTTCTTGCATCACATGCCACTACTACTACTACTACAACTACTACTAATCAATCAATCAAAACATTCGCTTGTAGCAGGTGACTATAATTACTGTTCTTCCCACACAGGGTAGAATATTTCCGAATTCTAATCTCGTCACTGACGCGAAAATGTTTATGATCTTTCGTAAAATGTGACTGAGTTAGTCGGCTTCAGGCAAGGGTTGCTTGGTTTTTCTCCTGAAAATTCGGACTTTTCTTCCAGCAAACAGGAAAATCGACTACGGAATACATCAATTTACAGACACAATGCATTCACATTAAAAATTAATTTATTTACTATATACAGTTTTTCTCATTGTTTATTATTATAAGGCTTAGATGCACTGCAATAATTTTAACATTAAAATTCACTGTCCAACAAGTAATGGACTACTTCTCTGGTTGCAGGAAATGGTTTATGGCTTTGTTAAAATTTTGACCTGAACCGGAAGCCCTAAATTCATTTAAAGCGTTTACGTCAAACAAGGGGTATGCGGAAAGATATAAGGGAATTTTAGAGAAGGATAACAGTTCTCTTCCCCTTGTGAAAATGTCTGAGAATGATATTTCTCAGGAATGAAACATTTCTAAGTCGGAAACAAGATGAAAGTTCAAAAGCAACTAGACAAGCATAAAATACCGTCAGCAGCCAAACACCCTGTATTAGCTGATTAATTCGTCATCTGGCCATGAGATTTCAATGAATTTCAGGTGCAACTGCCAGTAGCAGGAGCAAATTTCCCCTACTCGTAGATGAATGCCATAAATTTTTGCTGGCCAGAGGCTTTTGATAAGAAAAAAGAAAAGCGCACTGCCAATTGGCTTAGTGCAAGGTATACTTATCCTGAATTGTGGATGAATGGAAATGGGTCCTCTGGAAATCAGCATTAGCAAGGCACATGATGCAAGGAAGCAAGCTTATATAGCATCAGCCAAAAAAAAAAAAAAAACACACTTCTCATTTCACCCATCCACTCTCTCCAAATGTTTGTCTAGTTCTGCCTTGAATCTATTTAAGCTATCAACTTTTACAACAACAGATGAAAGTTTGTACCAGCAATCAACCACCTGCTAACTAAAGGCAAACTTCCGCACATCTATCCTACAACTGTCTTTTCTTAATTTGAATTTATGCCCCCTTAGGTTCGTAATCTGAACAAGTAGAAGTATCCCATCAGAATTCAGCGTGCTCAACCCATTCAAGACCTTATACACCTCAATCAGATCACCTCACAAGTGCCTAGTCTCCAGCCGCTGTAATTTGCATAACTTAAGCCTCTCTTGGTAAGAGCAACCCTTCATTCCCCTCACCAGTCTTGTTGCCCTTTTCTGCACACGCTCTAGCAAATCTACATCCTTCCTAAAATGAGGCTGCCAGACCTGTACGCAGTACTCAAGGCGTGGCCTGACCATTGCCTTATACAGAGGGACAATCACCTCCTTTTCCCTGCTAGCAAAATTCCTGTATATCATTGACAAAACCCCATGACCTGCCCTGGCAGCCTGTCTGCATTGCTCAGAAAACTTCATATCTGACTGCACAATTACTCCCAGGTCCTTTTCATTTCTATTGGTAGATCGATTTCTTTTGGATACTCGAAATTCGCATGCTAATATGCCTATTATATCAAATATTCGCCTTCTGCGACACTGTTCAGAATGAAATATTCAGAAAAACGTTTTGTTCTGTTAATTTTGTCGAGCAGTGTAACAATGCTGTAGAATAAATACAGTGTTGTTTAAACTATATAATATTGATGTAAATACACCATAGAAAACTCTTAAACGAAAAATACTACGTTTGTACTGTGTAAGGGCATCATTTTATCTGTATCTCATATTGTGCTCATCCTTCACAACGAGTTGCCATGTATTGCACTACTTGAATAAGTAACGCTTATTCGAGGTAGAAGACTGTTGTTACTTATTCTCAGTGGGCACCCACACCCAGACGGCACCGTTTAATCGCATGACAGCCCTTCATCTGTGGGTGGGCAGGTACTCTGGTATTGCCTGGTATCGCGTTACTTCGAGGTAGTGCAATACATGACAACTCGTTGTGAAGGATGAGCACAATATGAGATACAAATAAAATGATGCCCTTTCACACTCCAAACGTAGTTTTATCGTTTAAGAGTTTTCTATGGTGTATTTACACCAATATTATATAGTTTATTCATACCCTTAAACATATGATGCCTTGTAGCATTGACTTTCACTCAAAGTGTTGTTTAAGAAATGTGGAAAATTGCTATTGAAATAGCCATTTTACGAAGGCTTGAATAAAGGTTTAATTATAAAATTTAGTTTTCATTTTCTGATATCTGAAATAACAGTACCCAGTGTTGGATTTACAGATATGTAGTGTAGACAATTATCCATATCTATGGACGGTTACTCCTATTTTAGAATATTTCGTTGGGACTTACGAAAAATATCGAGCGGTGGTGGTGGATTGCCCGTATAGCTAATAATGGCCAGAAGCTGGGACTTCAATCTGTGCTGACTGTGGACATCTAAAAGCACGCTATCACAAATGAACATTGTTATAAAAAATTAAAAAAAATATATATATATACTGTATATATATATATATATATGTATATATATATATATATATATATACTGTATATATATATATATACATATATATATATATATATATATATATATATATATATATACATATATATATATATATATATATATATACATATATATATATTTATATTTAACTCATAAGCTATATGTTTATGGTTGCCAAGTCGAATCTATCTTGTATTATTCGAATGTGTGTGTGGCTACTATTATTATTATTTCTCCCTGATTAGGGGATTCCACCTCGTGGCAGGTACTGCTACCAAGTACACAGGGTGGTTATTATTATGTCTGGTGTTACTGTTGGTCGAGGAACTCTCTGACTATCCTACAGGTGTTCAGGATTGAGACACTCTGGAGTTCCTTGTAGGTGTTCAGGATTGCGACACTCTGGAATTCCTTGTATGTGTTCGCTGGGAGACCTCTTGCTGTTAGGCTGTTATACAGGGTCTTTGGCATTATACCTGTGGTTGACACGATGATCGTGATGGTCGTTACTTGTTGCATATGCCACATCTCTTTGATCTCCTGTCTTAGGTTCGTGTATTTCCTGATTTTTTTCCCCATGAGTTTTCTACAGGTTGCCAGTGTTGGGTATCGCTATTTCAATCACATAGGTAGCCTTTTCCGTCTTGTCCACAAGGATTATGTCCGGTC
The DNA here is from genome assembly GCF_048544385.1 of Mastigoproctus giganteus. Taxonomy (NCBI): domain Eukaryota; kingdom Metazoa; phylum Arthropoda; class Arachnida; order Uropygi; family Thelyphonidae; genus Mastigoproctus; species Mastigoproctus giganteus. The sequence goes on from NC_143580.1 coordinate 13,484,775, forward strand.
TGTTGTGGTGGACTGTCCTATCCGTTAATATGGCGCGGTCTCAGTACAGCTTGTGGTTTGGGGTCTCTAGTACTGCCTGGGGTTCGTACTTGTAGTACGGTACTCTTTCTTCAATCAACTGGTATTTCCTTGCTAGCTTCTGATGTATTATCGTGGCTACCTGGTCAGTCTGGGTGATCACCTTGCATCCCGCGGTGATGTGTTGGATCGTTTCTGAGGCCAGGTGGCATCATTGATATGTGTCATCGAACACTCTGGGCTCCTTGGCGATGTATTTTCTATTGTTCCTAGTATTGATTACCTGGTCTTTGATGGCAAGCATGAACCTTCAGTCTCAAGGAAGAGCGTCCCGCACCATTTCTTCCCTCTGGTGGGGCATGGGCATGCCTCACTGAAAAATTGGGGGTCACCTACCCTATCGACCCTCTTCTTCCTATTTCACCCCCCAGCCTTCACTCTCCCCTCCCAGCACTTTTTCTTGCACAGCGTATAGCCCTACACGTCCAAATTTAAAATACACCAAAAATTTTCGCCCAACCTTTTAGGCACTTTAGAAACAGGCTTTCAGCGTCAAACCCCATATTAGTGCTTTAATGTAAGTGATTTAAAATCAACCGCGGTCGTTCCAATTTTATTTTAGGTCCTAGCCACTAAAATCCCAGGAAAGTAAGTGGCAGGACCTGCCAGAGTACAATTGACTCAATGGTAACACCCGGCTAGCCTCCACGTGGCGAGGTATGGGCAACGTCTGGTCCCATTAGGGGCCTGGCGGCCAATAAGCCGGAGAAACAATGGGCACAACATATAACACTACTCATGACCCACACACTTCTAAATCTCTGGCTTTGACAGGGTACTGTCACCGATACATAGAACATTCGCGGAGATGGGAGAAATCCCAGGAGCCGCTAGACCCTCAATACCTCATACCTCACACCTCATACCTCGTGAGCCATGCATTGGAAGCAATTTTATCTATGATCTTGATAGAAATCATTGTAGTGTCTGCCAGGTTAACTATCTATGTGTCAGGTTAACTATCGCTGTCTTCTGTTGCTCAATGAGGTCTATCAGGCCCCTTCCTCCTTCTTTCCGGGCAATTGTCAGTCTCTCCACGGCTGATTTCGGGTGCCGTTTGCGACCGTTGGTCATTATTGTCCTTGTCTTTCTCATGATATCCTTCAACTCAGTGTTAGTCCAATCTTTGACCCCGAAGGAGTATGTTAGCAGTGGGACTGCGTAGGTGTTTATGGCTTTAACTGTGTTCCCTGCGTTCAGCTTTGCTTTCAGCAGACTTCTGAGTCTCTGATGGTATTTTTCGGTCAGGTAGGCCTTAATTTCCTTGTGCTGTAACTGCTGAGCCTTCATCAGCCCCAAGTATTTGTAGGCCTCTCCCTCTGCCATGGCTTCGATCTCTTTACCAGTGTACAGCTGATAGTTTCGATTGACTAATTTTCCCTGGTGCTATCCGTGGGACTAGACCAAATTCCACCCTAATATCATTGCTGAAATTTATTATTACTATTATTATTATCGAAATTCATGCAGCTTTTAACTGCAGTAGATTGCTTAACTAGTTTTTAAGTATAGCTGTTCCTATAGAGTGCTGTGCAAAATACATTTAGCACCTTTAAGCTTTATCCTCGTATTTCTATTTGATCACGTGATCGTTTGATCATTTACAACCACACTAAATGATCTGCGAAACTTTACAAATCTTGAATGCTTCTTTAGACATTATATGAAAAGTTGTCGTAGCGCCCCATGGTGAGAATTTAAGTTACTTTTAAGTTGCTGAGTGAATGGCGTTTGTCTTTTGTGGATGGTTTTTATAGTTTGTTAATTAATTTTATAGTGTTCTCTTATTTTATTTTCTTGACCTGTACCACAACAATATAGGTGAATTTTATTTTAAACTAAACTATGGTGCAAAATATATCAAAGCGCAGTTAGCCTTTACTGTACTTAAAAATGGAAACTATATTTCATGAGAAGGTAAGTTTACAGAGCATCTTTAGTGATGTTCATGTGACGTTAAGAAGATAAAAAAACAAATGTTTCCTCCTTCGCGAGATTTCGGCTTCAGGTATTAACAGATATTTTGGAATATGATGATGATCATAAATATGGAACTGGTGTAGTTGAGTTTTTCCTTCAGGTTTAATGCTGTGTAATTTTTAATGAAATTACTCTATATCAGTTATTAAAAAAATGTAACAGCCCAGTTACTATCGAACCTAGAATTTCTACCCTTGTGGAGTGGAGATGGAGCGAGGTGACTGATATTTTGACATTCTGAATATGGCCCTGATGAAGGAAACCGATGTATTTCACAGATTCATTTTTGTTGAATGAAAAAGCTGTGCTTCACATTTCTGAAATCAGTCTTGTTCATAACCATAAAGATAAGAATTTGCTTTTCGTGGCGGTTGTGGCATCTTTCACCAGTATGGTAATAGAATTCAACTTGTATCATTGAACATCAGCTTTTTAATGAGAAAACATTAAGTTCTATTAGGTGATCGGAATAGTTTAATAACATGTTTTATTTGTTGTACTTTCATTCGACTATTTTTCGCACCATTTAATAAAATGAATCGCACGTTAACAGTGGGTATTAAATAAGTGGAATTTTATTGTTTTTTGGGTTTGCTGAGTGTTATTATGTATACTAAATGTTTTTATGATAATTAAAAGCGCTTTATAAAAGTAATTTTTCAGTATTCTACTTGAATGTAATCCCTTCTCCTGATTTTTGTATTGGGAATTTATATGACTAATTCACAATGAGTACTAGAAAGGCTTATTGATGAATTTGGTTCTATATTAATTTTAAAATAATTTCTGGAGGTGACTAAAAATATATTTTCTACATAAAGTACAAGGTGTATATGAAAAGTTTCTGGCCTACCAAGTATTTCATTACTTGAAAATGAAATAAATATGATAATATTAAATTACAGAGATTTATATGCATGTAATCCATTTTTTAGACCAGTAGTTCCTATCTTTTGTCACTCAAGTCACACCTGATGTTAAAAGACTCATATTCACTGCGCACCTAAATAGTAATTACCACTGAACTCTGTGGCGGTTTTTCTAATCTCGTGGCACATCAATGTGCCGCGGAACATGGGCTGGGAACCACTGTGTTAGACTAATATCCCAATTATTATATTTTGAGATTAATAAAGTCTGTGATTGTTTACCATTTTTTGTGAAAAATAATTTTGCAAAACAAAAAAGAGAGATGGAATACCTTTTTGATAGGACTTCTGGGAAACAAATTCATAAAGATATGATGGAGACATTATACCAAGGATGCACAACCTTGGGGGGTGTCACAAGGGAGGGTTGGCAATTAAAAAATGTTGAAAAAGAAATCATTCCCAAGCATAATACTTTTATTGTATTGTGTGACATTGTAGGAACTACGTCATGCCAGTTGATAAGTGTTATGTTTCGGTCTTGTTTCTTTCCAAAATCCTTTAATGAACTACCGCATTATAGTTCCTATAATGCCATGCAATATGATACAATAAATAAAAAGTAGTTGAACAATAGTGATATGGTTCCTTTGGATTACTGCACAGTTCCTGCACTTAAAAAAACATTTGTAAGAGCAACATTTTTGGACAAATAATGAGTTTATTCGTGCATTCAAGGAGTGGTTAGAGAGCCAAGACATTTGGTTTCTAAGTCTTCTGATCTTATCCTCCACCTACGATGGCTGTTATTATACTTTTTATGGAAACTTATTAGTCTGTTTCATGGACGTGACATTCTTGGCTAAGGGTGCCTCCGTAGCCAGGTGGGAAGGAGCAGCAGTGCGTAGCACACGCTTCTTGGTTAGACCGGGGTTCGAGCCCGTCACCACCAAATACGGAGGATGCGGAAAGGTCAGGGAATTACCACCACATATCATGAAGCAATATGGCCTTAGTTGCTAATGCTCCAAATAACAACAACATTCTTGGCTAAATGCGTGGAGTGTAAGAGATGTTTTTCTATTCTTCTGTTTTCTTTGTACTGTACCATCTTCATTGTATAAATATAATAAATACTATTTAAAACCTATAAATGATGTATTTTTCATATTATTCCCTAGGTCAGTGGCATGCAAACTTATTTTGTTCGCGACTCCCTTTGTATATATAAAATTGACGCCACCCCGCAATGTAAACCCTGAGGTAGGATGACTAGTTTTTAGAGAAGAAAAATGGCATTTTATAAATTGTGTAGTAGAAATTTTATTAGAGTATTGAGAAAGGAATAAAAAAATTGTTTCCTTTTTAATTTACATGTTAAAATAATTGTTTTATATTTTATTCGAATAGAGCAAAAACTACAAATGAAATTCTTATTTTTCAATTAAGATTACAAAACAATAAAAAATTAACAATTACAAAACAAAACAGTTAATGAGAAGGATGAGCAGGATAACTGATAATATTTGGTCCATATCTGGTGCAACATTTGAAATTGTTAATTTCACTTCATCTTTGCTATTTTGTTTTTATAGCTGTTAATTTTGAAAAACCAACCTCACATAAATATGTAGACCCAAAAGGTAGCAAGGTTTGTTTCTCCATTTTCGAAAATTCTGGATTGTCTCAAAAAGAGAAGGCCAAAACTTTTTCACAAATTGTAGTCTTGAAATGGGCATGTAATGCTTCGTTAGATGACAGATCAATAAGATCTTCCTTTTGCTGAATGGTAATTTCGAGGCATGAAGAAATTTTTCAAAAGAAAGGGATCATGAATCCAATACAACTTTTTTTCTCGAAATACATTAAATCGTTTGAAAAATTGTTAATTAGCATTGTTAGATGAATGGAAATGATATCCCTAAATTGTAAAATGTCAATCGGTATTATTGCTATTAACTTCTTTTTTCTTTTTTTTTTTGTCCTCGCTTTTTTCCCATTATATATATGAGGTCAGCGTTTTTACTGTTTTGGCATGAAATTTTTACGGCCGAATGCCCTTCCTTGACGCCAATTCTCACCCTTTATCCGTGCTGGGGATTTGCGGTGGTCATTCCCTGACCTTCCGCATCCTTCATATTTGGTAGTCATGGGCTCGAACCCCGGTCTAATCAAGGAAGAGTGTGCTACACACCGCTGCTCCTGCCCACCTGGCTACGGAGGCACCAATATTATTGCTATTAACAAAATCAGAAAAACATTGGAACATTGACATGTTCCCATGAAACGTTGCTTTGTATGTAACTGTATTGTTAGCTCAAATTCAGATTTCCAAAGATTAAGCTTCTTTTTGAAAGCTTCTGTTTTATCCTGAGTAATATATTTTTTCCCTTTCCTTGAAGAATTAAATTTAAACCATTAAGTTTTTCAAATATATCAACAAGGTAACTAAGTTTTCCAAGCCATTTCTGATTTGTAAACAATTGAGCAAGGGTTCTGATGTTTATCCGATAAAACCATGTTTGAAGTCAAAAAGAAGTTGCAACACTTTACCACTTGACAACAACTTCACTTTCATACATAAAAGGAGCATTTCATAAGTGGATCCCATTTAATTACAAAGTATAGTGAAAAGCCTGCTATTTAAGCTTTTACTTTTAATAAAGTTGATCACACTGCATCTTTCAAAACTTTGTGCAAATCAGTTTGCATTCCCTTTGCTACTAATGCTTTCCTATGTATAATGCAATAATTAAAAAACTATATTTGGAGCAATTTCCTTTACTTTGCCTTTTAAATCTTTATTTTCTCTTGTTAATGCAGTTACACCATCAGTACCTATCGTGACGCTATTGTTACATGTTAGATTATTTGTTTGAAAGAAAATATTTATAACATTTATAAATATTTATAATCCCTTGTTCAGATTACAAACCTAAGGGGGGCATAAATTCAAATTAAGAAAGGACAGATGTAGAATAGATGTGCGGAAATTTGCCGTTAGACAGTGGGTGGTTAATTGCTGGAACAGACTTCCATCTGTCATTGTGGAAGTTGATAGGTTGAATAAATTTAAGGAGGAACTGGATAGGCATTTGGGGGGGGGATGGTGTATTTGGGGGGGTGATTTCCCCCCCCCCCCTTTTTTTTTTTTTTTTGCTGATGCTGCATAAGCTCATACACTTTCTTTCTTGCATCACATGCCACTACTACTACATTAAAAATCTTCTCGCCCTTCGTTCTTCTAAAGCTTTTCAAAATAGAATATATCTCCAAAATATCTCCCTCGTAGCAGTATCTGACATATACAATAAGTCGAGTAAGGTTTGAAATATCTGTGGATTCATCTTGTTGGCGTTGGGTTTTAGGAGCATTGGTCATATTGTTCCTTATATGCTGTCTATAAATTGTGTGTGTTGTGTGGTTGATTTTCTGTTTGCTAGATGAAAAATCCAGAGTTTCTGGGAGAAAAAACCATGCTACCTGTGCCTGAATCTGACTAGCTCAGCCACATTATGGAAAAAGGTCTATAAAAATTCCTCCCGTCATCAACAGGTCTTTTCCACCTGGTGTGAGGAGGACAGCGATTCTTCCAACAGTGCTACCCACAAGGGCTTTGGATTCATCTAACTGAATTGCAAAAATCGATCTCTATAAATGTAATAAATTGAATTTTATGTTGTCCACGATAACTGTAATATGTCGCGAGACTGTCTCTGGATAGAGGAATGGTTTTTAAATCATTGCCGTACTTTTCTCCATGCATAATTGAAATAATTTTTATTGCAGCAAGGAAGATTCAGCAATACTATGCAATTTCAAATTTTTTCCTATTAAATATGAAACTTCCAATGATGCTCTTAAAGCTTTACAAGGGACTGCCGTATGTTTCTTCATGAAAGATTTCAGACCATGTATGGCATTGGTGTGTCTTTCGAAAACGGATTCAGTTTTTTTCATTAGCTCTGGATGTTTTGTGTTTAAGTGTCTTTTTAATTTAGTAGGTTTCATGCCTTAGCCAGGTTTTTTGTGACATATTACACACACTGGGTTGTTGTTCATCATCAACAATGCTGTAAGTGAAGCCATACTTAATAAATTCCTTTTGATATTTTCTATTCTTTTTCATTCCTTTTGATTCAGAATATGATGGCTCTCTACCAGAAATTGGTGGTTGCGCTACACTTGAAATAACATTAATGTCCAAATTTTCACATGATATATTTCTTACCTTATTATATATATTTCTGAAGTATATGTAGCAACATTATTGTCGTCACTCCTCAACCATTTTGTTCTGATTACCCAACTGTTCATGGTCAAATATATATTTTTTTTTCTTCTTAAAAACAATGAAAATAACAATGAAACGTTCAATATAAAAAGTAGCAGAAGAATGAAAAACACATCCAAGTTGACATGAAAGCACCAAATTACATGCATGCAACAGACTTGCTATATAACATATATTTACTGCCACCACATATAGTTGTACCTCTGGCCTTTAGGCAATTTGAGAATTTGTGCTGTAGGAAGCACGAATTAGAGCTAAAGGGATTACTGTTCAGCAATTGATAGTACTTCATGGTACTACTCAGAAATTGGACAGTACAGTAAGTATTAATACATACTGAGAAGTCACACTAGTCAGCTGCTATCTGTGTGTCCATAGCAAGTGAGCAAATTAAGGTCCTGATGCAAACAATAAGTAAGAATGCCACCTGCATCACATGTATAACCTAAGGTGACCATTCGTCCCCAATTTTCGAGGACAATCCCCAAAACAAGACTTGTCCTGCCTTTTTTTTGTCCCTGATTCTGTATTTCTTCCTTAAAGTTATAAAATAATGAATATGAGACCAGAGCCACGATTTTGCTATTAAAATTAAAACTATTAAAATTCTGCTAATCTGGCAACAGTGTAACCGTTCTGGGAATCCCCGAGGTCTCAACTCGAACATTCGGCCCTGGGCTGTGATCAGTGATGAACAAGACACCAGTGATTTGATGACAGGTTTCTCGTAGGAGTGTTTTTGTAGTGTTGAACACTTGTCTTTCTATTTACTACGTGTGTTTACTGTGTTATTAAATAAAAAAGTTATACAAGATTAAAACTGTAAGTTGCTTTGTTGAATAAAAGTTGCTTGATTTCCAGATTGCTTCATTTCTTTCAGTAGTAGGCTGGCAACTGAAATGTGTAGCACATATAGGTGCCTATATTGAATGAGGCTTGAAGTGGTGAAACCCATGTTTAGTCTCTAGAGCAAAGTTTCCGGCATCCCCCTCCCCCCATACTTCTCCTTCAACCCATGCACGGTACTAAATACTATAGGTTTTGATACCTTTCGTGTTTGGGGTTTTCATAAAAAAAAAATAATAAAAATAAAAGTTGCTTGATTTCCAGATTGCTTCATTTCTTTCAGTAGTAGGCTGTCAACTTTTCAAATACCTCTTAGTAAATACTTCTGAACTTTCTTTTTGTTTTCTGAATGGAGAATCTCTGGATTGGGTGAGAGCAGTAAATTATTACAAATCATTTATTATTAGCACTAAATTATCATGGATCGTTTATAACTAGCACTAAATTATTTAAAAAATAATTATAGTTAATTAAATCAAAAGCTAGCATTAGTTAAGCACTTTATACCAGTGATATTTAACTGGTGGTCTGCAGTGATGATTATCTTTCAAGGTGTATCATCATCATCATCATCAGCCATTTTCAATCCACTGCAGGATGAAGGCCTCTCCAGCAACTTTCCAGTTCCTTCTGTTTTGAGCACTGGCCATCCATTTACTACTCAAAAACTCATGAATTTCATCTATCCATCTCCGCCTTTGTCTTCCAGGTTTTCTTCTAGCTCCTCTTGGGTACCATTCTGTTATTTTCTTAGTCCATCTGTCATCAAGGTGTATGTTAGCATGCAAAATTGGCTTTGTGAAAAATTATCTATTAAGTTTTAATATCTATATGATAAATTTAATTTTTTAAATTGGGTTTGGGTTAATTTGTAAATCATGAGCAGTATTATAAAAAAGTATAACCTCAAATTTGTATTTACTGGTACAAAAATTTTGTAGAAAAAAAAATATAATGGGATATCATTATTCTTTGAGAAAATTTATATGGAATATATTATAATTGAAAATTATAATGACTTTTGAATTATAATTTTGTTACTTTGTGTGGACAAATTCCATAAAAGAGTTTGGAGAAATTAGAATAGTTGCTCTTACATTTCAAAGAAAGGCTTTCAGTCATGTTTGACATAAAAGACCTTAGCAAGCTTACATCTTATATAGATAATGATTTGAGATGATAATGACAGAAGATGAAAAAATACTGTTCAAGCTAAACAATGTTGCCCAAAAGCTTAACATAGAAATTTCAACCACTAAACAGAAGCTTGAATAATGTTTTTTTTTTTTTTTTTTTTTTTTCTTCTCTCTCAAAAACTTTTGTTAAATAGCAATTCAGGTAAACAGTATCCTGTAGGATTCTTGTTTACAGCACAGTCTGACACAGCAGTCTGAACTTTAAGTACTTAACATCTTCTGGCCATAATCTCTTAAGAATTTACTTGGCTTATGTTCTTGTTAAAAGGAAAGGATAAAGTGGAAAAATCCTCTTGATGAAACTGTAAAAGCACAAAATAGGAAAAGCTGCAGCATTATATTTTAATGCAGTCATTGAAGTAAATACACACTTCTGCATTCGGTTTTTGTTTTTTTCAGAAATACATTTAAGTTATTTCAGTGCCTGCATTGAAAGGTAACCTTACAATTTAAACCTGCCATGTAGGGCAAACATGGTCACGTATTAAAGATTGAAGGTGCACATAACCTCTATCATGTGTTTAATTGGAAGTTTTTCTTTTGCATGCTGCTCACTTACAGACTTAATACAATATTTACAAGTCTGTATAAGTCTGCTAATAGAGGTGCCCATCTTCTAATTAAGAGACTATCAAACCTTGAAACCGCTGTTATTGATGGTGCTCCAAATTTCAGGCAACAGTGGATTCACATTTTTGATTATGCTATTTATATAATACAGTAGTATTGGCTAATTAAGTTTACTCATGGATAACAGTATCATCTTTAGCAATATTGGACAAGTTTTAGCCTCTCACTGAAGGAACCAAAGAATCCCAAACAAAATGCTATAATGCATACCATTTAGGAATGCAAAAATACCCAGTTCAAATTTTTTTTTTGTTATACAGTTATATAATAACTGTATTTTGTTATACAGTGATATAATAATTTTTTTTAAATGATTATATCATATTAAATGGCTTCTGCCCTCTCACCCTTCAACCCTATAATACTTTACATGGTAAATTATTATAAGTTCTAATACCTTTCATGTTTGGGTTCATTCAATAAAAAAAAATGAAATTCCGGTTTCACAATAAGTATTAAAATCACACTACTTGTCTGCATAAAGCACAAAATATTGAATATATAAACATAAAACTGGGATTTTAATGGGTTTTTTTTTGTTTTTTTACAGCTTGCATTTATTAAATAAGGGCAATCATTATAGTTCTTAGAGTAAAAGTATCAATGATTCACCCAAAGGTATAGTTTCCTTTTGTTCATTTAGCAAGAAGGATCACTCTGTGCCCAGCATTGCTTAAATGCCTTACTTCAGGGAGAATATTTCACTGCAGTGGATCTTGCGACTCTTGCTGAACAAATTGATGAGGAAGAAAGGAGAAGGATGGCAGAAGGAGGAATGTATAGTGAAGATTACCACAAATTTCTCCAGGTGATTGTTTACACTTAAGATTATATTATTATATTATATTTTACAAATTTAGCCAAAGAATAGTCAAATTTGATTGCTTTACAAGTTAGGATAGTAGTCTCGGTTTTGTGAGCAACTGTAAGTAAACTATGCTTGCTACAAAATACCTCAATCTCATGTGTAGTCATTTCACCATGAGTTTCTTTGTATTTCACTTTAAATAAAAAGCAGTGCTCCAAAGTATATTTCTGTTTATTTCTAGTGCAAGTACCATTAATGCAATTTTAATTTTGGGATTTAAAAAAAAATATTCAAAATAGCTCTGATAGAGAGTAGCGAACAGTTTGCAGACAGGAAAAGAGACGTGACAAGAAAATGTGGCCTAAAACAGAAAGGACAACTGTTAGTCTGTTTCCCCCCTGGCCTACAGGTCTCCTATTTTCCCCATCATGGATTTAGCCCTTTTGGAGCCTCATCATTGGGAAAGTAGCCACTCTAAGTGAATGACCTAATGACCCACTGATGGGAAATATCCACATTATGCAAAATGCTTGGTGGTATGAAAGTTTTTTAAAACTGAAGTGGATTTAGGACAAAAGACTTAGTACATGGCTATTAGCAAACAAAGTTTGCTACAATATGTATGCATCTCGTATTGTGAGGTACTTCATGAGTTGACTCGGCATAATACTGGTACCGAGTGCATGGGGGTGGTTCATTGTATCTGGTTACTATTATTATTATCATTATTATTTTTATATATGTACAGTAAACCCTCGATTTATCAGGCTAATAGGGGTGGAAGGGGGTGTCTGTTAATGGCGAAAGGCCGTTACATCAAATGTAACCTGGGGGGGGGGCATTTTTTATTGTTCTTAATGTAAAAAAAAAAAAAAAACTTTAATACAATATACAGTATTGTACAATATAAAATTATTAAATTATAATAAAGAATATGTAATATTCTGTTGTAAATATAAAATGTTGCAATTTGGCCTTTGATTTACGGATATCAGAAACAGTTTATTTTTTTATACCATAAATTTCACAAACACGTGCTACTGAGACACCTTGTTCTAATTTCTCAATTAGCTCTAATTGCTATGCCACATTTAAGTTCACACACTTTCTTTTAACTCCTCTATCGTTTGATGCCATTTTAAATTGTAAGGATTACAAAATTATTTAATAAATAAAGTCACAATTCAGAAATCACAGAAACACTCTGTATACAACCTGACCGCACGATAGCTTGAGACAGACTGAGACCAAAACAAAGCGAGTCAGTAGACCTGCAGTTTAGTGTCCCGAGTCACTGCCTGTTCTTATCTGTATCTGGAAAAACAGTTATTTGAACATGTTTTCAGAAAGAATTAAAAAACAATTTTCTGGCTACAATTTCCTGAATTTGATTATAAAAATAGTAGGTAATTATCAAAATAATAATGGAAATAGGTAATTATTATTAATTAAAAATTAATAATAACACTGACGTTTTGTATAACCTAAAAAAATAATATGGTTGAGACTAATATGTATATTACTGTATTGTTATTTGTCCAGTCTGTTAAATCTGAAATCCGTTATATCGGGGTCCATTAAATTGAGGGTTTACTGTATATATAAATTCAATACATATAGCATAAAATGGTACCTATCACAACAGATTAAAATTCAAAAACAAAATTGGCAGTGAATATCTGCAGCATACAAAGGACCCTATCAGCCTCTATATAAAGCAAAGCTAATAATAATCATAATAATTCTATATTTACAAAATACTAAATTTTACCAGTTATTATTGAATAAGGCTTACATTGAAAGGCACGTCATCATGGGGCTAGCACCTCTCAATATATGCCATCAATAACAACCAAAACTATCTGTTTCTGCTAGTTATGTGCCAGCCTAACCAAATTTATGTTATACTAAATATAGTATAAATCATAAGTTAAGTTGAAATTTGAGTTGATATAAGTTCATGTAATAATAAGTTATATGAAATTAACAGCAGACTGGCAAAAATAAGCGCTAGCCCTACAGATAGCAAAAACTAAAATAATTAATTTAAACATTATTAAAAATATACAAGTGTTTCCATAACCTATGAAAAAATTATAACCAAGTCTTTCTGTTACTTAAGAAAAAGATACAAGTGTATCTGTTACTTGTGAAAAGCAAAGGTATAAACCAATATTGAAGCGAAAGGAAAAGGCTGCAAGGATAGAAATAGTACCTCAATCTCTCTCGAATACTCTAATAGATTTTGAGGCATAAGATATTAGAGTTAGATAGTATATAGATAAGAGCAAAGGCAAAGAAAATGAATGTAAACTACTTCGGAAAATTACCAGCGATGTAACGCCCCGTCACTTAGCAGGGTTCCTGATAATTCATTGTGTAAAGAAGCATGTACTTATAATAATTATTAAACGTGCATTTATGTATCTGAAGTAAAATTAAAAGTCAGAATAATTAAAATTGCCTATATCAAGTACCGATTAACAATCTTAAAGAACAAAGCAATCCTTACCAATGCATCAGAACTTCTGGTCTTGGCGCATTATAGCCTTAGATGCTAATGCGCCAATAAAATCCAAACCACCAACAACAACAACAACAACAGCATCAGAACTTACAAAAAACGTGGATAAACCCTAGCTGCCACAGGATATGAAAGGAATTTCAAAGCTACCTCTACAAGAAATTAAGATAACGGTTCCCTATTTCTCCAATTAAAAACAATGTGGACAGCAGCAGCGACCTCCGAACATAACTCAAATGCCGGAATATTAATGCTTAAAATTACCAATATCTATTTATGGAAATTAGAGCTGGAAAAGGATATTAGAGCTGGAAAAGGAATTAGAAAATGTGAATTGGAATATCATCAGTTTGGCTGAAACAAGAAGAAGAAATAAATCACTTATAAGTTTATCAAGTGGAAATCTGCTGTACACCAATGGAAACAGTGAAAGGAGTGAAGGTGGAGTTGGGTTTCTGGTCCATAAAGATTTTAAAAACAACATTTTGGAATTCAAAAGTACATCAAGGGTGTCAAGACTAATACTCAAGATTTCTAAGAGGTAAAAGCTAAAGATTATAATGATTTATGCACCAATATCGAGTCATAATGATGAAGAGGTTGAAGAAATGTACACCGAAATTGAGAGTCTTCTAGATGAGCAGAAAACCCACTACACTATTATTATGGGGGACTTCAATGCTAAGGTTGGAAAAAGACAAAACAGCACAGAAAGGGGAACTATAGGAAATTTTGGAATTGGTGAAAGAAAGGAAAGACTTGTGGAATTTGCAGAATCTCAAGGACTGTCAGTAATGAACACTTTTTTCCAAGAAAAGGGTGAACAGAAAGTGGACATGGAAGAGTCCAAATGGATTAACTACTAATGAAATCGACTTCATCCTCACTAACAGAAGATATATTGTGAATGATGTTACCGTCCTGAATAAGGTAATGTTGGAAGTGATCACAGAATGGTAAGATGTACACTTGATATAGATGTAGGAAAGGAAAGGAAAAAACTGACTCGAGTGAATAATACAAAGGTCTTTGAGATAACAGAAGAGGAGAAAAAGCAGTATGTACTGGAACTTAAGAACAAGTTTGAGCTTCTGCAGACTGCTCAGGACCAAGATATCAACGAGGAATATTACAACTTTCTGAAAGTGATAAAGCCCAAAAAACCTATAGGGAAAAAGAAATCCAAAGAAGAAAAAATTAGTCAAGAAATACTTGTCATGATGAACCGAAGACGACAAATGAAGAGCAAGAACCCCCATGGGCTCACATCTGGTGAGTATGGGCTTGGCACACCCAGGGTCCTGAGCTGGATATCATCATTCTTCTCTTCCTTAGTGATTCCTTTCTACTTCTCTCTCTCTCTCTCTCTCTCTCTCTCTCTCTCTCTCTCTCTCTCTCTCTCTCTCAGGGTAAAAGGGAAAATTTTTTTTGGCTGGTGCAGCATAAGCCTCAGGCTTCCTTGCACCATATGAGTTCACTGCCATAAAACAATGTGCAATCTATTATAAACGGGTAGTAAACTCGATCTGATTGCATTTGCAATAACCCGATAACTGGAATTCTGTGGGTTTTTACGTTACAGTATTATGGTGAAATGTTCCCCTTCACTGAAATCTTCAATCATATAAAAAACATAAATAAATTTTCAGAATCTTCTCTTTATTCCTATTTACTTATTACTATGGTGAAGGGAAAGGGACCAACAGAAAGTGCAAGTGGTGGCAGTGCTAGGAAACGAAACAAAGTTGATTTAGAAATGATGATGATTAAGAAGTATGAAACAGGACAAAGTTTTCATCTATTGCACGGGAATTAAGTCTCGCTGCTTCAACAGTGAATGCTATTTTAAAGGACAGTGAGCGTATAAAAGAACATGTTAAAGGATCAACAGTGATCACAAAACAGCGTTCAGTTGCTATATCAAAGATGGAAAAGCTATTGATAATATGGATTGAAAATCAGATTCAGAAGTAAGTGCCCCTGAGTCTAATGGCCATTCAAGCAAAAGCAAGAAGTATTTATGAAGATATTAAGGATAAGTACAGCGAACCCCAAGCCAAGTTCATGGCGAACAACAGGTGGTTTAATAGGTTCAAGCATCACGCTGGTTTCCAAAACATTAAAGTATGCAGTGAAGTCGCCAGTGCCGATTTTGCAGCTGCAGAGAAATTTTGCGGTGTGTTGGAAAAAACCCCTTCTAAATCTCCACAGCCCTCAACTTCTGGCAACGATGCTCGAAAGGTAAAACTTGCTGACATTATGCCTGTCCCCCTCCCCTTTTTTTGTAATTTTATAATTTTGAAATTTTTGTAATTTTGTACACTTTTGTAATTTTTCCTACACATGAGATAAAAAAAAAAAAAAATTTAATAAATAATTCTATTTACATGTTCATTGAACATTTCTTTTTTGCTTCTGTCAAATTCAGTTGTACATAGTTGCGAGTGCTGTATAATAAGCATTTAGGGAAATTCCGACACGTAAAATTCGACTTACGTAGAGTTCCGCGGAATACAATCCTAACATAAGTCGGGAAGTGGCTGTATATTTATTCATACAAAAATGACAGTTCTTTCTGTAAAGCCTCGGTAAACATTTATCTATCAGTTATAAAATTGGAATTGGACCTGAAATCTTCCCAGAGACCAAACAAAAATTTGGCAATGATTTGACTTTACCTTCTTCGGTAATGGTCAGACTTCCAAAATATACTTTCATTTATAGTATATAACAGAGCTATGATGCTCAATACGTTCTATGTTGATATCAGTATTTGTAGAAGAATAAGAGAAATTTACCTCAATATGATACATAGAGCACTTTCGTATGATACTCTCCAGAAATTAAAACAAACAAAAGATTAACACAAAATGATTACAGTAAAAAAAATTAATTAAAGTTAAAACGTAAATTTTGAAAAACAATTTTCAAAGCAAGGAAAATCGTTTTTCAAAATTTACATTTAACTTTAATTTTTTTTTATTTTAATTAAATTTTGAATTGTTTTCAATTGATTTTTTTACTGTAATCATTTTGTGTTAATCTTTTGTTCGTTTTAATTTCTGGAGAGTATCATACAGAAGTGTTCTACATATCATATTGAGGTAAATTTCTCTTCCACAAACTTTCATTTATGTATGGAGCTGGGGGAAGGGCCTATAAAATTGGATTGGGACCTAAAGCTTCCAAATATTTAGTGCCAATCTGACATTTCCTCTAAGCAAAGTCCAAACAACTAACGCATACTTTTATAGATTTTGGCAAGGGGAATGGAATTATGAAATTGGAATTGGGCCTAAAATCTTTCCAATGGCAAACAAAAAAAATATGCTGAAAATTTGGCATTGATCCTAATTTTCTTATTACTTTCTTTTATATATGTGTAATAACATTGTCCATACTTTCAGGATCAATTGAGGACCTGAAAACAATGAAAAAAAATTATATCAACATGTCCAATTCTGAACAGTTGCAGAGTTATGGCTCTTGAATTTAAAAGAAAAATGGCCATGGAATTTTTGTTGGTAAAAAATAATAAATCAAATAAGTAAAATGTTTATATATACTAGGTACATGTTTGTCTATCCTTATTTCCTTTTTTATTTTTTGCCATTGAAAACAGCTCCATAGCATTTTTTTAAAAATTCAAACAAAGTATAGCCCACATGTTATAAAACACTGTGTAGGGGAGGGGACACACACACACACACACACACACACACACACACACACACACACACACACACACACACACACACACACACACACACACAATTTGATAAATATGTATGTAGAAAAAACATTTTCAGTATAGTGCTAATTAACATGCACTCTTTCTACAGGTCCCAGCAGATGATTTTTGTAATAGACTTACAGCAATATATGTACACACAAATAATCTACCTAATAGTAACACTTAAGCCAGGTAAAAGACAAAAGCTGAAACCTGTTCGCTGCTCTTTCATAGCCATCACTACATGAGTCATACTTGTGAAGGTCAAAAGTCCACCATGTAAGATGTTCTGATTGTTTCTTCCATATCAGGAAGGAAATTGGCAGTCCTGTTGCATTGCAGCATAGGAAAGCTCCTAATAATTATTATATTTGCTATCAACATGTATTTTAAATAATCTAAATTTTAAAACTAAAATTAGCTAATAGTGAATACAAATTGAAGTGTTAAAGGTTTTAAATGGATTGAGTAAAACTAAATGTTGATGACATCCTTATTCTTTCTCAAATGATACACATACACAAAGGGAAAAGTTTTAATTATTTGCAGGATAGTTGGAGATAAACTTCCACCTGGTGTTGTGGAAGTTAGTAGTTTCAATAAATTTAAAGGAGAATTGGACAAATTATTAAAAGGGATGAGAAAAAAATTAAGTGGATTATTTACTTTTTTATTTTTTTTTTTTGGCTGATGACAGGAAGCAAGTTTATTCAAGCTTGCTCCCTTGCATCATTTTGCCATTACTAATACAGTAGATGGGTTAAAAACATACAAAAACATTCTGGTAATTGCTTTTTAACATTGTGTGATAATGAAATTTACTGTTTTTAAATATTTCAGCATTGTAAATACTATTACAAAGGAAATTTAATGCTATTGGGAAGTTTCGCTAAAGCTTGCTTGTAATAAAAACTATATAAAGTGAATGTACACTTTTGTTATCTTGAATGGTTAGTGCTGACAGTAAAAGTAAACATTTATTGAAGCCTGAAATGCATGCTGGGCTATATGGAAAGATAACCAAGAAAGCAAGATAAACTCAAAAGATAATATCTTATTTACTGAATGCTGTCATGATCTTTTATTCATTAGAGAAACATTTAGAAAAAAACGCCTTCTTTATCAAGTACACAAAACATAGCATTGTTACAATTCAGATTTGTTGGCTCTTCTTATACTTGTTAGTGATTGTCATAAAATCTGGATTTAATTTTAAAGCAGCACTGTCTGGGAGTGTCCTACTGTCATGAACTTTCACTTATTCTGGGTAGGTTTGTAGGTATGTTCCATCTTGTAAAGCAATTTTAAATGGTCGTGGTGAAGCTCAGATATTGTCAGTAATAGAGCCCTTCAGTGTGATAAAAGTTTACATCTGTACCCTTCATACTTAATATTGTTATACCTGAATATTTTAAAGATCTTTAGAGCATAGAAATTTAAAGTTACCTAAGTCTTATCATCACTATTAAATGTGTTACTTATATGAGGTCTGTTCAAAAAAAGTACACTTTCAGAAACCCAACTTCAAATACACTGAAAGATGAGTTGTTTTATTATTTATATGTGATCAAATCAACCTTCTTTCAAGGATTTTTTTTTTAGTCTAAGAAAAAAGAAAAAAAAAAGTTACATGGAGTCATATCTGATAAATATGTGCATTGTTGGACTTCAGCAGTTCTGTGTTTGACCAAAAAAATAATAAAATTGTACAAGAAACAGTGAATACAATGGCACATTATAAATAGTGAACCAACCAGCTCTTGGAGTTCCACTTTTCTGGTGGTTTTCTGCAAACTGTATCATGAAGGTGTAGCAAACTATATCTATAACCTGTTGCAAACTGTGCATAATCTTTTATCTAAAACAGTCCAATACTATGAGCACTCCTCCAGCACAGGTAAAAAAATTAATTTTTTCTATGCCAAATAACAAATCAACTAACAGTAAACTGAAACACAACTTAGTTTGGAAATAAGTATTATTCATGCTGAAAAATTTACATGCAACCGTCTTGATCAGACAGGCATTAACTGCTAGTAACACATCCAGAAATGATGTGTTACTAACAGTTAATGACTGTTTCTAACATTACTAACAGTTTCTGGATGTGTTACTGCTGCCAGTGACCAGCCAACCCACAGATTCTAAGTGGGAAGTGTTCAGGGATGTAATTGTAGCTACTAAGCTTTTTGAACCAACTAACAGAGATTGTTCAAATTTTAAACCAAAATGGATGTCAGCTGAACTGATGCAGCTAGTAACAGAGAAGAAAAATGCATGGGATGATTATAACTATCAGGCAGGGGACAACACAGAAGCCTACAGTAAGTATAACCTAGTCTGAAATCAAGTCACTATGGAGATTAGGCATGCTAAGGCAGATTACGAAAAGTCTGGCTAAGAATGTAAAGAAAAGTATCAATGAATTCTTTGCTTATGTTTAACAGTAGAAGAAAAGAGATTAGCCACATTGGTCCACTAGATATGGATTGTATTGCTATCGATGATTCCATTCAAGTTGCTGACAAACCGAATAAATATTTTACATCTACATTCATATGTGAAAATGTTTTTAGGGGTTGGGATAGCAGAAGTATACCTAATTCTAACTATGGGCTAAATAATTTTATGATAACTGAGAGGAAGAGAAATTGTACGTAAATGCGAATAAGGCTCCTCATGGTGGGGGGGGAGTGATGGAACCTATTGTATTAAAAGAGGCTGATCCTTATCCATAATTATTAGGAGCATCCTTTAATTCAGGGTAGGTCCCTACAGATTGGAGATGCACAAATGCTTCTCCCGTGAACAAGGAGGGGGGTTCAAAGAGTGAAGTGAGTAATTACAGACTTTTAAGATTGATTTCTGTGCTAGGAAGAATAATATAGTCATAGTCAGTGATTAAAGAAGTTAGGCAGGATCATCTTGATAGGAGTGCAGTTATACAGCAGTCACAGGATGGATTTGGTAAGGGGGTGGTCTTGTCTGATCAATTTGATCAGCTACTAGGACATAGACAAAAAAGAAATGGATGCAAAAAATAATAATAATTTTGACATTATATACTTAGATTTCAGTAAAGCTTTCTTCATAACAACAGTTCCTGCTACTATTATGAAGGATCATTTGTGATGTCTTTATCACTCTGGCATGTATATAAGCTGAAAGATCACTGTATGACCAATATGTATGCTGTTTCATTTGCACAATATACACTTTAGAGCCATTTTAAGGGCACAAAAGGTGATATAGTTGTACACGTTGGCACTAATGATATTAAGAGTAGGAGACTGGCGGAATTACTTAACAAGTACAGGTCACTGTTGAAAAAAAAGCCATGAATTAGGGTTGAATTTGAAAGTGTCTGCAATTCTGCCCAGACACAATAGGAGGGAGTATGTGATGAGAGCACTGTTGATCAATTCGGCCCTGGAAAGATTGTGCAAGGCTCAAGGGGTAGAATTTTTTTCAGCCTGGTCTGTACTTGTTAACAGGAGAGACTGCTTCTACAGGGATGGGATACACTTAAATAGAAAGGGTGCAAGAATGTTTGCTGATGCTATCGAGGCAGTGTTAGGTGGGTCGGAAAACTGCTAGACTGGGGGGATACAAGGACTAATAGATTAACAGTAGCCACTGGCAGAGGTGAAAGTGATTCTTGCACTGCTTCTATTGGAATGAGCAGCAGCTTGGAAAATAAGATGCAGGATATTTCAGAGACTGCTGGGAGTCATTGGGGTACAAGTAAACACATGGGTTGTGTTAGGGTAGCTAAGAAAAAGAACAGGTGCATGTATACTTGCATGTACACCAATGCTAGGAGTTTGGTAAATAAATTTGATGAATTTGAGGTATTGCTCAAAGCATCAAAGGCAGATATTGTTGGGATATCAGAGACGTGGTGTCACACAGATATAAGTAATGCAGAACTGGAATTTGGGGAGTACAACGTCTACAGAAAGGATAGACAGGATAGGAAAGGAGGAGGGGGTTATGCCATTAGTTAAGAAACATAAAATCCAAGGAAGTGAAGCCAGTCGACATCGCTGGACAGTGCAGTGTCGAGTCAGTTTGGTGTGACATAAGCATTGGGAGATCGAAATTGAGAGTAGGAGTGTGCTATAGGCCTAATGACTCTGATGAGTATAATAAGAAACTGTACAGGGAAATAGAGTGGGCCAGTAAATCAGAGAGTCTTATAATGGGGGATTTTAATTTTCCAGATATTGACTGGAATTTGTGGGCTGGTCACTCACACACTAGCAAGGCTTTTGTGGATTTATTGGATGATTGTTTTCTAAATCAGCATGTTTGGGAAGCAACTAGAGGGAGCAATACTCTTGATTTGATTATCAGTAGTGATTCTTCATGCATTAAGAATCTGCAGATACAGGAACCACTAGGTGGCAGTGATCACAGTGTGCTGAAGTGGGATTTACTCAAGGAGGTAACTACCATCAGGGGTAAAGGGGAAGGGTTATTGCTTTCGTAAAGGCGACTACTATGGTCTGAGACAGTATTTAAATTCTATACAGTGGGACCAACTGATGATGTTACCAACAGCAAACTCAAAATGGGAAGCATTCAAAGAACTTTATCTTGGAAGCTACTGGGCTTTACATACCAACTAAGAAATATTGTTCAAGGTTCAGGCCTAAATGGATGTCAGATTAACTAATGAGACATATGACAGAGAAGAAAAATGCATGGGATACATATAAATTAACATGTGACACAGAAGCCTATGATAGATATAAGTTGATCTGTAACCAAGTTACAAAGGAGGTTAGGCAGGCGAAGGCAGATTACGAGAAATCTTTGGCAAGGGATGCAAAGAAAAACAGCAAAGAGTTCTTTACTTATGTAAACTCTAGAAGAAAGGGGATGAATCAGATTGGTCCACTTGATATTGATGGTTCAACTGTTCATGATCCTGCTCAGGTAGCTAACAAACTAAATCAATATTTTGCATCTACATTCACACATGAGGAGTTATTCAGGAAGGGGAATGCCATAGATGAAGTAAACACTGGCTGTGAGCTAGATGATCTTGTAATAATTGAGAGTACAGTGGAGGAGAAATTGTTGAAGTTAAATACAAGAAAGGCACCTGGGGTGGATGGGATCTGTCCAGTTATATTAAAGGAGGCAGCAAAGGAAGTAAGCAATCCGTTAGCCATAATTATGAGGGCTTCCTTGGACTCGGGAGGTACCCATAGACTGGAGATGTGCAAATGTAACCCCAATTCACAAAGGAGGATCAAAGGCTGACACAAGTAATTATAGACCTGTTAGTTTAACTTCTGTTCCAGGAAAATTAATGGAAGCACTTGTATATATAAAGTGCTTTAGCATCATAATACACAGCCATTTCTGAATAAACAGAAAATTTTTAAGGCGGCATCGTTTTAGGTTATATCTCATATTGTGAATACCTTCACAACGAGTTGCCATGATATTGCACTACTTCGAATAAGTAACGCTTCACCTAAGGAGAAGACTAATGTTACTTATTCTCAGATAGGTACCACCACCCAGACGGCACCGTTTCAGGGCTATTTGGCCCTTCTTCGGTGAGTGGGTAGGTACCCAAGTGATGCAATGATGGCAAAAACAGTTATGAAGTATAACTCCACAATATGAGAGATGCCTGATGGTGTATGATGTATTTAGACTAAGGCGCATTTAGGGCTAGAGTCTCAAGCTGCGAACAAATTTGGACTATGTAGTCCAAATACAAATTTGGATACATAGTCCAAATTTGTTCGCAGCTTGAGGCTCTAGCCCTAAATGCGCCTTAGTCTAAATACATCATACACCATGGAAGCACTTGTTAAAGAAGCACTGCAGGATCATCTTGACAAGAATTCAGTTATAGCTCAGACACAGCATGGTTTTGTTAAGGGAAGGTCTTGCCTGACCAATTTGATTGGATACTATGATGTAGTCACAAAAGAATTGGATGCTGGGAATAACTTTGATATTATATATTTGGATCTTAGAAAGGCTTT
Source organism: Mastigoproctus giganteus (assembly GCF_048544385.1). Taxonomy (NCBI): domain Eukaryota; kingdom Metazoa; phylum Arthropoda; class Arachnida; order Uropygi; family Thelyphonidae; genus Mastigoproctus; species Mastigoproctus giganteus. The sequence continues at coordinate 13,507,744 of NC_143580.1, forward strand.
TGATACTGTTGCACATGGAAGACTGCTGCACAAATTGGAGCAGTGTGACATTGGTGGCAAATTGTTGCTATGGATAAAGGGATGGTTGAGTGGCAGAAGACAGAGTGGTAATTAATGGACACTGCTCATCGTGGACTAATGTTATTAGTGGAGTCCCTCAGGGTTCAGTGTTGAGTCCATTGTTGTTTTCTGTATTTATAAATAATATTGATGATGGTATATCAAGCTTAATGTCTAAGTTTGCAGACTATACAAAGGTTGGCAGGGTTGTTAAGGATGCTACTGACGCTATGCTGCTGCAACAGGATCTGGAAAGGTTGAGCAGATTGGGCTGAGAGGTGGCAAATGAAGTTTAACATTGACAAATGTAAAGTACTACATATGGGAAACAGCAACCCCAGAGCAACGTATGAACTCTGTGGTACTACACTGACAGTGGTAGAGAATGAAAAGGACCTGGGGGGGAATTGTGCAGGCAGATATGAAGTTCTCTGAGCAGTGCAGATGGGCTGCAAGAGTAGCCCATGGTGTCTTATCAATGATATACAGCAATTTTTTTAGCAGGGATAAGGAGGTGATTATTCTCTTGTATAAGGCAATGGTCAGGCCGCACCTTGAGTACTGTATACAGGTCTGGAGGCCTGTATACAGTACTCAAGGTGCGGCCTCATTTCAAGAAGGATGTAGAGCTGCTGGAATGAATACAGAGAAGGGCAACAAGGTTAGTGAACGGAACGAAGGGTTGCTCTTACGAAGAAAGGCTTAAGTTTTGCAAATTAGTGTCTGGAGACTAGGCACAGGCGAGGTGATCTGATAGAGGTGTACAAAGCCTTGAATGGTTTGAGCATGGTCAATGCTGATGGGATACTGCCTCTTGCTCAGAATAATCACCTGAGAGGGCATAAATTCATATTGAGGAAAGACAGATGTAGGATAGAAGTGCGGAAATTTGCCTTTAGCCAGTGGGTAGTTGGTTGGTGGAACAGACTTCCATCCCTTGTTGTGGAAGTTGATAGCCTAAATAAATTTAAGGCTCACCTGGACAGGTATTTTGAACGAACGGAGGGGTGAAGTGGAAGGGTATTTTTTTTTTTTTTTTTTTTTTGGCTGATGCTGCATAAGCTTGCTTTCTTGCATCATATGCCTCTACTAATGCTAATGATATTCTAGCACCTATTCTCCATTACCACCATGTAGTAGCTTTTCTGCTTTATATCTGAATTCTTATCCTGTTGACTACAAGGAAAATTTATTAATGTGCATTTACCCTTTGGAGCTGTATTTAACCAGTCTCAGACAGTGGTGTAGGGTTATTTCTTCTAGAAACTGTGGGTGTCCCTCCCACATGCATGCAGTGTGGTTTAGAATATATGCAATATACAGAAACTCTTTTTATTGCTGATGGAACCATTGTTTGGCAGTTTGCTTCACTTCATTATCTGTGTGGATTTGGCATGCCATGATTTTTCAGTCTTCCAGAAATATGAAAAATCATAAGAGACAAATCAAGGTTATATGCATAATTCTCATTCATTTCCTAGCATAGTTTCTTTATGGTTCCATAACATGTTGAATGGGATTACATATTGCTGTAACAAAATAACACTGTCAGTTAGATATTCAGATCTTTTGTTTTTGATGGCATGTCACAGACCTCAGTTATGCAACCACTTGATTATAAGGATTGAAAAAGCTTTAAGTGACATTATCACTAAGTTTTTTTTTTTTTTTTTTTTTTTTATTGTAGAAGCTTAAAATGACTGGCTGAATATCTCACCAGCAAACCTATTGGAAATTATTTAGAAATAAGTCCCAAAATTAATTATTATATATATACAGCAGACTCTCGATTTACAGGGATCGGATTAACCAGGAAGTGGGTTATTAACCAGGACACTTAAAGACTCCAAATTTAAAAAAAAAAAAAAAATCAACCAGAAATCATAAAATTCAAGTAATAACTAGAATGGGTATAAACAAATGTTTTGCAAGTCATAAATAAGCAACAAGAAGCGCTGTTATAAGTCGTCATTGTGAGATTAGTGTGCCTATTATTTTGCAACCCCCCGCTGTCTTCACACCCACCGCTCAAAAAAAAGAGACCAAATGTTTAGTTTGTTTTAGTGCATCTCGTCGATTGTTGTGTTCCGTCGCACCACAAAAGGACAAATTTTGTTTCGTTATTTATGTCAGGGATGTCGGATTTTTTTTTTTTTTTTTTTTGTTATATAGTAATGATTTTTTATTTTTTATTTTTTTTTTTTAAATCGCGAAAATGATGGGCAAATGCATGAGTTGTACTTTCAATTAAACAAAAACTTAAAATTATTCAAAAGTTTGAAAATGGTGCATCTGTTAAATCTCTAAGGAACCATTTTAATGTTGGTGACCAAAGCATACACGACATTGTAGAAAATAAAGGGAAGCTATTAGATTTAAAATCGACATCGTAAAAAATAAAGGGAAGCATCGCATTGGACATGCGGTTAGTGCATGTAAGTTTTATTGTTTTTTATTTATCACCATACTTTTTACATAGGTTGCTGAACATTTTTCGATACAGTAAGTTCCCAACTTACGTAGCTTCGGACTTACTTTACATTATTTATATTTTTTTTATATGACTGAAAATTTTCAGTCATATTTCAGTCATTTCACCATAATAACGTAAGAACCCACAGAATTCCAGCTATCGGTATTATCGCAAATGCAGTAGGATCGAGTTTACTACCCGTTTATAATAGATTGCATTAACAGAAAAGCCCAGTAACCCGGAAAGTGCAAATTGTTTTTGTTTTTTGGCAGTGACCTCCAGAAATGGGTGCCTCCGTAGCCAGGTGGGAAGGAGCAGCAGTGCATAGCACACGCTTCTTGATTAGACCGGGGTTCGAGCCCGTCACCACCAAATACGGAGGATGCGGAAAGGTCAGGGATTGACCACCACATATTCCCGGAGCAATATGGCCTTAGTTGCTAATGCTCCTAAAAACCAAATAACAAACAACAACAAACCTCCAGAAATGAGCTTTAATAAAATGTGAGCTCGCTCGGGGTGATAGTGAGTTTTCGCCTTAACCCTGTGAAGTTCTTTTCAGAAAATTTAATTTTGACTGTTATCATGGTGCCAGACTAAGAGAATAAGTGACAGCGGTACTAGTAAATCTATCAAGAAAAGTAAAGCGATCGAGATTGGATCAGAAAATTAAAATAATAACGATGTATGAAAATGGCCAAACGTTAACAAGTATCGTGCGGAATTCAGATTTGTCAGTGGCAACGGTGAATACAATAAAGGAGAAAGACAGAATACGAGAAGCAGTGAAGCGATCGGCACCAATGAAGTCAACTATAATAACCAGGGCTACGAAATACATATCAGTTTTTGCAGTACAATAACATGCGTTTTTTCTTCCTTTTGTGTTTTCTTTTCTTATATGCTACTCTGGCTACTTCACCGCTATCCTCAGATAAAGTTTTTAACTGAACTAATTAAAAATATTAATTCAGCCGCACCTTACCTATGGCATCATCTCATGGGGTACCACCAGCCAAGAAAACCTTGCGAGAATCAACTCCATTCTCAGTCGAGTCGATGCGTTCGCTCAGTTATGGGCCTTCCCTGGAATGCATCGGTTAGTTCAAGATACAAGGAAGTGAGACTCCTCAGCATCTACCAACTACTACAGAAAGTCGAGGCGGTCTTTATTTACAATACATTGAAGACACCAGAGTTTCCCCCCTCTCTTCAGATCCTTTTTCATAACCATAGAAGAAGAAGAAGAAGAAGAAGAAGAAGAAATATCATGCAATCTAAGAAATGAAGCCAACCTGAAGATTCCGCTTTTCATAAAAGCTATAGGTCAGAAAAGTATAAAATACAGAGGTGCTAAACCTGGAACAAACTTCCTGCAAAAAGCAAAAATGTCACTTAACTAAATCAATTCAAGAAACTACTAATTGAACACATCATCAGGGATGTCTGATTCAAATTACCTTCCACTCAACTCCTGGATTTTAGAAACACCAACTTGGAAATAATGTACAAATGTTAAAGGAAGCAGTTTGTAAATTTCTGTGCAGACATCTCATCATTTTTCTTTTCTCTCCTCATTTAATTGTAAAAATGTTCACAATGATATTATAAGTAGTGATGCTTTTCGAAGTCTTCTGTAAAGAAATGTACAAAAAATTCCAATTTATTTATGTCTTTTCTGTTGAACATTACCTGTACAATTTCAGAACTGTATATATTTTTTCAATTGTATATTTGTATATTCATCGTTTTTTTAAGGGAACACCCCCCTAAAAAGCCATTGGCTTATGTGTTCTCCCTCCCTTTTTTGCTATTATCTCCCAAAAAAGTGTAACATAAAATAGGAATAAATAAATTATTATTATTATTATTAATATATAGCTATTTTTCTTCATTTTTCTGAGGATATTATGTAGTTTTTGTAATTTTGGTATATCAGGGATATGGTAGCAATATTTTATTAGTCATTCCCAAGTTAAGTAAATTATGTAAGAAGTCCTGGAACATATCTCTTACGTATGTCGGGGAGACTGTATTTTTGGATTAACCAGGAAATCGATTATCCGGGATTTTTTTTTTTTTTTTACCATCTGTCCTGGAAAATCGAGAGTCTGCTGTATACAGGCAGTTCTCGCTTTACGAGTTTTCGTTTTACGTGTTCCTGGGTTTACGAGTTTTTTTTTTTTTTTTTTTCAAAGTATCGACAAAATCGAAAATACGAACATTATTGCAAAAAAACGAATGTTAAACATTCATTAATACTGCATTTCAAACTATGTGCTTAGCTGTACAATACAGTGTACCCAGCTTTACAATATTAATCTGTTCCGAAGACACCATTGTATCGTGAAAATATCGTAATGTGAACCCAATAACACGTTGTTTTTTGGCAATTCGTTCCATGACCTCGGAAGTTGAAATTTTCACTATATAACTCTCTAAAAGGTTGTTTTTATTGTGCAAATTGTATTAGTTACCAATTCAAATCAATAAAATGCACTACACTTTTATTGTTATCATATTTTCTGTTATAAGAACCAATTCTGAACGCCTTTGTGACATTTTTCTAAAGCACATTTCCGGAGGTCCCGACCATAAAACAAAAACAATTTGCACTTTTCGGTTTATTGGGCTTTTCTGTTACTGCAAGCAATTATAAACGGGTAGTAAACTCGATGTTATTGCATTTGTGAAAATACCGATAGCTGGAATTGTGTGTTTTTTTGCATTATTATGGTGAAATATGTTTCCCTTTTACTGAAATCTTCGATCGTATAAAAAACATAAATAAATTTTCAGAATCTTCTCTTCATTCTTTTTTTTTTTTTAAGCTTCGTAAACTTGTACTCCATGCAAATTGTGTTAGTTGCAATATATAGCACCGTTAAGATAACAGTGCTATAATGTTAATATTAATGTTAATGCTAAAAGTTAAATTTATTGATATGCATGTGATTAAATGTATATATATTTCTTATTTTTTTTCTGGATATAACCAGATATATGTTTTATAATTTTTATTGCCAGAGTAGCAGCCTTCAGGTAACGTAGATGATAGCGGCTACTTTTCTGTTCAAGTCATTGCAAGTGCACTGAAAGTATGGGGACTTGAATTAATTCCATATAGAAGTCAGGATCCTATTGCTCAAACAGCCCAGGCAAACCCCATGTAAGTCTTATTAAGCACTCAAGTATTTCAGTAAAAGTTCGTTGTTCGTTATTTATACCCATATACAGGTCAAATCAAAAAATATATATATACTTTTCCGAAGTGGTTGTGGCATTGCATGGTCGTGGATAAAAGTAAAAAGCTATATCTTTTTTTTTTATCAATAGAATTCTGCCCAGTTCATGAAAATAAAAAGCAGCTACAATTGATGCATAGACCAGCTGACCAGGCAATCTCCATTTCCTGCAATTTATTATTATGTAAGCTGCTTTTTAAATTTCATTACTTGGTTATCTTTTATTTCTGTATGGAATATCACCTTTTAACACTGGTTAAGATTTGTAAATGCTGAGTATTAATGAAATATGTGATTGCCCTTTCTTGGATAAAATGTATTATAAATATACTAGAAGCAGCAGCAATCTTTGACTAAATGACCTTTCAGTCACTTTGATCTTGCATAATATGCAAGAAAATTGCTGAAATAATACATTGTAAAGATATGAGATACAAGAACTACATGGATTTTGGTTTTATTTTTAATTAAAAGATAATTATTTCTTTGAGTAAATTTATACAAGGCATTTTGTTCAAAAAAAGAATGATATATACTTATTTCCTGAATTCTGAGAATTTCCAAATTTTAACTAATGGCTCAAGAGATGGCTATCTCACATATGAAAATTTATTAAAGGATAATTATGTAGAAAAGTTTAAAAAAGCTTTTGGGCTGGCATCAGCTGGCATTGTAAATGCCTCCAAGACAGCAAACTATATTTAGTGTTTCTAACGTCAGATCGTTTTAAACTAGAAGAGTGTTTCTAACGTTTCATTGGATACCACCAGCGACTCACTTTTGCTATTCTCAGTTGCAAGATGGATGTTGTTCAAATTGGGTGTATTGTGCATTTATGTATACAGTTGATTGCAAGTAGAGAGAGAAAACAACAATGGTGGATTCATCCAGCAAATTCAAATAGTTTAAAAACAGGACAGTTTTACATTATGTTTGAAACACACAGGAAATTTCCCGAGAAGTTTTTTTTTTTTTTTTTTTTACAGGATGTCGAAACAGTATTTTGATGAACTTTTAATGTTAATTGGTGAAAAAATCACAAAATTTGATACTGTGATGCAGATATCAATAAAAACTACTGTTTCACTGCAATGGACGTTGGTGCTTATGGACGTGATGGTGATTCGAACATTTTTAAAAATTAAAATTTTGGAATAAGATTGCTAATGAAACAACTATATATGCCATTAAATAGCTCTTCCTGGTACAAACGAGCTGGCAATGCCATTTGTTTTTGTAAGGGATGAAGCATTTGGACTGACTGAAAATTTAATACTATCATACCCATCAAAAAACTTAAGCAGTGAGTGAAGAATTTTAAATTATAGATTAACTCAAGCAAGGCAACTTGTGGAATGCACATTTGGAATACTGAGCGATAAGTTGTGCATTTTTCACTCTAGCATATTACTGCTAGAGTGAAAAATGTGCAATTCTGCTATCGATGTAATAAAAAATTGTTGCATATTGCATAATTTTGTGAAAAGAAGGGATGGGAATGTTTTTGAAGGCACATTAATTTGTGAGATAGAAGAGGGAATGGAAACGACAGCAGTTGGAGGGCAGTCTTCAGGCATATCAATAAGGGATTCTTTTTCTACATATTTCAGTGGTATCAGCACCCTTTCATGGCAAAATACTAGAATATAATTACAATAAAATTTGGCTTTTTTTTTGTTTAAATAAATATTAGTATTTAGTAGAAAATAAAAATTCTGAAAAATAAGAAACTATGTACAATGAATTTGAATTAAATGTATATGGCAATCAAAAGATTTTTAAAATTATTTAATACTTTCCCCCACATATAATAAATTTCATTAAAACCTTTTTTTAGTCCTGTGGGGTAATCCTTTAATGCCATGTTGTCAAGGCAGACCTTTCCACCTCATAAATAAATTTCTCTGTGTCAAATATCTTCTCCAAATAATAACGAATAAAGGCCAACCACCCTATTCATGGGGAGAATTTCTCCTCAGACAATATAAACAGCCGACCGGGCTAGCCGGGTGGGTCAAGTGCCTGCCTGGCAACCCAAATGTCGTGGGTTCGAATCCCGCCTCAGGCTTGGATCAAAGTACTGCAAAAACCTTGGGAGGTGCATTATGGCCACAGAAGCCGATGCGCCAACAACTACCAAAAAAAAAAACCAATATAAACACAGAGTCGCTGGCACTTTCAGCGCCTCCGATGCCATCAGCAGGTGTTAAGCACCAGCTAACGTGGTCCAACACGACGTTGGAAGCCCCTTCTAGTTTGCATACATTTTCCCTCTGCTTCCTGTAAAACCTGGCATTTGAAGGCATTTCCAATGCTGGGCTTTAAGTGCCCATCTAGTATAGCCCTTTAACTTTTATCCATTTTGGCAAATTTTGAAACCTCTGGGAATTTATTCTTTCTTGAATAAAATAATTTTTTTTATTAAATACTAATTTTTTTCTTATTAAAAAAAAAACTGTGTCCACATTCTTAGGTCTCCTGCTTTACACTGTTTTTTGCAGTTTCAGAGTATTAATATTTTCTATTTTGATCTTGCATACTGACAGATACAGAGCTTAGATATAACATTTTGACTTGTAATGAACAAGGCAACTAATCTCTGAAAAACGAATGTTGATAAATAGTAGTCAGTAAACACATGGGATAACTTTAAACTTTGTATACCAATAATTAGTAATTGACTTAACCTATACTCACCATAAAGGTAAATACAGATAGCACAGCTTCGCATAGCATGAAAAATAATAACAATTGATTTAGCTTATAGTCACTAAAAGGGAGAAATACAAATGGCATAACCTCATGTGGCATGAAAAATGTTGTTTACATTTTGCAGCGGTTTTACTGCTGCTGCTAGAAAATTTAGCTTATAAAGTTCAAAAGTGTTTACACTTTTAAACATTCTAAACTGTAAACACCTATGGGAAAGAATACAAAATGTTGCAAAATATCAGGCTGGCATGGCCATGCAGTTCAAATTTTTCTCCAAGTGCAGTAAAAGTATATCTTTCTGCATCATTTCCTTATGTACAAATCAAAAGTAATAATTCAACAAATATTTAGGAATATTACTAACAAATATTCCTTCTACAAAATAAATTCCCAAGTTCTGGAAGAGTTGATAACCCTAACATTGGTATTCTTTGAATTATGTAATTAATGTGTTACTGGAACCAGTGATGTGAAATAAGGTGAAAACCCTTATTTCGGTAATAATTCCCTATAGAAAATAATTTGAATGAGACTGGATTATGATCTGGATTAGAGTGTTAGAATTATTATTATTAATGAATGTGCTTCATGTTAATGTTTTTTAAGCACCATATGATTATAATGGTGTGCCAGATTATGTATATCCATGTGTATGTAAGTACTGTACTTTTTAATCCTTTCATGAATATGTATGTAAATTTACATTTTAAAGGTTGTTTAAGTGTCCATTTATACAGTGAATTGTGCTGCCATCCATTATCTGTGTTTCCAAGCAATAGTAGTAGTCTGATTTGGGCTTATGTAACCTGAAATTAAAGAAATTCAGATCTAGAAATTGATAAAATTGAACCAAGTGATACAATGCTGAATTGTGAAACAACAGTGACCAGTGTTTTTTTAAAATTTTAAAATTATCAAAATAATTTTTTGATTTTTGGCATGTACATACTGTACTTATTAACTCATTCATAAATATATGTATAAATTTACATTTGCAAGGCTGTTTCAATGTGTTTGTTTGTATAATGAATTTTAATTTCACTTTGATGTCAGAATATCAAATCAAAATGAGATTGACTTAATGTTTAAAAACTTTACTTACATAGTTTATCATTTTTACAAAACTTCAAAATGCCACATAAAGTCATTTCTTGGAGCACAATGTAGTTTTGGAAAACTTGTTCCCTTGGAACTGCGCACGATTTACAGTAATAACTAAGCCCATCCCCCATTCGGGCTAACTCAAAATATGCACATATTTCAGTAAATACAGATACTTTTTCCTTCCTGTTGTAGCTCAAGGAGATCTTACCGTCATGTGCTGTATAGATTGCTTCGTTACAGGAAAGTTATAAACTCTGCTTCCCATAGACTTGTTATATCAGAAGGGACCCCTGCTGTAATTTTTTTTACTTCAAACCTGATGCCTGTATATGAAACAGATTTGTAAAACTTCAATCTTACTGTTTATTTTTTTTTAGCCGACCGGGCTAGCCAGGTGGGTAAAGTACCTGCCTGGCAACCCAAAGGTCGCGGGTTCGAATCCCGCCTCGGGCTTGGATCAAAGTACTGCAAAAACCTTGGGAGGTGCATTATGGCCACAGATGCTGATGTGCCAACAACTACCAAAAAAAAAAAAAAAAAAAAAACTGTTTATTTTTTTAAGTTTCATACTTGTTCTCTATCTGATACATGAGGTGGTATCATAGCAAGTTGTAACTTGTCGCATGTTTGGAAACTCATTTAGACATAGTAATGCATGAATCGCCCATTATTCTGCAGCCAGTCTGAATTAGCATGTGTTGAATAGAAAGTGTTCTATGTATGTTTCATCATATTTTACAATGAATGAGCAGAGAGTTTGCAACAAATTTTGTTTCAAATTAGGGAATAGTCAACAGAAACCACAAAACATTAAAAACCGCTTTCAGAGAAGATGCTCTGTGTCATTCAAATACTTTTCAGTGGCTCACAAAGTTTTAAAGAGGGCTACTCGTCTGTGGAAGATGATCCTCGTTTTGGCTGTCCTTCAACTTCATAAACCAGTGATTCAATCAATTGTGTTTGTCATCTAATCAGAAGTGATCAGTGATTAACAGTCTGTAAAGTTGCTAGTGAAATTTGTACTTTTTTATGGGACATGTCAGTAAATTTTAACTCAGGATTTTATAATGCTTCACATTTCAACCAGGTTTGTGCTGTGCATGTCACAATCTTTGCCACTGTGCTGCTACTGCTGACCCACACTTTGTTTCTTCAACCATTACTGGTGACTATTATTATTATTGTGCTATGACCCAAAACAAAGGCCCAGTCCTCTTAATGGAAGATTGTTTTCTCTGAGCATAGAGAGCTTTAATCATGAGAGACAAATTCATAAATCATTATGAATTTGTGTTGCATGATCAAATAGTGAACCAGAAATATAACAACAGTCCTATGGTGATTGTGCAATTTTATGTTTGGAGAAGGATGAAAAAGTAGGCTGCAGATAATTGGAATTTTGGAATTTGCATCATGACGATGCCCTTGCACACTTGGTGCTTTCCTTTCAAGAATTTCTTGCAAAGCACTTCATTACTGTGATCTTCAATCCACTATACCACCACACAGCTCCCAGTGTTTTTTTTTTTTTTTTTTTTTTTGTTTCTTGTTTCCCAAGCTTAAAGTTCCCTTGAAAGGTCGTATATTTGCAGTGACTGAAGAAATTATTCAGATTCTGTCGTGGTACACAGAAACTCTTATGAGTTCCAAATGAAGCTTATCGGGAATGCTTCCAGCAGGATCAGTGTATAGAGTATCAAGAAGACCACTTCAAAGATGATTCATCCAAATGGCCATTTTTATTTTCCAGATATTAGTTCAGTCCTTGAACTTTTTTTGATCACCTACATATATGACTGTCTGCAAGTTGTGAGTTTAGAATCAATTTTGCTGCCTAAGATGATAGGGCAATAGTAAACAAAATTAAGAGCATAAGAGCACATACACATGCTGGAGTACCTAGACAAGCTGAAGATAGGGTAGCATGTACATTGGTTATTGTGTGTTGCTTTATAGCTGGGTGTTTTTGGATATAATTCAGGGATAATTATTGACACAGTGCAATTCAGCAATAGTTATTTCCTATTTCAAATAAAAGCCTTTAGTTTAGCAACTGTATTCTGTAATGTAATATGTTTGAGAAATCTCTTGATTATAATCATAATGAGTTCATAATAATATTATCCAAATGCATTTTATTTTAACAATTTATGGTTAAAATTGATACATAGATTATTCCTTTTCAGTGGGGAGCTTTTATATAGAGAATTACAGAGAATTTCACATTGCTTGTGAGTATTTATATTATTTTTTATTATAGAATGCAAAGGGCTTACATCTGTAATTACCGGGACCATTGGCTTACAATTCGCAAACTTGGGAACCAGTGGTTTAATCTAAACTCTCTTCTTACAGGACCAGAACTGATATCAAGTACCTACCTGTCTTTATTTTTAGCACAACTTCAGAACGAAGGTAGTATCAAATCCCATTATGTGCATTCATTAGTTGAGATTTTTAATTGTGATAATAATAACCCTTTACAAAAAATAATTTAATAAAAATTTTACTTTTTATTTAGAAGTGTTTGTTATTTTTTGAATAAGACAAAAAAAGCAATGCATTTCAATTTATTTTAATAAAACATTTGAAGATGTTTTATTGAAATTTTTTGTATTTAGTTTAATTTACAATCACTTTTTTTTTTAATATCCCAATTACTGGTTTTAAATTAACATGGTGATCTGTGTTAAAGCTGTCATATAAATTTTAAATTGGGGGTGGGCAGCCTTTGTTCAGCTGCAGATCAGATGAAAATTTTATACATTGTCTTTTCATGTATATATATGTACACACTGTCCAGTCAAAACATTGACCACTTACCTAATAGCGGGTATGTCTTCCTCCGAACATTGCAGAAGTTATGTTGTACCATATTGCCAGGATTGATTCCTGTAGTTCTGCAAGAGTCTTTGGTGGTGGATCCGATTGCCAGATTTGTCGATCCACATAATTTGCCAGTTATGAATCCCACAGACGTTCTGTGGGATTAATAACTGGTGAATTCAGCAGCCACCTGGAACATAGCACCTGGAAATCCCTTTCATGTTCAGCAAGCCACTCTCAAACAATACCAGCACCATGGCAAGTCATGTTATCCTGTTGGAATACAATTGTGCCATCCAGAAAGGCAGTCACCATGAAGGGATATACTTGATCACCCACAATGGATAGGTAGTTTTTAGCATTCAGAGTGTAATCTAGGAGTATGAGGGCTCCTAGAAATTTCCAGGGAAAACATCCCCCATTCCAAAACTGCCACTGCCGGCCTGTTTCTGTTGGATCTGGACATTGGGGCGATTCCTGTCTGCAGTCTGTCGCCATACTCTCCATCTACCATCCACACAGCATAGCAGAAAATGTGGTTCATCAGAAAAGGTAGCTTTTTCCAGTCATCAGTTGTCCAATGATGACATTCAGATGTAAACTGTATTTGTCTTTGCCAATGGGTGGCTATAAGCATGGATACTTTGATTGGGCGTCTACTTCAGAGGCTCGTAAGGAGGGTTTGTTGAATTGTGGCCTTGGAAAAGTCCCCCTGGCCAACCATTCCACCGTTTTATGTCTATTGACTTGCACAAGATGGGATAGCTTATATTTCTCACAACCATCGATGAGGCATGGAAGGGGGGGCTCACCATTATCTTGGTGACTGCTGCTCTGTGCACTCTTGGAACACTTTCCAGCCATTAAATTTAATCAGTAGTTCTCTAATAATCTATTGTCTTCTGCTTTTTGAATAAGTTTACTTCTCAAAGTTTGTGTTATTTTTCAAATACATGGATGTATTATTATTTTAAATTGCAAAACCTTCTGAATTTATGAAATGTGCTTAAAAGCTGAGGTTAGGCAGATCTGCTTGCTCACTTTCATTTTTTAGTGCCATATGATGTTCTGTACGAGTTTTCAGTCATTCACCTGGGAAAGAAAAATTCTTCATTTTAATATGTGGAGAAAGTGTTATTCTTAATTTATTTAAAATGTTCATTATCAGTATTTTTCATGGTTGTGAATGATGTGTAATCCATACTAATAACAGGCAAGATTTAATGTGAAAACTTTGTGGTTCTGTGAAAGCCATTACATGGAAATTAATTAAATTTCAGAAGGTAAAAAACATATGCCAGATATATTTGAAACTTAAATGGTTTATTGATTGTTACTTTATTAGAGATGGAAAAGGAGATTTCCTGCACTAAGGTACATTCAATTAACTAAATAAAATTGCAACTGATATCAACGTTTCTGATCTGCTCAGATTTCTGTTCGCAAGGCAAGTCACACTGTAGAAGTGACTGGACTTTTCTGAGAGGTACCTCAGTTTATAACCTGTGTCAGGAGAGTCCAGGCACCTCTACTATATAGCACCTTGTCTTGAGAAAAAACCCACTGCAGATCTGAAGCAGTAACATTAATTGAATGTGCATTTGTGTAGAAAATCCTCTTTTTCAGTTCTGGGTAGCAACCAGTAAACAGTTTAATTTGCAAATATATCTGGATTCTGTTTTGTACCTTTTTAAATTTAATTGTTATTGTTACTTTAAATACAAATAATAATGTCAGGTGAGAAAACAAAGTTATTTTTGGTCTTATATACATATAGTTTCCCTATATTTTGAAGTTACTTTAAATATTTTGGAGTTTCATTTTTTTAAGTGAATTTGATTGTGAAAGATTAAGTTTCTTTTAATTTGTTGAGTGATATAACTATGCTGTGGTCGGTAATCAATTCTTGTAACTTTCCAAGGTGTGCTGTAATTAATTTCAGCAAAATCACAGAACTTAGCAGTTTTGGATGGCCAGTACTACCTAATTGAATAGACTTGCGGGGGGGATGAAAAAAACAAGCAAAGAACTGTAAAATACAGTTATTGCATTTCATGTTGACTTGCATAATTTAGCCATTGCAACATATGAGATGTATTAATTAGTTGCATTAATTTTCTGAGAATACCATTTGGACAGTGACAGAAAACAGTTCCAGAATCTGTTTTTAAAAAAAAATCTTTAATTTTTTATTTTTTATTTCTGAAAGTCGGCCTGTATGTATATATGCAAGGATCTTGTGGCTTTGTGAGTTGCAATTTGTTGCAACATATTCAGTGACTCGTCTAGACATAGTAATGCATGTATCTGAATTCAGCACAAATTGAATAGGTATTTTGTGTTTCATCGCATTTTAAAGTGACAATTTTACTTAAACACTGAATTTGTATAAAATTTTGTTTTAAATTAGAAAAAAGTGCAGCAGAAACCCACAAAATATTAAAATCAGCTTTCAGGTCAGATACTGTGTGTCCTTTGAAGACTTTTCAGTGATTCACAAAGAGGGCTTCTTGACCATGGAAGATAATTCTCACTCTGTCCACCCTTCAACTTCAAAACCCAATGATTGAAGTGCTATTATTCATGATCTGATCAGTAGTGATTGAAGTTTAACTGTCTGTGAAGTTGTAAGTGAAATTGGCATTTCTTGTGGGACATTTCAGTCAATTTTAAAACATGTTTCAATGTGTTTCAGTCAAGTGCTTGTCTCACAGCTTTGCTGATGATCCCAGAAAGTTGCAGGTCAGTGTCACCAACGTCACTGGAGGTTGTTGAAGCAACCTCCAGTGACAAGATTGCTTCAACAACCTCAGAGTCATTTTTGTGAATACTGGTCATACTCTCTAGCTGCTTGGGTATATGGAATATCCTTATAAAAATGACCTTTTTATAGCTCTTTCGAGCCATATATTCCAGTTGAATGTCCACGTCCATGAAAAAAGTTCTGAAGTAATTTAATCTTCAGACTGAGATTTCAGCCATTCTGAAATAGAAGATAATGTTGGTGCAGAATAAAATAAATGAATAAATGTCTATTTATTATAAGCAAAAGATACAAAGACTACTTTATATGCTCTAGATGACACAAGGCCAGTGTTTGTATGATGTTATAATCCTGCAGTGTAAGCCCAGAGGATCTTACATTGCTGAATTATAATATTACACAAACTTGTATACATTCAGATTAAATCATACATTTGATTGAATATTTAAGGGAGGACTACAATACAGTTTAATAACAATATTTAACATTGCACAACAAGGAGAGACAAATTGCAGAAATATTACACCTAATAATATATACAAATGAAGAGCAGTTACACCATAAAGCCCGTTTTGCAAAGTCCAATCACAAGTTTAATTTTGGGTAGCTATTCCATACAAAATTAAATTAATAATTTCCTGTCTATAGGAAATTACATATAACACAGCAAAATTAACCTCATATTTCTTTATTAATACCAAGAAGAAGCTAGGAAACATTCTATCTATAAACACATTTTGATTCTCTAACAGAATTAATTTAGGTTTTTGCTTACTGTTTTTTTTGGATGAATATGCTAGGCTAGAGAAAAGGACCCAGCCATTCTTGAAGATAGTTTGGAGAATATTAAATAATAGATTTTACACTAATAATTTTGCAGAATAATTTCTAAGATTTTAATTAATTTGTCATAGATATGGTGACAAGATTTTCAGCTCTTCAAGCTGAAAATCTTGATTTTAACTAACTTCCTCAACTATATTACTTGATTTTAAGTTTGCCAATTGGAACATTGGATATTCAAGAAATTTTATCAGCTTAACATTTGCTTCTGAGGATTAATAAGGTTTACATATATCACATTTATTCAGCTCCCATTATATATATTTTTATAATGGTCACCTTATACACACTACCACTTTTTGTTTAATATGCCACATTTTCCTTAGAGTGCATTTGTAGATGGAACCCAAATTGAAATTTTTCATCAATCAATAACTCAAGATTGTGAATAGACACTGTTATAGATGAGTAGTTATCCCAGATAGAACAACATAAGCACAGTTTTTTTTTTTTTTTTGTTTTTTTAAATGGACATACATCAGACTTAACTACATTAATACTTGAGTACAAACTTTGAGAAATTATCTTTAACTTTTGAAAGAAAAGATTAAGTTTAATATTTTTAACTGCAGCTTCATGGGGTTCCAAAAAACTACAGTTTTTTTATGCTATCAACATAAGAAATAAAAGGAACATCAAGTGCCAAAAAAAAGGACTCAAAGATAAGAAAAGGACAGAGAAGGGGTACCATCCTGGTGGAATCCTTGTAGAAATTAGTTGTAGTTAAAGCCTGATTACCACATGAGAGAACCTGTGCATGATTAAAATAAAGACTAGATAAAATGTATATATTTCCTTTGATACTCAAAAAATGAATCTGATAGGCTGAAAAATATAAGGGTTTAAGTCTAAAGCTAATGCAAGATCAAGAAAAATTAAATCCAGCTGCCCATTTAGATTTTAGGATTCAAGCATTTACTGTGGCAAAGAAGGGTAGAAACACTTTTCTTGCATGAATGCGAGATAAATTGAGAAAGAATTTGCTTATTTGGTAAGGGAAGTGGCATTTTTTGATGTAATTTGAGTAGAGATTGATCTGAAGTGTTCATGCAGAAAGGGTTTTGTAATTTTAAAGGGGCAGGTTAGATAATAAAAGAGCCAATAATTAGAAAAATATTTGTGTTTAAAAAAAATATATATATATTAAAAATGGAAATAAGTGATCCAAGATATACACACTAGATAATTTATTATTTATGAATAGTCGCATATGATGCAAGAAAGTAAGCTTATAAAGCATCTACAAAAAAAAAAAAAAAAAGAAAGAAAGAAAGAAAAGGAAAAAAAGAAATCCCACGTCACCTGTCTATCCCGTCCGATAGTTTGTCATTCTGTTTCTTCCTTGAATTTATTAAAACTACCCACTTCCAACAACAGGTGGAAGTTTATTCCAACAGTCAATTAATCAACAATAATTAATTGTGTAATTAGAAATGAGATCAAGAGCAGCTACGCTAGACAGAGGAAGATAATTTACAGTAAACCCCCACTATTCGCGGGGGTTACGTTTCTGAGAAATGCCGCGAATACCGAAAATGCAAATACTGAGTTATAGCTCCCATAGTAATAAAGGGGTTTCGTTCCAAAGTATGAAATATATAAGTAAAACTAGTCTAAAATTTTGTCTATGTATATATTATATATTATGTACCTTCATAATATGACCATTAGAAATGCAAGCATAAGGCATCGAAATGAAAATAAGAAACAATTTAATATTAAATGTAATATTTATTAGAAATTTCAAACAAATCTTTCAAACCAGTGCCTTTGCTAGCTAAAAAACTTATCCCGCTAGTGCTATCACCAGTTTCGCTAAAGTGTTGATAAAGGAGATTTGCCTTTTCACGAATGAAGAGTGAACTTAAGAGAATTTTATTTTGAGTTTTTTGTGTGTAATTCCGGCACTTTACATAACAATGTCTTCTATCCACAGATTTAAAGCTTTTTCCATTTTTTCTAATTTAACATCACGAGTTACAGAGCAAATTTTTGAAGCAATTAGCGTGTTTTCATGGACACTACGGCGGATTTTTTCTTCCGATTTTTTGATTGATCGTACCGTTGAATCATTGATTTTATAATGTTTTGCCACTGAGGAGACACTTTCACCATTAGAAATTTTGTCTGATAACTCAATTTTATTCGCTAATGTCATCACCTTCTTTGATCTTTTCACATTTCCCTTGTTATTCGTAGCCATATTTTTGTACGGGTTAGAAAGAACTTATCCACAATAAAGTCACTTTCTTCCGTTAACACACTCGAAAAAGTCTGTTTTACACTGCAAAATAGTAGATTTATCACTTTTGTAAGCATATCAATTTATAAATTGATAAATTTATTCAATTTATAAGCATACAAATTAAAAGCAAACGACGAAACCTTCCATGACAAGCGCATAACACATACTGAACACATACTGAATTAAATTATTAGCAAGAAACATCCACGCTTGCGATTTTGTCACCCCTCTCCCCCCACCCACTAAGTCTGTTTTGACCGGGAAAGATAATTTTAGCCACGCCCATGTTTTTTTATGGCAGAAAATGTTCACGGCACTTTAAAATTCACATTTTTTTAGGTTTCATTTTATATTAAATCAGCGACAGCGAATAGCGGGGGTTTACTATATTTATTTTTTTTATTATTATTTTATTTTATACTCAGAAAAAGAATCAGAGTATGTGGGAAATTGGAAAGCAATATTTAAAATAAACTGATGAAAATTGCAACAATCGTACTGCCACTCTAAACAGGCTGAATTAGCCAGTAATCATGGAGCAGATGAAATTCTGAAGTTATATATCTAAAATTGTTTTGTTCACCCTCCTTGTTCCTCACAGTAATACAGAATGTAAATCTGTTTTTCGTCTTGTCAAAAAGAACAAAACAGAATTAGGATTATCAAAATCAAATAAAGTATTAGTCTATAAAGTTCCTTAAATTATTATACATCTTATATTTTTGCACATGTTTTGTTTATATTGGAGAAATTTTAATAAAGATTTATCTTTTAGTACCTTGTAATTTCAATGTCTGGTTTTGCAGCAGTAAATATTGACCTTTCCATGTGTGTTAATGAAAAAAGAAGGTCCCAGAAGTCTTAGTTTTCTCCATTAACTAAGAAAGTTAATGGAGGAAAAAAAAAATTAAATTGCTTTTAGAACCCTTAAGTGCAGGTCTTCCAACTTTGAAAATTGAGAAGTGGAAAATGTGAAAAAGTTCCTTGAAGTGTGTCTTTTATGAGACTTGTATTATATGCATTGGTGTAAGTTAGGTATACCTTAATCATAACAGTAGAAAAATTTAAATACGATAGGAAATATAAATAATTTAATTGCTGCTCACTGTTGGGTAGAGAAGTTGCTCCTTGCCTTTAATATGTTAGAATCAATAAAATTTAAATCTATATCAGAAAATTTCTTGGTATCACGGTCAATAACAATGGACACATACACTACTTAAGTTTAATGCAGGCACATTTGAAAAGTAAGACTTGTAAATGAAATGTTTTTGAATTTGAATTTTAAAGAAACATTAGTTCAGATAAATTTTTGATAAGTTAGTTCAGTTAATGTACAAAGTGCATTACATTTCAGATTTGTTTAATTTTCTTTCTTTTTTGTGATTAATAGAAGTGAAATGTAAATATAGTTATCTCCTTATCAATTAACTACTAGGATTATAAATTTATAGAAGACTTAATAAACTATATTTTTATATCCTCTAATCTTAGATATTCAGTTTAATTTTAGTTGTATAATATTTATATATACAAGTGACACCATTTTCACGAGTCTTACATAACAATGTTGCATTAAAACTAGGCGCCTCCGTAGCCATGTGGGCAGCAGTGTGTAGCACATGCTTCTTGATTAGACTGGGGTTCAAGCCCATGGCCACCAAATACGGAGGATGCGGAAAGGTCAGGGAATGATCATCGCATATCCCCGGAGCAATATGGCCTTAGTTGCTAATGCTCCTAAAAAAATAAAATAAAATAAATAAATAGGATTAAAACTATTTAATCTATTATTTTTTTATTTTTTTTTTTTCTGTATAAATTGTAAAGTATAAATTTTTTTTTTCCCATATAAATGGGGGAAAAAAAAATAATAATTGCTGGATTTGTCCAGTTTTAACAGAATTTGGAATGACTCAAGTATTAAAGGACCAAATGTAAAATTTCATGAAAATCTATCCACTTGGATAGATTTAGCATTAGCATTAGCATTAGCATTAGTAGAGGCATATGATGCAAGAAAGCATCAGCCAAAAAAAAAAAAAAAAAAAAACCCACCACTCCCATTTCACCCCTCCGTTCATTCGAAATACCTGTCCAGTTGAGCCTTAAATTTGTTTAGGCTATCAACTTCAACAACAAGTGATGGAAGTCGGTTCCCCCAACCAACCACCCGCTGGCCAAAGGCAAATTTCCGTACATCTATCCGACATCCGTCCTTCCTCAATTTGAATTTATGCCCTCTGAGGTGATTATTCTGAGCAAGATGAAGAATCCCATTGGCATTGAGCATGCTCAAACCATTCAAAGCCTTATACACCTCTATCAGATCACCTCGCCGGTGCCTAGTCTCCAGACTCTGTAATTTGCAAAACTTAAGCCTTTCTTCGTAAGAGCAACCCTTTGTTCCATTCACTAATCTTGTTGCCCTTCTCTGTACCCGTTCCAGCAGCTCTACATCCTTCTTGAAATGAGGCCTCCAGACCTGTATACAGTACTCGAGATGTGGCCTAACCATTGCCTTATACAAGGGAATAATCACCTCCTTATCCCTGCTAGAAAAATTCCTGTATGTCATTGACAAGACACCATGAGCTACTCTTGCAGCCCGTCTGCACTGCTCCGAGAACTTTATATCTGCCTGCACAATCACCCCCAGGTCCTTTATTCTCTACCACTGTCAGTGTAGTACCGCAGAGTTGATACGTTGCTCTGTGGTTACTGTTTCCCATATGTAGTACTTTACATTTGTCAATGTTAAACTTCATTTGCCACCTCTCAGCCCATCTGTTCAACCTTTCCAGATCCTGTTGCAGCAGAATAGCGTCAGTAGTGTCCTTAACAACCCTGCCAACCTTTGTATCATCTGCAAACTTGGACATTAAACTTGATATACCATCATCAGTATCATTCATAAACACCGAAAACAACAACGGACCCAGCACTGAACCCTGAGGAACTCCACTAATAACATTAGTCCACGTTGAGCAGTGTCCATTGATTACCACTCTCTGTCTTCTGCCACTCAACCATCCCCTTATCCATAGCAGCAATTTGCCTCCAATGCCACACTGCTCCAATTTGTGCAGCAGTCTTCCATGTGCAACAGTATCAAAAGCCTTTCTAAGATCCAAATATATAATATCAAAGTTATTCCCTGCATCCAGTTCTTTTGTGACTACATCATAGTATCCAATCAAATTGGTCAGGCAAGACCTGCCCTTAACAAAACCATCTGCGTCTGAGCTATAACTGAATTCTTGTCTAGATGATCCTGCATTGCTTCTTTAACCAGTGCCTCCATTAATTTACCTGGAACAGAAGTTAAACTCACAGGTCTATAATTACTTGTGTCAGCCTTTGATCCTCCTTTGTGAATTGGGGTTACATTTGCACATCTCCAGTCTATGGGTATCTCCCCTGAGTCCAAAGAAGCTCTCATAATTATGGCTAGGGGTTTGCTTACTTCCTTTGCTGCCTCCTTTAATATAACTGGATAGATCCCATCCACTCCAGGTGCCTTTTTTATGTTTATCCTCAACAATCTCTCCTCCACTTTCCTCTCAGTTATTACAAAATCATCTAGCTCACTGCCAATGTTTACTTTACCTACGTCATTCTCCTTCCTGAATAACTCCTCATGCGTGAATGTAGATGCAAAATACTCGTTTAGATTGTTAGCCACCTGAGCAGGATCCTCAACTGTTGAACCATCAATATCCAGTGGACCAATCTGATTCATCCCTTTCCTTCTTGAGTTTAAATAGGTAAAGAACTCTTTTCTGTTTTTCTTTGCATCCTTTGCCAAGGATTTTTCGTAGTCTGCCTTTGCCTGCCTAATCTCCTTTGTGACTTGGTTACAGACCAACTTATATCTATCATAGGCTTCCATGTCACCCATTAATTTGTATGTATTCCATGCATTTTTCTTCTCTGCCACATGTCTCATTAGTTCATCTGACAACCATTTAGGCCTAAACCTTGAACAATATTTCTTAGTTGGTATGTAAAGCCTGGTAGCTTCCAAGATTAGTTCCTTGAATGCTTCCCATTTTGAGTTTGCTGTTGGTAACATCATCAGTTGGTCCCACTGTATAGAATTTAAATACTGTCTCAGACCATCATAGTCGCCTTTACGAAAACAAAAACCCTTCCCTTTACCTCTGATGGTAGTTACCTCCTTGAGTAAATCCCACTTCAACACACTGTGATCACTGCCACCTAGTGGTTCATTTATCTGCAGATTCTTAATGCATGAAGAATCACTACTGATAATCAGATCAAGAGTATTGCTCCCTCTTGTTGCCGCACGAACATGCTGATGTAGAAAACAATCATCCAATAAATCCACAAAAGCCTTGCTAGTGTGTGAGTGACCAACCCACAAATTCCAGTCAATATCTGGGAAATTAAAATCCCCCATTATAAGACTCTCTGATTTACTGGCCCACTCTATTTCTCTGTACAATATCTTATTATACTCATCAGAGTCATTAGGCCTATAGCACACTCCTACTCTCAATTTTGATTTCCCTATGCTTATGTCACACCAAACTGACTCGACACTGCCCTGTCCATCGATGTCGACTGGCTTCACTTCCTTGGATTTTATGTGTTTCTTAACTAATAGCATAACCCCTCCTCCCCTGCTGTCCTGTCTATCCTTTCTATACACATTGTATTCCCCAAATTCCAGTTCCGCATTCCTTATATCTGTGTGACACCACGTCTCTGATATCCCAACAATATCTGCCTTTGATGTTTTGAGCAATACCTCAAATTCATCAAATTTATTTACCAAACTCCTAGCATTGGTGTACACGCAGGTATACATACACCTGTTTCTATTCCTAGCTACCCTAACACAACCCATGTGTTCACTTGTACCGCAATGACTCCCAGCAGTCTCTGAAATATCCTGCATCTTGTTTTTCAGGCTGCTGCTCATTTCAATAGAAGCAGTGCAAGAATCACTTCCACCTCTGCCAGTGGCTACTGTTAATTTATTAGTCCTTGTATCCCCCCCAACTAGCAGTTTTCCGACCCTCCTAACATTGCCTCGACAGCATCAGCAAAAATTCTTGCACCCTTTCTATTTAAGTGTATCCCATCCCTGTAGAAGCAATCTCTCCTGTTAACAAGTACAGTGCAGGCTGAAAAAAATTCTACCCCTTGAGCCTTGCACAATCCCTCTAGGGCCGAATTGATCGACAAGGCTCTCATCATATACTCCCTCCTATCGTGTCTGGGCAGAATCGCAGACACTTTCAAATTCAACCCTAATTCACGGCTTTTTTTCAACAGTGACCTGTACTTGCTAAGTAATTCCGCTGGTCTCCTACTCTTAATATCATTAGTGCCAACGTGTACAACTATATCACCTTTTGCCTTTTAACCCCTGGCTTGTAGCCGTGAAGGGAGTTGTATACAGCAATGTGCTTTCTGTATATAATAAAGAATTCTTCTTTTGTGCCCTTAAAAGATGATATCCGCTCTACAACGTCATCAACCTTTGCCCCTGGCAGACATACCCTGGTCCTATTCCACCTATCCTTTTTACAAAGCATGTTCCCCGTTTCCCTGACAATAGAGTCGGATGGACAGATGGATGGACATGGTGAAGATAGTAGGGGCATATATGCAAATGCACCTAAACCTTGACTGCCATTAATTATTGCTATTTTTAGTGTGTCTTCTTCTGGAATCAAGAAACAAAAGTACCATCTAATAATGTATGAAAAACACTCTATGCCAAGAGTTGAAAGCCCCCCGGGGGGGACAGTATTGTTTAACATTAATACATTTGGAGAAAACAGTACTAAAAAAAAAAAAAAACACCATAGGAAAGCTGTATATTTAAAAAAATATTGTTAAAAGCAAGTATAATTAGAAGAATTAGCCATTTACAGTTAAATAAACACGCAAAGCCTGATTCATTGTCGTTTAAAAAAAAATAGAAATTAAAAACATATTCATTGCCACCTGATAGTGGTTTTGAAGACATAAATTGATAAAGCACTTGCTGCTTGATTACTTGTATTTAAAAAAAAAAAAAAAAAAAAAAAAAGTATAAATACATATATAAAATAACCACAAACTCAGCTGAAATTCAGACGAGAAAACTTTCCAGAAAACTAAAAGATGCATGAATACCTAAAATCAATCATTTTGGCAAGTCTATAAATGAAGCATATAACCTTTTAAATGTGATTTATTGCTTCTCATAACAGCATATTCAATTGAAAAGAAATTTACATTGTCTTCATATAATCACATTTCATATGATTATATGATACATTTTCATATAATCATATGAAAAAGTATGACAGAATAACTGTTAGTTTTTAAAACTATTAAAGACACTTCTCCATTTAATAATTATAAATACAAGAAGTATGCCAAGTGAAATGCTAATAGTTACCAAGTAACCAACCCTATTTAACCATAACAGCATATGCAATTTTTCCATTGTGCCGTATGACATTCATTGAATGAGCACTTGGCATTGGTTATTATTTCCAATTTGTAAGAAATGTTCTGGAACACTATTCCAGTAGAACATCTCTTACAAATCTGGATCTATGTTAAAAGTTTTATGATTTATAAAAGTTCAGCAGTCATTTAGTTTGAGAATGATGCTAGATTTGTAGTTCATGATAAAAGTGATAAATCTATGTTTAACAAATTAAACACCATATCAATATCACATTAGGATATTGATACTTACGTACTGTGTACAGAATAAAAACTTGAATTTTTTTTAGGTAGTTTGTACTACTACCCTTTTTCTGTGTGAAAAGTTAGCAAGAGAGAGAGGAGAGGGGATTAGTATAAGGGGACTTTTTACACGGTGAGCATTTGTAGAGAGATTAAACTGGAACCTGCAGAGCATGGTGGGGACCTAGGTATATGCCAAAACTGCCACAGAGGAAGTAGCCCCATTTGAAGTTTGTTTTACGCCATATGGGGGGTGGGGGTGGGGTTAAGATATCCATAACTAGCAAGTTGAGTTATCTTGTTGCAGCAAATGTTGACTTTTTTATGGGAAGGAAACATTTCATTGTGGTCACCATAGTTATCAGTGATGGTTGTTTCCTGACAACCAGCACTGTTTTACTCTTAAAATCTTGATCCATAGATGATTGATGTAGTCATCACAATCTGGTTTGATGGCTTAGTATTGTAAGAGCACATAAATTAAGTCCCTGTGTAATAGAGGTCACATTGGTGCTCTGCTTGATCTGATATTTTCACTCTGCTGTGTTTTTTCTGTTTTGTATTATGATAGGCTAATGATAGGCAAAAAAAAAAAAAAAAGTTAGTAGTTGAACCTGTGTTCAGATTGGGGGATGCTGGGTTGTTTTAAGCTCTACTGCTGATGCTTAGATATGTAGAGCCTCAGCTCTTCCATCATGCAGTATGATTGATGTCTTTTGAGGGCATCATGGTAAGATCCAATTTTCTTGAAATTTTTAGGGTACGGCTCTTAAAACAGTGTTCACATACTGGCCATTAGATAGTCCACTGGACCAAACCTATTGATAACTCTCTAGGAAGCATCTGGATCAGCTAGTATATAATCTTACTGCCTCTACTTTGCTAGTTAATGACTGGACAAAATGGACTCAAGGCCATGTTATGTCAAGAAGCTGGATATATTCTTACTGTGTGCATATGCCATATCCACAAATTTCATTACTTCATACAACATATCTCCCCCTCTACTTTTACTTTATCTACTGAATGCATAATGAATAGTCAGACTAATAGAACAAACTTATCTGCCAAATGGTCTAAACCTCCAACACTTCCTCGTTCATTTCACAAATATACATCATCTCAGTTATGCCCATTTCTGCTTACAATCTGCTAAGTCCCACTTACTTTTCTGACAATCCCAAGTATCAGTTGCCGTAATTATTTGCTGTACAATTCCTTTTCCTTCAAAGGTGTTACTTGTGTATATGTCTGCACTGATATTCCCTGCCAGAGACTTGATAATTTGAAATCTCCTCTTTTTGATCTTCTCTATCCCATTTTGTCAAATTCATCTGTCTCTATTGTTTCACCAATCACATGGAGCTCTTTGACTTCCTCTCTTTGACACTTGACTTTCTACAATCTAACTTTCAGTGAGATAATTTTCTTATGCGGTTTTAATGTTCACAACTCCGGTTGGCTTCACTTTTTTAGTTGCACGGACCCAGTGGGTGAAATGCTAAGGCTTTTTTGCAATTCCTAATGACCACACTCAGTTTGTTCAATTGCCCACCAGAATACCAGACAATCTTAACCACATACTCAACACTCAATAAACAACCTTTCAAAATACACCATGTTAAGGGTTGTGTATGCACTTAGAACACAACTTGGTGATGTTCTCTTCTCAAGTGGAGCTTCTCTCTCTCATGGCCATTCTCAGCCTCATGTTGGTTGACATTACAAGAATATAAAATGGGATGATCTGCTAGATTCTATTCTTCTTTTCCTTAGTTGGATTACTGTTTTAAATCTTTTGATGTCAGTGAAATTATTCTTGTAGGGATGAAATCCTTTATTCCACAACCCACCTTGAAATCTTATCCTTTACCTAAACTTTGATTTTCCAATAAATGTGCTAAGGCTGTTCAAGGTTAAAATGTTGGATATCAAAGTTTGTTCACATCAAAATCTCCAGGTTCATTTTCTGCCTACACTAAAGCATGCAAAAATTGTAAAGCAGCTATTAATCAAGCCAAAAATGGATTTTGAACAGGCCAAGAATAGAAACTTGCTCCAAACAATAGTCGGACATTCTGTTCTCTTGCCAAAGCTATTGGCCACAACTTTATGCATCTATTCTGTCGCTTCTGTTAAAATGTGATGGTTCTATTGCCTTACTATTTTTTTCAATTGGTTATCCAAATTTTTCTCTGACCACTTTCTGTAGGTGATGGTAGATCATACTCTGTCATCTAACTCCTGCTAAGCTAAAGATGAGGGTGACTTACTAGCATCTTGCTTTTCTTCCAACTCTTGCATACAAGAAGCAATCTTGGTAAACCACCTCCTACCATTCCCAGTACATTCCACTCAATGCTTCCTGTGTTCTTCTGTCAAAAAGATGTCAAAAAAATTTTGAACAATCTTGATGCCAATCCAGGTCCTGATGGCATTTATTTACTTGTTCTCAAAACCTGTGCTCCCGAGTTTGTGCCTTCTGTATGACCTTTTTACACTTTCTCATTTCGCTGGTGATTTTCCTTATGTTTGGAAATTTGCTGATATTCAGCCAATCCCTCCCATCCAATTATTATCCCATTGCCCTTACCTCTACTGTTTCCAGAGTAATGGAGAAATCCATTTACCACTACTCCTAAACTATCTCAAAACCTTCCATCTGATCAATTATTGCCAATATGGACTCCATATGGTTTCTCTTGAAATTTCTAAGGCTTCTGATCATGTTTGACATAAAGATTTTCTAAACAAGTTTTGATTCTATAGATGGCTTACTATTTTTTTCAATTGGTTATCCAAATTTTTCTCTGACCACTTTCTGTAGGTGATGGTAGATCGTACTCTGTCGTCTAACTCCTCTAATGCTGGTATTACCCAAGGTTTAGTTCTTTCTCTCACTCTTTTCACCTTATATATTAATGATCTTCCACTGATGATATATTGCATTCCACCTTCCAGTTTGAGAAACGTTGTCCTGCTCAAACAGCAACTTGGATTGCTCTTACGAAGAAAGGCTTAAGTTTTGCAAATTACAGTGTCTGGAGACTAGGCACCGGCGAGGTGATCTGATAGAGGTATATAAAGCCTTGAATGGTTTGAGCATGCTCAATGCTGATGGGATTCTTCCTCTTGCTCAGAATAATCACCTGAGAGGGCATAAATTCAAATTGAGGAAAGACAGATGTAGGATAGATGTGCGGAAATTTGCCTTTAGCCAGCGGGTAGTTGGTTGGTGGAACAGACTTCCATCCCTTGTCGTGGAAGTTGATAGCCTAAATAAATTTAAGGTGCAGCTGGACAGGTATTTCGAACGAACGGACGGGTGAAGTGGAAGTGTTATTTTATTTATTTTTTTTTTTTTGGCTGATGCTGCATAAGCTTGCTTTTTTGCATCATATGCCTCTACTAATGCTAAAGACAGAAACAGTACTGTACACTACACCCATTATGTATGTATTATGTATAAAAACTTCTCAAATATCCACCACCACCACCACCAATTCCTTAATTGCTGATCTCTAGATATTGTTGGGATAGCAGTGACATCTACCCAATCATTGTTAGTCAAATGGCAGTTGCAGGAAGTATGATAATCAAACATTGCAACGATACAAGTATTTGTGATCATATACTTGTATTGTTGTAATCATACAAGTATGATTGGCTGAAGCTGCAGATGACTTAACTCCGCATTGCATTTTTCGTGACATAAAGGATGTAGAGTTGCTAGAACGAGTACAGAGAAAGGCAACAAGATTAGTGAATGGAACAAAGGGTTGCTCTTACGAAGAAAGGCTTAAGTTTTGCAAATTACAGTGTCTGGAGACATCTGTGAGGTGATCTGATTGAGGTGTATAAGGCCTTGAGTGGTTTGAGCAGGCTCAATGCTGACAGGATACTTCCACTTGCTCAGATTAAAAACCTGAGGGGGGCATAGATTGAAATTGAGAAAAGACAGTTGTAGAATAGATGTGCGGAAGTTTGCCTTTAGCCAGTGGGTAGTTGATTGCTGGAACAGACTTCCATCTGTTGTTGTGGAAGTTGATAGCTTAAGTAAATTTAAGGCTGAACTAGATAAACATTTGGAGTTACTGGATGGGTGAAATGGGAAGGGGGTTTTTTTTTTTTTTTTTTTTGGCTGATGCTGTGTAAGCTTGCTTTCTTGCATCATATGCCTCGACTAATGCTAATGTGACTGATCAGATTTACTCGGTTAAGGTGCCCCAAGGATGTTTCACATCGGTAATTTTGATATCATACACTTGTATTTCAGGAAAGCTTTTGTTACTGTTGCACATAAAAGACTGCTGTACAAATTGGGGCAATATGGCATTAATGTCAAGTTGCTGCTATGGATAAAGGTTGAGTGGGAGAAGACAGAGAGTGGTAATTAGTAGACTAATGTTTTTAGTTGAGTCCCCCAGGATTTGGTGTTGGGACCATTGTTGTTTTCTTTATTTATCAATGATATTGATGAAGGTATATCAGCCTTAATGTTCAAGTTTGCAGATGATACAAAAGTTGGCAGGGTTATTAATGAATGTAATGTCAGTATGCTTCTGCAACAGGATCTGGAAAAGTTGGGCAGATGGGCTGAGAGGTGGCAATTGAAGTTTAACATTAACAAATGCAAAGTACTGCATATGGGTAGCAGTAACTCCAGAGTAACATACCAACTCTGTGGTACACAGGGATAAGGAGGTGATTATCCCTTTGCAGTTCACAAGCAGATTTACAATGGTCAGGCCACACCTCGAATACTGCATAAAAGGCTGGAGGCCTCATTTTAGGAAGGATGTAAAGCTGCTAGAACAAGCACTGAGTAGGGCAACGAGATTGGCGAGGGGAACAAAGGGGTGCTCTTACCTAGAAAGGCTTAAATAATTCTACAAATTGCACTGTCTAGAGATTAGGCACCTCTCAGGTGCCGGGTCTTTAGACTACCCACCTCAAGTACAGATTATGCACTTGAGGGGACATAAATTCAAATTTAGGAAAGACAATTGCAGAATAGATGTGTGGAAAATTGTATTTAGCCTGCGAGTGGTTGATTGCCAGAACAAACTTCTGTCTGTTGTTGTGAAAGTTGATAGCTTAAATAGATTCAAGAAAGAACTGGACAAACATTTGGAGCGAATGGATAGGTGAAATGGGAAGTGTTTTTTTTTTTTTTTTTTTTTTTTGCTGATGCTGTATAAGCTTGTTTCCTTGCATCATATGCTAATGCTAACTCAGTTCTATCTTATATTTTGCAAAAAGCAGTCCATTGCTCCTATGCTTATTTTTGATAACACTCAGATCTTTAGACAACATTACATATCTCTATTAGGTATTACCCTGACTTGTAATCTCACTCAGCATAAGCACATCACAAATATTGAGAGAGAGAGAGAGAGAGTCCTTATTGCAACATTTGATTGTAACTGGTTACAAGGTTAAGTATTGCAACTTTACCTTCATGGCCAAAAGGCCAGGGGTTTACAGATAATAGGTGTTACAAAAACATTAAATACTATAAGACATTAAAGAAACAAAAACAAGATGACATTAAATTATATAGGGATAAAACAAAATGAAAAATACACATACAATTTACAGTAGTGACTATTGTCCTCACAGTTCATGGGAGAGTGCAGCAAGAGCACTGTCAGGCTCATTTCCCATTATGCTCACTAATTAATTCACAGGGGTCTCCAACCAGGGCAGTTTCACTTCCTTTGATGAGTTGCAATGCTTTGTCAAGAGATGGTGGTACTACGTGGTCGCCATTCCCTGTATTAGTTAAGGGGATTGGCAGATGCAGCTGACAGTTTGTGGTCTGTGGATTGTGTTGGGTAGAGTATCCCACGTCTATAGCATTAGCATTAGTAAGGGCACATGTGCAAGAAAGCAAGCTTATATAGCATCAGCTAAAAAAAAACACACAGACCCTTCTCATTTCACCCAGCCACTTGCTCCAAATGTTTGTCTAGTTCTGCCTTGAATCTGTTTAAGCTATCAACTTCTACAACGACAGTAGTAGTAGTGGCATATGATGCAAGAAAGCAAGCGTATGAGCTTATGCAGCATCAGCCAAGTTTGTTCCATTCCGATGGAACAAACTTCCATCAGACAGATGGAAGTTTGTTCCAGCAATTAACCACCCACTGGCTAAAGGCAAACTTCCGCACATCTATCCTACGACTGTCTTTCCTCAATTCGAATTTATGACCTCTCAGGCGATTATTCTGATCAAGAGGAAGAATCCCATCAGCATTGAGCATGCTAAAACCATTCAAGGCTTTATACACCTCAATCAGATCACCTCGCAAGTGCCTAGTCTCCAGACACTGTAATTTGCGAAACTTAAACCTTTCTTCATAAGAGAGCAACCCTTTGTTCCATTCACCAATCTTGTTGCCTTTCTCTGTACTCATTCCAACAACTCTACATCCTTCTGAAAATCAGGCCTCCAGACCTATTCGTTGGTTGATGGCAAATTTCTTAAGGTCGGTGTCGATGTCCTGGATTCGTCCAAGCATCTGATAGGTGGAGGCGTGCATGAAGAGGACAAATAGTTGGGGCGGCTCTGAGCTGGGCAGGTGAAATCCTCCAGCCAGAGATCCCGGAATGAAGGAGATGTGATCAGACCAGTCAACATCTTTAATGTGATTATCAGTCTTTTTTCATCAATGAGAGAGGGCAGCCTGGGGATGGCCTGGGCCATTTCAGTTGTATGAACATGGGGTGGTAACCTGTGCTTGTAGGTTATCCATTTGAGGAGCCAATATTCCACTGCCCAGGTGGGTTTTCTGATCGTGGGTGCCTCTGACACCCAGATTTCGGCTGCATAAAGTAGTGGGGAGTATATAATAGTCCTGACATATTTTGTTGCTGTAACTCTGTCTGAGACGTAATGCAGGTGTTTTTTCGCTCTCCATTTCAGGGTGCGCCGCACGACTGATGAATTTCTCAATGTGCTTGTTGAATCTGCGTTTTGTGTCAAAGACAACCCCCAAATCTAAATGATAAGGAACAGTCAGGGTGGACACTCCACTGATGTTGGGCGAGATGATTGTTGTTTCTTTCTTCAGGGAGTAGAGCATGCACTTAAGACTTTGCTGGGTTAATGTTAAGGCCAAATTGTTTAAAGTAGCCCGCTAGTGCAAGGAGAACACTTAATTTCCTCTGTGATCCTAGAGGGGTCTGTGTTTGCTTGGATGATGGTCAATATTTTTAAATCATCCACGTAAGACAATACATCTGGTCTCTGGCTTATGAAAGGGGATGCCATTATTAATGGCAGTAAAGAGGAGACCAGAGAGGCCTCCCCCCTCTGTGGTACTCCTGTAGATATTTGTTTAATATAGTTTTTTTTTTTTTGAATGATTGGAGTATGATAGTATGGTTGAGAAGGGGTGATGAGAGGAAGTGCAATGCATCCCTGCTTATAGAGTAGTGGTCTTCAAGCAGTTGTAGGAGGGTAGGTACCTGAACAGCATCAAAAGCTGCTTCGATGTCGAGGTATGTTATGAGGATTTCTTCTTGTCTCTCAAATGCTGTATGGATGCTGTGGGTGGTGGCAAGGAGATTGGTAATGGCGGACCTATTTGGTAATGAAGAACGAAATGGAGATGGGTCTGAAATGCTTTTCAAATGATGGCGTTCTTATTTTAGGGTGTGGCCTTACCAGATATACATTCCATTGATGAAGGAAGATGCGGCTGGTCAGCACTGCATTAAAGATGCTAACAAGAGGCTCAATGATATATGGTCCCACGCATCTCAACATGAACTGTGGTATTCCATCAGCACCCACAGCTGTAGAGGACGGGGTTGAATTCAAGGCTGTCAAAATTTGGTTCTTTGATATGGTGATAGTTGTCAGAGAGTTCTGTTTCTCATGATTGAATATGTGGTTGAGGTTATTGCTTCCTCTGCATCAAAAAACCGGGCTTTCTCTCCTGCTCTCGGCATTACTTTTCTTCTAAACACCTACTCACTTTGTACAAATCTCAAATCCACCCTACCATGCAATATTGTTGCCACATCTCAGGCAGTACTCACATAACCTCTCTGACTTCTAGACTCCATTCAAAAGAGGTCAGTGAGGTTAATTAATGACCCATCTCGTACACAGTCTTTGCACTCTGTCTCATAGATGTTCATTTCTGCTGCATGCCTTTTCTATAGATGCTTCCATGGACACTGCTCTTCTGAATTGGCTTCTGTAATTCCCCCACTGTATTTCAAATCAGTTTGAACAAATGCCGTAACCAGTCCGCATCCATTTGCTATCCAACTTGAAACTCACCGGATCATTTTTCTTTTTCCTCATTTATCCCTTCAATGTTTGTTTTATGGAACTACCTTTCTTCAGACATTTTCTGAAAATTATGAAATCTTTTCTGAAATCTATAGTTCCTATAGATTTCAGAAAAATCTATAGGAACGTGCCATGTGGAGTTGGAAATTTTGATGGCAGAGCAGAGTTTGTTTATGGCATTTTAGATATTACAGTTGACAAACTCTGGGTATCAAATTTAGAGAATGTGGCTTTGCACAGAGTCAGCCATCTGTGCTACAGTTCTCTGATAGACTTTTTAAGAACCCAAATAATATAGGTGGGTGCATCAAAAAGTCATCATGAGGTGTGTTGGTATACAAAGTTCACTAAGATAATGGTGCATTATAGCCTTAGATGCTAATGCGCCATAAAACAAACAAACAAACAAACAAACATCACTAAGATAAAATAGTTCAAAACTTTGCATTTTATGGTGCAGTCTGTTATTTTAACATTTAACAAATGAATGAGAGGAATATAATTTATTTTGATGTATTTTGGGGTCGGGTTTGGAACTCTTAGACCTTTGATTCTAGGTGCATTAGATCATCGATTTTTTTCTTTGGATGTGGAGAATTCATTTAAGTTACTTTTTACATTCATTTGAATAAATCAAGACTGCTAGCATTGAAGCATTCTACAAGTCATTATTGAGGTAATTCCTCTCATTCATTTGTTAATTGATATAATGTAGAACTTATTGAGCCTTGTTTCTCTGATATTTATTAGTTATTTTAACAATAAATGACAGACCTCTTAGTTTGCTCAGAAAGTGTTAAAAAAATGGATATCTTTATTTTTGGAGGGGAGACCAAGAATAAAGCAATTTTGAATAGAGAAAATTGTTCTTCATTATTTTAACATTAATTTTTTATTTAAAAAAAAATAGTTTTTATAGAATCAGTCATGCTGAAAATGAGTTATTTGCCATTAGTAGTACTAATGCTAACATATCCACAAAAGTGAACATGCTGGTGTACTGCATACACCAGCATTTGAAAGAAAGAAATTTTTTCATAGACATACTTCTTGAATTTTAATGAAGTTAATGAAATGAATTGTAATTTAAAATTATATTGAATGAATTCATGTGGTTATGAATTCCTTCAAGATAATCCCCCTCCCCAGCATTAATCATTATTAGCCTACTTGACAGTTGACTAGATGAGTGCCCTCATAATTCCTGCTTCAATCATTCTGTGTTTTTCCAGCCTAGTTAGCCCTGGATGATTCTGCTTTTTCTGTGATAGGCATCTATCCAGTCAATGTCACCACAGTTCTCAACCAAATCCCATATTCCAAATGCCTGAAATAAAAAAACAGTTCACTTTTGTAAATTTTTATGAATCTTTATATGCTGAATAGAGCCTAAATGTTTGACAGTTTTTTATTTTATTTTCCATTCCCTCTTGCAGAAAATCACCACCACAAAAACACACCAAGAGACCAAACTAACAGATATTCACTTTGTCTTTCAGTGTGTGTTTGTGACAGTACAAGAGTGATGTAATGATCAGTGAAGAAGCAGAAGAGGCAAAATAAATACTGTGAAACCCACTTAACATAACATTTAAGTGAGTTCCACTTAACTGTTTTCTTGTTAAGCTAGTGTTCTAGCATCTATAATTTTCAATGTATATTTATTTACCTAACACAAAACAATTTACAAATACACTTGACAAAAATATTTTTTGGTCCTAATAAATATGAATATATGCAAAATTCTTTGGATAACACAATGGTATTTTAGATTGTTTTTGCATCCTTTCTTTGTCTTTCAACCCCCCCCCCCAACTGAGATTTTCCATTAATTCACCACTATGGAAACTCTCTCTGTGCATGCATGCGTAGTAATGAAACAGTCACCAAATATGCACAGTTGTAACTATAAACAGTCTTCTGGTTGTGCACTAATTACACTATTTTACAGTAAACAAATAAAACCCCTCTTGCCTCTCGTAGAACACATTGAGTCCAAGTGAAAATGATTCCGGCACAAGTCCCAGAAACAAATTTATACTACTTGCATAAAAATTATTGATAAAATTCCTGCCCATTTAAAAGTAGAAAACCTGTGTTCTGTCAATTTGATTGTTTTGACAAAAAATACTGCGAACATATTGCAGCCATGTGACCAGGGTATAATTAAAAGTGTGAAATTTCATTGAAAATTATTACTGTAGAAATTCATTTGAAGCATGGAAACAAAATATTTTCAAGCTTTAACGCTTTACAATTCTCTTCACTTTTTTTGTATTTCCTGGAGATTTTTTACAGAGAAAACATTGTTTTCGTCACTCTAGATTTGCTCTTCCACCAGTATCTGATATCTTTTTAGAGGAAAATAAGGTTAAACCTTGAATGTAATATTGTCAGCAGTGTGTTCTATCTGAGTGTATCAGCAGAAATCATACCCCATGATTACATTTCAGTGGATAAATATATTGCTGCCATACCAATTTTAACCATTAGTGGCATTGTGGATGTTGCCTTGCATACAAAGAGAAAGTTACGACCATAGTGTTAATGATGATAATGATAAGGTATTGTGCACACTAAGTGCTTCAGATATTCTTAGAATTAAAAAAATGTTTTCTGGTTGTTCACTTACTGATGGATAATTTGGAACAATTTGTGGTAAAAAAAAATTGTTGGCAATGCTGTTCAGAAAAAAAGAATTAGATTTTTACTGAAAATTAGTATTAATGTTACTGGTATAGAAAGAAAATGTCATTCAAATTACTGCACTGTACAGTATATAATATGTAAATAAATTTTGTTCGTTTAATTGCTGTGATCATTTATTTTGTTAATTACAGGCTGGCCTCGATTAATGCAATTAATTTGTCCCACGAGCGCAAAACGGAAACGCGTTAATCGAATATAATAATCAATAGGAAAAATTATAATTGGTCCTTGACCTTCTGGAATGTCCATAAAGAATTTTAAAAATACCTTTTAAATAACTTTTTAACTATATACAATGTAAAAGATAATGAAAATAATTATGGAATTAAATGTTTATTGCGTAAAACAGTGGTGGTTCCCAAACACTGTGCGCCGCAGAATATTTTAAATTTTCGAGGTAAACACAGCGATACTCGACATCTATCGGACACCGTGTGAAGTAGTAGCTCGAGGTAGTTCACAGTTTCAACATTTCTTAGTTGTTTGGACCTAACCACTAAACGGAACTGTTAGGTATTTTTTTGGTCTGGGTGCACCATTAAAAAATTACTGAGACGCTAAGGGCGCCGTGAACCGAGAAAGTTTGGGAACTTCTGACAAAATACACCAATTCAGAAATGACTGTTGCGGAAATATTTTGAACAGTGTTGACTTTCTCTTTTCATCATTCAATTTCCGATAGCCGACAAAAATCTTCTCTGGGTCCTGGTGAAATAAATATTGAAGAGAACCTCAAACCTTTTGTTTGAGGTTCTCTGCGATATGAAAGATTTCATCTAGTTCTTTTACCGTTATCTCCTTCACAGTAACATTTTCATCTGGCTCATTTAAAAATTTGAATTTTTAAATGCAAGTCTGCATTGACTTTATTAGCGGGAGACGGACAAGTAACACGTCTTCTTCCGATGGTTGATGGAACACACCGAGGCGGGCAGCAGGCAAACGTTTGTTTATTGCCCGTCTGACGTGCGGTAAGCTTAACGCTTGATTCAAATCTTTTTCAACTACCACATTTTAAAAAAAAAGATCTCATTAACTGCAAATTTGCATCGTATAAAGTGAAAAGGGGTATAATTTTTTCAAATAGCGGTAACTGAAAAACACGTTAATCAAACTCATGTTATGCCGAGGCCTGGCTGTATATCCCATTGTTGATAGTATCATAAATTTTGCTATGATTTGAAACATAGTTTCATATTTCCATACACAATACAGTAGAACTTTGATTATCCGCCAGGGTGCTGGATTGAGACCATGACGAATAATAGAATATGTACATTAAAAATATACATACAATAGACCAGGTCATCTAACTTGTTTGTTTTATTACATAATACATAACCTAATGAAATTTAATTAAACTTTAATTATTATTTATTTTTTAACGAGTCATCAAAAAAATCATAGTACAGATCTACATGCATATCTATTTTTAATATTTTGACATTACATTGGTCTAGTAATGTCATAAAAAATTTAAAAGAAAATAATATTACATAATTAAATTTCTTTTCTAAAAAAGTCAGTCAATTTCTTTTATTTTATTACCCCTTGAGCCTTTTGGGAGGCAACGTTACGAATTTTACACAAGTAACATTTGCTTCTTCTTGTACCTCGAATCACTAAATGCACTTTGGCGACATAGTTTTAGATTCACAGTGGCTAATTATATTTCTTGTTCCATTAGCAGCAGCTTTTTTTTTTCTTCAGTTTCAGAATCAACCAAAATTGTTATCACTCTTTGCACAATTTCATCATCATCTAAAATTTCACATCCGACATCCATTTTGTCTGTATTCAGCCAATCGTTTACTTCATCGAAATATTTTTAAAACCAGGAACATTCGAATGTAACTGCAAAATTTCAGTTTCTATTGGAATGGTTTTTGTATCAGTTGAATATATTTCTGGCCACAACTTATTCCAGCTTCTTTGTATTGTTTGAACTGGAACATCATTCCAGGCATCAGCGACATTGAAAATTGCATCTTTTATAGTGTAGCTTTTCCAAAACTCGATCAAATCTAATTTATTTTCTGCCGAAACAAGCTTTTGAATGAACATTTTGGAATAATGACAGTTATCCCAAATGTCTCTCATTCGGTTGAATGAGTTGAATGAGAGATGTCGTGTTTGCTGGCAAAAAGTGGCATGATATTTTGCCATTATTGCTTTTTAAATCACATACGTGTATGGAATGAGTAGGCACATTGTCCATCAGTAGCATTGCATATTGTGGTAAACCTTTTGATGCTAAATGTAATCTTACACATGGTACAAATTTTTTATGAAACCAATCATGAAATATATCTTGGCTAATCCACACGTTGTTTTGTGAGAAATATTTAACTGGGAAAGCATTTAAATTAATATTTTTAAATGATCTAGGCCTTTGTGGTTTTCCTATAACAACCAAAGGCAATTTATGACTACTGCTGGCATTAGCACATACCAATATAGTGATGCAATCTTTTATCCTGGTGCCATATGTTCAGTCATTGAGGCCAGCATCTTTTGAAGTAATGCCTTCCAATTAAGGCCAGTCTCAGCGCAGTTGTATATTTGGTCTTTAATCAAACTTTGATCAGCTATTTCCTTCTGTAGTTTTTCACGATAAACAGAAATTGCTGCGCTAACTGCATTTAGCTTCTCACCCTGGATCAACAACTGTCAGATAACATAGCGAAACTTAAATTTGTCTAACCATCCGATGCTAGCCTTGAATGAAGGATCTCTGCCTGGTTTTTTATCGATTTCAATGGCTTTTTCGATTATTATAGGTCCCGACAATTGAATTCCTTGGCTACATTTTTGAACAAACCATTGAAACAGTGCAGTATCCAATTGTTCATTTATAGCAAGCTTCATTGTTTTACGACTTTTAACATTACCGTCAGTGGTTTTCAGTTTTGCCTGCATCATGCGTTATATCATTTACTGTTGTTCTTCTTATTCCATAAACCAATGCTATTCTTATAGCACTTTCATCTTTTCCTAGACGATTGATTATTTCAATTTTTTGTAATAATCACAACACTTCTTTTTTACGTTTCTCTGTCATTTCAATGGATTTACTAAATAAAAATTATTAAAATGTGAAAGAAGTGGTTAAAGTACAACTGTATACAGTGAGTTGTATACAAAGACTGGGTGATACATGGTGCCAATATCACAATGCATTATGGCATAGTGGGATTAAGTGACGGTTAACAGAGAGTTAACCATCAGCCTATTTACCATCAGAGACTGACGGTAAATAGGGTGATGGACAATCAAAGTTCTACTGTAATTGTTGCAGTTCCCAGCATTGCACTTCACGTTGATTAGGTTCTACGTAAATTGCAAAACATTAAAAAAAAAAAATACTTAAACTTTAAAACATGCCCAATTTATAGTCTATAACATAGACCTTAGTTACCTTTGTGTGTAATTAGTCAGTCAACAACTTGGACTGCAAAGACAACAAAAATAATTTTATTTATAATATATTTAATTTGATATGTTTATCATTTTATTATACCTTGTGAATGTACAAACTAATGAATATGAGCTTTGTTCTATTCCTTTGACTAATTCATGTTATTATAGTCATCATTTTTCAATTCAAATGTTTGTTCAAACTCTGAAGAAAGCATTTTCATTCATTCTGTTGTTGGGATAGCAAGTATTTTGAAACATCCTAGTTTAATACATGTAGAATTTTGCCCTAAAAAACCTCAGACTGCAGGAAAGGTTTACTGTCATATAAGTTAGTGCACTAGCATCATTTCTATACACAGTGAGCCAACCGAAGTTGTACAGTGGCATCATTACATATGATAAGACTTCCTGCAGTCTGAGGCTTTTTAGCCAAAATTTTACATGTATTAAACTATACCCCCCCCCTCACTTGGCATCTCTCATATTGTGAACTTAATTCACAGCTGGATTGTCAGCTGTTACACCATCAGGGTACCTACCCACTCACTGATGAGGGGCCAAATAGCCCCTCATCAGTGAGTGGGTAGAATTTAATTAAATACCTGTAATGGCTGTCTGAGTGGTTCCCTGAGAATAAGTAACAATAGTCTTCTCTGCTGGGGAAGTGTTACTTATTTGAGGTATAATAAGAGAGGCAAATCATTGTGAAGGAATTCACAATATGAGATGTTATGTAATGATGCCACTGTACAACTTTGGTTGGTTTACTGTGTATAGAAATGATGCTAATGCACTAACTTACATGACAGTAGACTGTTTCTTTGTTCAATTATAATTATATACGTTTTCATTATTCTGAAAAATCAAATGTCATATTCCAGAAAATCTCTATAATGAATGATATTTAATAATGGCATTATGCTTCCTTATTAAATATTTTATTAGAGAATTTTTCTTTTGATTTGCAGGGTATTCTATATTCATTGTCACAGGCATCCTTCCTGATTGTGAAGCTGATAATGTTCTGAGGCAAATGCCTGCTGTTCAGTATGAAAAACCCCGTCTTATTTCAGAAGTTCAAAGGGCAAAACAAGGACAGACAGCATCAAAAGGTGGCACACAGCCAGAAGATGATGTTACTTTCAAACAGGCTTTACAACAGAGTTTGGAAAGCTCTATGCAAGCAGAAGATGCACAGTTACAAGCTGCATTGAGTATGAGTTTATATGGTAAACACTATTTATGATATGGCATTTTATAGGAGAAAAAAAATTTGTGAATTGCCTTTCAATGTTGTAATACAGTTCTTATTACCTTGTGTTGTTTTTCTACATTTTTATCATTGTTGAAATACTGTAACAATGATCATCTGAAATTTTTTAAAAATTTCATTGACTCCCAGATTATAGATTATAGCCTTTTTTGGGGGGATTACAGATGACCTAGGATGAGAGTGTTGCTCAAAGTAGTTAAATGTGTTTTAGGATAAAAATGTCCATTAGAAAGAAGCTAATTGTAATTGAAACTTTTCATTTCTGGGATTCAGCTTTTAAGATCTTTAAAATTCTTTTTCAGTTGTTTCTCATACAGATAGATTGAATTAAAATATAGTTGGTCTGAGGCTGTCTAACCAGTAGAAAAGTCTCCTAAGCTAGGATTGTGGGGAACCACTTGGGATTCAGACTCATTATTTACTCTTCACCTACTCATGGCATAACCTCTTGGTAGGATGCCAGCTATATGGTTGCTCATTGAATGAGGATGGGATGCCAGTAGGGAACTAGGTTAAATTATAGGCTAAAGCCTTTTCACTGTGGTAAGACAAAACAATCAAGACACATGTTAGCAATGATATCACCGGAGCTTCCTCTGTGCTCGTCAGGAACCAGGTTACATGGTTCTTAATATGCTACTGGAACAGCTATCAAGATAAATATTCATTAATGTGAGTTGATACAATATTAGAATATTAGGTATCATAGAAACCGAGAGGATGAATACAAGTGAATTGCAGTTAAACAAATAAATTTACTCTTGTGATAAGATACAGTGCAAGAAGGTGGCAGTAGCTTTTAGTACTAGCTTTGAATAGTGTTTAATTGGCTGAGAAGCACTATCCAGTAACTCTAAATGGACAGTTGATGAAATTTATATGTGCATATGACCCAGTTAAATGTTCAAGACAAGGATAAAAATGGAAGAAACAGCATTCTTTAACGTGTTAGTAAGAGCAGCAGTAGAAACAACTGACAAAGGAAAATAGCAGTCAGAGATTGAAATAGCAGAATAGGAAATGACAGTTGTGTAGATATAAAAATATACAGAGATAT
The DNA here is from genome assembly GCF_048544385.1 of Mastigoproctus giganteus. Taxonomy (NCBI): domain Eukaryota; kingdom Metazoa; phylum Arthropoda; class Arachnida; order Uropygi; family Thelyphonidae; genus Mastigoproctus; species Mastigoproctus giganteus. The sequence continues at coordinate 13,549,500 of NC_143580.1, forward strand.
TTTAAGAAAATAAATGGCAGTCGTAAAAAGAGACTTGTTTTGTGCAGGGTGTGCACTCTTAATTATAAAGTATTTCAGCAAGAAGATAACGAAAATTTTACAAGGTGAGAATGTAACAGAAACAAGAAAAGTATAATTGACTCTATCATTATAGAAAGGATCTTAAGGGTCAAGAGCATAAAGAGGATTTGTGATAGAAGTGAGCATCACCTTCTATCGAGCAAATTCAGAACTGTAATTAGTTCCAAAAATAAGAGATATAAGGAATATTAAAGCAACTTTTGGTAAGCTCTCAAATTTCTTAACCCCTTAAATATGGAAACTTTGCTTAAAAATTAAATGACATTACATACTGATGACAATGCAATTTTAGATGAAGAATGACAATTTATGAGAACTAGTGGAGGCTGCAAGATAATCAAAAACAAGTCATGGAAAATATCAAGTATTGAAAGGCAACAAGTGTAGATGAAATTAGACCCGAAATGCCGAAAGCTTGAGAAAGCTTGTTACTGTGGCTATATTTCATTATCCAAAGGTTTGGCAAAATAAAGTAGATTATAGAAATTACAGAGGAATATCATTCCTTAGTATACCAAGTAAAATCTTCAAATATTAGCTTTAGTAGAGGCACATGATGCAGGAAAGCAAACTTATACAGCATTAGTCAAAAAAAAAAAAAACATTTCACACATCCATTTGCCCTCAAGGTTTGTCTAGTTCTTCCTTGAATTTATTTAAGCTATCAACTTCCACAATGACAGCTGGAAATTTGTTCCAGAAATCAAATACCTGCTGGCTGAAGGCAAATTTCTGCACATCTATTCACACTAACAGCGTGAGTAGATGTGCAGAAATTTCCTTCCTATCCTTTCTGTACACATTGTACTCCCCATATTCCAATTCTGTACTGCTTATATCTCTGTGACGCCATGTCTCTGATATCCCAACAATATCCACCTTTGATGTCTTGACCAGCACTTCAAATTCATCAAATTTATTTACTATACTCCTCCTAGCATTGGTGTACATGCAAGTATACATGCACCTGTTCTTAGTCTTAGATAGCCTAACACAGCCCATGTATTTACTTATTCCACGACTCCCACCAGTCCTTGAAATCCCCAGCACCTTGCTTTCTAGGTTGCTACTCAATCTAATGGAAGCAGTGCAAGAATCACTTTCACCTCTGCCTGTGGCTACTGTTAATCTTTTAGTCTGTGAATCCCCCTAAGCTAGCATTTTTCCAACCCACCTAACACTGCCTCCATAGCATCAGCAAATATTCTTGCACACTTTCTATTTAAGTGTGTCTCATCCGTGTAGAAGTAGTCTCTCCTGTTAACAAGCACAGACCACAATGAAAAAAAAAAAAAAACAGTGTACCCTGTATGCACGAAAGATGTTTTATTTTATGTGAAAACATCCTTAAAGGGGTTTAGTATGAAAAGAATCGAAACATGTTTAACATTTTAAAGTATTTCTTTTTTTTTCGACAGTTTCATGAATTTGAGATTGCAATACATGATCAATAGGTAATTTACTTATAATGGGTTTGTGATAGCTAAAATACACTTGAGATTGTAAAGAGTATAAATGTCTTTGCAACACAGCATCAATTATAGTTCCATGATTAGTAGTCGATACAGATCTAGAAGTATTTAACATTAGTCCAAATTTATTATCTAAAAAATCAGTCAAAGGTTTAAATTGAGTATCTGCAAAATTAACATTGAAATCTCCACTAAGTATCATTAGTATTCGGTTGCATTTCTTGTGAGAAAATTGTTGCAGCAATGCAGTTCCTTCAGTCGTGTCAGGAAGTAAAACGAAATGGATGAATTCAATGATGTGTTTGATCTTTTGGTTAGGTGAAATGTAAATGACTACCGACTGTCATTTGACCATTAGAAAGAAGGCATTCAGCTGCACAAATGTCTCCAACAGGTCTAACACTCATGGATTTGTCAACAGTTTGTCAATAAATCACTTCCATATGAGAAGTAACAACATGAGTACGATTTTCTCTCTTATGATAAACTGCTACACCACTAGCTTGTTAATCTTATCGTTTGAATTGAACAACACAATCGAAGTTAGGTATGCTTACTTCTTTGTTATTTAGCCACGTTTCAGAAAGTAGAAGTAAATTGGATTGTTGTGTGACTGCATCAGTTAGATCGTCACTGTGAGCATGTAAACTGACAATTTAATGTTAGAATGGAAAGATCTTGTCATTTACTGATGAACTCGTATAAAGTATCTTGCATGATAAATAGAGGATTACTTGACAACCTGGTCATTTCAGCTTGAAGTGCAAGAGTGGATGTAGCATTTCTCAGTCCATGATAAAACTTCCTTTCTCCATTTGCAACAATAATGTAAAGTTCATTGATATCAGTAACTCGAGATAATGCAACATAAACTAGTTGTTGTTCGTGATATTTCTTGTATTCATAAACTATAGAATCGAAAGTACCTCCCTGAAATTTATGGATGGTGATAGCACAAGCCAGTATTAGTGGGAAATGATTCATTTAGCTGAGATCGTTCCATTGTTATTTAATGAAACACTCATACTTCTTGTGATCAGTATGGTGTATAAATTGATTTTTCTAGCCATAGTAAACCGACGAGCCTTTGCTCTGGCAGGTCACTCCAAGTTGAAGCTGTTTGTTGCAGTATACTCTGCTAGCCGGTATTCAGAAATCAATTGAAAATCCTCAGTTAATTCATTTTAACTCAAATCTTCTGGATTGCAATCTTCAGGAAATTCTTGAATATAATTTCGTGATGTTGATGGTCCAGCTTCTTGCTGAGAAGCAGATTTTAAACTCTGCATTTTTTTTTTTTTTTTTGTTCTCTATGTTTTTGAACTCGTTTTTTGTTGACATGGGAAGCTTCTTCAGTGGCTTTGAAGCTTTTATTCTTGCATACTTCTCTCGATTTCCCTTAGCTGGAGTTTTACCCATCTTTGAAATATTTTTATAGGTATTTTTACAATTCAATAGTTAGCGAAATCCATTTGTAGACTAATATGACGTCATAACCAAAAACTACTGCAAGAAGTTATTGTTTGTTGAAGTGATTGTTTTATTGTTGAATTCTTGAATCAAGCCATTTAAATTTTAAGCAATGAAATGGCCATGTGTGAAAGAATATTCTTTAATAAAATCTGCAGATTTCATTAAAGTCTGCATTTTTTTCATTCTCCATGTTTTTGAACTCATTCCTTTTTGACACAAGAGGCTTCTTCGGTGGCTTTGAAGCTTTTATTCTTGCATAACGTTATTACCCGCTGGTTACTCTACTGAATCAACGTTAGTGACTGAGTTAGTGGCCTTTTGGAAGTGACGTCATTTCCGTATCTTAGTATGAACTTACTCTACTGAATCAACTACTTACCCTACCGAATCAACGTTAATGACTGAATTAGCTTCATTAGCACCATTTAGGAAGTGATGTCATTTGCATCATTTAAAATCTAACAGCCACCTAATAGGAAGTCACGTAATTTGCGTCATTTAAAATCTAAACAGTCAGCTTTCTTCGTTACCAATCAATTGCATCATCATCCGTCACAAGAAAATTTCGTTACCAATTGATTTTACTCTAGTGCCGCCATAGATGTTTTCCCATCAAAAATTCTACCCCATGAGCCTTGCACAATCTCTCCAGGGGTGAATTGATTGACAAGGCTCTCATCATATGCTCACTCCTATCGCGTTTGGACAAAGTTGCACTCTTTCAAATTTAACCCTAACTCGCAACTTTTTTTTAACATTGACCTATACTTAAGTAAATCTGCAGATCTCCTACTCTTAATGTTATTAATGTCAAATTTGTACAATAATATCACCATTTGTGCCCTTAAAAGATGATATCTGCTCTACAACATCATTAACTTTTGCCCCTGGTAGAATACCCTGCTCCTATTCCACCTATCCTTTTTGCACATTATATTTCCCATCTCCCTGACAATACTATATCCGACAATAACTAGCTCCTGTGGGACCAGTGCATTCTGCCCTGAAGTTTTCCGTTGATCAGCTGAGAGCTTGATGGTTCCCCCACTTTAATACCTTTGAAGGCATCTACCCAATTCTTAACTCTTTTAGACACCCATCAGAATGCTGAGTTAGCACCTAATTTCTTGACCCTCTCTGCACCCAGCACACACAAAGACATCCTCCGTGGCTAGATCATGTCCTGTTCCAGAAAGTCTGCAAACATTTCACAAGTTACACATTTTTTTAGGCTGTGACGCATTGAAGAATTGTCCCCTTTGGTTCTCCCCCGAGCCACAGCACTCCAGCTACTTTGTACTCATTACTTTGCTGCTGTACTCTGGAGCATGGTTTTTGTTTGTTTGAATACAATTGATTAACAATGAAAGTTAATAAAATTGATAAATTTAATTAATTAATTAATTATCAATACTATACTAATCTAATGGGTTCCTAAATGCAATGATACATATTACGCTATCTAGTTTTATGTTATACCTTGCGCTAATAAGTTCGGAATATATGTTAACGTTATACCGTAACAAACAGAATGTTAAATTGGTGCAGATCCTTAGCTGAACACAAAGATACAAAGGGTACTAGGAAAGTTTTGCAATATGACGCAACAATGAATCACAGGAAGCTGCTTGTTGCTGCATGTTGAGACATGTTCATACGTGCATAGTAGCCGCCGCGCCAAGTCGATGGGCTCAGTTATTCATTAGTAGTGAGAGTGTAAAGTGCTTGTGATGGCATCGTGGTCACGAAATGAGATAAGGACAGTTTTGCGGTATAATTTCGTGCGTGGTTTAACCATAGACCAGTGCTTAGAAGAAATGACTCTTGCACTAGATGATGATTGTCCACATCGTACAACGATATTCAGGTGGTATAGAGAATTCCAAAGGGGAAATTTCACTCTGGAGGATTCTGAGAGGCCGGGAAGGCCACGAACGTCAGTTACGGAGGAAAACGTTACTGCTGTGAGGAAAATGCTTGACGAAAACAGGCGAGTGACCTACCAACAGATAGAGGATACTTTGGGCCTAAATGCACCAGCAATTCGTTCGATTCTGCAAGATCATTTGCACGTGAAGAAACTTTGTTCTCTCTGGGTGCCGCATCAACTGACTGAAGAGCAGATGACACGACGTGTGACTTGGTGCCGGGAGATGTTAAAAAAGTTTGATAAGGGACAATCTCGGTATGTGAACAACATCGTGACAGGTGACGAGACTTGGCTGTACTATTACGATCTGCCGACCAAGGCTCAAAACAAAGTTTGGGTCTTTGATGATGACGACACACCCATAATTGTCAGAAAATCCCGATCTGTAAAGAAGAAAATGATAGCTGTATTTTTCAAATCGAGTGGAATTGTGGAATGTGTCGTTTTGGACACGCAGAAGACAGTCACAGCTAAGTGGTATACTGAACAATGCCTGCCTAAAGTCATTGGATCTATGAAGAACCTGCGGCCAAAGTCAAGAATGGACACCTGGTACCTCCATCACGATAATGCTCCAGCTCACCGCGCCAAAGCCTGCACCGAATATTTGACCACGACAGGACTGAAACTTCTCGAGCACCCTCCCTACAGTCCAGACCTTGCTCCCTGCGACTTTGCACTGTTCCCGCATGTGAAAATGAAGCTAAAAGGGAGGCGGTTTTCCAGTGATGAGGACCTTCTACGGGCTTGGGACAACGAGTGTGCTTTACTCCCTAGTGAAACTTGGCAGAACTGGTTTAAAGATTGGTTTCGGAGGATGGAGAGGTGTATTGAATGTAGAGGAAATTACTTTGAAAAAATTAAATAAACAAAGCTGTATTGCAAAACTTTCCTAGTACCCTTTGTATATCTTGTAGAACAGGGTTAGAAGTGTTGTTGAATGTAACTTTGGGGAAGAACAATGAGGTTTTAGGCAAAACAGAGAATGCCAGGATAGACTGTTGAAACTTAGACAAATAAAAAACCATGGGAACATAAACATATTTAGGATTTGTTCATTTTTGAGGAGGGAAGAAAAATGAAAAAAAATCATGACAAAATACCTGTAAATCTGCCCTTAAGAGTTTTAGATAAATATTGCATCAAAGGATAATAGTATAGTGTTCAGGGTCTTGCGGCACCTGGGGTTTCCCGCAACCCCACAGTGAGCTATTATGATGCAATACAACCTCTGTAAAGGCCAAAAAAAGTTTGAAATTTTGTACAATTTGTGCCGGGTTATGTTGGCCTGTTGTTCATCTGGCTTCTTGGCCTAGGAACCTGCGAAACACCAGTCTCCTAGTTGATGTCCGTGACCACAGGGAGGTGAGCCAGATAGTAAAGTGATAAGTTCTCTGGTAGGGGGAAACCTGGTGTTGCCTAAGCTTGCTAGGGAGGATCCAAGATGAAAGCAAAGGAGGAGGATGATAGCAAGACTTCCAATAGGAAATTGAGGTTAAAAGGATAGAGGGGCACCCTTGTAGAGGCAACCCACCCTCCACCAGAGGGTGATTGTTAAGGACAACTTGAAGTGTTTTGGATGGTAGGATCTGCCATGCAAAAGCAGGTGGGGGTGGTCACGGATGATAAAGCCATAGGGGCAGAGTGCTCTATGTGAGGATGGTTGCTGTCAGGCTATTGGTGAATAAACCCACACTGACCAGACTAGCTGGAGCCAGTGCCAGAATCCTATATCATGCCCTCAAAGTCAGTTTGCATGACATGAGGAGTGGTGTGCATGAGTGTTCCTGCCCATCACAAAGTCACAACACACTTGTGCCATTTAAGTGCCTGACATACCACCATGCAGACAGTCACGATATATATATATATATATATATATTTTTTTTTTGCATAATATTCAGGTGCATGAACAAGGGACGGTACATTTAGCATCCATCCATCATTTGCCCTTCAGTCTCTCGCTCTTGAATGCAGACCATATAACAATAGCAACTGAATGACATTACACTTTCTTTTCTTTTTTTTGTGTTAACATTGCACTTTAACATTCACTGGCCATTGCAAGGCTTACATACATGTCCTTTCATTCACTCTACAGGTACACATTTAAGCCTAACAGTATACTATTTGTAGATTTTTTTTTTTTTTGGACATATATTCAGAGCAAACATTTATACATCTATGCAAGTGGGATGTTCACTCACATTCATTCTGTTCTCACTTGTGACAGTCCTCTGAATATAGATGGGGGGTACTTTTAACGGACTAAGGGTACAACAAATATGGGTACCCCAACCAAAGCAAAAGCCCCAACCACATATACATACAGAAGAAACACAGCCAGCCTGTCGGGGGTATCACCAGAACATAGTGGCATAGTATTTGGGGTTAGGTACTACTGGTAGTTTCCCATGCCTGCATTGTGTACTCTCTGATGAAATGCAAACCTACTGCAAAAGCCAGAAAAAAATGTAGTGTCTGGTTTATGTGTTTATGTAGCATTGTGTTTTGTTCTGTTGTTGTGTCTTTGGCTGCTTGGCTCCTAGTGGGATTCTACTTTGCCCGCCACCTCTGGGAGGTGAGCCAGGCTGCCCACTCAACCATCCTTCCAGGATTTTTGAGTGGGGAAGATAGTACAAATGATAGTCAAAGTAGGCAAAAGGAAGAGGATGAGGAAAGAAGACATTCTCCAGCGAAAAGAAGTAGGAATCACCTCTGGTCTGGGAGCCCACTGAAGGCCAGGGAAAGGAAGGCAGCTTGCAGAACGAGAGGTCTGCAAAAGTGAGCAACAGATTGGCAACTCAAATGTCTGCACCTGACCAAACTGAGGGTATACAGGTGCAAGGAAACCTTGACAGGTCAACAGATTCCATGCCCTGAAGAGGACAATTGCACAGTTCTCACCGGTTTACCAGGAAGGCAGAAGTGAGTCCGTTGGTAAGGTAATATTGTGGCAGAGGCTTATATTGTGGTGGGGTGGTGTTGGCCTGTGTTACAGTTACTTTTGTTTTTTTTTTTTTTTTTACATTTCAGTTTCTAAAGAAAAAGACCTTTTGGGAAGGCTGCCTGTGCAAATGAGGAGAGTTCTTTGTAGCTGCTCATCTATAACGAAAAAATGTTCATCTCCATGTGGGAAGGGAGTTGGAGGTTTGCCAGCATGATGCTTCTGAATGGATGGTAATTTTTATAGTGATATAGCACATGCTCCCAGTTCTCGGGGGGAACCACAAGCACAGGATGAACTGTCGGTGAGATCCATGTTGGCAAGCTTCTGCTTTAATGAGCCATGTCCCATTAGAAGATAAGTGGCATAGAGACCTGGTGGAAAGGTTATTGGTGACTCTGTGAATGAAGCTCTTTGTAACCAACCCTTTAGGGGTGGTATTCCAGTTGTTGGTTGGGTCCAGTGTGAAGTTTAGTATTGTTGCTGGAAGCGATTTCCTGTAGTAGTAACAAAGCCCCCTGGGAATGACTTCAGGGTGAAGTGGCATGTCCCCAGCCAGTACTTGAAGGGTAGCTGTGATGATGGTGCAGCAATCTCAGGTGATGGCAAATAGAATGTGTTGCTGGATGGAATCAAGCTTCCTTTTGTTTCTTTCAATAAAGACCCTGTGAAACCAAATGCCAGCACCATAGCATACTGCCAGAATGAAGATAGCCTAATAGATGGTGGCTAAGGCACAGCACTTTAGTCCCCAATTGCATTTGGAAATCCTAGCAATTAAGGAGGTATATTTTTTTATCTTTCCAGTCAAGTGGAGAAGGTGAGAATAAAATGTAAGTTTTATCATCAACAGTCACCCCTAGAAACTTGAGCTTTTTTACCAGTTTAATGGGTTGGTTATCAAAGTGTACAGTTGGTGATCTTCTGGGACTCAGGGTTCCTTTAATCAGAAGGGCTTGCATTTTCTTGGGTGAAATTTGCAATTTATAAAGATGCAATCATGTCTGGATTTAGGTTAAGGCAGATGTAGATCTGGCTTCTAGCTGTGCTCTGCTGTCTGCTTTAATTAGCACAATGACATCATATGCTAGGAGGGTGGAGTGCTCTACTTCCAGATTTAGGAGTTCATTCAGGACAACTGCCCCAAGCAGAGGGTGTGCAGCGCTCTTTTCAAAGAGCTAGAAAGTCTCACAGATCGGTTATTGAGACTCAACGTCTCTATGAACTTTATAAGGAAGCTAGACGCACTTATTTTAATTCCATCTATAGAGAGAAGCATGCCTCCTGGGAGCATCTTGTGGAGAAATCTGTAAATCTGGATCCCTGGGGCCTTGTCTACAAGTTGGTTGCAGAGAAGGTTCACCCATGTGAAATTTTCTCTACTATTCTTTATTCTGACAGTCAGGGATCCCTGGCTTGGTCTGATTCCATGAATGTAATACTTGATGAGTTAATCGGGCAGGATTCCTCTGTTCCTGAAAATGATGCTCAAACTGCTCGGATTGCAACATCTGACTTACATTGGTAATTGTTATTAAGATCAATTCTCCCCTGCTGAAATTGATTCAGCTATCTTTTCTATGCGAGATGGAAAGTGTCCTGGTCTGGATTTAATGAAAGTGTCGGTTTTAAAGCATTTCTGGAAGTGTTGGCCTCAGGTCCTTGTTGACCTCTTCAATAAATGTTTTGCAGTTGGTCAGTTTCCCCATTTGTGAAGCAGGTTAACCTTAAAATTTTGATCAAGAATCCTGAAAAGCCTGCCAGCCTTGCCTCCTCTTACAGACCCATTGCGCTTCTTACAGTACTTTGCAAGGGTGTTGGAGAAGCTTATTGTCTCTAAATTTTTGACTTGTTATCTTGGTAAAGGTCTATGGTCTTCTTACCAGTTCGGTTTTTGTAAAGGCCACTCTACGGTTGATGCTATTAGGCATACCATGTGTGCAGTCTCTGACTGTCGTTCTAAATATGTCCTCGGCCTCCTTGTGGACTTCAAAGGGGCCTTTGACACCGTTTGGTGGCGGTGTCCTGGCGAGGTTCTGGGAGGCTGAGGTTTCTATCCCTCTTTACCGGTTGATCACGGAATATTTTTCTGATATGTGCCCTGTTGTCTCCTCTGGCCTGTGTGCTGTTCGGAGACCATTTATGCGTGGCTGCCCTCAGGGATCCTTTCTTGGGTCGTGTGCTGGAACGTGGTCCTTGATGGGTGGCTCAGTTCTGAACATGATTTTGTTACTAAAGTGGCATATGCCGACAATCTGGTTGTTCTGGTTTCTGGTGTTTCTAGGCTCCAATTGGAGGAATGTGCCAATGACATTTCATCGGACCATCATAGTTGGTGTCAGGTTCATAAATTGGAGATCTCTATCTCCAAAACTAAACAAATGCTGTTTAAGGGTTCCCTTAACAGAATTAGCATTAGTAGAGGTATATGATGCAAGAAAGAAAGCTTATGCAGCATCAGCCAAAAAAAAAGCTCCCATTTCACCCATCCGTTCATTCCAAATCCCTGTCCAGCTCAGCCTTAAATTTATTTAGGCTATCAACTTCAACAACAAAAGATGGAAGTCTGTTCCACCAAACAACTACCCACTGGCTAAAGGCAAATTTCCGCACATCTATCCTACAACTTTCTTTCCTCAATTTGAATTTATGCCCTCTCAGTTGATTATTCTGAGCAAGAGGAAAAATCCCATCAGCATTAAGCATATTCAAATCATTCAAGGCTTTATACACCTCAATCAGATCACCTCACAGGTGCCTAGTCTCCAAATACTGCAAACATCTGCAAAACCTAAGGCTTTCTTCATAAGGGCAACCCTTTGTTCCATTCACTAATTTTGTTGCCCTTCTCTGTACTCGTTCCAACAGCTCTACATCCTTCTTAAAATGAGGCCTCCAGACCTATACAGTACTCAAGGTGTGGCCTGACCATTGCCTTATACAAGGGGATAATCACCTCCTTATCCCTGCTAGAAAAATTCCTGTATATCATTGACAAGACACCATGAGCTATTCTTCCAGACCGTCTGCACTGCTCAGAAAACTTCACATCTGCCTGCACAATTACCCCCAGGTCCTTTTCATTCTCTACCACTGTCAACGTAGTACCACAGAGTTGATACATTACTCTGGGGTTACTGCTTCCCATATGTAGTACTTTACATTTGTCAATGTTAAACTTCAAGTTAACTTCAAACATTACAAGGGCTTCTGTGGGACTCAGACCTTCTGTTCTTAGAATTTATTATAAAAGCATTTTTCTTCCTATAGTTTGTTATGCTGCTGGTTCTTGGGGTCCTAGTGTGTCCAAATTCTTAGTTAATGAATATTTGACTCGGGCCCAACGTTTCTTTCTGCTGGCTACTTCTCGCGCTTGTAGGACTATTGCTTCCTCTGCCCTCCAAGTCATTACTGGTAAAGTTCCTATTAAATTTGAAGTGATTTTTAGTTACCTTCAATATTGTAGAAGACAAGGTATTCCTTCTGAGGTGGATAGATATTATTTAGCATTAGCATTAGTAGAGGCATATGATGCAAGAAAGCAAGCTTATGCAGCATCAGCCAAAAAAAAAAAAAAAACCACTTCCACTTCAACCCTCTGTTTGTTCGAAATATCTGTCCAGCAGAGCCTTAAATTTATTTAGGCTATCAACTTCCACGACAAGGGATGGAAGTCTGTTCCAACTACCCGCTGGCTAAAGGCAAATTTCCGTACATCTATCCTACATCTGTCTTTCCTCAATTTGAATTTATGCCCTCTCGGGTGATTATTCTGAGCAAGAGGAAGAATCCCATCAGCATTGAGCATGCTGAAACCATTCAAGCCTTTATACACCTCTATCAGATCACCTCGCTGGTGCCTAGTCTCCAGACTGTAATTTGCAAAACTTAAGCCTTTCTTTGTAAGAGCACCACTTTGTTCCATTCACTAATCTTGTTGCCCTTCTCTGTACTTGTTCCAGCAGCTGTACATCCTTCTTGAAATGAGGCCTCCAGACCTATATACAGTATTCTAGAGCCGACCGGGCTAGCTGGGTGGGTAAAGTGCCTGCCTGGCAACCCAAAGGTCGCGGGTTCGATTCCCGCCTTGGGCTTGGATCAAAGTACTGCAAAAACCTTGGGAGGTGCATTATGGCCACAGAAGCCTATGTGCCAACAACTACCAAAAAAAAACAGTATTCTAGGTGTGGCCTGACCATTGCCTTATACAAGGGAATAATCACCTCCTTATCCCTGCCAGAAAAGTTCCTGTATATCATTGAAAATACACCATGAGCTACTCTTGTAGCCCGTATGCACTGCTCAGAGAACTTCATATCTGCCTGCACAATTACCCTCAGGTCCTTTTCATTCTCTACCACTGTCAGTGTAGTACCACAGAGTTGATACATTGCTCTGGGATTGCTGTTTCCCATATGTAATACTTGACATTTGTCAATGTTAAACTTCATTTGCCACCTTTCAGCCCATCTGCTCAACCTTTCCAGATCCTGTTGCAGCAGCGTAGTGTCCTTGACAACCCTGCCAACCTTTGTATCGTCTGCAAACTTGGACATTAAGCTTGATATACCATCATCAATATCATTTATAAATACAGAAAACAATAATGGACCCAACACTGAACCCTGAGGGACTCCACTAATAACATTAGTCCACGATGAGCAGTGTCCATTGATTACCACTCTCTGCCTTCTCCCCCTCAACCACCCCTTTATCCATAGCAGCAATTTGCCTCCAATGCCACACTGCTCCAATTTGTGCAGCAGTCTTCCATGTGCAACAGTATCAAAAGCCTTTCTAAGATCCAAGTATATAATATCAAAGTTATTCCCTGCATCCAGTTCTTTTGTGACCGCATCATAGTATCCAATCAAATTGGTCAGGCAAGACTTCCCCTTAACAAAACCATGCTGTGTCCGAGCTATAACTGAAGTCTTGTCTAGATGATCCTGTAGTGCTTCTTTAACCAGTGCCTCCATTAATTTTCGTGGAACAGAAGTTAAACTCACAGGTCTATAATTACTTGTCAGCCTTTGATCCTCCTTTGTGAATTGGGGTCACATTTGCACATCTCCAGTCTGTGGTTACCTCCCCTGAGTCCAAGGAAGCTCTCATAATTATGGCTAAGGGTTTGCTTACTTCCTTTGCTGCCTCCTTTAATATAACTGGATAGATCCCACCCACCCCAGGTGCCTTTCTTGTGTTTATCTTCAATTTCTCCTCCACTTTACTCTCAGTTATTACAAGATTCTCTAGCTTACTGCCAGAGTTGAATACACCTCTGGCATTCCCCTCGCTGAATAACACCTCATGTGTGAATGTCGATGCAAAATATTCATTTAGTTTGTTAGCTACCTGAGCAGGATCATCAACAGTTGACCCATCGATATCAAGTGGACCAATCTGATTCATCCCCTTCCTTCTAGAGTTTACATAAGTAAAGAACTCATTTAAATTTAGATTTTCCCATAAAATTGGATATTCAACATATAAGAGATCAATTTCTTTCTGAATGGCAGCTTGACTGGATTAATGGAGCTACAGGTCGTACCACTTTTCTATTCTTCCCAATGGTCATTGAAATTAATAAGAAAAATTTAGCTTGGTTTTCTCCTGGTCTTTATGCTACTTTTTTGTTTTCCGATCATGGAAGTTTGAATGAAAAATTGTTCTCCTTGGGTCTTGTTCCTTCCCCAAATTGTTCCTGTGGTGCATAGAATCTGCCACTCACTTAATTTTTGATTGTATTCAGTACATTGACTTTAGGTCTGAATTTCAACTGATCACTGGGATTTTACATGTTGATGATCTTCCAAAATTGATGGAGACTTTAGAAAACTATAATGCTTTTTCCACTTTTGCAGAACAAATCTTCAAACGTTGTAAGAGATTGGCTTCTCTTGATTTATAGTTTTGTCTTTTCTTTGCTTTGGACTTTCTGCAGTTTCTTTGGTTTTTCTGCACTGTTGCTTGTTTGATAAAAATTTTGGTTGCTTGCTTGGGGTGCTGTTTTTCTTTTTTAATGTTTTGGTTGGCCCCCTCTTGCTTTTTTTTTTTTTTTTTTTTATGAGTGGTTCTGGTTATTGTCAATGGCTCTAGATCGAGTTTTTCTGTATATAATGATTTGAGTTAAATCTTGTTATTATTAATGAGTTCTTAAACTGGTTTTTTTTTTTTTTTTTTTGCCTACTGCGGGTGGCAATAAACTTTTATCTTGTTGAATTATTGTTTAATGCTAAATTACCTTGTACAATTATTTAAATATATTTTGATTTTTGATAATTACTTGATGTTTTGTATGGTGTTTCTAGCTTATTATTAGTAGTAGCTATGTAAGTTTCTTTTGCAAACTTCAATTAGTGTTGTGAATTTTCTTTTATGAGGATTTAAACTTACTGTGTTGTTAATAATGTAAATTGAATTTTGCAGTCTGCGCCTTACATGGCTCCATCTGTATATTACGATAATGTCGTGAACTGTCTTCTTAGGGTTATAAAATTACTATGTTGTTAATAATGTAAATATTATTTTGTTGTCTCTGTGGGTTGCAGAGAGCCATTTCGTTTGTTGGCTAATTGTATTTTGTTAATTCACTTGTTTCATTTGTGAATTATGTATGCTACATTACTTTAAATTGTTATGTTCTTAATAATGTAAATATCATCCTGTTGTCTCTGTGGGTTGCAGAGGGCCATTGTGTTTAGTTGGCTAACTGTATTTTGTTAATTCACCTTGTTCTGTTGATGAATTGTTCGTGCAATTATTTTTAACTGATGATTCTGGGTTTTAGTGGATCTTTTATTTTACCCATATCTTGGGTCATATGTCTTTGGCAGCAGGGGTTCTATTGTCTTAATAACCTTAATAGTTGTTTAAGCCTAAACTTATTTAAAATTTTATGCGAGTTGCTGCATAAAGGGTTTTAGATTTTATGACCTGTTTTATCGTTTTAACTTCTATTTGTTTGTTCGTGCTGATAGTTTCAGCTGAACTTGTATATTATAGAAGTTGTCATGGCTGTTTAGTAAATTGCTATCAGTACTGGTTGAGGATTCTCAACATTAGTGTTTTCTCCTTGTTTTGTTTGGATGTCTCTGTCAGCCTGACAGAGACATCCAACTTTGTGTTTGCTGGCTTGACCTTGATCTCAGTTTTCTGGTGTCGGGGTTGGGTTCAGACTATCACTTGTTAAAATGTTTGTTTGTTTGTTATTTGGTTTTTTGGAGCATTAGTAACTAAGGCCATATTGCTCCGGGTATATGCGGTGGTCATTCCCTGACCTTTCCGCATCCTCCGTATTTGGTGGTCACGGGCTCGAACCCCGGTCTAATCAAGAGCGTGTGCTACGCACTGCTGCTCCTACCAACTTGGCTACAGAGGTGCCCCTTGTTAAAATGTAAAATACTGCTTGATTATTGCTAAGTTAAATTTTGAGTTGTCTATTTGGACTTGCTCTCTGATTGTGTCTTGGGTTTTGGAAGTGGTATTAGATTAATTACCTTGTTATGTCTTGTTATCTTGCATTAATCGTGTTGTTTGGCATTTTGCTGTTTGATTGGCAGTTTTAGTTGCAAGTTTTTCAAGGTTTGTAATCTTATTGATTTGCAGTCTTTCAATTGCTTATTGGTATGATTCTTGCCTTGTTGTTTTTGCAGTTTTAAATTTGATTTTAAGTTATTATCTGCCCTAATGGTTGATATTATGACTGGGTTTATTATGATTACTGGGTAAATTTGATTGTATGTATATATGCATAGCTATTGATAATTAGTTTTTAATTACATGTTCCTTGTAGTCTTCTTACTTTTCTCTTTTATATTCTTCTGCTTATATTTCTAGAGGTATCTGTATTCCTCTTCTCTTCTGTTCCTTTTTCTTCATCCTCTCTCCCCTTTTCCCTTCTTCCTTTCTAAATTATTTTGAGGTTCTCCTTGTGACAACCTCAGTACGTGTCTCTTGATAGTAGAACCTGGCTGCCTCCTCGTGGCTTGGGAGTCGGGGTGGGGGGAACCTTTGTTCTCCTGCTCCCTGACTGCTAAATGCCAGGTGCTGGCTTACAACATACAACAAAACACACATTAATATACACATAAAGATACAAACATTTCATTAGATCTTTTTTTTTTTTTTTTTTTTTTTTTATTAAATGCTGGGTTTGGCACTTTGCCATTAGATGACTCGGCAGCATATAGGGGAACCCTGATTACCGTCTTTACATACAAGAATACTTTGTCCAAAGCAGAGGGACTAGAGCAGCCCCTGGAGATGTGGTGTGATATTTCTTTGTATTTGGTTTGCACGACGACTCGGCAATCTTAAACATAATCTCAGAGGCAGTGAAAGATTGGAAGGAATGCCAGCCTGCCGAAGATGCCTCAGGACACTTGGCCACCAAATGGTGTCAAATGCCTCGGTGAAGTCAATTGAGATTCTAACAAGCACTTCTGGTCTGTAGCAGTGGGGACTGCTGTAAGAGTTTGGAAGGCATCCTCTGCACAGGATCTGAAGCCATATAGTCTGTGACTGCAGGTTTGCAATGAAGTAATGTTGGCGTGTTCTTTTATAAAGTAAACGTTCAAAATCTTGCTGAGTACTGGTAAGAGTGCTATGGGCTAATAGGAGTTTGGGCTGTCAACGGCTTGTCTGGGCCCTTTAGGATTAGTCTCAAGGAGGCTGTTTTCCAGTTGGTAGGAAACGTTGCTTGTTTGAGGCATTTGTTGAAGATCACCAGAACAGATAGGAGTGTGGGAAGGGACCACATATAAAATTGGGTTTGGGCTAATGTAAATCTATTTTCAGAGTTTTGTTTTGGTGGACAGCCACTGGTTCCTCATCCTGCTCCCAGCAGAGAGAGCCATCCACTATAACCATAGGTTGGTATTGAACTGGAGGCAGTCCAGGAGTGAGGGGGGGAAACAACTTGAGGCACCTAATTTAAGTGCCAGTGGCCCTCCGCAGGAGACAAAAGGTAATTTGGTTTTCCCTCATCAGCTAGCCATGCAAGGCACTCCAAAAGATACCGTTTCAACTGGCATTGTGTCAGGGGCCACCATGGGAGGCAGCAGGAGAGGGGAGGAAGAAGGTTATGTGGATAGGTGGGTGAGTTGGAGTCCATGTCTCTGGAAAATGTTTTGCAATGAAATTGGAGGGTTCCCCCGACCATATGAAAGGGACCATATTTCCAAAAATGTTCTGACAAGTGGATCCTAACCAAGGTAAGTCACCATGCAAAGTCAGTCAAGCAACACAGTATAGTGTTGCTTGTCTCATATATACTGGGGTTTCTTCATCATGCACACCCTCACGACTGAGAGCCTCCAACAGAAAGCATCCTACAGGGTCCAGAGCACTCACTCGAAACTCCCTTCATATAACAGATACATGCATGTACAGTCACATGCTCTCCATTCACTCACAAACCACACAAGTCACTTTCTCCAGTCGTACACACACAGGCTATGTCAGTAGTCAGCAAGCTCATGCACTACTAGGCAGCTTGCAGGCATCAAGGGTATATTCAAGATACCATTAGCCTAATTTGCTCTCCAAACCGGAGTTTATACGCAAATTTTGACTAACTTTAATTTTACTTATCTGTGTTAAAATACCATTTTTTTCAATAGAAAAATACTAACTTTATAACACAACACAAAATTATGGAGTATGCATACCACTTAGCCTTCACCAAGAAGAATGAGCCTAAGTTCAGTATTAGCCTATTCTAATGGGCTAAGTTACCACCCCAGCCACTGGGAGGCGGGTTCTACTATCTAACCTTGTTTTCGTCCTCCTTTTAAAAACACTATTAACGAAATTATTAAAGTAATCAAACTTAGTTTGATCTGCAAACATGGTCCAAAGAGTACTTTGCTCCAGAGATCCAATGGATCTCTCTTCAACTCCATTCTTAGATCAACATAGTTGATACATTGGAGCTTTATGTGTTCTGCACTCTCTTCAGTTCCACATGTACGGAATCCATCATCAGCAAGCCCTAACTCATGTAGCTGCTTGGACATGCCATGCCCTGTTATCAAGGAGGCAGCTTACATACCAAACTGTTGCCAAGCATTCTTTTTGACATCAAGTATTCCTACACTTGGCAGGAACAGAAAGGTTGCTCTTCCCTTATCAGGCACCTTGGTGGGCAGGAGCAGCAGTGTGTAGCACATGCTTCTTGATTAGACTGGGGTTCGAGCCCGTGACCACCAAATACGAAGGATGCGGAAAGGTCAGGGAATGACCACCGCATATCCCCGGAGCAATATGGCCTTAGTTGCTAATGCTCCTAAAAAAAAAAACAAAAATAACAATAAGCTCTTCCCTTATCTGAACCTGCACACAGTCTTTGCCATATCTCCATCAGTTCGTTCAAGATTCTCTCCCTCTCAATCTTGATATCCAATCTTGAATATATCCTGGTTTGATCTGAACAGGAAATAATATTCAACACAGTGACTCGTATTTTTCTAGTACAATACAGTAGTATAATCAAGAGGCCCACAGGCACCGTCCAGCAATCACCTGCAGTGCCTCTGTAGATACTGTCCAACAGATCCTGGTGGTGCATAGGAGAGCGAACCTCTGAGCCTGCAAGACATTTCTTAATCACAGAGTTGGTCATTTGATGCAGCCAAGCTATGGATGCATATGTGACGATTGGGACAAAAAGGCAGTTATACAGCATATTCAATGACCTTCCCTTAATGCCCCAATCCACACATAAAACTCTTCTAAGTTTAGCGTAAAGTCTTTGAACTTTATCTCTGAGATATCTTGCATGCTCTGCAAAGCTCAATCTCTCCCCCACACAAACCCACAAATACCTGATGGCAGTCACATATCATAGTAATACCTCCCAAGTCTGTACTAGTGGACTTCTATTCAAACTCAGGCGACCTTTTTAATAGCTTCTGGACAGTTTTAATATTAGAGTTAATCACATATCAACTGATGCACAGTCTCTCATAAACTTTTGTCATCACCAGTAGCAGGGCAATTGGACAATACAATCTCAAGACATCAAGGGTAAAGTGTGTTAGTAAAGTCACACTTTACCCTTGATGTCTCAGGATCATATCATCCAATTGCCCTGCTACTTGTGATGGCAGAAGTTTATGAGAGACTGTGCATCAGTCAATACATGATTAACTCCACACAAACTCCACATAGTATACTCTGTGATGCAGTACAACTTCTGTAAAGGCCAGTGATAGTGAAGTTTTAGTGGGTAGCACAGTGGTTATAATCACTGTCCTCCTCCTCAAATTAGGAGAGAAAAGGCCCAGGTTAAACTGAAGTCAATGAAACAAGGAACTTTTGTGGACTTTTCCAGTCCATGGCTGAGTTAGCCAGTTTCAGTCGAGGATAGCAAGGTTTTTGTCTAGCAAAATAGGCAAACAAACCAAATAACACACACAATTTACAGACATAATATACTTGGGTAGAGGAGGTAATTCTGTAGTGGCCCTAATATGACTTTTTTTATCATAATGATCAGACTTGAAAGAACTTCAGGTTCACCAGAAATACTGATATACGGACTCTCAATCTAGTTGATGTCCATATAGAAATTATATAGCTGAAAAGCAGTGTGACCATTGTGAAGATGGTTTCTGGAATATTGAATCTGGCATTGGATATGAATTATGTACTTGTTATCCATTTGGTTCTCTCAATCTTCAGCTGAGGCTGTTAATAGCTGATCTCAGGCAGAAGGAGTGAGGTCCCCCCCCCCAATGAGTTATTCCAAGTTTTTCAGCCTGCACAAACAATCAAATCAGCTCATGAATGCACACTTCTGCAGACAAAATGAAATACACAGATAAGAACAAGATTGTCCATATCTGTCACAACAAACTGTTCATGAGCAACAAACTCCAATGCTGATAAAATAATTTGGATTGCCATAATGACCAGTAAACCCACCAGGTATAACAAAATTTGACGTCGATGAAATTCTTTTTGATTCTGAACTGTGATACTTGCGGAATAACTTCACTTGTAAGGCATGAAAATATCTTAAGTGTCCAAGATGTTTTATTGTTTCTTTTGTTCTTTTTTCCCCATAATATTTTCTTTCATTTTAAAGATACATTTAAAATTTAATGATTGGCATTAGCATTGGCACATGATGCAAGAAAGCAAGCTTATATAGCATCAGCCAAAAAAAAAAAAAAAACCCTTATTTCACCCATCCACTCGCTCCAAATGTTTGTCAAGTTCTGCCTTGAATCTATTTAAGCTATCAACTTCTACAACGACAGATGGAAGTTTGTTCCACCAATCAATCACTCGCTGGCTAAATGCAAACTTCTGCACATCTATCCTAGAACCGTCTTTCCTCAATTTAAATTTATGCCCTCTCAGGCGATTATTCTGAGCAAGAGGAAGAATCCCATCCGCATTGAGCATGCTCAAACCATTCAAGGCTTTATACACCTCAATCAGATCACCTCACAGGTGCCTAATCTCCAGACACTGTAATTTGCAAAACTTAAGCCTTTCTTCGTAAGAGCAACCCTTTGTTCCATTCACTAATCTTGTTGCCCTTCTCTGTACTCGTTCCAACAGCTCTACATCCTCCTTAAAATGAGGCCTCCAGACCTGTATACAGTACTCAAGGTGTGGCCTGACCATTGCCTTATACAAGGGGATAATCACCTCCTTATCCCTGCTAGAAAAATTCCTGTATATCATTGACAAGACACCATGAGCTACTCTTGCAGACCGTCTGAGATTAAATAGCTGAATGAAAAGTCACATCACAAACAACACAGATACAAACTGTAAGGCTAAAGGGATTTTGGTAGTAAATGAAATTCCAGCTGTAATTAGAAAAAAATTGGGAACCATTGTTCTATTTCATCTCTCTTGTTTTTTTTTTTTTTCTTTTTTATCTCTCAGAATGTAAACGTGTAAATATTCCATCTTGTTCTTCCGTGTTCAAGTATCCATATATATGACTGATTGACTAGCTTGGCAGGTTACACTTTATTTCTGTTGATAACAAGATTCCCATTTTTGAAGTTGTGTGAAGTTTTCTTAATATTATCCCATCTGGCATTTCTGTTTGGTTTTTTGCTTCTCTGTTAGATTTTTGGTAGCTCTATTCTAAATTAAGGTTCATAGCTGAACTGCTTAACTTTTTTTTTATTTGGCTCATAAATATAATAATGACTTAGTATTCCTAAGAATGCCTGTAATCAGTAAACGATAAAAGAAAAGAGACTAAGCTTTATATTTTGTTCCATTGAAGGGATACAGGTATAATTATGTCTTTTAGAATACCAGAGTTCTAACAACCAAAGTGCAGAAGAAAGCCGTCCAATAAACAGCCCTTCATTAAGTGACAGTGGCTATTCTGTGCAACAACAGTCTTCCACATCCCCTACCAGTGTAGGTAAGCAATTTAAAATTATATTAGCAAAATTAAAAATAAATATTCTCTCAGTTTTAACAGCCTCTATGGTAGATGGTGGCTATGCTGACTTTCAGCAGATATGCATCATTTTCCCCATGCCTTTTTAATGCTACAGACAGACAGACTGATCTTAGAACACATGCAGTGTACAAAGAATGCAAACTTCATGGCAGTGGTGGTAGACTTTGTAAATTGAATTGCTTTGACATTAATTAAAAACAACTCTCAGCCTTTTTGAGTATAAGTATTAGCAAATGATGCAAGGAAGTAGCTTATACAGCATCAGCAAAAAAAAGATAAAAACCTCCATCTTTCCACTCATCTAATAATTTGTCTAATTCTTTCTTAAATTTGTTCAGACTATCCACTTTTAAACACAAGATAGAAGTGTAGGTCCATATTTGTTAATAATGTAGTTAAAATATGTCGGAAGTAGAACAGCAGTTTGAATGATACCTTTGTCCAGTGGTTGGCAAACACTTGATGTATTAGCAGGAAGAAATAATAAACTGACATTACTTAAATTAAAATTTTTGGTGTGACATTGGAGCGTTTTCCACTAATGGTAAGAACTTCCTGTTTTCTTTTTTTTTTTTTTTCATTTTTTTGTCATCCATGGCTCTTTGTTTTTTTTTTTTCTTTTTTTTTATTGGCTTACCAATCAACATTCATAGATGCCGTATTCATTTTTTTAAAACATGTTGGTCCCAGTGCAGTATTAATTATCAATGGTCATTCTTTTTATCCTGAAGAATTTACACACAGTAAAATTATCATCCTTTGTTTTTCTTTTTTCGGACCGAAAGAATTATAACCTTTAAACACTAATGATTTACTCGGTAAAACACAATAAAACAGGCCGGTTTCATCTACATTAAAGATGTCTTTAGGTTCACATTGTTGCATTAAAGGTGGCAAATGTGAAATCCACTGTTCCACATAATTTTCATTCACAGATGCACTTTACCACACAATCTTCAAAACAATGTTATTTCTGGTACAAAATTTACTAAGCCATCCGTTTCTAGCAGAAAATGTCTTTTTTTAAAGCTTTTGAAAATTTCAAACTTTTTTTTTTTTTTTTTTTTGTAGCATTGAACCATCTACTGGAATTCCTCTTGCACGAGCATCATCAAACATGCCATGTTAATTTGTTAATTTCTTGATATGTTTCTCATTTAATTTTTTTTTCTTGTAAACTTTTTTAGAATTTGTGTTTTACCACAATTATACTTTATACTTTTTCTGGAAACCATCTTTGCGATAAACCCTGTGCTGCTTCATCTATAACGTTCACTTGCATTTCTAAATTTAAAGCCCTCATGGGTAACAGAGTTAGTAGGATCTCCATCCTCACCATGCTGGGTGGAAAAGACCTGAGTTTGAGTAACATTGAATTAGGAATTTTTATGGGCCTTTTTTTGCAACGTGGCTGATTTAATTGGTCTCAGGCAAGGGTAGTATGGTTTTTTTCTCCTGAAACTCAGGTTTTTAGTCCCACAAACAGAAAATCAACCTCAGAACACATGCAATTTACAGACAATACACATGCAGAAATATGGATTTAGTTACTGATGCTCCTAAAACACAGTTCAGTTTAAAATTTTCATTTTACTCTTTTCTGTCATGTTATATTTAAGATGGATAAATCAGAAATAAATGAATGAATTATCTGTTTGGTAGAAATATTTATAGTTACTTCAGAAACTCCAGATACATAAAAATCTGTGAAAAAACACTGGCTGCCAAACAACAGGATTAATGGTCCCAGTCAGATAAGGTGGTGGTCGTCTTAGAAAATTATAGATTCCTAGAAATCTATGGAATACACTGGCTGCCAAACAACAGGATTAATGGTTGCAGTCGGGTAAGACACTAGTCATCTTAGGGAATTAAGATGACCAGTGTTAGTTTAACCACTGTTCTGTGTAAAAT
Source organism: Mastigoproctus giganteus (assembly GCF_048544385.1). Classification (NCBI taxonomy): domain Eukaryota; kingdom Metazoa; phylum Arthropoda; class Arachnida; order Uropygi; family Thelyphonidae; genus Mastigoproctus; species Mastigoproctus giganteus. Next base: position 13,572,761 of record NC_143580.1, read on the forward strand.
ACTGGAGTCGTGGTTAACGAAGCATTGCAGGATCATCTAGACAAGACGGCATTAATAATTCAGACACAGCATGGGTTTGTTAAGGGAAAGTCTTGTCTGTCAAATTTGATTTGCTTTGTGACTTACCCCCACATAAAGACTGAAACTAAAGATTAGGATACTGTGATGTAGTTACAAAGAAACTGGATGCAAAAAATAATTTTGATATATACTTGGATTTCAGGTAAGCTTTTTGATACTATTGCACATGGAAGACCACTGTACAAATTAGAGCAGTCTGTTATTAAGGGCAGGTTGTTACAATGAATAAAAAGGTGGTTGAATGGGAGAAGACAGAGAATGGTAATCGATGGATGCTGCTCTTCATGGACTAATGTTATTAATGGAGAATCCCCGGGTTTGGTGTTGGGCCCACTGCTGTTTTGTATATTTATCAATGATATTGATGAAGGTATATCAGGCTTAATGTCCAAGTTTGCAGATGATACAAAGGTTGGCAAGGTTGTTAATGACAGTAATGGCAGTGTGCTACTGTAACAGGATCTGGAAAAGTTGGGCAGATGGGCTGAGAAGTGGCACCTGAAGTTTAACATCGACAAATGCAAAGTACTGCATATGGGTAGAAGTAACCCCAGAGAAATGTACCAACTGTGTGGTACTACACTTAGGTTGGTAGAAAATGAAAATGACCTGGGAGTAATTGTGCCATCAGATATGAAGTTTTCTGAGCAGTGCAGACAGGCTGCCAGAGCAGATCATGGGATATTGTCAATGATATACAGGAATTTTGCTAGTGGGGAAAAGGAGGTGATTATCCCTTTGTATAAGGCAATGGTCTGGCCATGCCTTGAGTACTGCATACAGGTCTGGAGGCCTCATTTTAGGAAGGATGAAGAGTTCATTGAGCAAGTACAGAGAAGGGGCAACAAGATTGGCAAGGGGAACGAAGGAGTTGCCTTACAAAGAAAGGCTTAAGTTCTGCAAATTGTAGTGTCTGGAGACTAGGCACCTGCAAGGTTTTCTGATAGAGGTGTATAAGGCCTTGAATGGGTTGAGCTGGCTCAATTCTTATGGGATTCTTCCTCTTGCTCAGATTACGAACCTGAGAGGGCATAAATTAAGGAAAGACAGTTGTAGAATAGATGTGTGGTAATTTTCCTTTAGTCAGCGGGCAGTTGATTGCTGGAACAAACTTCCATCTGTCGTGGAAGTTGATAGCTTAAATAAATTCAAGGTGGAACTGGACAAACTTTCAGAGGGAATGGATGTGTGAATTTTTTTTTTTTTGGCTGATGCTATATAAGCTTGCTTTCTTGCATCACATGCCTCTACTAATACTACACCAGCCACTAAACAACAAGATTAACAGTCACTGCTGAGTCAGTGAATGGTTGCCTTAAAAACTAGTTTTAATACACAGGGCACTTATTTCAAAGTGTTCTAAGAAATAATTGTCAGTCAGTGGAACAGACTGGAAGACAAGAGGAAAAGAGTAAGAGAAAGAACTGAATCTTGTAGAACTGCATTACTTTTTTTTTTTTATGAAAATTCCAAACACAAAAGGTATTAAAACCTGTATTACTTAGCCGTGTAGAGATTGAAAAGATACTTGTTGATATTAAACTTGAATTTCTGTAGATTGTAATTTTCTGGAAATTTGTGTGAAGGGAGCTTGTTCCAGAAAATGGAAGTTGAAGTTAAGACAGTAAATGGATGCTGACTAGGTGTGGCACATGTCTGTACAGGTTTGCAAGGGAGAGAGAGGAGAAATTACAGAAACTAATTCAAAAGAACAGTGCCCATGGAAGTATCTTTAGAAAAGGCATGCAGCAGAAACAGAACGTCAATGAAACAGAGTGGAGAGACTTTGTAAAAGATGGGCATTAATTAACTGCATCTTTTGAATGAGGTCTGGAAGCCTAATGAGGTTAGATAACAGAGAGCCATTTACCATCACCATACAGTCAGTCAACAATGGGTGTGAGTGTGAGTGAGTGAGTGAGTGACATTTTCAGATGTTTATGTCTCATCGATTATTGCTAACATGACTGGCATTTCTTGTCAGTCAAATCATTACACCTGGTTCTCTAAAGACTGAATATAACCATATTCTGAAAGTTTTTAGGTCATCAGAGTTTGGTATTGAAATAAAAGGAAGTGAGTACAAAAATGAATGTATATGAATTGAGAAAAATATTCACGTAAAAAAAAACTGCATGGTGAAGATTTACATTCAGAATCATCCTGCATAAAATCTTAAAGAATAAAATTTAATTTAGTCAGTGTCCCTAACTTAATCATGTCTTAACAGCTTCATTGCATTAGATAAACTTTGATAAATGATTTTTCTATTTATGATGTTGGGATGGGGCAAGGGAATCATACCTTTGGTCTCCCTAAACAGTTTTAGAAAACTTTGCTGTTACTGACATGGCCAGCTGCAAAGGATATCCCTCATTTAGAAAAAATACCAAATGATTGATGTTGTAGAGTGGATTTCAGTTGGTCAGAAATTTCTTAGTGTAGATTACAGTTTACTGTGTAGTGCACAGACATTAGTTAATTAATGTACATGTATGATTACTTGGTTCTGTGCACATTTATTGATTGCTGATTTCTCCTTTTTATCAACTTCTGCAGAGAAAATTTTGACACCAGTTCAGCAAAAAACCCTGAATTCAGAAATAAGTACCAAATTATTAATGGTGTATATTGCCATGGGCCATTCACAGTGCCAATAAAGACCAGTCCAGTGTGTATTATTAAACATCAACTCACATAGTATTGTATCTGATGCATGGCTTTCAAAATTTTTATGATAGGACGGTAGAGATAACTTGTACTTAAGAATAAAATGAAAATAATGCATTTTCATTTCTAAATATGCAGGGTTGCCCTTGAGACACTAAAAAATTTTGGAAGTTGTATAAGTCTAAAAGAGACACGACAATATTATCATACTGCAAACTCTACCATCATTGGAGAAGTTAAACACTGTTATGAATTTTTTAAAAGACAATAAATAAGGAGCAGCAGTGCGTAACACACGCTTCTTGATTAGACCGGGGTTCGAGCCCATCACCACCAAATATGGAGGATGCGGAAAGGTCAGGGAATGACCACCGCATATTCCCGGAGCAATACGGCCTTAGTTGCTAATGCTCCTAAAAACCAAATAACAACAACAATAAATAAGAATAAATATTTTATTTCATACATTGCTTTATTGAAAGTAATAACAGGTTAACACTTTGATTGTTGCATAATTGATTAGTCATGCATAAGATATGGCAAAGTTTTCTGACATTGTTTAGAAGGACCTAAAATATAGTTTCAGCTGAAACATTTTTACAAAAAAAAAATATTTTTTTAAAAAAATGGTGACCACTTGATTTTCAGGTTTTACATACTCAAAATTTTTACAGCATTCACTGCTCTAACTTAAAATGTGTAAAATATAAAATGCATTTATCCTAAAGAAATAATTATAATAATGAAGCTAGAATAACTTTTCTTTTATTGCAGATGATATGAGTGAACAGGAAATGCTGGAAACTGCTTTAAAAATGTCCATGGAATCCTCATGATCAAGTATAGAAACTGCTAGTCATGCTAATTATTTTCCTATCCTTATAATTCATTTAGGTTCATTCATTTTTCTTCTCATTTAAATTTGTTATTCTCTCTCTCTCTCTCTCTCTCTCTCTCTCTCTCTCTCTCTCTCTCTCTCTCTCTCAGCAGCTACATTTAAAAGCCATGGTTGTAGCATGTCTTACTTAAGATGTTTTAATATTTTAAAACAGCATGCCTCATCTCTTATGCTTTGACATAACTTTTTTATCCTGTTTATATATAGACATATTTGTCTAGGAGTGATATGTACAGTTTACTTCATTGTATAGTATAGAAATGTTTATTAAAACCTCTATTAAGTTTAGTTAATTGATACTGCCCAAAGACTATAAACTGGGAACAGTTCATGTGGAATACATTTCAAGGAATATGTTTCATTTAAAGAATTTTCTTCAGTTGAAAATTCTTTCGACTTGGATGGTATTGTAAGTTATAACAATATTATTTTAAAAATAGTGATACTCTTGCATTTGAATTTTACTGCAGTGGCTTATGGGGAAAAAAAAAAAAAAAGAGAGAGAGACTATGCTTGGAAGACTGAAATGAAAATTATAAATTCAAGGAGTTAAAAATATGCAGACAGTGGTACCCTTAACTGTAAAAAAAAAAAAAAATATATAGTTAACAGTCGTAATTATATTGGATCTAGTGTCATTTTTTAATGTATTTATTGCTCATTGGTAGGCCATTTGTAGTTCAGAATAGATATGTGAAATGCTGAATGTTTAAACTTATATTTTGAGATATTGAATAAGTCAGACATCTCACTAAAATTAAATATGAAATTGTCAAGGATTTTTTTCTTTCTCTAGGATAATTATATATGTGAAATGTATCTTTGTAGCCCTTGCATTCAAGGAGAATTAGTGGCATTTTCATTTTAGATAATTATTATTAGTAGTTCAAAATAAATTATTATTTTTCATATACAAATCAAACATAAATGTACTGAATTAAAGCCAAAATTTAAAACTTTATAATTAATAACTACTGGAATGCTTTAAACATGCGCACAACTTTTTTGATGCATTAAAAGTATAGGAAGAGAAAAATGGATGAGTACCAGCCTATGTACGCATATACACAAACACAGTATATATATATATATATATATATTAGAATAACGAAATAGTTGAAAAAGGTAATAAAAGAAGAGTTGAAAATGGTAGTAAAAAATTAAGAAAATTAAGAAATGAAGCAATTATTAGAGGTAGAAAAATGCACATTCCTCTACATGATGCCCAAAATATAACTAATATTAAATATAAAATCAATACTATGCCTCTAATGATTCTCTGTTGAGCTAAAATAATAAATTAAACTTAATAATTAAATCAACAGGGAGGGAGAAGAAAAGGTAATAAGACTAAAAATTGTAGCAGAAACTCTCCAAATAATTTAGAAAATCCAATTAAGAATCATAAAAATCCATTTAATTTTAGTGCCAATTACATAAAAATTTAATGCCCCCCCCCTTGTAAGGTGCCGTTCCAAATTGTGTGAAATATCACAAATAGAGACTATACTAACTGCAATAAAATAAAACCAAATTAACAAAAATAGACTGACCATTATGCCCCATATCGACAGAGGACCACAAGGCCAGTAATGGTCAGAGAATCGCTGCATTTCAATTGTTAGACAAATCGCCACAACGGCGAACCAATCAAAGGATCAGTCCACCATCCGATCCCCCGTCGAACCACCAATGCAGAGAATTTGGATAAAGGTGGTCCTTATGCAGCAAAAAATAAAAATATAGAACAGACTAGCACTCCAGAGCAGAGCCACACCACTGATACAACGTAAGTTTAACCAGCTTATATAGACAAATAAATAAAGTACTATAGATAGCACATCAAACCCACTACTACCATTTGATTTACATATATTAGAATAATGAAATATATATTAGAATAATGAAATAGTTGAAAAAGGTAATAATAAAGGAAATAGTTGATAAAGGTAAAAAAGTTGAAAAAGGTAAGTAAAAAAAAAAAAAAAAAAAGAGTTGAAAACAGTAGTAAAAAATTAAGAAATTAAGCAATCATCTGCTACAATTTTTAGTCTTATTACCTTTCTTCTCCCTGCATGTTTGCTCAACAGTTTTGCTATGCTTCTGGCATAGTTTTGATTTTATATTTAATATTAGTTATATTTTGGGCATCGTGTAGAGGAATGTGCATTTTGCTGCCTCTGATGATTGCTTCAATTTTTTAATTTTTTACTACTGTTTTTAACTTTTTTTTTAAGTACTTTTTCTTTTTTTTTAAGTACTTTTTCTTTTTTTTTTTTACTACTGTTTTCAACTCTTCCTTTATTATCTTTTTCAACTATTTCATTATTCTGATATGTAAATCGAATGGTAGTAGTGGGTTTGATGTGCTAATGCTGTGCCCACACTGCCATCTATGGTACTTTATTTATTTGTCTATATAAGCTGGTTAAACTTACATTGTGTCAGTGGGGTGGCTCTGCTCTGGAATGCTAATCTGTTCTATATTTTTATTTTTTGCTGCATAAGGACCACCTTTATTCAAATTCTCTGCATTGGCAGTTCAATCAGGGATCGGATAGTGGACTGATCCTTCAATCGGTTCGCTATTGAAATGCAGCAATTCCCTGACCATTATTGGCCTTGTGGTCCTCTGTCAATATGATGCATAATGGTCAGCTCTTTTTGTTAATTTGGTTTTATTTTATTGTAGTTAGTATAGACTATTTGTGATATTTCGCACAATTTGGAACTGGCACCTTACGGGATGGGGGGGGGGACTGTTAAATTTTTATGTAACTGGCACTAAAATTAAATGGATTTGTTTGGAGAGTTTCTGCTACAATTTTTAGTCTTATTACCTTTTCTTCTCCCTCCCTGTTGATTTAATTATTAAGTTTAATTTATTATTTTCGCTCGACAGTTTTGCCATGCTACTGGCTTAGTTTTTATTTTATATTTAACATTAGTTATGTATATATATCAAGTAGCCTGAACTCTAACATTGTTGCTTAATATTAAATTTGCAGGGTGAATAACTTAAAATATATTTTTTAAATTTTTGTTAGGATGTATGCAAGAAGACTGCTATATATGACAGTCATAAATATTAAATCGAAAAGAAAAGTAATTTGTTTTATTTAATATGAATAAGGTTTGCAATTATGTAAATTAACATTGAATTCCTTGTGTAAAGATACAGAACATTCTGGGCACATTTTAGTTGCAGCATTTCTTATGCTAAAAATCCTTCAACCAACCAACCAACCAATCTTGTGTAAAGGTTGGTTGGTTGAATACTTAACTCGGAAAGAGCCTTAAAAAGCACTACAAAAACTGGTAAAAGACAGTCGGCCTGTATTTTCAAATGTGTTACCTAAGTAAGCAGTCATTATTATGTTAGAACTCTGGTCTACACCTTCATATATTTCAGCTAACACTGACAAATGAATAGAAGACAATCAGATAGGTAGAGCAGGGTGTCCTAGTTGCAAAATATGTGAACTACCTTTATATATATGTATATATATAATTTTGTTTAAAAACTATTCAACAGTTATGTTTTATAAAATGTAGGATAAATCCCAAATCAGAGAGATATTCAAAAGTTTTTATGAAATTTATATTATGTGCATTTAATTACTTATGAATATCTTTAAGGTCTTCCAACTCTAGTTAACTTCCACAAAATAGTCCATTACTCATCATTTTCTGTAGAAGTATTCATGTAACATTTCTAGTCCTCTGGAATATAAATGACTATACTAACAAGAAGGAAGGTTGTACATAATGGGGATGCAGATATTAGCAAGATATTCAAAAATACATAATTACTATTTTTCTTTCATATGGGATGAAATATAATTTTTATTATTATATATGCTTCCTTGCTTCCTTTTTTAATTATATTCTTATATTAACTTCTGTCATTTATTAAATCTTGTTAGTGCTTTGGATATACTTTTTCCCATTCTGCTGTTCTCATGTTTCCTCCTTTACAGCACACTTTCCTCCTTCTCCCTCCCCACCATATTGTGTCATGGTTTTATTCTAAATACATGTCAAAATATTAGTGTGTGCATCACACTACTCTCTATGTAGTACAGTGATATTTCTTATATTTTTAAAGAAGCATTTTTTCTACTAAACATAACAAATCAAAATAAAATGTCTAATTTGTCTAAATTTAGCTGGATAATATATGTTTGTGTTCTTTCCATATGGAAAAAGTGAATATTAATTAACAAGATGGAATGAAATTTTGAATTTATTTTCAACTTTTTCCCTGTCACCTCATTATGTAGCCAACTATTTAAATAATTAAACTCTACAAGTCAATGCAAGCATTTCACTGCCAGCAGAAGATACTTTTCATATGATGAAATTTTGCAAGTACAGCTGTCATAAATATGCACTGTGTGTATATGTGTGTGTCTGTAGGAATTAGTTTCTTCTCATTTTCAAATTGAAAATGAGAAGAACAATCCTAAGTGATTGCTGGAGTATTTCAATGCAGTAGTCAAATTAAACTCAAAATTCATTTACATGACCTGCATTCAATGTTGGGTTTATTTTAAAATTAATTATGATCGAATGATGGATAATGTCAAATACTGTTATCCATCTTTCTCTTTAAGTTGTTAATATCTTTTTAAATTGTATAGTATCACCTGAATAGGTGAATCTACTATACATTAACAATCTGAGAGATGCCACCAGTACAGCTGTTTCAAAGCTTACTGGCTTCTCACAAGCTAGTCAATATGTAATGAATCGTGAATAATGTGTTTTGTCTAAATGAATAGCTAAACAACAACCTATGAAAGCAAAGCTTCCATTTTAAAAACATAACTGTTATGTTTACCTTTAACCTCTAGAATTGGGCCACGTCTGCTCTATGCAGTACAGTACTATAGAATTGAAGGGGTATTTCAAATAGCAGTTGAAATAAAATCAATTTGTATGCATTACCCACATTCAATTTCAATCATGGAGAAACTTTCTGCCCTCACTAAAAATCAGATACTCTGACTGAGGCTTGAGCTTATGTGCAGCTTAGAGAAAAATACCATTGAATATGCTATCGTTGTGATGTCTCATACTTTCAAATGTATAGCAGATTTACCTATTCGGATGTTGCTGTACAATTTAAAACGATATTAGTAACTTAGGCAGAACCATGAATAACGGTTCTGCCTAACTTGAACATAAGCCCATGTCTTAGTTCAGAGTACTTACCACTTGATCTTCAGTGAAAACAGGGAGTCTCTCTGAACAAAATTGAATGCAGGTAACAGGAACAAACTTTGATTTTATTTTACCTACTGCATTGAAATACCCCTGCAATCCTAACATATTGTACCACAAAGGGCAAATACAGCCCAGCTTTAGGTGTTAAAGGCAAAATAAAATTTGTTTTTAAAATGTATATTTTGCTTCCATACACTACTTGGCTATTCATTTAGACAGAATACATTATTCTGAGTTCGGCATGTGTTTGTTGAGAGTCTACCCACAAGCTGATGAAGGAACTAGTAAGCTTTAAAACAGATGTCCTAATAATGTCTCAGATTTTTAAATGTATAGCAGATTCACCCTAAGGAGAAATGTGGATAATGGTATTTGTGTCTAAGTTGAATATAAGCCCAAGCCTTGATCTTCGGGGAGAGCAGAAAGTCTCTCTATGATTGAAATTGAATGCCAGTAACATAAATTTTGATTTTAATGAGAATAAAATCAAAATTTATTCTCATCCTATACTTCTGTTGCATTAAAACCCCAGAAAACATGCCAGTGGTTAAAAAAGGTAATTAAGCAATAAAAGGAGGGCTAGATACATTTTTATATATTTTTATTGTGGATATTCTAAGGTTTAAATAGTGGAAACTGCATTCAGTAATGCTTCTGTATATATTTTTTGTTGGTTTTTGTTTTTTTATTTTAAAAATTAAATGTTATCTGTTTGGAATGCAGTGTGTGTGTGTGTGTGTGTGTGTGTGTGTGTGTGTGTGTGTGTGTGTGTGTGTGTGTGTGTGTGTGTGAGAGAGAGAGAGAGAGAGAAATGATCTTGCAGCAGTTATGGGCGTTTCTTTTTTTTTTGCAAAATTACTTTTTATATGTAATTAAGATTTCGAATAAATATTTTGAATATTTTGGTCAATCGATGTGTATATTAGTAAATTTTATTCATGCTGTTTCCTATTAAGTGTAAATTCTATTAATAAAGACAAGTTTTATTATTGCTCTGGAGCTATTGCTTGCATGCCTTCTAAGTTTTATTATGTTTATATATGTAAAACTTAGAGAATATTCATTTGTTAAGTTGTTATATACAGTTGGACAGGCAAAGAAAAATGCAGGTGTTCAGGTTGCATGTATGCAGGTTGAAGGAATTAATATAAGAAGTATTCAAACACTGTCATTACTTTTAAAGAAAAATTTTTTTCCTATAAATTAAGAAATATTGCTAAGTACTGTTTTCTTTAACAGTTACAAGTATGCAAACTTCTTTTCAATGGTTTTTTTTTTTTGTTTTTTTTTTCCTCGAAAATATTGCAGTCATGTAATAACTTTTTTCTCTTTATTTATTTATATTCTTAACTAAAATATGAATTACAGTCAGCTTTCAAGATACCACCACAATAGTTTTGTTTTTCAACTGAATCATAATTCTGTAGCCAGTCATATATCAACCAATTTGGTATGCTCTTTAACCATAGCAAGGTATGCGTCATTACTCTACCAGCTCAACATTAGGACAGTCAATCATGTTGACAATCATCTTAACCAGGGTTTTAAAAAAAAAAAAAAAAAAAAAAGTGAAATGTTCCCCATTTATATTTATATAATGTATCCTGATTCGTGTACTCTGTATCAAGATACATGTTTAGAATAAGTTTTGTGTGGGGGGAGCTGTATTCTGTAAAAATGGGAAAAAATTTCAATAAAAGAGTGGTGTGTATATAAATAGTTATATCAGTACCAATGGGGAAAATATAAAACTCAATATTATATTGTATATAATCTTAAGTCTGATTGAGAAGAAAATGGAATTTCTTCCTTATGTTGAGATTATTCAATATTGCAAAACTGGTAATAAATAGATCATTAACTTGCCTTACCTTAAACTCTGGAATGCTTTTATTGAAATGAATAAGGTCATCTCAAATGAATTCTTCTCTACAGTTCTAAAATTACATTCACTGAACTGATAAAAACCAAAAATTTATTGTTAAGAAAATAAATCACACACACCACTTATTTACAGTGAAATAAGTCATAAAGCACACAATAAATATACTAAAACCATGGATACTTTCGACAAATGTCAAAAGTATCCATTGCCTTTTATCAGTTGTTCAAATTCTAGAATGTGGGGACCATGAGAAGCATATGATGAGTAGCCAACCTGAATATAGAAGAAGATATTCTCCTTCCCCACCTACCTTAAGTTTTAGTACAAACATGAGTGAGACATCAAAAGTGTTGGTAGTGGTGGTAGCATTAATCCAACCCAAAAGGCCCAACACACTGCCTCATTATGTAGCAACAGAGGTTCAAAAATAGATGATTCGCATCCCTTCAGCTCTGTTGATATTAGGTTTATTTCTGCATGTATAAACAAGTACTGCACGCAGGTCTGGAGGCCTGCAAGGTGATCTGATTGAGGTGGTTAAGGCTTTGAATGGATTGAGCAAACTCAATTCTGATGGCATTCTTGCTCTTGCTCAGACATGGCCTCAGACCAGAGTGGCATTGTGCATCCCTTGCTGAGTTGATGTGTGCCTCTCTTCAGGTTGATTTGATGACTCTATCTTCAGAAATGAGAGGCAGTTGCCAACTCAACTGTATGGGTACCAGTTTTGTGGTTAGTGATACAACTATTGATTTTATTTTGCTTTGCTGAAATATTGTAACCATCTGCATCAACAATTGATCCTTTATTCAGTTTGTATTGAAATTCAAGGCTAGTGGCAGGGAGACAGTCCTCTTGAATATGTACAGGCCATTGTTCTTTTAAATATTTTTGTAGCTTGCCATACTCAAGAATTCATATGATCGATAAAGGCAAAATCTGTTTGCCAAAAGCTGCCATGGTTTTACCGTATACAGCCGCTCCCTGACTTACGTAAGGGTTGCATTCCATGGAACTCTACATAAGTCGAGTTTTAAGTCAGAATTTCTCTAAATGCTTATGCACTCACAACTATGCATGCTGAATTTGATTGAAGCAAAAAAGAAATGTTCGACAAACATGTAATTAGAATTATTTATTAAATTTTTTTATCTCGTGCGCAGGAAAAATTACAAAAAGAGAGAGCAGACAGGCATAACGTCAGCAAGTTTTACCTTTCAAGCATTGTTGCCAGAATTAACTCTCCAGCTGATAAGCACGTGCGGTGTGGAAGTTGAGAGCTGTGGAGATTTAGAAGGGGTTTTTTCCAACACATCACAAAATTTCTCTGCAGCTGCAGAATCGGCACTGGCGACTTCACCGCATACTTTAATGTTTTGGAAACCAGCGCAATGCTTGAACCTATTAAACCACCCATTGCTTGCCACTAATTTGGCTTAGGGTTTGCCGTACTTATCCTTAATATCTTCGTAAATACTTCTTGCTTTTGCTTGAATGGCCATTAGACTCAGGGGCACTTGCTTCTGAATCTGATTTTCAATCCATATTATTAATAGCTTTTCCATCTTTGATATAGCACCTGAATGCTGTTTTGTGATCCCTGTTGATCTTAAATGCATTATTCCTTTAACATGTTCTTTTATATGCGCACCGTCCCTTAAAATAGTATTCAGTGTTGAAGCGGCAAGACCTAATTCCTGTGTAACAGATGACAAACCTTGTCCTGCTTTGTACTTCTTAATCATCTTCATTTCTAAATCAATTTTGGTTCATTTCCTAACCCTGTCACCACTTGCACTTTCTATTGGTCCCTTTCCCTTCACCATTGTAATAAATAAATAGGAATGAAGAGAAGATTCTGAAAATTTATTTGTTTTTTATATGATTGAAGATTTCAGTGAAGGGGAACTAATTTCACTATAATACCATAACATAAACACCCACAGAATTCCGGTTATCGGGATTATAGTAGATGCAGTCAGGTCGAGTTTACTACCCATATATAATAGATTGCACTAACAGAAAAACCCAATAAACCGAAAAGTGCATATTGTTTTATATTAGTCACCTCCAGAAATGTGTTTTAGAAAAATATCACAAAGGCGTTCAAAATTGATTCTTATAACAGAACATATGATAACGATGAAAGTGTAGTGCAATTTCCATTATAAAAATGACCTTTTAAAGAGAGATAAATAGTTTAGTTATATAGCGAAAATTTCAACTTCCGAGATCTTAGAACAAATTACCAAAAAAAAAACGTGTTATTGGGTTCGCATTACGATATTTTCACAATACCTCCATTTATTCCTATGGGATGCAAAATATGTTTCCACGATTTTTTTAAGTTTACACCGGCCAGCAAAAACTTACATGAAGTCAAATTTCCGTAAGTCTAGTATTGCATAAGCCGGGGAGTGCCTGTATATGTATAGTTTTCTCAGTCAGTTTATTTCATTAAATAATGGTGTGCATATGTATCGTATAGAACAATATGTAGAAAACCATTAAAGCAGAAGAAATGTTAATCGAATGTAGCTGTAACCTCTAAAGTCATTATAATATAATTACAAGATCAGATTGGTATAAGAAAAATGCATATTATGTATAGAGACATAAGGTCCAAAGGTCAATAGCTACCATTTATCTTATCATTAATATTCATCTTTGCATTATATTGCATTTTTACATTTAATGTTAAAGTAATTTGTGGATATTGACCTTCAGCTAGTTTCTGTCTCTACACATTACATGCATTTTGCTTATACATATGTAGGGTGTTTAGAAGCATGTGCAAAAAATTCTGGGAAGAATTCTACATTAAAAAAAAAAAAAAAGTAATATGAACATGTCTAATTCTGAATGGTTACAAAGTTGTGGTGGTTTGAATTTTAGAAAAATGATCCTGGAATTTTGACTGGTAAAAAGTAACAATATAGTAGTGCTTATTTTGATCATAAAGTTATAGTTTATATTATTAAAATCTAACTCATTGGCTGTTTGCAGGCAGCTTTTATAGCCTTAATGCTAGTATGAATCTTTCAAATACGGATAAATCAGGACCATATTTTCATGTTTGTACGTCCTAGGTACTCTTCATTCTGAGATCTCACTACATTATATCATATGGATACTCTTCATTTCAAGGCCACACTACATTATATCAAACATATTAAAATATCACTACATTTTCTTTAAAACAAAATAGATTTTTTGTTTTAAAGAAATTCAAAAGTGCTTCTATGTATTTGAAGTTATTTACACAATACTTAATCCTAAGTTACTCGCAGTCGAAATTTTGATGTTGTTAATCATTTAGCTAACAGAAAAGGCCAAAGAAAGAATTTATTTTAGAAATCTGTAAAAATGTAGAATTATATTTTTTCGGGCATATTTTTTCATAGGCCCAAAGCATAGTGCCTAATGAAAAAGATGGCCCTGGATAAATACTGTTACATCTAATTACGTATTGTTTAATACTAGCTCTTGACAGTGTTTAATCAAATGTGTAAATGGTATAATAGCCTTATGATTTTTATCATTTATATGTTTTAAATTTCAGTTTTGCAGTGCAGTGATTATTTTACCTAGTTTATTCTTTTAATGCTTGCTAGACACATTTAGGCAGATTTCTGCACACATATGATTTTGTTGATAAAGATACGTAATGGGTACAAGTAAATACTGAGTGTCATATCACGCTTTGCATTTGAGTGTATATATTCTATCCTACAAAAGGGCATGGAAAAACATTATGAACAAAAATGTATTTATTCAAGGAAATTAATAGCATGATGGACCACCTATGGCTGTAATCACAGTTTCAATGCATTATAAAAAGATGTGTACTTGGGGTTTCATGCTGTCCTCTTATTCTCTTCAAGCCAAGTATTGACAATCCTTGCTTTGTGACATGAATTGTTGTTGTTTTGTTGGAAGGTGTATGGGCTGCTTCCATAAAAGTGCCACAATATGGGGCAGACAGAATTGTTCAGGATATCAAAGCTGGACACAGTATTGATGGTTCCATGTACTAAACCAGTGGACCCAGTCCATACCATGACACCTCCTTACCCTAATTTCTCATACTCTTGTCACCTCCAGACTTCAGTTTCTCTAACACTGCCAATGTTTGACTTGTGGATGTTTAATTCCTGGCAAGTAATTACTCTCAAGTATTTTCCCACACAATAACCAACTATCATTTTTCCCCCTGAAAGTCTGTTAATAGCTTTCATGTGCTTAATATTCACATTCATGGGTACACAGTTTCCTGCAGACAGATGTTCCTGTGACTTTTGGTAGTGTTGTGTGTGTACATTGTTGTTGTTGTTTTTTTTTTTTAATGGTAAATTTTTGGTTTAATTTTAGAACTTCAGTTGTATCCCCAGTCATGGAGTCCTTTGTCATCATATTACTTAACAATACACTGCAATTGTTTTACTTATGACCAGTGTGAATAAGGGTTTCAAATTTTGATTTATATGCTGAACTAAATACTTTATGTTTGAAACCTCCAAAAATCATATTATGTGAAACTGAATCTTTGGATAACCTTAATTTTTGTAACAAATGTTCTGTTACAAGCTATTTTGAATTTTATTGGTATTAAAAAAATAATTGAAATGAAACTAAAATAAAAAAAAATGAAGTAGTATGAATATTGTCACACACAGTTATTGTTCTTTTTTTTTTTTTTTGTTAACACCACAAAAGTCTCTCTCTCTGATATATATCTTCATATTTGCCCATTGAGTATATGCCTCAAAAGATCCCTGTTTCCCATCATCATTATCAGGAACTAATTAAATGGTGATAATTTTGGTATGTCTATATTTCATTTTCATCATAAACATATTTTTCAAGACTTAAAAGGAAACCAAACAAAATGTCAATTTTCTTGCATGAACTGAACTTACCAAAGTAATTTTGCATTGTTGGGGTTTGTTATAGATATTTAACTCATCTTCAAACATTTTCAGAATTAACCAAATGTAGTTTTTAAGATATACTTTTAAAATTTGGTTACCTTATTGTATTTAATAGTCAGTTTTATCAAAATTTAAGATGTTTAATTATGCAATATTTGTAACATTTGTTCCTGGTACTTTACTGTATCAGCTGTTAAAGCATATTAAGCATAGCTTGTACATTTTTTCTGGTTTCTCTTTAAGGGCTTTAAAAGTCTGATTATAATGACTCGGCCACTTTTTTTTTTTAACCCTAGGTTTTTCATAAGTAAATTTGTTAAATAGGTTCTTTGAATGAAAGTATTATATAGTAAGTACTCTGAATTTGTTGAGAAACTGCATTTATTTCACTATTCAGAATATTAGGATAAACTTTAAATTTGGATAAATATGGAGAATTTGAAATTTAAATTGAAATTTTTGCAAAAAAACAAAATTTTTTGGAAAGCTTTTATTATAGTGATAAAATTTTAGAATATAATACAGATTCATCGGCAGGTATTCTTTTATTTCTTCATAGAAATGGATTGGCACAGTGAGATAATCAAAACTGCCAACCATGTTTCAGATATACTCATTGGAGTAAGTGCTTAGTGTTATTATTCAAGGCATTAACAGAATTTTCAATATTTTTGATCTAATTCTCATCTTGAAGATACATCTTTATATTTCCTGCACCAAATTTTCCAACATAATTTCTCCTTATAAATTTGGCCATTTAATTTTCTGGAATTCTGTTTCTCCCCTCTGTGGTAACCTATGTATGAATCACAAATCAAAATTCTCCTTGTACTTCTGGGGCTTTTTTTTTTTTTTTTTTGAAAATTTCTTTTGAATATTTATTGGTCAGTGCACCAGTTCATATGATACTGCATGAGATCTTTGCATTATGTCTTTAAAAGTATGTTTGTTGGCCAGTTTCCCTTTTTTATATGCTGGAAAATCGAGAATAACTTACAGGGGGAAATGCTTTCCCAACCTAACTTTCTTTATTACATAAGTAAAAGGCCACAAAAATATTACCCCTAGAATTTTGTTTGATATGACTCTAAATATAAGCATTGCAAAATTTTTTGGCTTCCTAATTTTCACCCAGAAAATCGGTTGGAAAAATTACAAATTACAGAGATTTCCTCCCAGTCAAAAGTAAATTAATTTGGTTAAATGTGTTTCTGTGTATTAGCATGCATCTTCAGATTAAACTGACCTTGAAAAGGTGTAATGAAATATTAGAAAATATGAAACAAATTTTGTTGGCTGCTTTGTGTTTTCTCATTTGGTGTAAATTATTTTAAATTATAACATTTATCATGATTATTTCCCTTTTTTTTTTAACAATTTCTGAAGAATAGAGCTTCAGTTTGTTTGTTTGTTTTTTTCAGTAATATTGTTAAATAATTATGATAATACCCATGAATTCAAAAATAAATATATATTTTTTGTATGCTGAAATTAACCAGATTTTCTTTGTGTGGAAGTATTTAAGGCTTGGCAGAGATATTGTAATGCATCAGCTTAGCCAGAAATATATTGAACTTTATATTTTGGCCCAAATCAAAGCATTCATTCATATAGTGTCATATTTTGTTATTTTTCCTCTTTTTTTCTGTATTGGTTATATTAGCTTTCTTAACTGATGCAGGGTTTTTTTTTATGATAAATATTTCCTGGTGCAATAGTTTTGAGTTGTACTCATTTATGCATGTTAAGTTAGGCATATCTCTGGGACCTTTACTTTTATCCATTACTGAGAATGGTGTTTTAATCAAATCAAATTATACATTCTGTCGTATGAAATCATTTTCATAAAAGCATTATGTAAAATGCTTTGTATATATATAACATAGGCATAATGCATGTCGCTTTGTTGTAAGACCAGAATTATTTCTGTAACTTAATATAACCTAACAACAAACTATTTTATGATTCTTTTATGTTGCTTATTGTTATATTTTCCCTCTGTGTATATTTCCATTTTAAGAGTTTTGTTCAATAGCTTCTCAGGTGCCATTTGTATAAAGTAAAATTGGATGGAAAATAGCTCTAATTTGTTGTAGAAGCTTGTGATATCCATTATGAATACACATAAACACATGCTTCCCTACATGCATATATAAATATTTATACATATATATACAGTATCTGCGTGCACACACACACACACACACACACACATACATACATACATACATTTCCAATTTTAAAATTGCAGAGTATGCCTGGTTTAGTCTAAAAACATTCCCAAACAAAGTGTTTCTTGGAACTTCATTTAAACACAAATAAAATGAGTAAGCTGTGCAGTTAGCATGCTGCAAGGAACCTAATGGACTTCAAGTAAATTCTCTAGAAAATAAAACAGAATTTTTATTCCTTGGAGAATTATCTGTACATCTGGCTCATCTTATATGTATTATGAGTGTAAATCAAAAAGGGAATTCAGTTTGTGTGTAAAATTAACATTCTGTATCAGAATATGCTCAGAGTCATTACTGTATACATTATTAGACTGTGCATGTGTGTTGCCTGTTTCATAATAGTCTGTTCTGCTTAGTCTGTTTTATAAAGTCAAGGTGTAATCATGTCGCTTTGCTTTCCAGTTATACCATTAGTGAATAGTATGCTGAGATCAAATTTTTGTAATTAGAAGGGGTTAGACCCCCTCCTCCGCCCCCAGATTCACAGAAGAATGTCAGCACAATACGGAGAAAAGTATATTAGTCAAGTAAAGATGTAAAAATGAGTGGAAAGGTTTGTAAATGGCTGAACAAGTGTGGTTGATGAAGACCATTCAACAGTGATAAATAATGATAATCAAGTTAATGCTCTCATTCAAGAAAACACACAGATTACTGTTTCTGTTCTTGACAGAAGGTTAGACATCAGCTACAAGGTCTGCATATTTGGGGGGGAAAGCATTATGTGGATCTGCTTTTTTTTTTTTTTTAGAGGGGAAAATTCTTGATTTTAAATTATGACAAAGTCAAAGAAGCAGTTCTGAAGTGGCTTCTTGAACAACAAAAACTGGTTTTTGTTGTTCAAAAACTTCTTTGCTAGCATTAAATTAAACTAGCCAAACTCTCTTTTATCAGTTTGTGCAATTTTGGCAAAATCTCAGGCTTTGTAAATAACTACTTAATTGTAACTAAATAGGAAGTGATTAATTTTTCAAACTCTCCCCTGAAACAAGTGCAGATTTTTAAAAAATGTGATATGCAACCACTAAAAATATTCCCTATTTTAAGAAAGTGTTCACTTTTGGATGGATTTGTCACAAATTGAAACTCCTAAAAACTAGAAGTCAAAACGCAGGGTAACTTTCGATATCTTCAGCTCTTTAGTAGACTATGAGGAGAAATATGTTGAGCCATCCTTATACACTCCTCCTCCTTACTTATTAGATGATGATATCTCTCAAAAGTTACCCACATTCTGACTTAGTTTTTAACCCTGTTTATTCTTAAAATTTGCAATGAACCCATGTGAAATGTATGCCATATAAAAATGGATCTCTTGGGAAAATGTCCGAGAGAGGCTGAATGTTAATGATGCCAAGGCAACTTAGCTGGAATATAAAGGTCTAGTTTCTCAAGTTAGGTGTACATGTCTGAAAAAAATGCACTTAAAAATGAACCTACCATTTTAAGTTCTGACACACTCCAGTTGAAAAAATTTGACACCTAAGTGTTGAACTTACAACTTACTGATGCATAGTGTTCCCTGTATTGACTAATTTCAGTTTTTTCACCTGGGAACTTGAAATTTTTTCCTATTTGCCACAATGTTTTTTTTTTTTTAGCTTGTTTCATTTTTTGTACATTAATTTTTGTTTTACATACATTTGTAACTTATTTTGCATAATCTGCACTGTTTATTGTTGTTTCATGATACAGTATCATATTAAAAACTTAAGAAGTAACATAAGGAAATTCATTTATTTTTTTGACAGCCATCGTTAAGATTTCATGGTAAGAAAATTTGAGTTTGTTTCTCTAGAAGTGAGATTTAATTGTTAGTAATATATCAGTCCATTAGGAATTCTTTAGTTAGGTTTTGAAAAACATACCATATTAATTGTATTTCATAACACAGATTTTCATTTATTTTCTTATGAATTTTGAGAATAAGAGGTACACAAAACACAAATTTATCAGATAGAGAAACTAAACTATATAACACTGAAATGAACTGCGTGGTAAATCTATCAGTGATTTATAATTATTCTAAAAACTGTTCACTTCATGGCGTTATATTTTGCATAAATTTCTTTAGTTCCTTAAAGTTTTCTATTTGTATTCACTAATTGTGATTTATGTGTTGAAAACTTACACTTTGAACAGAGGTCTCTGACATTCCACTATACAGTAGTGCATCAGTTATCCGGAATAATTGATGTCAGACCTCTTCCAAATAGCCAAATTTTCTGGATAATCAAACGTAAGGTAAGATTAAATAAATTCTGTTATAATGTATTAAGGAAAAGAGAATGACTTTAAATAGTGTAAAAAAAATGAATTTATTTAATTAAAAATAATAACAACTTATACATAAAAATTTGCACATTTATATGTATATATATTCAGATAGGTATTTTACTGCAAATTTTGTGTAAAAAAATTTAAAAGTAATTTTTTAAAATAATGTTTGATCGTTTTTTGTGATCTTTTTTTTTCTGCTAAATCTATCAAGTTCCTTAACAATATCAATTTGGTTATATCACATTCTTCCTGGTTTTCTGCCCATTTCAGTGCTGTTTCTAATGCTGTAATAGTTTCACTACTTGTTGGCCCTGGATTTTCTTTAATGGGAACTTCCTCTTCTTCACTCTAATCCCCAGAAGTTTCTTCTTTCAAATGAGCAGAGACAATGTTGTCATCTGATAACATTTGAAGCCCTTGGTCAGGAATATCTCATAAAAGCCATTCGTCAATGCCTTTTTCGTCACAATCTTTCCATCCAGGAATGACGGAAAGAATTTTAACAAATTCTTCCTTTGGGAGTGACTCTGGTCGGATATTTTCACTACATGTTTTTCTTGAATCAGCCTCTGGCCAGTTTTTGCCGTCCACAGGCAAGTGTTAGTTCAGAAGCCCCTCAGAAATCATAAAAACTGATTCCAAAATGTTCAAATTTTTATAAAACAAAATGATACCTTCCAAAGGTTATTATGACGTTTGGAAGCAAACGTCATAATAACCTTTTTCTGTAAATCCTTTTAAAAGTCTCAATAATGCTTTGGTCTAAAGGCTGAATAAGAGAAGTCATGTTTGGTGGGAAAATAAAACTTGAAAATTTGGATCAGTGCTGTTAATGTCATTCTCACATGGATGGGAAGATGCATTATCTAATAGAAGTAAAGCTTTGCCTTTTTTTTTTTTTTTTTTTGTGGTTTTCTGTCTGTTTTAACTTCAGGAATAAAAAAAATTTATAAACAAGTCTCAGAAAACAGTAACATCCATCCAGGCATTTTTCTGATTTTTATAAAAAACAAGAAAATTAGAAAGATTTTTAAATGCTCTCGGTTTTTTTTTTTTTTTTTTTTACTTACCAATAATGAGCAATCTGTGTGTCCCAGTAACATTTGCACACACGGCAATTTTAACTCGCTCTTTTCTCATCTTAAAACCTGGCACAGACATTTCTTTTAGTGGCTAGGGATTTTCTCGGTAATGCTTTCCACAATAAGCCCATCTCATCAACATTATAAACATTTTCTTTCTCGTAATTTGCTGTAACTGAAGCAAACTTACTTTTAAAGGAAGCCACTGCCAATTCGTCTTCCGAAAGTTTCTCGCCTTGAATATCTGGTTCACGTATACCATGTCTCAATTTAAAGTTTACAGCCAACCTGTGCTTGCCTTAAAATCTTCATTACCTCTTAATTTTCAATTAAAATCTAATGCTTTTTCCACAACATTGGTCCAGACACTGGTTCACCTAAACTTCGCTTCTGAAGAAACCACAAAGTTCACTCTCTCTCTCTCTCTCTAAAGTGGCATTTTCAGGTTTTGACATAGTCTTGTCTGCTATATCATCCTTCACTATTCATACTTACTTACTTCACTTTACTTTATCTGCACTGTTTGTCTCAGTTAAAGGTCAGCGACATGGATGGAACGCTCCCACTTAGTACGGTTGCACAGTCTGCTGGAGTGAGCCCTAGTTCCTGCGTATCTTGCCGCACTCTGCTCTTGATTGTCATCTTCAGCCTGCTTCTCCTCCTTCGACCTGGAACATGGCAGCTAAGCACATGCTTGGTAATGTGGATAAACTTGCAGAGCTGGATGTTCCCCCCAGAAGGGAGTAATTGTGCAGTCAGATATGAAGTTTTCTGAGCAATGCAGACAGGCTGCCAGGGCAGGTCATGGGGTTTTGTCAATGATTTATAGGAATTTTGCTAGCAGGGAAAAGGAGGTGATTGTCCCTCTTTATAAGGCAATGGTCAGGCCACGCCTTGAGTACTGCGTACAGGTCTGGAGGCCTCATTTTAGGAAGGATGTAGATTTGCTTGACCGTGTACAGAGAAGTGCAACAAGATTGGTGAGGGGAATGAAGTTATCCTCTTACCAAGAGAGGCTTAAGTTCTGCAAATTGCAGTGGCTGGAGACTAGGCACCTGCGCGGTGATCTGATTGAGGTGTATAAGGCCTTGAATGGGTTGAGAACGCTGAATTCTGATGGGATCCTTCCACTTGTTCAGATTACGAACCTAAGGGGGCATAAATTCAAATTAAGAAAAGACAGATGTAGAATAGATGTGCGGAAATTTGCCTTTAGCCAGCGGGTGGTTAATTGCTGGAACAAACTTCCATCTGTCGTGGAAGTTGATAGGTTAAATAAATTTAAGGAGAAACTGGACAGGCATTTGGAGGGAATGGTTGCGATTTTTATTTTATTTATTTTTTTTTTTGCTGATGCTGCATAAGCTCATACACTTGCTTTCTTGCATCACATGCCACTACTACCATCTAAGTCTGTTCTCCATAACCTTCAATTTGATGGGTGCAGTTTTCATCTCCTGCCTTGCATCATTCCGCCTTCTATCTCTCAGGGTTATTCCCAAACACCACCTTAGCATTCTTGTTTCTGCTGGCATTAAAGCTTGTTCTTCTTTTCTTCTGACAGCCCAGCACTCTGAGCCATATAACATACATGGCCTTACCACCTGTTTGTAAATTTTTGATTTTAGTTTAGTTGGCATCTTCTTGTCTTTCAAAACACCAGACATTTCCCGCCACTTGGCTCATCCAGATTTTATTCGACTTTAGACATCCTGTTCACAGCTGCCATTTGTGTCTAGCACTGACCCAAGATAATTGTAGTTATTAACCCTATTAAGCTGTACATTGTCAATGCTGAGAGAGCCATCTCGGTTGCCAAAGCACTTCGCCACTAAGTATGATGTCATCTGCAAAGAGTAAACGTCAGAGCCATTGCTCTGAATGTCTCTGGTTAGTGTGTCCATTATGATGACGAATAGAAATGGGCTAAGGGCAGAGCCCTGGTGTAAGCTGATGATAACAGTGAAGGTATCACAAACTATAGCTGCACTACGTACTCTAGTTCTACTATCCTGGTGCATATCCTGGATAAGCTTGACATAGGTCTCAGGAACACACCTCTTCCTCAGACACTTCCACAGAAGACTCCTAGGTACTCTGTCATAGGCCTTTTCTAGGTCAATGAAGGCTAAGTGGAGAGCTTGTTCTTTCTTCCTACACTTCTCTTGCAAGACCCTTGCTATAAATATTTTTGTTTTTATTTATTTAAATCAGATTAAGCTGAACACCTTACCCCGGAAATGGCAAACGAACCCAGAGGGTTTCTCGCTAATATACAAGGAGAGTAAGATTTAAGTGATTGTCTCAGTTCAACAGACATAGAATTTTACAAAATTACTTAAATGAATCATTATGAATACATAAATGAAACATGAGTGAATATAAATAAATAAATAGGAGAATACATAAACAGTTGGTGCCTCCGTAGCCAGGTGGGAAGGAGCAGCAGTGCGTAGCACATGCTTCTTGATTAGATCGGGGTTCGAGCCCGTCACCACCAAATACAGAGGATGCGAAAAGGTCAGGGAATGCCCACCGCATATCCCAGAGCAATATGGCCTTAGTTGCTAATGCTCCTAAAAAAAAAAAAAAAACCAAAAAACATAAACAGTCTCATGACTAAAACACAAGAAGAGTGACATTTTAGGAATAAAACAACATAGTATATTACAATATTACTTAAATGCATATGATGAATATAGAAACAGGGAAATAGTCATATTATTAATTGGTCAGGACCTTTCTTTCACCAATCTCGATCTGGTAGTTGTTTGGCAGGATGGCATACACGTGATGCACAATCTCAGTATTGTAGTTCTTTTCTTTGTGAAATCGGTCACAGTCTATGTCCAGGGTGAGGAACATACCTATAATATTGGAAGGGAACATCCAGTCTACAGATTTTATCCTGTTCCTGGGTGGCTGCATTGTAGTTTGGCTATGTCGATGGGGTCTACTGGAAGTTGGGTTGCAAAAGACTATCTCAGCTATGCTTGGGATTTCTATCTTTTTGATGATGAGTTTTGATAGGGTAGAAATGTTCATTTTGATTAGTACCAGTTGCCAGGGTACCCAATCTAGATTTGCTTGAAGGGTTCTTCTAGAGGTGGTAAAGTGTTTCCTAGGTAGCGGTTTAGCCACCTCAGGATCCAGTATTCCACAGTCAGGAATCTCCTCAGATTTTCAATTGGTGTGGAAGTCCATACAGGGGAAGTGTATAGGGCAATGGGAGAAAAGCATCTCACCACATAGCTTGTCACGAGATTATAACTTCTTATCCCTGTCAGTTCCTGTTTAACATGCCACAGAGCCCCAAGAGTTTTCTTTCTTGACTCTGTGAGGTGAGGGGCAAAGGTGAGTTTTTCATCCCAGATCATACCTCTAGAGGTCTTTGTATTGTTGCACTCTCTGAACAGACTGCCCATTGAGGACAACACTGATATCATTCTTCAGCCTTTTCATAGTGAATGACATTTTAGCGATCTTGTTCGAGGTCAAGGCAAGTCCAATGTCATTTAGGAACGAGGCAAAGTCTTCACGTTGTCTGGAAGCACCCTTTGTAATTAACTATGGATTGCGATCATCGCTGGAAGGAATGAACATCTTTAGGTCGTCTGCATATGAAAGGAAATTGTCATGTAGCACCAGATAGGGATCAATGGCGATGGCAAAAAGTAAAGCAGAAAGGACTCCGCCCTCTCTGTTCAGGGTGTATGTTAGGACTGTATTGTCATGCAAAACTTGTGTTTGCCTGTTGGTTAGTAGAGCTGCAATTGTATCAAGAAGGGGGCTCCTGATCATATGGTAGTCATGCAGTATTTTAGTAGGGCTTTGATGGAGAGTTTCCATATTCCATCGTTAGTGCTTCTTCCCTTCATAAAGCATCTGGTATCTTGGCTGCTCTCATTATTTTATTCATTAGCCTTGTCATAAATGGGACTCCTCTCTGTTCTAACCCCTTGAAAATTTCAATGGGTATCATGTCATGCTGCCTTCCCTAACTTCATACTATGCAATGCTAGCAAAACTTCTCCTCCTTTATATCCTCAACATCCTCATCATGGTCATCTAGCTCCAGTTTACATCTTCTGTTTTTGTAAGAACCTTACCAGTCTGATCTTTTACTACTCTTATCGCACTTATATCCTGCTGTTTGTTGAACTGTGTTCTGGCAATCTTGAATATCTTAAATTCCCCTTCTTTAGTGTTCATATAATTATACATCCTTCCACAGCTCTGTCTCGGGCTTTAGCTACTGCCTGTTTAGCTTGTCTTTTCTTTTCCTTGTACCTATTCTTGTTTTCATCAGTTTTGTCTCTCTGCCATTCTTTAATAGCTGACTTCTTGTCCTTCAATGCCTTCTGAATCTCTTCACTCCACCACAGAAAATGCACAGAGAAACCTCTGTGCATTTTCTTTCCTCTTTTGGCACCTCCATAGCCAGGTGGGCAAGAGCAGCAGTGCACAGCACACGCTTCTTGATTAGACCGGGGTTCGAACCCGTGACCACCAAATACGGAGGATGCGGAAAGGTCAGGGAATGACCACCGCATATCCCAGGAGCAATATGACCTTAGTTGCTAATGCTCATAAAAACCAAATAACAACAACAACTTTCCTCCTTTGGTCTTTCCTAGAATTTCTTCTCCTCCCTTCATACTTTCTACCTGGGCCTTGTTCCATATTTGGTCCACAGTCATCAGGTTTGGATCCTCCTTAATTTCTCTAAAAGCCTGTAGTAGCAGCTCGTGTTCTTGTAGCCTAAACCATTTGATGGACTCCTCAAACTTCTTTTGAAAGCCTTGGCAAGTTCCTTCAATAATGAGATCACATACCAGGAGTCTGTGTTAATTGAACAAGCTTTCTCCTGGGATGACTTTGCTGTCTTGATACCATTTCTTATTTTTGGCTCTCAAAATCATGTAGTCGGCCTGAGTACTATTAGCATTAGTAGAGGCATTTGATGCAAGAAAGCAAGCTTATGCAGCATCGGCGAAAAAAAGAAACCACTTCCACTTCACCCCTCTGTTCGTTCAAAATACCTGTCCAGCTGAGCCTTAAACTTATTTAGGCTATCAACTTCCACGACAAGGGATGGAAGTCTGTTCCACCAACCAACCACCCGCTGGCTAAAGGCAAATTTCCGCACGTCTATCCTACATCTGTCTTTCCTCAATTTGAATTTATGCCCTCTCAGGTGATTATTCTGAGCGAGAGGAAGAATCCCATCAGCATTGAGCATGCTCAAACCATTCAAGGCTTTATACACCTCTATCAGATCACCTCGCTGGTGCCTAGTCTCCAGACACTGTAATTTGCAAAACTTAAGCCTTTCTTCGTAAGAGCACCCCTTTGTTCCATTCAGTAATCTTGTTGCCCTTCTCTGTACTCGTTCCAGCAGCTCTACATCCTTCTTGAAATGAGGCCTCCAGACCTGTATACAGTACTCTAGGTGTGGCCTGACCATTGCCTTATACAAGGTAATAATCACCTCCTTATCCCTGCTAGAAAAATTCCTATATATCATTGACAATACACCATGAGCTACTCTTGCAGCCCGTCTGCACTGCTCAGAGAACTTCATATCTGCCTGCACAACCACCCCCAGGTCCCTTTCATTCTCTACCACTGTCAGTGTAGTACCACAGAGTTGATACGTTGCTCTGGAGTTGCTGTTTCCCATGTGTAGTACTTTACATTTGTCAATGTTAAACTTCATTTGCCACCTCTCAGCCCATCTGCTCAACCTTTCCAGATCCTGTTGCAGCAGCATAGTGTCAGTAGTGTCCTTGACAACCCTGCCTACCTTTGTATCGTCTGCAAACTTCGACATTAAGCTTGATATACCATCATCAATATCATTTATGAATACAGAAAACAATAATGGACCCAACACTGAACCCTGAGGGACTCCACTAATAACATTAGT
Source organism: Mastigoproctus giganteus (assembly GCF_048544385.1). NCBI lineage: Eukaryota > Metazoa > Arthropoda > Arachnida > Uropygi > Thelyphonidae > Mastigoproctus > Mastigoproctus giganteus. The sequence goes on from NC_143580.1 coordinate 13,599,980, forward strand.
CCCCGACAAGCAGTGTCCATTGATTACCACTCTCTGTCTTCTCCCCCTCAGCCACCCCTTTATCCACAGCAGCAATTTACCTCCAATGCCACACTGCTCCAATTTGTGCAGCAGTCTTCCATGTGCAACAGTATCAAAAGCCTTTCTAAGATCCAAGTATATAATATCAAAGTTATTCCCTGCATCCAGTTCCTTTGTGACTGCATCATAGTATCCAATCAAATTGGTCAGGCATGACTTCCCCTTAACAAAACCATGCTGTGTCCGAGCTATAGCTGAAGTCTTGTCTAAATGATTCTGCAGTGCTTCTTTAACTAGTGCCTCCACTAATTTTCCTGGAACAGAAGTTAAACTCACAGGTCTATAATTACTTGTGTCAGCCTTTGATCCTCCTTTGTGAATTGGGGTGACATTTGCACATCTCCAGTCTGTGGGTACCTCCCCTGAGTCCAAGGAAGCTCTCATAATTATGGCTAAGGGTTTGCTTACTTCCTTTGCTGCCTCCTTTAATATAACTGGATAGATCCCATCCACGCCGGGTGCCTTTCTTGTGTTTATCTTCAACAATTTTTCCTCCACTTTACTCTCAGTTATTACAAGATTCTCTAGCTTACCGCTAGAGTTGAATACACCTCTGGCTTTCCCCTCGCTAAATAACTCCTCATGTGTGAATGTCGATGCAAAATATTGATTTAGTTTGTTAGCTACCTGAGCAGGATCATCAACAGTTGACCCATCGATATCAAGTGGACCAATCTGATTCATCCCCTTCCTTCTAGAGTTTACATAAGTAAAGAACTCTTTGCTGTTTTTCTTTGCATCCCTTGCCAAAGATTTCTAGTAATCTGCCTTCGCCTGCCTAACCTCCTTTGTAACTTGGTTACAGATCAACTTGTATCTATCATAGGCTTCTGTGTCATGTGTTAATTTGTATGTATCCCATGCATGTTTCTTCTCTGCCATATGCCTCATCAGTTCATCTGACATCCATTTAGTGACATCCACTAAACCTTGAACAATATTTCTTGGTTGTTATGTAAAGCCTAGTAGCTTCCAAGATAAGTTCTTTGAATGCTTCCCATTTTGCATTTGCTGTTGGTAACATCATCAGTTGGTCCCACTGTATAGAATTTAAATACTGTCTCAGTCCATCGTAGTCGCCTTTACGAAAGCAATAACCCTTCCCTTTACCCCTAATGGTAGTTACCTCTTTGAGTAAATCCCACTTCAGCACGCTGTGATCACTGCCACCTAGTGGTTCATTTATCTGCTGATTCTTAATGCATGAAGAATCACTGCTGATAATCAAATCAAGAGTATTCCTCCCTCTAGTTGCCTCCCGAACATGCTGATGTAGAAAACAATCATCCAATAAATCCACAAAAGCCTTGCTAGTGTGTGAGTGACCAGCCCCCAAATTCCAGTCAAAAATTGGGAAATTAAAATCTCCCATTATAAAACTCTCTGATTTACTGGCCCACTCTATTTCCCTGTACAGTTTCTTATTATACTCATCAGAGTCATTAGGCCTATAGCACACTCCTACTCTCAATTTTGATCTCCCAATGCTTATGTCACACCAAACTGACTCGACACTGCACTGTCCAGCGATGTCCACTGGCTTCACTTCCTTGGGTTTTATGTATTTCTTAACTAATAGCATAACCCCTCCTCCCTTCCTATCCAGTCTATCCTTTCTGTAGACGTTGTACTCCCCAAATTCCAGTTCTGCATTCCTTATATCTGTGTGACACCACGTCTCTGATATCCCAACAATATCTGCCTTTGATGTTTTGAGCAATACCTCAAATTCATCAAATTTATTTACCAAACTCCTAGCATTGGTGTACATGCAAGTATACATGCACCTATTTCTATTCTTAGCTACCCTAACACAACCCATGTGTTTACTTGTACCGCAATGACTCCCAGCAGTCTCTGAAATATCCTGCATCTTGTTTTTCAGGCTTCTGGTCATTCCAATAGAAGCAGTGCAAGAATCTCTTTCACCTCTGCCAGTGGCTACTGTTAATCTATTCGTCTTTGTCTCCCCCCAAGCTAGCAGTTTTCCGACCCACCTAACACTGCCTCGATTGCATCAGCAAATATTCTTGCACCCTTTCTATTTAAGTGTATTCCATCCCTGTAGAAGCAATCTCTCCTGTTAACAAGTACAGTCCAGGCTGAAAAAAATTCTACCCCTTGAGCCTTGCACAATCTTTCCAGGGCCGAATTGATCGACAAGGCTCTCATCATATACTCCCTCCTATCGTGTCTGGGCAGAATTGCAGACACTTTCAAATTCAACCCTATTTCACGGCTTTTTTTCAACAGTGACCTGTACTTGTTAAGCAATTCTGCCAGTCTCCTACTCTTGATATCATTAGTGCCAACGTGTACAACTATATCACCTTTTGTGCCCTTAAAAACTATGCCCACCACTATGGTATGTAATAACGTTTTGGTCTCTCTTCTTGTACTGGGTATTAGCTATCCACGAGCCATAGCCATCTCCAGGATCCTCTCTCCATCTGCATTGTGCTCACTCCATCCAAAGCTGCCGTGGACTCCAGGGTAGCCTTGTGTTCTCTGGCCTACATGTTCTTTGAGGTCTGCTCCAATAATTATTCCTTCCTCATCAAGCATGCTGTTGATCACCTCATAAAAGGCGTTCTTCTTTTCTATATTATATCCTGCCTGTGGGGTGTAAGTGCTAATGATATTCAGTTTAATTTTAATTAGTCAGTCACTTTTCCTGCCCACCTTCGCTACTGCATCCTTTAGATTATCTTCAGCCACAACTCCCACGCCACTCCTCCTATTCTCCATACTGTAGTATATTAATTTTTGTAGCCCTCAGCTAGTTCTTTGCTCCTCATCCCTCCATTTAGTTTCCTGGATGCACGATAAGTTAATTTTCCTTTTCTTCATAACTTCCACAAGTTCCATTCCTTTCCCGGTCATTGTTCCTACATTAATCGATCCTGCTCTGACCTTTGTCCTCTTATATTTCATCCTTCTGTTATCCATTTTTGCCCTTGATTATTTCCCACTACAGCCGGGGTACTCCCTAGCATTGTGTTTTTTCACTATTCATAGTCAACACAAATTCTGATATAGCATTGGAATTTTTCTTGATGTCGTAAATTGTTGTAGTCCCCACATTAAACTCTTTGGCGAGATTTCCTAAATTTTCACCTTTTCTAATTCTATTAATAATTTTAATTTTTTGTTGCAATGTTAAAATGTCAACGAAAAGAAAACTACTTTTTTTATTTTTGTTGACATTTTACCGTAAAAAACTGAGAAAAAAACACAGTTTCAGGCCGATATTACTATATTCTTCCTGAATCTGGAGTTAAACTAAACATAATATGAAAATAAAAAAACAATATGTCAGGGGAAAATTGGGTTCACGGAAGTGAATGACTAAACTCTATCACTCGTTTCCGAGAAATCCTGTTAGTCCTAATTCAACATTTCACCAGATATACGATATAAGAAAATAGAGAGAAATAATTGTCGTAACATAATAAACATTTGTCTCAATACCACCATTAATAAATAAAAAAAAAATAGAAGAATCAAATTCAGGCTTTCAAATTATTCCAGATAACTGACATTCTACTGTATTTGTTTTTTTATCAGAAGAAAGCAGTCATTGCAATTGAGTAGTGTACTCAATTGCAATTGTACAATAGATTCAGTTTCAATTATGTTATGCATTTTGCAATTTGACAGAGAAAATTTTTTGTAGGTGTGTTTTTCTGAATGTATCGTAATATTCAAAAAAATTACACTTACCGAAAATATTCTCTCTGAATTTGCAAAATGCAATAGCAGTTTATTTCTAATAGTACACCAGTATGCTGTAATACTAGGGACTAAACAAAGCATTTTTGTAATTTAGAATTAGAGGATGGGTGGTTTCCTATCTTTTTAAAAGATAAGACTGCTATGACAGCCTGTTTTAGGATTAGCTCTTCATTCATTAGATAGCAGGTGGTCTCTAGTGACAACATGCAGAAGTTGTTTGATGAGCTGTAATGCAATATACAAAATTAATTTTCAGACTTGTAATATAGCTGAAGCTGTTTATTGAAAATAGTGCAGTACCAGCTCAACTTGTTACCAAGGCAAGTTTGTTCTTCAGTGAGAATTAAGACCCCTTTGTTATCCGTGCAATTTAAATCCTACTGCCCACAAAAACAAATTAAAGGACAAGATATTTATTATCAAAGCTTACTGATGTAAACAAGTTTAGTTGTTTTTGCTTAATGTTTATTGAAATACAGTGTATGCTCTTTTAAAACTGCTCAGCTAAGTATACCTCTCTAAAATCTCAATCCTTGGGGATGCCAGGTTTTAAAGATTTACTATAATTTTAACCAGAATGGGCCCATCCAAGTAAAGAATTGTACGTGTAAAGTAATTTTTCCATCCAATGGATGGAAAAATTACTTTACACGTAGAATTCTGAACCTTAGAGGTGACTTGATTGAGGTGTTTAAGGCTCTGAGAGGCAATAGTAAAATGAATGAGGATGAAATTTTCATGGTTATAAATTCTGGAACTAGAGGCCATAAATTCAAGTTATAGGGAGCAATGTTTAGACTGGATGGCAAGAAGTTTTATTTTAACCAGCAAGTTATAAATTACTCGAATAAGTTACCTACTTGGGTAGTAGAGGCTGACAGTTTGGAGAAATTCATAGGTCAGCTGGATAGTTACTTATGGGAGCAGGGAAATGCATAAGTTGTCTATTTCCTTTTCTCTTATTATTATTTATTTATTATTATTATTTTATTTTATTTTTTTTTGACTGGTGCAGCATAAGCCTTAGGCTTCCTTGTATCATATGTCCAGTACTAATACTGTTCATTTCTTCATACTTGACTTAGGCTATGGTTCTTATTTCCTCATATAAAAGTACTATATTCACTAATAAATATCATCATTATTTATTTAAAATTATACAATTGTAAATAGAAAAACTTGGTATTTTCTTTTGTAATCATCTTAAATCCATACATTTATTTTATTAATTAATACAAATGCATGCATTATAAATATATATATGTGAACTGCATGTGTCCTACGGCTGTTTTTTTTTTTTTTTTTTTCTGAGATTCAAAACGGAAAACTCCTCAGTAAGTAGAGGATTCTTACCACTGCATCTAAGAACAACTAACTTGGCACCATTCAAATAAGTCTAGAAAAATAAGGCCTCATTTTATCAATGGTATTCAGACTAAGACTTGGCCACTTAACACTTATGTTAAGCTGACTGTGAAACATGGAGGCAATACTGTTAAATAGTTAAGTACAGTGTGTCTGAAAAATCCTTTATTATTAAAACAGATACTTGTGCTTTTCATCTTAAAGATTAATCTTAAAGTTTTTGCCAAGCAAATAAATTTTCCATATCTTGATAAATTAAAACATCACGCCATATGTTTGATAACACTTCCAGTGAAATGGTAGCAACTGCTTCAGTTATTCAGGTCTTTACCATTGGAAAACCAGGGACTTCTGTTCAGCATGCAATATCTGTAATATTCCATTTTTGGAATTATGTTACAGTTATGTTACAATCTGGAAAAACAGCATGAAGACCCTCACATGTGGTATGACGAGAGCATGGTGCAAGTGCACCACTTTTGGATTTCGAAGTAATACAATTTTTAATATTTTCATTAATTTATTGAAACATGCTATTGCATGTATTCTAAAATTTGGTGAACAAAAAATTTATTACCACATGCACCACCTTACCAGATATCCTGCCAGTGCCAATGGCTGCAGTAATCCATAATGTTAAGTAAATTGCTCCATTTATTGACTCTGTAGTGGAAAAAAATGAACCGGAAGCTCTTGTAACATTAATTTTTGGGCTCTTATATATTTGTTCATGCACTGTATTTAGTTCTGAGAAACCCGCGTATTTAGGTTGTTGTTATCATCAATAAATTAAGACATCTTGGTGTAAACTGTTTCACAAGTTGGTCAGTTGGTAGCAGTTCTTGAACCGATAAAATGAATATCCTTTCAAAAGTTGTTAATTATTTCAATAATAAAAGTTTTTTGGACACTATTGCTTTTTACAGAGCAGTCATCTAAGAAACATACAGAATTGTAACTTATTTCTCCAATAATTATATTATATTGTATTGCTTATTGTAATGACTTTTTTTTTTCTTTTATCATTCACTAAAACATGATAGTCGTGGCATAGACATGTTCCATATTTTATGGAATGAAAACTGACTTCCCTTAATCTTTGAATGTTTTTAGAAAATTATATATAATAGAATTTGTTTGAATAGAACAATTTTTTACATTACATAAGCTTGAAATTGAGCCTTCTAGTTAATACAGTAATTTCTTGTTTGGCAAGTTTTTGTACTATGCATTTTCATAATGCTGCGATTCTCCTGTTAGCAATTATTTAGCTTTAGTATTATCAATGGCCACATGGTGCAAGGAAGCCTATATGCTGGTGCAGCATATGGCTTATGCTGCACAAGCCAAAAAATAAATAAAATAATAATAAAAAGAAAATTTTAAAAAAAATAAATAATTAATAAGAGAAAAGTAAATAGACAACCTATGCATTTCCCTCATTTCATTTCTCGTAGGTGACCTTTGAATTTCCCAAACTGTCAGCCTCTACCACCCATGTAGGTAACTTATTCCAGTAATTTATAACTTGCTGGCTAAAATAAAACTTCCTGCAATCCAGTCTAAACATCTCCCCCATAACTTGAAATTATAATTCTAGAGTAATTTATAACTGAAAATTTCATTCTCATTCATTTTACTTATGCCTCTCAGAGCCTTAAACACCTCAATCAATTCTCATCTAAGGTGCCTAGTCTCCGAGCTCTGCAACTCATATGGACGCCCTTTTGCCATCTCATCAGGCATGTTTACCTGTCTTTAGACCTTTTCAAGAAGCACAATGTCTTTCTTTAGGTGCAGTCTCTGTACTTGAACGCAGTATTCCAACATCCTTATCTCTACTTGCATAATTTATCGCATGATATCAAAAACGCTAAGTATTTTATGCCATTAATATATAATTGTGTAGTTGGTGACAAACTGAGTCTTTTACATAATGTATACTGATCTTACCTCTTGCTCCCACTAAATACCCACACATATCCAAATTTTTTCACAATTTACCTTTACACTCCATTCAAATTTGGTGTCATGCAGGGCTAACCACCAGTTTCATCCTTTTCTGTGGAACCTGTGGCAGTATGGTGAACTTTCCCCCACAAATGAAGTAAGAAATATTGCCTGTTTAGCATATAATTCACTTAGGCATTTCAGATATTCATATTTGATTATGTGATTAATTGTTGTATAATACTGTAACCTCAAGCTGCAATATCTGTTCCCTGTGATTGTCAGCTTCTCTGCTTATAGTTTTAAAAACTGCCCCAGGATTTCTAATAAGTTAAAAGTCATAATAACGCAGAAAATGTTATGAATGAAGTTGACATTAGACTACATGGTAGAAATTGATTTTTTCGAAAAGAAAATGTACTTCCCATTGCTACAGGCTCCATTGTGACTCCAGCAGTGTAATGTATAAACCCCCCCCCCTTCCTGGGGGTCAGTGTATAGTTCATTTTCTTTAGGAATAAATCAATTATTTTTATCAGTTAAGTATATTTTTTAAGCTTTGGATATTCTTGCCAAAGAAATGAAACACTTAGAAAAGAGCATTCTGCAAGATTTAAAACAAATAATACAAAATAAAACGGTTGTTTTAACAAATACAAAAAACTACGGGAGACATTTGAATTATAATAATTCAAATGTCTCCTGTAGTTTTTGGAAATTATTGGGAAGAAGCATCTAGACATGGAAGGTGTTTAATTCTTAGAGAGAATTTACCTTCATTCTCGAAGTTATAGATAGGGTTAATATTGATTTTTACATAATATAATGATTTTAAAGGGAAGGAGCAGCAGTGCGTAGCACACGCTTCTTGATTAGACCAGGGTTCGAGCCCGTCACCACTAAGTACGGAGGATGCGGAAAGGTCAGGGAATGACCACCGCATATCCCGGAGCAATATGGCCTTAGTTGCTAATGCTCCTAAAAACCAAATAACATACAAACAATGATTTTTTAAAAAAATTTGTTGCAACTTAAAATGAGAATTTGTGCAGAATGAACATAATTACTCTTTAAGGTCAATGTGAACATTCCTGAGATGCTTTCAGTTTTGCATTTCAGGGGTGCTTAAAATGATTTTAAAAAATGTTATGGTTGTACACTGGCATGATTGACTAAGTCAGAGACCTTTATAATTAATCATTTCAACAATGAATACAATCTTTTAACTGTATTTAGCAGTCATATGGGCTTGAACTGCAGCCCACTCAAATCCATGTGCTACTGCATGCTAATTGCTTGACCACTCGGCTATGTCAAATGATATCACTCAACCAGCTTGTTATAGAGTAAATGATAAAATGAGGTTTACTCCAGTGTTGTTATCTATCTACATACAAAAGAAGAACTTGAATGACTTGTTCATTTGATTAGAAAGATAGCTAATCTTGTTCTTTGGGTTAGCGATCAAGTTATTTCTTATCTTATAGTATTTTCTTACTTGCACAGCTTATTTGTTGCTTTGTTCTTGTGATTTTTAATTACAGTTCTTGTTTGAAATTTAAAGAATACATTTTCTGTCTTGTAGCATCCCAGACATGTTGCCTATTTTTTAGTCAGTTTTCTTACAGAAATTATCACATGAGGCCAATAGCAATTGTGTCTTTTTTTTACAAAATATTGGTTAGATAATTATTGATTGATTTATGCTTAACTTGAACTGAACTTGGTGAATACCAGTTGGGTTAGAAGGCTGAGATTGAAGTAGACATTTGTTAATTTATCAAAGGACAAATACTACTATCAAATGTAGCCTTAACTGAAATAAAACTTCCGGATGATTATTGATCTTAACACACACAGTTGCATTTCTGGCAAGGAACTTGTTAAAAGTGCAAGAAATTTGTGGTGATGAAAATCAAAGAATACAGAACTAACACTACTGACATTGAGATATTTGCTTGCGTTGTATTTTAATATGAATACATTAAAACTTTTGTGTTGGTTTCTGTGTAAAATATGAAATCATATTGAATGGTGAAGTCATTCCAATGCAACCCTGACTTTCTTCTGAAGTCATTCCAATGCAACCCTGACTTTCTTCTGACCCATAACCCCCACCCCCATGAAAGTATAGTGGCTTCAACACTTTTCACTGGTTCGGGTTCAAATCCCATCAATGATGAGGAAAGAGCTGAATTTTTAGTTTCTCTCATTAGCCAAAGCTGGGAAATACTTCCCATCCAGATGGGAGAAACCACTTTGTTCACATACACACAGGCACCTTTAGCCAATTTAATCTGCCTCAGGCAAGGGATGCATGGTTTATTCTTTGGATAACACCTGTTTTGCAATTTGCAAAACAGCCATAGAATACATGCAATTTACAGACATTATATTCTATATTAGTGGAAACTTAAAATAATCCATTCCAAACCAGGCTCTCAATTATAACATTGAAAAGTATTTTAAATTAAATCATTAAAAGCTGTCTTGACCTCGTCTGTTTCAATGATAAGTGAACCTTTAGTAATTTGTTCCGATTTAAAAATTGAATAAAAAAAAAAGTGGCTCTCATTGGATTTTTATGCGTATTATCACTGCCAAACATGTGGCTATATCTGAAAGTGTGTTGTCTTTCAATGCTTCTGTATATTTTTATTATATATGTCTCACAGGTTTTTAAAAAAAATTATCACTACAGAAAATTCACCTTTCACACAATCATTAAGTTTGTAGTGTAAACGTAAGTGCAGCATATTTGTCACTATTTCTGTTACATCAGTTTCATAATAAAATTAGTTTTTAATAGAGCAGATAACATGTTTGTGATAACTAGTTTCTTGTGATTTAGCTAATTTCTCTCTATCTCTCGCTCATTTCTCACCTCACTATGCAAGTGATAATCCATACCTATATAATAGTTTCTTTCAGATATGTAGCATTGTCATTTTAAATAGCTGTCAGTATGAAGCATGATTTCTGTTGGTCTTTCAGCTCAATACGAAATGATTAAATAAATTCAGATGACTGTTGTTAACATTGCTCCTTAAGGGTGTATTGGAAAAACTTTTCGATTTTATTAAGAAGGAGTTTTATTCCTAGATTATTTTTGTATAACTTAAAAGAATCATAAAAATAAATAGTTTTTAGTTGAAAAAAATTAAATAACACAGTTAACTTCTGGTGTGTGGTTTACATTTCTATTAAAGTCCATTACGTTTGTTGATGTTGGTACAATAAATGGGCCTTGATCAATAATTCCTATTTTTGTGTTTTTTTAATATAACAAGACTTTGCTTGTATTACTAGAACTTACTGTGAACTCAGGAATGGGTGTATACTTGTTAAATGATCCATTATTAAGAATGTAGTGAAAGGTATACTGTATTGAGAATTTGTGGTTTTACATATTTTCCGATTAAATTGCCAGTTAATACAGGTATTTGTGAAAATGCTGGTGATAAAGTGCTTCAGAAGTGTGGAACTAATGCAATTGATCAATGTTAATCTTTGTGAAGTAACAAATGTAAATAAATATATATATAAGCATGGTCTGTCTAACTTTTTTTTTATGTAACAGGCATTACAGATATTTTGTCACTTTATTATTATCGTAACATAACTACTGTTCCAAGACATTATTACATAGGCACAAAACCAGAGATTTCCAAAATGTTTTAATGCCATTTCCCTACATACATGCTAAAAATAATTCAGTATCCCACTCAGAATTTAATTATTACTGTCACTTGTTTTAGTATTATACTTGCTACAGTGAAACAGTTAAATTGTATGCTGTGGTGCTTCTAATGTGATCAAAGAAACACATGGTGCCATGAACATGTGACTTGGAGCCCTGACAAATGGGGTACAATTCTGTTCTCTGATGAGTCCCATTTTGTCCTTCAAACAGATTCTAGACATTATTTCATATGGAGACGACGAGGAATGCAGTCCAACGTCTGGCCTAGATTCTCTTTTCATGCATGATGCCACTGCACATAGAGCTCAAGTGGTGGAGGAATATCTTGAAACAAGATATCCAGTCACTACCATGGGCAGCACAATCGCCAGACTTAAATCTGATCAAATGTGTGGGACGCCCTTGGGCGTCGCATTGCAATCCGACAGCCAACTTGGTCACTTGGTGAGCTGAGGTCTGCACTGGCGGAAGAATGGGATTTATTGCCACAGAATCTTATAGACACCCTTATATCGAGCATGGTTTGCCATTGTCAGGCCTGTTTAGTTGTTGATGGAGATAACCATACTGATGTCATATGACCATATTTTTGAGCATCTTGTGTCGACTTCTGTAATTTGACCTCTTTGGTAATTCTTATACAACCCCTATAAATGTCCCTTATACCTGTCCAAAGATTCTTGCTGTTACCCATTATTCTATGGTACACCACAGTACCAAATTTTGTCGTGCTTCATTGCAAACTGCACAAGTTATACCACGTCTGGTATGCGGTCTGTTAATTTTGTCGAGCAATATAGCATTGCACTGCCTATAAGAGGTTCCCAAAGTGTGGGATGCCTCCCATGGGGGAGCACACTTGGTTTCTTGGGGAACTAGTTTTCACGAAGCACTTTAAATGAAATAAGGACAAACCATGCTAACCAAGTACAGTGCATTTTCTTTATTTCTGTTATTTGTATTTTGTCTGAGATTAAGTGAATTGAAGTATATATTAATTTATAAAAGTATCTATATTCATAGCTGAATGTTATGTCAAATCTGTTTATTTGCTCTTCTGGAACTTTGGGGGGGTGACATTTTAAGGGGGCTGAAGATGTAAAAGTTTGTGAACCTCTGGCCTATAAAATAGCTCAAAACTTGCACCACAGATGAGTATTATTGGAGTGCAGAGAGAGAAAAAATAACAAATGAATCCTAATGTAATCATGATATGTATGAACTTATACTGATTGTCCTCTGTGAAAGTATAGTGAGTTTACCACTTGTTTTGAGAGATCTCTGTTCAAATCCCATCGAAGACTAAAGGATTTCTTAAAGGCCTCTTCAATTGGACTGTAATTAAATGGAGGAGATTGGATTTCTCTGTTATTTCAAATTTCTCAACCCGCATGGTAACTCATGAATGTACACTTCTAGTCATAATTATAAAACCATATGAATTGAATACCTGACACAAAATTACATTATTATTAAGTGAGTTTTTATGTTCAATGACTCACGGATTACTTCAAGTAATCTGTGCATCGACCAACATAGCATATGTGTACTGAACATCATATGCTGATTGTGGCCCTCATAGGTAGTCCAGTTAATAGAATCACCATCCTCCACTCATAGGTTGGTAAAGACTAGTTCAAGACCATCAATATTGTGAGAAATTTTTATTACAACATGGATGAGTTGGTCTCAGGTGAGGGTACAATGGTTTAGATAATTTAAAGATAGTTTAATCACGCTTTGGGGGAAAGGATTTGCACTTCCTCCCTCAGAAGGTGGAAGGACACTTTAAATACTCTTGAGGTGTGTAAGGCCTTGAATGGGTTGAGCATGCTGAATTCTGATGGGATCCTTCCACTTGTTCAGATTACGAACCTAAGGGGGCATAAATTCAAATTAAGAAAAGACAGATGTAGAATAGATGTTCGGAAATTTGCCTTTAGCCAGCGAGTGGTTAATTGCTGGAACAAACTTCCATCTGTCGTTGTGGAAGTTGATAGGTTGAATAAATTTAAGGAGGAACTGGACGCATTTGGAGGGAATGGTGTGATTTTTTTTTTTTTTTTTTGGCTGATGCTGCATAAGCTCATACACTTGCTTTCTTGCATCACATGCCATTACTACTACTGTATTTTCTGCACCATAAGACGCACTACTTTCTGGAAAATGTTGCCTAAAAAATTCCTCTGCATCTTAAAAGTTCAAATGTATATATAAGGTTTTAGGAGTGATATAGGTTGGGTTTTTTTTTTTTTTTTTTAAGATCATGTATACACGGTTGTTGCCAAGTGGATTTGAATGAAGTCTTTTGGATGTTTCACTAAAACTTCTTTATTGCCAAAAAAAAAAAAAAAGTTAATTAACAGCTTCTCTCCAGAAACTACAAATTTCAAGAAATGTAGAATCAGTAATCCCCTGGATGGCAGTGAAAACGAAATCTTTGAAGAAATTGAAAAGTTCAGACTATAGCATCGGTAATGAGAAGTGACTACTGAGTATTATGAGATTCTACAAAAAGTAAATTCATACCGCACTTGTGATTTTGCGTTTCAGATATATGCAATAAAATATCCCCAACATTTGCCTTCTAAAATTTGAATGCACCTTATGGGAAAATACAGTATTTGTTATAGTCTCCAATGATGATTGAAAGTTTTGTTTCAGTCATCATTGAAATGAAAACTATAATAATCGAAATTAAATGTACCATGGCTTGCATCTGGGTCTGCCACCACTTGGAATTAACCCCAGTTTCTGTTTCTCCCAGTAGTACTTTCCAGGAGACAAATTCAGAATTTGAAAATTTGTAGTTGTACTGATTTTGTACCTTGATGTACATAAAGTTTTCGTTACCAGTCTTAACCAGATGGCACACAGAATGTTGACACATTTAAATGTTTCCTAAGAACATTTGTTACCTTTGTGAATTGTCATCCAGAGATTCTTGGAAAGCCTTATTTTACAATATGTCATAACTTTTGGATAGTTTCTGAAGGCATACACAAATGCATAAAATTTGGTGAAGGAGTAACCTGTACTTTCCAAATTGCTAACTTTTACAAGCTACCAACTTGATAACTATGAACTGGCCTTGACAATACAATTATGTAATATAAAAAAATGCTCTTAGCAGCTTCATTCCCTAAACCCCCGTGGGGTACAACTTTGCACCAATGTTAATTGGCTGATGCTGCATAAGCTTGCTTTCTTGCATCATGTGCCTCTACTAATGCTGATTAGGTGATGTTGCAGGTCTTCGTCAGTTTCGCTAGAAAACAGTAATTGTGGCTCTTACGACCCTGAGTGTAGTCGGTTTCGTGCAGAATAACTTTTTCAAAAAATACTACAAGTCACATGGTTCCAGCCGAGACTAAGGTGTCCACAAATACCTGCATTTCAATTTAATATGGCCTTAGTTGCTAATGCTCCTAAAAACCAAATGATAAACATTTCAATTTAATGGTATGACGTGATTGCAAAAAACTAGGCAAATAATCCTAATACGACAGCTGAATATATACATGGCAGTCTTCGAGGGTAGCAAAGTAATTACAGTCACAACCCTCCCCACATGGTGGAAAACTCCCGGGTTCGAATCCCATCAATGAAGCGAGCAACTTTTATAGGCTTTTTTCACTCCGTGGCTAGGTTGATCTTAGGCGAAGTTTCATGGTTTTATCTCCCGGAAACTTTTTTTCTGCTCAGCAAAATAGGCAAAGCGACCTGTAAAGACAGATACAGTTTGAACATAATACACATGGGTGGATCAGCTTGTTCTCAGGTAACCATATGAAAATTTTTATATATAGCGTGGTGCTGTATTACATAAACTGAAAGTTGATTCCGTGAGATGTGGTGGAAAGTCAATGTAAAGTATACAAAAATACAGCTGAGTTAAACAATTTTGTTGAAGAAGGATTCAATTAACCTGGCCATCATGATTTGATAGCCATGCACACAGTCAAACTGCTGGGACAATAGTGTTTATTGCAGCTGCCCAGTCAGTTTTAAAAAAGACCAAAGTATTCTCTGCGAAGCAGCTGCACTTCTTTTTTTTAAACCCATCAGCAACTTGGCCATACGTCGCACTTCTGCTCATTACAAGGCGAGCGTAGTAAAAAAAATTGAGAGTAGACGATCCATCAGCATTAAGGACAAGTCACTGCATTGGATAAATGAATGATTGAAAGGGAGAAGACAGAAATATGAAAAAAGAATTTGTTGAAATTAATGGTATACAAATGGGTTAGTGGTATAATTTAATTATGATATGATAATAGGGTCACCCTTAAATGATTACATCTACCCATATATTTATTTGTCTGTAAATTGCGTGTGTTCTCTTCTCGATTTGCTGGAAGAAAAAACCCCCAATTTCTGGAGGGAAAACTTTGCTATCTATTATTGAGGCCGACTAACTCAGCCATGGAGTGAAAAAAAGCCCACTAAAGTTCCTCGCGTCATCGACGGGATTCGAACCTGGTCCTTTTCCACCCGGTGCAAGGACGACGGCGACAATACCACTGTGCTACGCACGCAGACAAGGGTTAGTGGTAGACAAACCACTGGCTTCCTCGAAAAAAAAAATTACTATTATTATATTAGGGTTACCCGTAAATGATTACATTAATCCGTATTCGTGTCTATAAATTGCGTGTGTTCTCTGGTCGATTTGCCTGTTTTGCTGGACGAAAAAACCCAGTTTCTGAGAGAAAAAACCTTTCTATCTACGCCTGAGACCGACTAACTCAGCCACGGAGTGAAAAAAGACCATTAAAGTTCCTCGCATCATCGACGGGATTCGAACCCAGGCCTTTTCCACCCGGTGTGAGGAGGACGGTGACGATACCACTGTGCTACCCACGCAGACACTACTTCCTTGCATAGAGTCCACTTGAATTGGGCCTTCTTAACACAGTATGGTTGGAAATGTTTTCACCTGTGGACGCAGCAGCCTGAAGAAACAGTTGATTGCTGTACATTGTAAGGTTCCGTCTTTATGTTAGAGCCACAAACCGGTCTGTTCTGGTTGAAGTAACCCTCCGGAGACCTTGGCAAACTCTCCTTGTAATGGTTCCTGTCTCTTGAAACTGCTCCCATTGTTCCGAGACAAGGCTAGCTAACACATTAAACCACCTACGCACAGCCTGCGACTTCTGGGGTTCAAGTTGTCCCATGGCCTGCCATCTCAAAGGATCATCTAAACGACGATGACTTAGCATCCTGACTGGAGATGTGGCTATCCCACTGAGCAAGCTAATAAACGGGAATGAGGTGCTGTGACCGCAACCTGTGTTTTATAGGCATGAATAATTTGCATAATGTGTGGCTCTGTAAGGTGAATTTCCAAGGTGCCAAAATTACCAAACGTAGTAACCAAAAAAGACCTCTAGCTAAATTAAAAATAAACTAACTAGCTTGCCTAGGACTATTTATAGTATACGCTTGGACTATACTCTAGGACCATTTATAGCTACTTACAAAGTATGATTTAATATGAAAACTAGATCAATAAAACGACAATTTTTTTCAAAAACTGATCCATTCCTGGAGATGTAAATTTTTTGACTAACAAGTGAATACTCTCGCCCCCGAGTCAAAGGAATGAGAGGTATGTTTTCTAATCCATAAATAATGCAAGTTTCATTAACTGTTTAACCTATTATTATTATTGTTGCTCTTATATTATTTCTCCCTGATTAGGGGCTTCCACTCTGTAATGGGTACTGCTACCAAGTACACAGGATGGTTGCAATGTTGCAACAGTGTTACTGTTGTTCGAGGACTCTCTGACAATCCTACAGGTGTTCAGGATTGTGACTTTCTGGGAGACCCATTGCTGCTATGTAGGGTCTTTGGGACCATACCGCTGGTTGACACGATAATCGGGATGGTCGTTACTTCTTGTATATGCCACATCTCCTTGACCTCATGTCTCAGGTTCGTGTACTTCCTAATTTTTTCCTAATGGGTTTTCTGCAGGTTGCCAGTGTTGGGTACCCGTATGTCAGTCACATAGGTAGTCTTTTTCTTCTTGTCCACAAGGGTTATGTCCGGTCTGTTGTGCGGGATGGTCTTATCCGTTATTATGGTGCGGTCCCAATACAGCTTGTGGATTTGGGTCTCTAGTACTGCCTGGGGTTCCTACTTGTAGTATGGTACACTTTCTTTGGTCAACTGGTATTTGCTCGCTAGCGATGTATTATCCTGGCTACGTAGTCGTGTCTACGAGCGTACTCAGTCTGGGTAATCACCTTGCACTCCCCTAGGATGTCTTGGAGATCGTTTCTGAGACCGGGTGGCATCATCGACATGTGTCATCTGACATTCTGGGCTCCTTTGCGATGTATTTTCTATAGTTTCTGGTGTTGATTACCAGGTCTTGAGTGGGGTATACCACTTATCTATCTTCCTTATGGCCTGGTGGAATGGTGCTGTGTGTTATTCTCGAAATATTCCTTCAGGTTAACTATCGCTGTTTTCTGTTGCTCTATCAGGTCTATCAGACCCCTTCCTCCCTCTTTCCGAGCTATTGTTAGTCTCTCCACTGCTGCCTTCGGGTGGTGTTGGCGGCTCTTAGTCGTCATTGTCCTTGTCTTTCTCATGATATCATGTAGCTCGGTGTTAGTCCAATCTATGACCCCAAAAGAGTATATTAGTACTGGAGCTGCATAGGTGTTTAGGCTTTAACTGTGGTCCCTCTGTTCAATTTTTCTTTCAGCAGGCTTCTGAGTCTCTGACGATATTTTTCAGTCAGGCACTTCTTGATTTCCATGTGCTCTTACTGCTGAGCCTGCATCATCCCTAGGTATTTGTAGGTCTCTCCTTCTGTTATAGCTTCGATCTCTTTACCAGTCAGCAGCTGATACTTTCAGCGGACTAATTTTCCGTGGTGCAGGTCATGAGTCTTGCATTTGTCTAGATCAAATTCCATCCTGATGTCCTTGCTGAATTCTTCAGTGATCCGGAGTAGTTGCTGGAGTTGCTTTTCGGTTGCCGCATAGAGCTTGATGTCATCCAGCTACATCAGGTGGGTGAGTATCCATACTTGCTGCCGTTATGGTGGATAGTGGGTTGAGTCCTAGACAGAACCAGAGTGGGCTCACAGACCACTGTGGTTCTGTCTAGGAAGTTTGTCACTATCGGATTGACCTTGTAGATCTTCAGGGTCTCTATTAGCCTGATATGACGTACGGAGTCGAAGGCCTTGCGGTAATCGATGTAGGCAGTGTATAGGTTGTGGTGCTTCTTGTGGGCTTGCTCCATAACTGCGGCATCTATGCTTAATTACTCCTTGCACCCTTTGCTCCTCCACTTGCATCCTTTCTGCTGTTCGGCCATTATGTTATAACTCTCTTATTGGTCTGATATCTTCTGGTTATGCAGCTGGTCAGGATCTTGTACATCGTTGAAATGCAGGTGATTGGCCTGTATTTTTCCAGGTTTCTTGTACCTTCGTCACTAGGATTGAGATATGTGACTGCTTCAGTGAGAAACTTCGGGATTGTCTCCGGGTGCCTTATCAGTCGAATGAACTGCTCTGCTAAGTGCTTGTGTGTGTGCTTGTGTGTGTGTGTGTGTGTGTGTGTGTGTGTGTGTGTGTGTGTGTGTGTGTGTGTGTGTGTGTGTGTGTGTGTGTGTGTGTGTGTGTGTGTGTGTGTGTGTGTGTGTGTGTGTGTGTGTGTGTGTGTGTGTGTGTGTGTGTGTGTGTGTGTGTGTGTGTGTGTGTGTGTGTGTGTGTGCGTGCGTGCAGGTGCAGGTTCAGGTGAGCTACTTGTACCAGTAGTTTTGGATGTTATCAATTCCTGGGGTTCGCCAGTTGTCGGTGTTCCTGATCGACCGTTTTACTTCTTCTTCTCGAATCTCCCACTCTCTCATCTCTTGTATGTCCTTTGTTTTCTTACGTTCTACGTCTATTCAGGGGGTTCAGCTGTTATGTTTTACTTCACTTCTCCAGATATTTCCCCAGAACTCCTCGATCGTCTTCTTCTCGGGTGTCCGTTTCCAGCTTTCTCATCTCTCAGTTTCCTGTAGAAGGCTCTTTGGTCTTCATCGAAGATTCGGTTGTTTATTTTCCTCTGGGAGCTCCCTTTGTATCACTTTGTATCGGCGTAGTTTCTTGCTGAGTGCGATGAGGTTCTGCTTCAGTGTGTCCAAGTATTCTCCTATTCTCTGAATTCTGGTCTCATGTTTGCTGTGGATGCTGTCTCTCTCTTGAAGATGCTTTTTACCTTTCCAATCAATTTCTTACTTCTATTGCCCTGTTGGTATTAGGTCAACCGACCTATCTTGACTCTTCTATCTTCTGCTGAAGTCTTCTTTCCCAAGCTGGTGGTTTCTTCTGTTCTGGTCTCTTGTTTCTTTTCCATTAATCCTAGTGGCTGCTATGGCAGCACAGTATACAACTGTGTGGATTGCCTCCAGCGTTGCACCATTGTTGTCAAGGTAATGTGGCATTATTTGCCGTTTGAGGTGGTCAGTTGCTCTCCAAAGGATGTTATTTGGCCTATGCTTAGGTATCACGTGGGTTCTCGTGGGGTCCATTCCTTCGAATTCTGTTAGAGCATTCTTCCACTCATCTTCTGTTCTGAACATCATGACTTCGACCCTTTCCACTTCAGCTCTTTTGGGTTGTATTTCTTTTTTCTCTTCCTCCTCTGATTCCATATTGACCATATTCTTTGTTCATTGCAGTTGATCGCTCATATCCTGCTTGATTTTTTCCAAGATGGCAGGAGCTATTAGGTTCTTTGTGACGATGGTCCTTCTTTGGTCCCCTAATCGCTGTTCGGTGACCTGAATATCCAGGAATCGTTCCAACCACTTGGTATGTAGTCACGACCTGTACATTGTCATATCGGTCTCTAGCCTGGTTATTTCATAGTATGCTCGCATGATGTACGTATTCATTTCGATGCTCCACTTCATACGTTGGCGTCTTCTTCCTTCCTTATTAGTATTATTATTACTCTTATATTATTTCTCCCTGATTGGGGGTTCCACCTCGTGACGGGTATTGCTGCCAAGTACACAGGTCGGTTGTTGTTATGTCTGGTGTTACTATTAGTCGAGGGACTCTCTGACTATCCTACAAGTGTTCAGGATTGCGACTTTCTTCCATGTAGGGGGATCTATTGCTGCTAGGCTGTTATGTAGGGTCTTTGGCACTATACCAGTGGTTTCCAAGATCGTAGCCATGCCTCTGTATGCCATATCTCTTTGATCTCTTGTCTTAGGTTATTATAATTATTATTATTATTATTATTATTATTAAACCCTAGATTAAGTGTCATGGGGTGGCTAACACAGGTATCTTTAATAAACTGGTGTGCAAAACTTAAGGACCAACACTAATTATAAAAGTTATAATCATAAAATCAAATGAAAGAGCCTGTGGCTGTTTCATTTGATTTTATGATTATAACTTTCATAATTAGTCTCCCAATGCTTATGTCACACATAACTGTGGCCGTTCAGTAGAAAGCTGGTGCACATGCAAAAATCGTGATGAGAGGGCTCACATAAATCGATAAAAGCAGCAGTTCACCAGTTATTTGCAAATTACCGAATGGTGAGCACGATTGTTACAGACGTTCGATTGGTTTCATACAGTGCTACAGACGACGAAATGGCCAAAGTGTAAAGCATTAGCATTAGCATTAGCATTAGTAGAGGCATTTGATGCAAGAAAGCAAGCTTATGCAGCATCAGCCAAAAAAAACCACTTCCACTTCACCCCTCTGTTCGTTCAAAATACCTGTCCAGTTGAGCCTTAAACTTATTTAGGCTATCAACCTCCACCACAAGGGATGGAAGTCTGTTCCACCAACCAACCACCCGCTGGCTAAAGGCAAATTTCCGCACGTCTATCCAGGAGTGGATTAAGGTCGGTTGAGGCCCCGGGCGCAGAAGAAAATATTGGGCCCCTTAAAAAAGAGAGAGAGACAGGGAAAATAAAAATACGTGTTAACCATTTTTTAAAATAAATAAAAAATATTATGTACTATTAATGTTTTATTTCCAAAAAAATTGAATATAATATATGTATAATATAATTAATAATAGCATAATAATAATCACAAAGTTTTGAACTAATAGTTGAACATATTAGTTCAACTATTAGTTCAAATCCCAACAAATAATTTGTTGGGGTTTTGCGTATAAAGTTGGGGTTTTGCGTGGGCCCTTCAGAAGTCGGGGCCCAGGGCGCGCGCCCGGTGCGCCCGCCGTTAAATCCGCCTCTGCGTCTATCCTACATCTGTCTTTCCTCAATTTGAATTTATGCCCTCTCAGGTGATTTTTCTGAGCTAGAGGAAGAATCCCATCAGCATTGAGCATGCTCAAACCATTCAAGGCTTTATACACCTCTATCAGATCACCTCGCTGGTGCCTAGTCTCCAGACACTGTAATTTGCAATACTTAAGCCTTTCTTCGTAAGAGCCCCCTTTGTACCATTCACTAATCTTGTTGCCCTTCTCTGTACTCGTTCCAGCAGCTCTACATCCTTCTTGAAATGAGGCCTCCAGACCTGTATACAGTACTCTAGGTGTGGCCTGACCATTGCCTTATACAATGGAATAATCACCTCCTTATCCCTGCTGGAAAAATTCCTGTATATCATTGACAATACTCCATGAGCTACTCTTGCAGCCCGTCTGCACTGCTCAGAGAACTTCATATCTACCTGCACAACCACCCCCAAGTCCCTTTCATTCTCTACCACTGTCAGTGTGGTACCACAGAGTTGATACGTTGCTCTGGGGTTGCTGTTTCCCATGTGTACTACTTTACATTTGTCAATGTTAAACTTCATTTGCCACCTCTCAGCCCATCTGCTCAAACTTTCCAGATCCTGTTGCAGCAGCATAGTGTCAGTAGTGTCCTTGACAACCCTGCCAACCTGTGTATCGTCTGCAACCATTAAGATTGGACATTAAGCTTGATATACCATCATCAATATCATTTATAAATACAAAAAACAATAATGGACCCAACACTGAGCCCTGAGGGACTCCACTAATAACATTAGTCCACAATGAGCAGTGTCCATTGATTACCACTCTCTGTCTTCTCCCCCTCAACCACCCCTTTATCCATAGCAGCAATTTGCCTCCAATGTCACACTGCTCCAATTTGTGTAGCAGTCTTCCATGTGCAACAGTATCAAAAGCTTTTCTAAGATCCAAGTATATAATATCAAAGTTATTCCCTGCATCCAGTTCTTTTGTGACTGCATCATAGTATCCAATCAAGTTGGTCAGGCAAAACTTCCCCTTAACAAAACCATGCTGTGTCTGAGCTATAACTGAAGTCTTGTCTAGATGATCCTGCAGTGCTTCTTTAACCAGTGCCTCCATTAATTTTCCTGGAACAGAAGTTAAGCTCACAGGTCTATAATTACTTGTGTCAGCCTTTGATCCTCCTTTGTGAATTGGGGTCACATTTGCACATTTCCAGTCTATGGGTACCTCCCCTGAGTCCAAGGAAGCTCTCATAATTATGGCTAAGGGTTTCCTTACTTCCTTTGCTGCCTCCTTTAATA
Organism: Mastigoproctus giganteus; assembly: GCF_048544385.1. Taxonomy (NCBI): domain Eukaryota; kingdom Metazoa; phylum Arthropoda; class Arachnida; order Uropygi; family Thelyphonidae; genus Mastigoproctus; species Mastigoproctus giganteus. The sequence continues at coordinate 13,622,357 of NC_143580.1, forward strand.
TAACTGGATAGATCCCATCCACCCCGGGTGCCTTTCTTGTGTTTATCTTCAACAGTTTCTCCTCCACTTTACTCCCAGTTATTTCAAGATTCTGTAGCTTACTGCTAGAGTTGAATACACCTCTGGCATTCCCCTTGCTAAATAACTCCTCATGTGTGAATGTCGATGCAAAATATTCATTTAGTTTGTTAGCTACCTGAGCAGGATCATCAACACTTGACCCATCAATATCAAGTGGACCAATCTGATTCATCCCCTTCCTTCTAGAGTTTACATAAGTAAAGAACTCTTTGCTGTTTGTCTTTGCATCCCTTGCCAAGGATTTCTCGTAATCTGCCTTCGCCTGCCTAACCTCCTTTGTAACTTGGTTGCATATCAACTTGTATATATCATAGGCTTCTGTGTCATGTGTTAATTTGTAAGTATCCCATGCATTTTTCTTCTCTGCCATATGCCTCATTAGTTCATCTGACATCCATTTTGCCCTAAACCGTGAACAATATTTCTTAGTTGGTATGTAAAGCCTAGTAGCTTCCAAGATAAGTTCTTTGAATGCTTCCCATTTTGAATTTGCTGTTGGTAACATCATCAGTTGGTCCCACTGTATAGAATTTAAATACTGTCTCAGTCCATCGTAGTCGCCTTTACGGAAGCAATAACCCTTCCCTTTACCCCTAATGGTAGTTACCTCTTTGAGTAAATCCCACTTCAGCACACTGTAATCACTGCCACCTAGTGGTTCATTTATCTGCAGATTCTTAATGCATGAAGAATCACTGCTGATAATCAAATCAAGGGTATTACTCCCTCTAGTTGCCTCCCGAACATGCTGGTGTAGAAAACAATCATCCAATAAATCCACAAAAGCCCTGCTAGTGCGTGAATAACCAGCCCCCAAATTCCAGTCAATATCTGGGAAATTAAAATCTCCCATTATAAGACTCTCTGATTTACTGGCCCACTCTATTTCCCTGTACAGTTTCTTATTATACTCATCAGAGTCATTAAGCCTATAGCACACTCCTACTCTCAATTTTGATCTCCCAAAGTTTATGTCACACCAAACTGACTCGCACTGCACTGTCCAGCGATGTCCACTGGCTTCACTTCCTTGGTTTTTATGTGTTTCTTAACTAATAGCATAACCCCTCCCCCCTTCCTATCCTGTCTATCTTTTCTGTAGACGTTGTACTCCCCAAATTGCAGTTCTATATCTGTGTGACACCACGTCTCTGATATCCCAACAATATCTGCCTTCGATGTTTTGAGCAATACCTCAAATTCATCAAATTTATTTACTAAACTCCTAGCATTGGTGTACACGCAAGTATACCTGCACCTGTTTCTATTCTTAGCTACCCTAACACAACCCATGTGTTTACTTGTACCGGAATGGCTCCCAGCAGTCTCTGAAATACCATGCATCTTGTTTTCCAGGCTTCTGCTCATTCTAATAGAAGCAGTGCAAGAATCTCTTTCACCTCTGCCAGTGGCTACTGTCAATCTATTGGTCTTTGTCTCCCCCCAAGCTAGCAGTTTTCCGACCCACCTAACACTGCCTCGATAGCATCAGCAAATATTCTTGCACCCTTTCTATTTAAGTGTATCCCATCCCTGTAGAAGCAATCTCTCCTATAATGTTCATTGCATAACGGCCCCAGGGGTTTCCCCCATCTCCGTGTTGTGTACTCTGTTTGTGAAACACAGGACACTGTGAAGGCCAGAGATTTTAAAAAGTGTAAGGTACATGTTTATGTTGTGTTGTTCCTCTGATCTTTTAGCCGTTGGGCCCCTAGTGGGACCCCCCCGTTGCCCACACTTAGCCCCGAGGAGGCAGGTCAGGCATAGAGGGATGGCATTAGAAGTAAGTACTCTGGCAGACCCTGCCACCTAATTTCCTAAGGTTTCAGTGGCAAGGGCCTTAAAAATAATAAAAAAATAAAATAAAATAAATAAATAAAGTCCAGTAGTATACGAACCTTATGTCTTCTTAGATTGTCTTAATTTGTATGTTGTCTCTATTCAAAGGTTCTTCACTTGGTAGTTATCTTTGGTCGGTGACATCTTTGGAGAATGTAGACAACATCTGGATGACTTTACTGGGGGTCGAATAATTAGGAAGGTCGAAGTGCGAGGAGTGTGGCTGCAGAGTTCGGTATGGCCCATAGCATCGTCTCACGTGCGTGATCGGCCTTCAGAACGACAGGTACAGCTGTTCAAAGGACCAGTGGTGGCCGCCTAATTTATATTAAACAATGGCTAATAAGAGAAACAGTACCAAAAAAAAGTAACATATTTGTTCGCGAAACACAACGCCCGATAATGACCTCTATATACTCCTACAGGCCAAGAGGTGACCGACATCAGACAGCGGGATCCATTGCAAACCAGCTGCATAGGACGCAGGATATCGCGGTTTACTATGGCCAAGCGACTCCACAAAGGTGGACTGCTTGCTGGACAGCCAAACTGCTGTGTCCCTTTAACACCTGCCTATTGGAGACACCGTTTACACTGGTGCATCGAACACAAGAACTGGGCAGCAACGCAGTGGGGTAAGGTACTCTTTACTGATAAGAGTATATTCAGTCTCAGCAGCGATTCTGGATATCAGGTAATCTGGTAATCACTGTAAGGGATCGATATGCGATATGGTGGTCGAGGTGTTCTCGTCTGGGGAGGCGTTATCTTGGATGGACGTACACAACTACAGATACTGGAAGGCGGTACTGTAACCGGTGCACGCTACTGTACTGAGGTAATCCTTCCCCGTGTGCGTCTGTTCCGAGGTGCCATTGGCTACGAGTTCGTGTTTATGGATGATAATGCCACACCCCATCGCACTGCAGCTGTTGATATGCTTTTGAAACGTGAGGACATTGTTCGTATGGATTGACCTGCCCGTTTGAACACATATGGGGCCCTCTGGGGGGGACGCCTAGGGGCACGTCCACACCCACCAGAAAATGTTCACCAGCTGAAGACGGCGCTGACAGAGGAATGAACGATGTTACTGCAAGAACTTATCAACAACATTGTTCTAAGTATGGACAGGCGGTGCAAAGCCTGCATCGACATTAGGGGTGGCCATATCTCCTACTGAGGACCACCTCTTCCATTTGTTCCATCTTTGGCAGTGATGCATCTGTATCAAGGCAGCCAGTGCTATGATACCATTTTTGAATAAAGTCCCTCTGTATCGTTTTGTTTCGTTGTTGTGTTGGTGTTATTTCCTTCATCATTTCTACAACTCATGAGGTTCCTTTGGTATGCTTTTCCCATATCCAGGCCACACCTATGAGAAGCTATAGGTGAAACCCTGACTGGTCCTTAAATTTTGCACACTAATGTACAATAATATCGTCGTAGCCTAATTTATATTAAACAATGGCTAATAAGAGAAACAGTACCAAAAAAAAGTCTGGGTAATCACCTTGCACTCCCCTAGGATGTCTTGGAGATCGTTTCTGAGACCGGGTGGCATCATCGACATGTGTCATCTGACATTCTGGGCTCCTTTGCGATGTATTTTCTATAGTTTCTGGTGTTGATTACCAGGTCTTGAGTGGGGTATACCACTTATCTATCTTCCTTATGGCCTGGTGGAATGGTGCTGTGTGTTATTCTCGAAATATTCCTTCAGGTTAACTATCGCTGTTTTCTGTTGCTCTATCAGGTCTATCAGACCCCTTCCTCCCTCTTTCCGAGCAATTGTTAGTCTCTCCACTGCTGCCTTCGGGTGGTGTTGGCGGCTCTTAGTCGTCATTGTCCTTGTCTTTCTCATGATATCATGTAGCTCGGTGTTAGTCCAATCTATGACCCCAAAAGAGTATATTAGTACTGGAGCTGCATAGGTGTTTAGGCTTTAACTGTGGTCCCTCTGTTCAATTTTTCTTTCAGCAGGCTTCTGAGTCTCTGACGATATTTTTCAGTCAGGCACTTCTTGATTTCCATGTGCTCTTACTGCTGAGCCTGCATCATCCCTAGGTATTTGTAGGTCTCTCCTTCTGTTATAGCTTCGATCTCTTTACCAGTCAGCAGCTGATACTTTCAGCGGACTAATTTTCCGTGGTGCAGGTCATGAGTCTTGCATTTGTCTAGATCAAATTCCATCCTGATGTCCTTGCTGAATTCTTCAGTGATCCGGAGTAGTTGCTGGAGTTGCTTTTCGGTTGCCGCATAGAGCTTGATGTCATCCAGCTACATCAGGTGGGTGAGTATCCATACTTGCTGCCGTTATGGTGGATAGTGGGTTGAGTCCTAGACAGAACCAGAGTGGGCTCACAGACCACTGTGGTTCTGTCTAGGAAGTTTGTCACTATCGGATTGACCTTGTAGATCTTCAGGGTCTCTATTAGCCTGATATGACGTACGGAGTCGAAGGCCTTGCGGTAATCGATGTAGGCAGTGTATAGGTTGTGGTGCTTCTTGTGGGCTTGCTCCATAACTGCGGCATCTATGCTTAATTACTCCTTGCACCCTTTGCTCCTCCACTTGCATCCTTTCTGCTGTTCGGCCATTATGTTATAACTCTCTTATTGGTCTGATATCTTCTGGTTATGCAGCTGGTCAGGATCTTGTACATCGTTGAAATGCAGGTGATTGGCCTGTATTTTTCCAGGTTTCTTGTACCTTCGTCACTAGGATTGAGATATGTGACTGCTTCAGTGAGAAACTTCGGGATTGTCTCCGGGTGCCTTATCAGTCGAATGAACTGCTCTGCTAAGTGCTTGTGTGTGTGCTGTGTGTGTGTGTGTGTGTGTGTGTGTGTGTGTGTGTGTGTGTGTGTGTGTGTGTGTGTGTGTGTGTGTGTGTGTGTGTGTGTGTGTGTGTGTGTGTGTGTGTGTGTGTGTGTGTGTGTGTGTGTGTGTGTGTGTGTGTGTGTGTGTGTGTGTGTGTGTGTGTGTGTGTGTGCAGGTGCAGGTTCAGGTGAGCTACTTGTACCAGTAGTTTTGGATGTTATCAATTCCTGGGGTTCGCCAGTTGTCGGTGTTCCTGATCGACCGTTTTACTTCTTCTTCTCGAATCTCCCACTCTCTCATCTCTTGTATGTCCTTTGTTTTCTTACGTTCTACGTCTATTCAGGGGGTTCAGCTGTTATGTTTTACTTCACTTCTCCAGATATTTCCCCAGAACTCCTCGATCGTCTTCTTCTCGGGTGTCCGTTTCCAGCTTTCTCATCTCTCAGTTTCCTGTAGAAGGCTCTTTGGTCTTCATCGAAGATTCGGTTGTTTATTTTCCTCTGGGAGCTCCCTTTGTATCACTTTGTATCGGCGTAGTTTCTTGCTGAGTGCGATGAGGTTCTGCTTCAGTGTGTCCAAGTATTCTCCTATTCTCTGAATTCTGGTCTCATGTTTGCTGTGGACGCTGTCTCTCTCTTGAAGATGCTTTTTACCTTTCCAATCAATTTCTTACTTCTATTGCCCTGTTGGTATTAGGTCAACCGACCTATCTTGACTCTTCTATCTTCTGCTGAAGTCTTCTTTCCCAAGCTGGTGGTTTCTTCTGTTCTGGTCTCTTGTTTCTTTTCCATTAATCCTAGTGGCTGCTATGGCAGCACAGTATACAACTGTGTGGATTGCCTCCAGCGTTGCACCATTGTTGTCAAGGTAATGTGGCATTATTTGCCGTTTGAGGTGGTCAGTTGCTCTCCAAAGGATGTTATTTGGCCTATGCTTAGGTATCACGTGGGTTCTCGTGGGGTCCATTCCTTCGAATTCTGTTAGAGCATTCTTCCACTCATCTTCTGTTCTGAACATCATGACTTCGACCCTTTCCACTTCAGCTCTTTTGGGTTGTATTTCTTTTTTCTCTTCCTCCTCTGATTCCATATTGACCATATTCTTTGTTCATTGCAGTTGATCGCTCATATCCTGCTTGATTTTTTCCAAGATGGCAGGAGCTATTAGGTTCTTTGTGACGATGGTCCTTCTTTGGTCCCCTAATCGCTGTTCGGTGACCTGAATATCCAGGAATCGTTCCAACCACTTGGTATGTAGTCACGACCTGTACATTGTCATATCGGTCTCTAGCCTGGTTATTTCATAGTATGCTCGCATGATGTACGTATTCATTTCGATGCTCCACTTCATACGTTGGCGTCTTCTTCCTTCCTTATTAGTATTATTATTACTCTTATATTATTTCTCCCTGATTGGGGGTTCCACCTCGTGACGGGTATTGCTGCCAAGTACACAGGTCGGTTGTTGTTATGTCTGGTGTTACTATTAGTCGAGGGACTCTCTGACTATCCTACAAGTGTTCAGGATTGCGACTTTCTTCCATGTAGGGGGATCTATTGCTGCTAGGCTGTTATGTAGGGTCTTTGGCACTATACCAGTGGTTTCCAAGATCGTAGCCATGCCTCTGTATGCCATATCTCTTTGATCTCTTGTCTTAGGTTATTATAATTATTATTATTATTATTATTATTATTATTAAACCCTAGATTAAGTGTCATGGGGTGGCTAACACAGGTATCTTTAATAAACTGGTGTGCAAAACTTAAGGACCAACACTAATTATAAAAGTTATAATCATAAAATCAAATGAAAGAGCCTGTGGCTGTTTCATTTGATTTTATGATTATAACTTTCATAATTAGTCTCCCAATGCTTATGTCACACATAACTGTGGCCGTTCAGTAGAAAGCTGGTGCACATGCAAAAATCGTGATGAGAGGGCTCACATAAATCGATAAAAGCAGCAGTTCACCAGTTATTTGCAAATTACCGAATGGTGAGCACGATTGTTACAGACGTTCGATTGGTTTCATACAGTGCTACAGACGACGAAATGGCCAAAGTGTAAAGCATTAGCATTAGCATTAGCATTAGTAGAGGCATTTGATGCAAGAAAGCAAGCTTATGCAGCATCAGCCAAAAAAAACCACTTCCACTTCACCCCTCTGTTCGTTCAAAATACCTGTCCAGTTGAGCCTTAAACTTATTTAGGCTATCAACCTCCACCACAAGGGATGGAAGTCTGTTCCACCAACCAACCACCCGCTGGCTAAAGGCAAATTTCCGCACGTCTATCCAGGAGTGGATTAAGGTCGGTTGAGGCCCCGGGCGCAGAAGAAAATATTGGGCCCCTTAAAAAAGAGAGAGAGACAGGGAAAATAAAAATACGTGTTAACCATTTTTTAAAATAAATAAAAAATATTATGTACTATTAATGTTTTATTTCCAAAAAAATTGAATATAATATATGTATAATATAATTAATAATAGCATAATAATAATCACAAAGTTTTGAACTAATAGTTGAACATATTAGTTCAACTATTAGTTCAAATCCCAACAAATAATTTGTTGGGGTTTTGCGTATAAAGTTGGGGTTTTGCGTGGGCCCTTCAGAAGTCGGGGCCCAGGGCGCGCGCCCGGTGCGCCCGCCGTTAAATCCGCCTCTGCGTCTATCCTACATCTGTCTTTCCTCAATTTGAATTTATGCCCTCTCAGGTGATTTTTCTGAGCTAGAGGAAGAATCCCATCAGCATTGAGCATGCTCAAACCATTCAAGGCTTTATACACCTCTATCAGATCACCTCGCTGGTGCCTAGTCTCCAGACACTGTAATTTGCAATACTTAAGCCTTTCTTCGTAAGAGCCCCCTTTGTACCATTCACTAATCTTGTTGCCCTTCTCTGTACTCGTTCCAACAGCTCTACATCCTTCTTGAAATGAGGCCTCCAGACCTGTATACAGTACTCTAGGTGTGGCCTGACCATTGCCTTATACAATGGAATAATCACCTCCTTATCCCTGCTGGAAAAATTCCTGTATATCATTGACAATACTCCATGAGCTACTCTTGCAGCCCGTCTGCACTGCTCAGAGAACTTCATATCTACCTGCACAACCACCCCCAAGTCCCTTTCATTCTCTACCACTGTCAGTGTGGTACCACAGAGTTGATACGTTGCTCTGGGGTTGCTGTTTCCCATGTGTACTACTTTACATTTGTCAATGTTAAACTTCATTTGCCACCTCTCAGCCCATCTGCTCAAACTTTCCAGATCCTGTTGCAGCAGCATAGTGTCAGTAGTGTCCTTGACAACCCTGCCAACCTGTGTATCGTCTGCAACCATTAAGATTGGACATTAAGCTTGATATACCATCATCAATATCATTTATAAATACAAAAAACAATAATGGACCCAACACTGAGCCCTGAGGGACTCCACTAATAACATTAGTCCACAATGAGCAGTGTCCATTGATTACCACTCTCTGTCTTCTCCCCCTCAACCACCCCTTTATCCATAGCAGCAATTTGCCTCCAATGTCACACTGCTCCAATTTGTGTAGCAGTCTTCCATGTGCAACAGTATCAAAAGCTTTTCTAAGATCCAAGTATATAATATCAAAGTTATTCCCTGCATCCAGTTCTTTTGTGACTGCATCATAGTATCCAATCAAGTTGGTCAGGCAAAACTTCCCCTTAACAAAACCATGCTGTGTCTGAGCTATAACTGAAGTCTTGTCTAGATGATCCTGCAGTGCTTCTTTAACCAGTGCCTCCATTAATTTTCCTGGAACAGAAGTTAAGCTCACAGGTCTATAATTACTTGTGTCAGCCTTTGATCCTCCTTTGTGAATTGGGGTCACATTTGCACATTTCCAGTCTATGGGTACCTCCCCTGAGTCCAAGGAAGCTCTCATAATTATGGCTAAGGGTTTCCTTACTTCCTTTGCTGCCTCCTTTAATATAACTGGATAGATCCCATCCACGCCGGGTGCCTTTCTTGTGTTTATCTTCAACAGTTTCTCCTCCACTTTACTCCCAGTTATTTCAAGATTCTGTAGCTTACTGCTAGAGTTGAATACACCTCTGGCATTCCCCTTGCTAAATAACTCCTCATGTGTGAATGTCGATGCAAAATATTCATTTAGTTTGTTAGCTACCTGAGCAGGATCATCAACACTTGACCCATCAATATCAAGTGGACCAATCTGATTCATCCCCTTCCTTCTAGAGTTTACATAAGTAAAGAACTCTTTGCTGTTTGTCTTTGCATCCCTTGCCAAGGATTTCTCGTAATCTGCCTTCGCCTGCCTAACCTCCTTTGTAACTTGGTTGCATATCAACTTGTATATATCATAGGCTTCTGTGTCATGTGTTAATTTGTAAGTATCCCATGCATTTTTCTTCTCTGCCATATGCCTCATTAGTTCATCTGACATCCATTTTGCCCTAAACCGTGAACAATATTTCTTAGTTGGTATGTAAAGCCTAGTAGCTTCCAAGATAAGTTCTTTGAATGCTTCCCATTTTGAATTTGCTGTTGGTAACATCATCAGTTGGTCCCACTGTATAGAATTTAAATACTGTCTCAGTCCATCGTAGTCGCCTTTACGGAAGCAATAACCCTTCCCTTTACCCCTAATGGTAGTTACCTCTTTGAGTAAATCCCACTTCAGCACACTGTAATCACTGCCACCTAGTGGTTCATTTATCTGCAGATTCTTAATGCATGAAGAATCACTGCTGATAATCAAATCAAGGGTATTACTCCCTCTAGTTGCCTCCCGAACATGCTGGTGTAGAAAACAATCATCCAATAAATCCACAAAAGCCCTGCTAGTGCGTGAATAACCAGCCCCCAAATTCCAGTCAATATCTGGGAAATTAAAATCTCCCATTATAAGACTCTCCGATTTACTGGCCCACTCTATTTCCCTGTACAGTTTCTTATTATACTCATCAGAGTCATTAAGCCTATAGCACACTCCTACTCTCAATTTTGATCTCCCAATGCTTATGTCACACCAAACTGACTCGCACTGCACTGTCCAGCGATGTCGACTGGCTTCACTTCCTTGGTTTTTATGTGTTTCTTAACTAATAGCATAACCCCTCCCCCCTTCCTATCCTGTCTATCTTTTCTGTAGACGTTGTACTCCCCAAATTGCAGTTCTATATCTGTGTGACACCACGTCTCTGATATCCCAACAATATCTGCCTTCGATGTTTTGAGCAATACCTCAAATTCATCAAATTTATTTACTAAACTCCTAGCATTGGTGTACACGCAAGTATACCTGCACCTGTTTCTATTCTTAGCTACCCTAACACAACCCATGTGTTTACTTGTACCGCAATGGCTCCCAGCAGTCTCTGAAATACCATGCATCTTGTTTTCCAGGCTTCTGCTCATTCTAATAGAAGCAGTGCAAGAATCTCTTTCACCTCTGCCAGTGGCTACTGTCAATCTATTGGTCTTTGTCTCCCCCCAAGCTAGCAGTTTTCCGACCCACCTAACACTGCCTCGATAGCATCAGCAAATATTCTTGCACCCTTTCTATTTAAGTGTATCCCATCCCTGTAGAAGCAATCTCTCCTATAATGTTCATTGCATAACGGCCCCAGGGGTTTCCCCCATCTCCGTGTTGTGTACTCTGTTTGTGAAACACAGGACACTGTGAAGGCCAGAGATTTTAAAAAGTGTAAGGTACATGTTTATGTTGTGTTGTTCCTCTGATCTTTTAGCCGTTGGGCCCCTAGTGGGACCCCCCCGTTGCCCACACTTAGCCCCGAGGAGGCAGGTCAGGCATAGAGGGATGGCATTAGAAGTAAGTACTCTGGCAGACCCTGCCACCTAATTTCCTAAGGTTTCAGTGGCAAGGGCCTTAAAAATAATAAAAAAATAAAATAAAATAAATAAATAAAGTCCAGTAGTATACGAACCTTATGTCTTCTTAGATTGTCTTAATTTGTATGTTGTCTCTATTCAAAGGTTCTTCACTTGGTAGTTATCTTTGGTCGGTGACATCTTTGGAGAATGTAGACAACATCTGGATGACTTTACTGGGGGTCGAATAATTAGGAAGGTCGAAGTGCGAGGAGTGTGGCTGCAGAGTTCGGTATGGCCCATAGCATCGTCTCACGTGCGTGATCGGCCTTCAGAACGACAGGTACAGCTGTTCAAAGGACCAGTGGTGGCCGCCTAATTTATATTAAACAATGGCTAATAAGAGAAACAGTACCAAAAAAAAGTAACATATTTGTTCGCGAAACACAACGCCCGATAATGACCTCTATATACTCCTACAGGCCAAGAGGTGACCGACATCAGACAGCGGGATCCATTGCAAACCAGCTGCATAGGACGCAGGATATCGCGGTTTACTATGGCCAAGCGACTCCACAAAGGTGGACTGCTTGCTGGACAGCCAAACTGCTGTGTCCCTTTAACACCTGCCTATTGGAGACACCGTTTACACTGGTGCATCGAACACAAGAACTGGGCAGCAACGCAGTGGGGTAAGGTACTCTTTACTGATAAGAGTATATTCAGTCTCAGCAGCGATTCTGGATATCAGGTAATCTGGTAATCACTGTAAGGGATCGATATGCGATATGGTGGTCGAGGTGTTCTCGTCTGGGGAGGCGTTATCTTGGATGGACGTACACAACTACAGATACTGGAAGGCGGTACTGTAACCGGTGCACGCTACTGTACTGAGGTAATCCTTCCCCGTGTGCGTCTGTTCCGAGGTGCCATTGGCTACGAGTTCGTGTTTATGGATGATAATGCCACACCCCATCGCACTGCAGCTGTTGATATGCTTTTGAAACGTGAGGACATTGTTCGTATGGATTGACCTGCCCGTTTGAACACATATGGGGCCCTCTGGGGGGGACGCCTAGGGGCACGTCCACACCCACCAGAAAATGTTCACCAGCTGAAGACGGCGCTGACAGAGGAATGAACGATGTTACTGCAAGAACTTATCAACAACATTGTTCTAAGTATGGACAGGCGGTGCAAAGCCTGCATCGACATTAGGGGTGGCCATATCTCCTACTGAGGACCACCTCTTCCATTTGTTCCATCATTGGCAGTGATGCATCTGTATCAAGGCAGCCAGTGCTATGATACCATTTTTGAATAAAGTCCCTCTGTATCGTTTTGTTTCGTTGTTGTGTTGGTGTTATTTCCTTCATCATTTCTACAACTCATGAGGTTCCTTTGGTATGCTTTTCCCATATCCAGGCCACTCCTATGAGAAGCTATAGGTGAAACCCTGACTGGTCCTTAAATTTTGCACACTAATGTACAATAATATCGTCGTAGCCTAATTTATATTAAACAATGGCTAATAAGAGAAACAGTACCAAAAAAAAAGTAACATATTTGTTCGTGAAAACGTTTTAGCATTAGCATTAGCATTAGCATTAGTAGAGGCATTTGATGCAAGAAAGCAAGCTTATGCAGCATCAGCCCCAAAAAAAAAAAAAAAAAAAAAAAAAAACACTTCCACTTCACCCCTCTGTTTGTTCAAAATACCTGACCAGCTGAGCCTTAAACTTATTTAGGCTATCAACCTCCACCACAAGGGATGGAAGTCTGTTCCACCAACCAACCACCCGCTGGCTAAAGGCAAATTTCCGCACATCTATCCTACATCTGTCTTTCTTCAATTTGAATTTATGCCCTCTCAGGTGATTTTTCTGAGCTAGAGGAAGAATCCCATCAGCATTGAGCATGCTTAAACCATTCAAGGCTTTATACACCTCTATCAGATCACCTCGCTGGTGCCTAGTCTCCAGACACTGTAATTTGCAAAACTTAAGCCTTTCTTCGTAAGAGCACCCCTTTTCCATTCAGTAATCTTGTTGCCCTTCTCTGTACTCGTTCCAGCAGCTCTACATCCTTCTTGAAATGAGGCCTCCAGACCTGTATACAGTACTCTAGGTGTGGCCTGACCATCGCCTTATACAATGGAATAATCACCTCCTTATCCCTGCTGGAAAAATTCCTGTATATCATTGAAAATACTCCATGAGCTACTCTTGCAGCCCGTCTGCACTGCTCAGAGAACTTCATATCTGCCTGCACAACCACCCCCAAGTCCCTTTCATTCTCTACCACTGTCAGTGTAGTACCACAGAGTTGAACGTTGCTCTGGGGTTGCTGTTTCCCATGTGTAGTACTTTACATTTGTCAATGTTAAACTTCATTTGCCACCTCTCAGCCCATCTGCTCAACCTTTCCAGATCCTGTTGCAGCAGCATAGTGTCAGTAGTGTCCTTGACAACCCTGCCAACCTTTGTATCGTCTGCAAACTTGGACATTAAGCCCGATATACCATCATCAATATCATATATAAATACAGAAAACAATAATGGACCCAACACTGAGCCCTGAGGGATTCCTCTAATAACATCAGTCCACGATGAGCAGTGTCCATTGATTACCACTCTCTGTCTTCTCCCCCTCAACCACCCCTTTATCCGTAGCAGCAATTTGCCTCCAATGTCACACTGCTCCAATTTGTGTAGCAGTCTTCCATGTGCAACAGTATCAAAAGCCTTTCTAAGATCCAGGTATATAATATCAAAGTTATTCCCTGCATCCAGTTCTTTTGTGACTGCATCATAGTATCCAATCAAGTTGGTCAGGCAAGACTTCCCCTTAACAAAACCATGCTATGTCTGAGCTATAACTGAAGTCTTGTCTAAATGATCCTGCAGTGCTGCTTTAACCAGTGCCTCCATTAATTTTCCTGGAACAGAAGTTAAGCTCACAGGTCTATAATTACTTGTGTCAGCCTTTGATCCTCCTTTGTGAATTGGGGTCACATTTGCACATTTCCAGTCTATGGGTACCTCCCCTGAGTCCAAGGAAGCTCTCATAATTATGGCTAAGGGTTTGCTTACTTCCTTTGCTGCCTCCTTTAATATAACTGGATAGATCCCATCCACGCCGGGTGCCTTTCTTGTGTTTATCTTCAACAGTTTCTCCTCCACTTTACTCCCAGTTATTTCAAGATTCTGTAGCTTACTGCTAGAGTTGAATACACCTCTGGCATTCCCCTCGCTGAATAACTCCTCATGTGTGAATGTCGATGCAAAATATTCATTTAGTTTGTTAGCTACCTGAGCAGGATCATCAACAGTTGACCCATCAATATCAAGTGGACCAATCTGATTCATCCCCTTCCTTCTAGAGTTTACATAAGTAAAGAACTCTTTGCTGTTTTTCTTTGCATCCCTTGCCAAGGATTTTTCGTAATCTGCCTTCGCCTGCCTAACCTCCTTTGTAACTTGGTTGCATATCAACTTGTATCTATCATAGGCTTCTGTGTCATGTGTTAATTTGTATGTATCCCATGCATTTTTCTTCTCTGCCATATGCCTCATTAGTTCATCTGACATCCATTTTGGCCTAAACCTTGAACAATATTTCTTAGTTGGTATGTAAAGCCTAGTAGCTTCCAAGATAAGTTCTTTGAATGCTTCCCATTTTGAATTTGCTGTTGGTAACATCATCAGTTGGTCCCACTGTATAGAATTTAAATACTGTCTCAGTCCATCGTAGTCGCCTTTACGGAAGCAATAACCCTTCCCTTTACCCCTAATGGTAGTTACCTCTTTGAGTAAATCCCACTTCAGCACACTGTGATCACTGCCACCTAGTGGTTCATTTATCTGCAGATTCTTAATGCATGAAGAATCACTGCTGATAATCAAATCAAGAGTATTACTCCCTCTAGTTGCCTCCCGAACATGCTGATGTAGAAAACAATCATCCAATAAATCCACAAAAGCCCTGCTAGTGTGTGAGTAACCAGCTCCCAAATTCCAGTCAATATCTGGGAAATTAAAATCTCCCATTATAAGACACTCTGATTTACTGGCCCACTCTATTTCCCTGTACAGTTCCTTATTATACTCATCAGAGTCATTAGGCCTATAGCACACTCCTACTCTCAATTTTGATCTCCCAATGTTTATGTCACACCAAACTGACTCCACACTGCACTGTCCAGCAATGTCGACTGGCTTCACTTTCTTGGTTTTTATGTGTTTCTTAACTAATAGCATAACCCCTCCCCCCTTCCTATCCAGTCTATCCTTTCTGTAGACGTTGTACTCCCCAAATTGCAGTTCTGCATTCCTTATAACTGTGTGACACCAAGTCTCTGATATCCCAACAATATCTGCCTTCGATGTTTTGAGCAATACCTCAAATTCATCAAATTTATTTACTAAACTCCTAGCATTGGTGTACACGCAAGTATACCTGCACCTGTTTCTATTCTTAGCTACCCTAACACAACCCATGTGTTTACTTGTACCGCAATGGCTCCCAGCAGTCTCTGAAATACCATGCATCTTGTTTTTCAGGCTTCTGCTCATTCTAATAGAAGCAGTGCAAGAATCTCTTTCACCTCTGCAGTGGCTACTGTCAATCTATTGGTCTTTGTCTCCCCCCAAGCTAGCAGTTTTCCGACCCACCTAACACTGCCTCGATAGCATCAGCAAATATTCTTGCACCCTTTCTATTTAAGTGTGTCCCATCCCTGTACAAGCAATCTCTCCTGTTAACAAGCACAGTCCAGGCTGAAAAAAATTCTACCCCTTGCGCCTTGCACAATCTTTCCAGGGCCGAATTGATCGACAAGGCTCTCATCATATACTCCCTCCTATCGTGTCTGGGCAGAATTGCAGACACTTTCAAATTCAACCCTAATTCTCGGCTTTTGTTCAACAGTGACCTGTACTTGTTAAGTAATTCTGCCGGTCTCCTACTCTTAATATTATTAGTGCCAACGTGCAACTATATCACCTTTTGTGCCCTTAAAAGATGATATTCGCTCTACAACGTCATCAACCTTTGCCCCTGGCAGACATACCCTGGTCCTGTTCCACCTATCCCTTCTACAAAGCATGCTCTCCGTTTCCCCGACAACAGAGTCACCAACAACTACTAGTTCCTTCGGGACCAGCGCATTCTGCCTTAGGGATTCTGCGCATTCTGCTTTAATGGATAATATGAATAAATCATTTATTAATTTACTTATTATTAATTCATTTAAATAATTTATTTATTATTTTAGTTAGCAAAACGACGGCTTACCAGCCGATGATGTTATAAGCGTAAATTAATAAATTACTTCCTAAATGAAAAAAAGGATATCTCCAACTGAATTGTTCGTTTCTTGAACTGAAAAAAAAAAATAGATAAAATAATAATTATTATTATCATCATGTCAACGGTGGCACCTAGACTTTCGTCTATCTCCACCCGAAAAGCCCAATATACGCAGAACTTCTGCAAAACGGGCCTGTATGGAAGAGGCCTTTGCGCCACCGGGCACAGCTGGTACCCGGACAATCCCCAAGGATGGCCGTCCCCAGGCACACAGAACTGAGCCTGAGTCCACCATTCAGTGCCTCATGCACTAAAGTCCTGCACCCACCGGAAGTAGTGCTTTACCGGTGGGAGCCAGCAAAGGAAAAAAATAATAATAATAAATAAAATAAAATAAAATAAGAAAAGATAAATAAATAACAATAACAAAATAAATAATATATACACTGTGCTGCCACTTTATTAGGTACACCTACTTAGTAGCGTATTGAGCCTCCTTTAGCCTTCAAAACAGCCTGAATTCGTCTAGGCATGGATTGAACAAGATGCTGAAAACGTTTTGCAGGAGTACCATGCAGACATGAGTGTGTCACGCAGTTCCTTGAGATTCGACGGAGGTGTAGGCCTGCAGCGAACAGCCCTTTACAGTTCATCCCAAAGAGATGTTCAATAGGATTGAGATCCAGTGACTGAGCGGGCCACTGCAGCAAAGAAAAGTCATTGTCATGTTCCTGGAACCATTCCATAGTGATTCGGGCTTTGTGCACCAGCGCATTATCCTGCTGGAGGTAACCATCTGACTGAGGATAAACTGTCAACATGAACGGATGCACCTGGTCAGCAACGATGTTCAGGTACGATGTGGCATTCAGACGTGAATCTATGGATATCAATGGACCCAACGTGTGGCAAGAAAACAATCTCCACAACATAACACTGCCCCCACCACCTTGCACAGTTGTCGTCAGACATGACGGGCCAATGGATTCATGTTGTTTTCATCGAATTCTGAGCCTTCCATCAATATGATGCACCAGGAACTTCGACTTGTCAGACCAAGCAACTGTTTTCCACTCCTGGATAGTCCAGTTGCTGGTGTTGCTGTGCCCACAGGAGACCTGCTCTCTTGTTCTTCATTGATAAGAAAGGTACGCGATGTAGCCTTTGGCTGTTGTAGCCCATTCGCGACATTTTGTTCTGCGCACCAAGGTTGTATTTTGATGTGATGTGCGATATTGTGGCCCGTCTGTTTGCTTGCACAATTCTAGCCATCCTCCTCTGACCTCCCTCATTAACAAGCGATTTTCGTCCACAGGAGTGCCGTCGAGAGGATATTTTCTGTTCGTTGCACCGTTCTCGATACACCCTTGAAACTGTGGTGCGTGAAAAGTTCAGGAGAACTGATATTTCAGAGATGCTTTGTCCAGCACGTCTTGCACCTACTACCATGCCACGTTCGAAGTCCGTCAGATCACTCCTTTTCCCCATTCTTACTACGGTTTGTACGCTTAACTGATACTAGAAAGATTGTTCTGTTGCATTTATATCCACAACTGTAGTCATGTCGTTGTGGGACAAACCATTTGTGTGCACAGCAGGGGTATATCTAATAAAGTGGCAGCACAGTGTATATATAAAAAACACAATAATAAAAATAAAATAAAATAAGAAAAGATAAATAAATAACAATAATAAAATAAATAATATATACAAAAAATATAATATATATATATATATAAAACACAGTAATAAAAACAAAATAAAGAAAAAAAATAATAGTAATAAATAATAATAATGACAATAAAAAATAAAATATGTAAAAAAATAGATATGGGGAAGAATCCAACAACCTCATGTCCTACAAACACAAAAAAATAAACAAAAATAATAATAATGATAAATAAAATAAAATAAGAAAAAATAAATAAAAACAACAATGACAAAATAAATAATATATATTAAAAAAAAAAAAAAATATATATATATATATATAAATAATAATAATAATAATAATAATGACAATAAAAAATAAAATATGTAAAAAAAATAGATAAGGGGGGAAATATCCAACAACTCCATGTCCTCCACACACACAAAAAAAATAATAAATAAATAAAAAAAATTTAAAAATCGGACACTGGGAGAACTATTCAACCCCTTGTCCAAACAAACAAACAACTATGGGTTAAAAGAAACCACTTTATAGTACAAGTTTAAAACCCTCCTTTTTAATCCCCAATCTGATTTCGTCAACCGAATTATAGCTGAACTGAATTTTTTGACTTTTTCTTGCAGATAGTTTAAATGAGGAAAAAACGATAACCTGTCATCAATTCTTATACCTAAGTATTTCACTTCTGATACTAAAGGAATCTGAACCCTTTTAATTAAAGCTTTGAGTGGTCTAGCTTCTAGCATAGATCTGTATTTACCTGTTACACACAAGGTGAAGTCATCTGCAAAATGAGCAATTTTATGCACATTTTCCATTGATTGATCTAGCCATAAATTAAGCACAAAATTCCAAAAAAGTGGGCCCAATACAGACCCCTGTGGGCACCCTCTCAAGAGCTTCCTTTCAAACTTTAAATGTTTGGACTTAAGAATAATTTTCCTACCGGTTAGGTAACTTTTTATCGTTCTCTACAAAAATGTTGGACACTGTATTCCCCTTAAAGGCAAACAAGATACTATCATGCCATACCATGTCAAAGACTCCGGTAAATCTGTAAAAGTAACCAACACATACTTATCCATTGCCTGACTAGTAAATTTCATAAGGTCATTAATAGCATCCTCCGTAGAATGCCCTCTCTTAAAGCCGTATTGATGTGGCAACACCAATCCAACTCGATCCATGAGTTGACCAAGTCTTAAAACTAGCAGTCTCTCAAACATTTTGCCAAGATTGGCCAACGAAATCGGCCTATATCCTCTTGCGTCATTTAGTTGTTTACTTGGAAACCTTCTTTTTATTTTAATAACAAGCATGATAAAATAAAGCCTCATTATACCCCACAACCCATACCTTTGATATGCCTTCCTACATGCAAAAACTTCTTTCCTTAACCTAGATAATTCAATATTCCACCAACTAACAACACGCCTCTTAATTTGTTGTCTTTTAGAGGCACAACTCAAAGCTGTAAACAGTGAACATAAAAAGAATATTCACCAGCATTTAAAGAATTTAAATGAAACATGTTATCATTATAAAAATCCAAGGATAATAATAATATTATTTTTTTATTATTTATTTATTTATTTTAATAATAATAATAATAATAATAATAAAGAGGAAACTTTGTATGTATTAATAATCCTCGCAGCGAGAGCAGTTGGAAGACATACCCTCAATGTGGCGCCATCTGCACCTTAAATTTCTGCCAGACGACTTGTGAGTCGAATTTTAAATATTTTGTGATGTCTTATGAAATCATTCACGTTAGCAAAACGAGATTAAAAAAAAAAAAAAAAAAATCTAAATCAGGAATGCGAAAAAAAAAAAAAAAAAATTCTAAATCAGGAATTGCGAAAAAAAACAAAACAAAAAAAACGTCAGATTCAGTTTCATTAAATATTAAAAATAAAATATTTTAGTAACGAGATTCAGTTTCGTAAAATTCTCTATTTTAACCCCTGATCATTTTATTATTATTATTATCCATTTGGTGCAAGTAAGCCTGAGGCTTTTGCTGTACCAGCCAAAAAAAAATAATAATAAAAGTCTGAGTTATCCTAAGAGGGAGAGAGAAAAGAACAAGAGTAAAAGTAGAAGGGAATCAACCAAGAAAGATAATATCCAGCTCAGGACCCTGACCCTAGGTGTGCTCACATCTGGTGATGGGTTAAAAAAATGTGGTTCTGCCCGGGATCGAACCGGGGACCTTTTGCGTGTAAAGCAAACGTGATAACCGCTACACCACAGAACCGTTGACATCTAGGAAGTGACGTAAGAATTATTAATGCGAACAAAGCTGCTTATTGGTCTCTGTCCACACTATTTTTGTTTAAAAAGATAGATAGAGAAAAGTGAAAGGAGACCAAATTTAAATGAAAATGCATCAGACTATGTAATGCAAAGGAGGATAAGAGATGAGATAAAATGTTATGTTCATTAGGTGGGCCAGTAGCAAGGGCAGCCCCAGGATTTTCTAAAGGAGGGGAAGAATTTAAATAGTATCCCGGGCAATCAATAAGCTTTGATCATATAGCAGTTAGAAAAAAATTAATTCACATTACAGTACTTGGATCATAACGGAAGGGCACTATTGCCACTTTAGCCCTTACCTTGCCCCTCTAAATGATTGTACAAATAATGGATTGTACAAATGACTGAATATAATAATTGAAACTGGATCAAAGTTACTGTTACGAAATTATAAGGGGAGATCAGTGGCGAATATAAGAAAAAAAGGCCCAAAATGGGGGGCCCGGTTTCTAAGATTCACACCAAAATAGAGATGCACGTTCCGTACGAATCCAAATCAGTTTATGGTGGGATATAATAAAAGATAAAACTCTGAACATATCAAAGACTAGTAATTTATAACGAGGGTACCTGTCTTGATGAACCTAACAGCATTTATCGACCTCGTTGGCCGTTATATCTCCACTACAGAAGATGGACAGTGGCGTAGTTGCAAATCGAAAGATCCTCGCAAATCAAGAGGAAGCCCTGCAAGACTGATCGGGTGGGGGATGAGGAGGTCCCTTAGAAAAAAAACTGTATTATTGCCTGTAAGCCAATGCGAGTATATTTTGTATTTCAACACAATTACATGGCATTTAGTATTAGTCAATTGGTGCAAATAAGCAAGCTTAATTGCAGCATGAGAAAAAAAAAAAACACTGGTTCTGCCCGGGCTCGAACCGAGGACCTTTTGCGTGTAAAGCAAACGTGATAACCGCTACACCACAGAACCGCCCTGTTAGCACATTTTACATAAAGATACGAGGATATAAATAGTGAAGGAATTTAGTTATGTATGGTGAGTAAACTTTTAGATATAAATATTTTTTGAACCATAAATAGCATGAAACTGTTTTATTTAATGAGGAAGTAAATATAGTTTATAGTAAAAAATGATTAACATTGCTGTATGTCCCCAGGGACTCACATCTGGTGAGTATGGACTTGGCAAACCTAGGGTCCTCAGCTGGTTATCACCATCCTTCTCTTTCTTGGTGATTTCCTTTTACTTTTACTCTTGTTTCTCTCTCTCTCTTTCTATCTCTGGATAACACAGAAATATTTTTTTTTTTTATTATTTTTTTTTTTTTTTGGCTGGTGCAGCAAATGCCTCAGGCTCCTTGCACCATATGGCTAAATATAATCATAATAATAATAATACATATTAATTTACAGTTAGTATGTAATACTATACATTATATTAGTATGTTCTAATTATGTCCAGTACACGGTAACAAACACCCCCTTCCTCCATACTAATAGATCGAGGGTTACAGATATATTGTAGATGACAATTGCCTTAGGCCAGAGGCTCCCCGACTTTTATACCTTGAATCCCCCCCCCCCTTGAATTTTTCATAAATTTCAAGATGACTCCAAGTTCCAGAACAAGTGCAAATAAACAGATCTGACCTAAAATTTAGCTATGAATATATACACTTTTATAAATTAATATACAAAGTGTGGCTAAAATGAAACGACAATCGTTACTTACCTACTGCGCATGTCAACAACGTTCATATCGTGCTTTAGCTTGTTTTATCCTGTAAGACCAGTTTTTGTTTCTTTGCAATCGGTTAAGTTTTGATTGAACTGTGCCCTTTTTAAATGGAGCAGTGTTTTAACCTTTGGAGGAAAAATGAGTGATCGTAATTTAGAGCAAAGAATTGTAATTAAATTTTTGTATTCGGTGATAACAAGAGACGAATCCTGGATTTTTCGGTATGATCCACAAACCAAGCGTCAAAGCATGCAGTGGCAAAGGATTGTTTGTTTGTTTTTTTTTTTTTTTTGGCGCAAAAACAGCAGGGTTATAGTGCGCCAGGAAAAAGTTAAAATATAAAAAGGTAGGACTGGTAATTTGTAAAAACGTTATTTCGTCTAAAGGTGCATACAGTCATAAAATCAGTTCAATGACAAAAGCAAATTGTATATTTCATATGAGTGTATACAAATTGATCGACTTTAAAAATTTAAAAACTGCTGACACATTGTCGTTGTCATTTAAAATCTGACTGAGTGTATACGGCTCAGTCAGATGGGTAAAAGCAGTAAAACGAGCATTTATAAAACTGGAACAATCACATAAAATGTGTTCGACGGTTAAAACGGTGTCGCATTGCTCACACATAGGAGGGTCATCAGCCCTCAGCAAAAAGGAGTGTGTCAAATGACAGTGTCCTATGCGGAGCCGAGCAAGAACAACTTCCTCTTTGCGATCCCTGCGTAAGCTGGACCGCCAAGGATGGATCACAGGCTTAATTCGACATAGTTTGTTTGTAGTAACCAGGCGATGCCACGAATCTTGCCACTGAGATTGCAGGTTACTACGAATCACTTGCCTGTAGTCTGTATAGGGGACTAACAGGTCAAGATTATCCGTCAGGGCTGTCGATTTGGCTGCAGTGTCAGCCAAATCATTTCCTCTAATCCCGATGTGACTGGGGATCCAACAGAAGCGGATATCGAATCCACTTGCATCGAGGCTGTATATTATCTGCTGGATTCGGGACAGGGTTGGATGATTGGTGTGTGACATCGCAGATAAAGCCTGTAGTGCACTCATTGAGTCGGCATATATAATACACAGTTGGTAACGGTGTTTTCTTATGTGATCTAGAGCTAACTCTATGGCATGCAGCTCTGCAGTGTAAATGCTGCAGTCAAGGGGTATCTGCTCTGATATGGTATTATTTGGAAAGACAGCAGCAGATCCCACATACGATTCTGACTTCGAGCCGTCTGTGAAAACTGGCAAGAAGTCAGAATGTTCTGCACGGTGTTGTTAATAGAGCTGAAGGTAGACAGAAGGCGGAGTATTAGACTTCGTCGCAAGTTTGAGCGAGAAGTCACATGCTGGTGTTTGTGCATGCCAGGGTGGAAGGGGCTCCTTTGGTGATCGAGCAACCCTGTCTACCGAGATGTTAAGCTCATTGAGTAGCTCTTGAACACGAATGCCGAATGGCCGATTGGCAGTGCGTCGTGTGTTATAAAGATTTTGCCATCGTGGCTCGAAAACGGATGTCCACGTGGGATGGTCCGGCAGGGACTTCAGCTTGAAGGCATATTGCAGAGACAACTGCATTCGCCGAAGTGACAAAGATGGTTCATTTGCTTCGGCATACAGACTTTGGACAGGCGAAGTTCTAAAAGCACCGGTAGCAATGCGGATGGCTTGATGATGGACGGGGTCAAGCCAACGAACAGCGCTATTTCTGGCAGATGCATATACCTGAGACCCATAGTCTAGTTTTGAGCGTACAAGTGCACGGTACAGACGTAGGAGAGTGCATCGGTCTGCACCCCAAGAGGTAGAAGAGAGAGAGTGGAGGATGTTAAGCCCTTTCGTGCACTTTATGCGAAGCTGACGAATGTGTTGGACAAATGTCAGCTTTTTGTCAAAAATGAGTCCCAGGAATTTCACCTCTGATACAACTGGAATGGTGCTTTGTCCAAGTCGTAATTCAGGTTCGGGGTGGAGGTTACGTTTGCGACAAAAATGTACGCAAACGGTCTTCTCCGGCGAGAACCTGAAACCATTGGCCGTGGCCCAGGAGTTAAGACGGTCAATAGCTTGTTGCAGTTGTCTCTCAATAACCCTCATATTGCATGATTGAGAGAATATGCTGAAGTCATCGACGTAGAGTGCACTGTTTATAGTTGGACGAAGTTGTTCAGAAATAGAATTTATTTTAATGGCAAAAAGCGTGACACTTAAGACAGATCCTTGTGGTACCCCCTCCTCTTGGCAGAATGGCCGCGAAAGGGAGGATCCTACACGAACTTGGAAATAACGGCAGGATAAAAAATTTTTAATAAAAATTGGAAGGTGGCCTCTTAGACCGAGGTTGTAAAGGTCTTTTAAAATACCAAATCTCCAAGTTGTGTCGTACGCTTTTTCCAAGTCAAAGAAGATGGACACCAAGTGTTCTCTTTTTAGGAAAGCATCTCGGATAGATGTTTCCAGTCTAATTAAGTGGTCCAGTGTGGACCTGTTTCTTCGGAAGCCGCACTGAAAGCGGGAGAGAAGGTCGTTCGATTCTAAATACCATAAGAGACGGGCATTGACCATTCTCTCCAATATTTTGCACAGACAGCTGGTCAGAGCAATGGGACGATAGTTTTTTGGACATATAGGATCCTTTCCTGGCTTAGCAAAAGCAAGAATAGTTGCCTTGCGCCAGGTATCCGGAAAATGCTCTTCAAGGAAGATTCTGTTGTATCCATATATGGTCCATGGATTCTGGTGAAAGATGTTTGATCATTTCATAATGGATGTTGTCTGGTCCAGCAGCCGTAGCCTTTGTACGGGCGAGTGCTGTTTTCAGCTCATTGATATTAAATGGCCCATTGTATGGGTGGGAACCCTTCGATGTGAATTTAAGGACATGATTTTCAATGCTGTGCTTTAGGACCAGAAACTCTGGGGAGTAAGATGACGTTGCAGAGATGTTAGAAAAAGTTTCACCAAGAGCATTGGCTATTGCAGTAGAGTCTGCAATAGTACATCCATTATATTCAAGGACCGATGAGGGGTGTGCTTTGTATTTTCCCTTCATTTTCCGGATTTTTTCCCAGACCACCTTAGTACTGGTCGTCTGGGTAATGGATGATGTGAAACGGATCCACGATTCCCTTTGACTCTGACGGCGGATGTAGCGTGCTTTGGCTCGGGCACGTTTAAAGGCTAATAGGTTGACTGTGGTAGGATATCTTCGAAATATCCCCCAAGCCTTGTTTTGAGCCTTTTTAGCTGCTGTGCATTCTGAATTCCACCATGGCTTTGGAAAGGGAGGAAACCGGGTGGATGTTTTTGGAATTGCAGTTGCAGCTGCATGGACAATATTTTCTGTTATGTACGTAACTGCATCATTGATAGGCTCCTGACTGACTGCAGAGTTGTCAAATTTTGCCAGGTGTTGAAAGGCACTCCAGTCAGCTTGATCAAACTTCCACCGCGGTAACCTGACAGGAAGACAAGGTCTCCCAGTAATTAAGGTGGTTATCACGGGGAAGTGATCACTTCCATACAGGTTCCCTTCTACCTCCCAGGTAAGTGACGAGAGAAGAGAAGGCGAGCCGATAGAAAGATCAATGGCAGAAAACGTACGGGTAGGCATGTGGAAAAAGGTGTTTGTTCCCACATTAAGAAGGAAGAGGTCATTGTCAATAAGCATACGCTCTATGACTCGTCCCCTTCTATTAATGCTAGCACTACCCCACAGGGTGTTATGTCCATTAAAGTCCCCAAGAAGTAAGAAAGGGGAAGGCAACTGCATTACGAGACCATCAAGGTCTTTCTGGCAGATGTCAGTACCAGGTGGCAGATATATAGAGCAAACGGTTAGTAAAAACCCCACTGTTATTCGAATTGCTACTGCCTCTATGTTGGTAGTAAGTTGCAGATGCTGAAAAGGGGTATGGTTGCCCACAAGGATTGCGACTCCTCCATGAGCGGGGCCATCCCCAGTTCTATCCTTGCGAATGATAGTAACGTTGTGCATCCTGGGGTCATCATCTGCCCTTAGGTAAGTCTCCTGTATACAAAAACAAGATGGTATGTGCTTTTGCAGGAGTGCCTTGATGTCTTCTGCATTTCTCCGGAATCCACGACAATTCCATTGTAGGAATTTAGCCATTATTTTGACTTGGTGTTTCCTTCAGGCGGCTTCCGAGGTGCTGAGGGCTTATTTTTGTCAGTCCTAGATTTATCCTTCCTGGGGAAGTATGGACGCTGCCCCGTGTCCATATCCTCCTCAGTAAAGAGTTCCAAGACTGCTTCGTCCTGTACCTCCTTCTCCTCAACATCCATTTTTTCCTGAGAACTAGGATGTACGTCAGATTTCTTATTCTTTTCTCCAGAAACTGATTTTCTAATTGGTGGGGCACTAGGAGGTACAGATATTGGAGTGGCAGCTGATTGGTCTTTTTGTGCAGGTTTTATTGAACTTAACAGGTAGCGAGCAATAGGAGTGAATGACTCCTTTGGTGGTATGGTCATTTCGGTCTGAGTTCCGATGGAACAACTCCCAGCTACCTTCTGAGCGTAGGTTGGTTTATTTATATTTATAGGTTTCACCGTTTTCCTTGCCTCTTGATAAGATATGTTCAACTCTGCCTTAAGTCGCTGAATTTCTTTTTCTTGTTTCCACCTCTGGCATGCCCTTGAGTAGGCCGGGTGTTCTTGTTGGCAGTTAATGCAGGTTGGTTTTGCAGCTGAGCATGAAGTTGTTTCGTGGTCCTTTGCGCCACACCGAGCGCATACAAGGGTTCCACGACAAGCCATCTGTGAATGTCCGTATTTCTGGCACGTAAAGCACCGTAACGGATTTGGGATATACGGACGCACTGGGCAGTTAATATAGCCAGCTTTAATTTCATGAGGAATAGTTGGTGAATTGAATGTTAAGATGATATTTCTAGTGGAAACTAATTTTCCATCCCTACGCATGGATATACGTTTAGCAGCTGTCACTCCCTGGGGTTCTAACTCTGAACAGATTTCCTCTTCAGTTACATCCATCAGATCCCATTCCGCGATAACACCACGGGATGAGTTCAGTGTCTTGTGGGGGGTTAAGGTGACAGGCATTCCCCCGATAGATGTAGCACGGAGGAGCTGTTCTGAGTGTATATCACTTCTGGTTTCTACAAGTATGTCACCAGAACGAAGCCGTTTGACAGACTTAGGAGAGCCTGCCAACCCTTCCAAACCCTTCTGGATAAAGAAGGGTGACATTTTTCCTATAGGCTTCTCACTAGTTGAGTGAATTATCAGGAACCGAGGTGTAGGACCTGATATAACCTCCTTTTTCTGTCTTTTTGCAGAAGTGACGTTCTCTTGGTCTACGGTAAAGTTTTCAGTTAGGGACCGGGTTGGGGCCCCAGAAGAAATATGTTTATCAGGATTCATGAGTTTTTTTAAGTGGTTCAGTGCCCGGGCTCCCCACCCACCACGGAGCCCAAAGGGACGCCCACTACCCGGCATGCAATAAATGCGCTCGGGAGTGGGACGCCAGGGCTACCCAGACACCATACCCGCACCGCCACCAGCCTGAATCCTGTCCCTCGGACCATGAGGGTAGGGGCGTGGCATTGACACGGTTGACCCTCGCAGGCGAACCTACTAGCCGATTGATCCTAGCCGGGCCTTCCAGGACCACCCGTCTTGTTGGGGCCAAAGTGGTGTATTGAAGCTGGGCCCCTCAACCACCAGGATCCCCCTTTCCGAATTTCCACGGGTCGCAGCGCACGGCAAACACGCCGGATTCCATTGATGTAAGCCCGGAACCTAGGCTGTGGGCGTTGGATCCCAGTGATGCTAGTCTGGAAGTCCAGCAGCGTCCTTGGGAGGTCCCCTCACCACGTACAGGTGCCCACGTCGAGGGGGGTGGCAAAGGAGGGAGACAAGAAGGCGCTCTTCTCTTCGTTTAATGAAAGAAAAAAAAATGTCTCAATCAAAGATAAGTCCCTGCTTGTGTTTTCTTTGATCGTCGTGGACATCATGAATTTGTCCCGTTGAATCACACTGTTAATCAGACACTCTACATGGAGATTTTAGGAAGACTTTGTGAAAAAATTCGAAAGACATGGTCCAGTTTATGGCCGGAAAAATGGTTTTTGCATCATGACAATGCACCGTCACTGTCCTCTGTGACTGTCACTGTGAGAGTTGTTAACGAAAAACAAGATCACAACATTGGAGCACCCACCTTATTCTTCAGATCGGGCGCGTGCGACTTTTTTCTCTTCTCGAAAATTAAAATCCACCTCAAAGGAAAACGATTTGGAGACTTAGCAGACATTTAGAAGAATACAACGTGGCAATTAAAGGCATCATTTGAGGACTTCTGCTGCTGTTTTAGATCCTGGAAATCGCGAATGGAGTGCTACATAGGCGTGGCTGGGAATTGTTGAAATTATTGTATTTAAAATAATAAATGATTTTAAAAATATTTCTCTTTTCTTTTAGCCGTACCTTGAATACTTCAATACATATAATCTCAAAGAAATAAACTTCGAATTAAAAAAATAGGATAAATAGAAATAAAGAAATGCTCGTACCCGGATTACTGGGATGGTTTGTCCATTTAAAAAAAAAAAAAAAAAAAAAATTCTAAGTTACCCTGAGATAGAGAGCAGTAGAAGTGAATCACCAAGGAAGAGAAAAATGATGATATCCAGCTCAGGACCCTGGGTGTGCCAAGCCCATACTCATCAGATGTGAGCCTCTGGGGTAAAATAGATCTTGCCGGGATCGAATCGTGGACCTTTTGCGTGTAAAGCAAACGTGATAACCGCTACACCACAGAACCACCCTTGAAAAGCTCCACAATACTGCCACCCCCTCAACCAGTACTCGACAATCATTCCTCTTTCGAAGTTCGTCATCTCACGTATTTTTACTAATACACTGTACTATTGGGCACAGGATTCTGTAGGGTGCAAGTATAATTTAATACAATTAAAGTTACATTCATTACGTGGGTTAAACGTCTGCTCATTCTGAAATCTTCTATACTTTCAGTCCTTGGAAGGGTGTGCAAGTATTTCTGGAATGATTCTGTGGTGTAATGATTATAGATAAAAAATAAATAAAATCTGTTTATAGTCAGCGGTGTCCATTAGCATTAGTTGAGGAATATGATGCAAGAAAGCAAGCTTGTGGGTGCTCGACGAGCTGTTGCCTCGATTTCCCAAACGGCTGAACTGGTGGGGTGTTCGAGAGCCGCTGTAGTTAAAGTGTAACAGGACTGGAGTGAAAATGGTCAAACAACGACCCGACGGCAAAACTGCAAAAGTCAGCGAAAGGTTGATGTGGACATGTGTTATGTCTATATGTACGGCAGCATATAAACGTTAGTTCAACTCCGCCATGGTACACTATGATGAGTGCAGAGCTCTGTGAAATGGCCAGATACAAGTATGGTGTTATGTCTGCGAAGTGTGTGTCTTGTTTTGTTGTATCTGGCCACTTAACTACTAGGGAGCAGCCACCCGTCCACGCCACGAGGAGGCGGGCCACAACAATATGCGTACTGTCAAACGAAAGTAACAAGGTATGAATCCCGCATCCACTGTAAGAAATATCAATTCCAGTGGATACCAACAAATCCAGTACCACTGGGAGCCCAACCTGGTGGTACTGGTACCAGCAGATAAAAAAAAAAATAAATAAATAAAAAATAATAAAAATAATAAATAAATAATTAATTTTAAAAAAAGTAAAAATAAAATAAAGTAAAAATAAAATAAAATAAAATAAATAAAATAAAGTAAAAAAATAATAAATAAAATAAAATAAGAATTGTCAAAAAAGTGATTATAGGCAAATAATAAATAAAAATAAAATAAAGTAAAAATAAAATTTTAAAAAAATAAAATAAAATAAAGTAAAAAAAAATAAAAATAAAAAATAATAAATAAAATAAAATAAAAATAAGAATTGTCAAAAAAGTGATTATAGGCAAATAAAAATAAATAAAAATAAAATAAAAAAATAATAAATAAAAATAAAATAAAGTAAAAATAAAATTTAAAAAAAATAAAAATAAAATAAAGCAAAAAAATAAAAAATAATAAATAAAATAAAATAATAAATAATAATAATAAATAAAATAAAATAATAAATAATAATAATAAATAAAATAAAATAAAAATAAGAATTGTCAAAAAAAGTGATTATAGGCAAATAAAAATAATATAATAAATAAAATAAATAAATAAATAAAACCGCCAAGAATAATGAATTGAGCAGTGGTCATGTAGCTCTGTGATGTGGTGGCAACCAGCAGTAGTCGAGTTGTTAGAGAAATCAGTATTTAAAGTCTGGTTCCCCTTGTTTCATAATAACATTTCAGATAGACTTGGCCAGGGTGACACATGACAGAACAGAAGGTACACTGTGATGAGTGCAGAGCTCTGTGAAATGGCCAGATACAAGTATGGTGTTATGTCTGCGAAGTGTGTGTCTTGTTTTGTTGTATCTGGCCACTTAGCTACTAGGGAGCAGCACCCGTCCACGCCACGAGGAGGCGGGCCACAACAATATACGTACTGTCAAACGAAAGTAACAAGGTATGAATCCCGCATCCACTGTAAGAAATATCAATTCCAGTGGATACCAACAAATCCAGTACCACTGGGAGCCCAACCTGGTGGTACTGGTACCAGCAGATAAAAAAAAAAATAAATAAATAAAAAATAATAAAAATAATAAATAAATAATTAATTTTAAAAAAAGTAAAAATAAAATAAAGTAAAAATAAAATAAAATAAAATAAATAAAATAAAGTAAAAAAATAATAAATAAAATAAAATAAGAATTGTCAAAAAAGTGATTATAGGCAAATAATAAATAAAAATAAAATAAAGTAAAAATAAAATTTAAAAAAAATAAAATAAAATAAAGTAAAAAAAAATAAAAATAAAAAATAATAAATAAAATAAAATAAAAATAAGAATTGTCAAAAAAGTGATTATAGGCAAATAAAAATAAATAAAAATAAAATAAAAAAATAATAAATAAAAATAAAATAAAGTAAAAATAAAATTTAAAAAAAATAAAAATAAAATAAAGCAAAAAAATAAAAAATAATAAATAAAATAAAATAATAAATAATAATAATAAATAAAATAAAATAAAAATAAGAATTGTCAAAAAAAGTGATTATAGGCAAATAAAAATAATATAATAAATAAAATAAATAAATAAATAAAACCGCCAAGAATAATGAATTGAGCAGTGGTCATGTAGCTCTGTGATGTGGTGGCAACCAGCAGTAGTCGAGTTGTTAGAGAAATCAGTATTTAAAGTCTGGTTCCCCTTGTTTCATAATAACATTTCAGATAGACTTGGCCAGGGTGACACATGACAGAACAGAAGGTACACTGTGATGAGTGCAGAGCTCTGTGAAATGGCCAGATACAAGTATGGTGTTATGTCTGCGAAGTGTGTGTCTTGTTTTGTTGTATCTGGCCACTTAGCTACTAGGGAGCAGCACCCGTCCACGCCACGAGGAGGCGGGCCACAACAATATACGTACTGTCAAACGAAAGTAACAAGGTATGAATCCCGCATCCACTGTAAGAAATATCAATTCCAGTGGATACCAACAAATCCAGTACCACTGGGAGCCCAACCTGGTGGTACTGGTACCAGCAGATAAAAAAATAAATAAATAAATAAAAAATAATAAAAATAATAAATAAATAATTAATTTTAAAAAAAGTAAAAATAAAATAAAGTAAAAATAAAATTTAAAAAAATAAAAATAAAATAAAGTAAAAAAAATAAAAATAAAAAATAATAAATAAAATAAAATAAAAATAAGAATTGTCAAAAAAGTGATTATAGGCAAATAAAAATAAATAAAAATAAAATAAAAAAATAATAAATAAAAATAAAATAAAGTAAAAATAAAATAAAGTAAAAATAAAATTTAAAAAAAATAAAAATAAAATAAAGCAAAAAAATAAAAAATAATAAATAAAATAAAATAATAAATAATAATAATAAATAAAATAAAATAAAAATAAGAATTGTCAAAAAAAGTGATTATAGGCAAATAAAAATAATATAATAAATAAAATAAATAAATAAATAAAACCGCCAAGAATAATGAATTGAGCAGTGGTCATGTAGCTCTGTGATGGGGTGGCAACCAGCAGTAGTCGAGTTGTTAGAGAAATCAGTATTTAAAGTCTGGTTCCCCTTGTTTCATAATAACATTTCAGATAGACTTGGCCAGGGTGACACATGACAGAACAGAAGACTCAGTGGAACTGATGCCAGGAAGAGTGGAAAAATATATACAGTCAATGAAATCACAATTCAGTAAAAAGCAGATATCCTGATAGCAGGGAAGCCGGTTAGTTGGCGCAGTCTGTTGAAAATTTCTTTTGCAAATTCTTGGAAGATTTCAAGAGTTTCCTTATTTTAAATTAAATCGTGTTCATTTCCAGGAGCAAAGTGACGAGATGTAGTTGAGATCTGTTGCCGAAGGTCGTGGTAAATTGGGCAGGAGCAAATTACGTGTTGCCAGTCCTCGATGCCACCGCATAAGCAAGAATATGTAGTGGTCAGATTAAACTGTAGGAGCTTCGCATTCAATGATCCATGACCTCGAGATAAGCGCCGGATCCGACGACTCGTACAGGCGAAAAGGCGCAGCACTGTTGAAGAGTTGACTACCCAATACAACATGGGCCAACCCGAAACAATATCTGGTATGACCAAGCATCGCACGCTCGCATCCTCTCCTAACCAAGGTTCATCGGCGTAAAAGACTCGCCTGGTGCAAAGAGCATGCAAGTTGGATGTTAGGTGACTGGAAGAAGGTGTGCTGGTCCGACATCTTGTTGAATCAATGCCACTTCGAATATCTGCTTTATACTTAGGGCAAAAGGAGGACCTACAAAGTATTAGGTAGGGTCATAATTCAGTGATCACTCAGTGTATATTACATTACCACGAAATATAATATATTACTACTATTAGAATCCAGAATGTTCTTGAACACAACCAGAAGTCAAACATTAGACTGCTAATAGCATTTTAAACTTAAATTTGAAATCAAAATTTTTAAGACCACGGAATAGTCGATTTACGAAGATCATGGCAGAGAGAGAAGACACTCGGGATCAAGCATGTTATCCTGGAGCCCAGACGCATAATTGATCTTGTGGGAGGGGCCTTTACTTTTGTGAATTACATTATATTTAAATAAATACACATGAGCGTATTCAACTGAGATTGTCATCTTTCTGATAGTGTCTGGGATGCTACTTTTGCTTCTGAATTTAATTGGTTTAACAGAAACTCATTTCGGACCATGTCCTATGAAAATGCACAGAGTTAAACTTTTAACATTTTGTGCAGAGCCAGTGGCGAAACTACCATACCGCCTGGTTCGCCAATGCAGAGGACCCAAAGGCTAATTTGGTATGGTTGTTAAAGATCACGTTATAGCTACGCCACCAGAATTTACGAGTTATTTCTGTGCTCGAAGAAGAAATACCTCTTGCGTCCTTTCTGGTTTGAATGTTCTAGGATGATTATGTCGAGTAGACAACGTGTCTCTTTTTAACTATAGGTAACGTCTCATTCTATGTTAATAACCGTTGAAAATAACATACAGTATTGGAAACCTTGCTTTTCAATACGCCCTCATGTGAACCATAAATTCATTGATAAGAAACTGAAAGTTCCCTTTAGCCCCAACACTTCGGAATATTTAATACGTGGAACATAACAATATTAGAGACATGTGGGACGTACAAAACATACAACAGTTTATAACGCGATAATGAATATCCAACCAAATCACTCATAATTTAAACAATATTTCCTCTTCGGAGAAAAAAACATGCATGTACACTCATGAGCCAAAACATTATGATCACCCACTTAATATCATGTTTGGCCGTATTTTGGTAATGGCATCGACTCCACAAGACCGTGGAGAGTCCTCAAGGCATCCTCGACCGGCTGGACAGAAGGATCTCGCGGAGTTCGGAAACAGACTGGCATGAACTGGTAAATGCTACATTCCACCGCGTCCCACAAATGTTCGATTGGATTGATGTCGGGGGAATTTGGCGACCAGGGGAGCAAACAAAATGCTTGGAACGTGATCCTCGAACCATTCCAGCACAATGAAAGCCTTGTACCAAAAAGGGGTATTGTCTCATTGCAAGAGTCCAGTGCCATCTGGATGCACGGTCACCATGTACAACAAAACTAGGTCCAAAATAATGCCGAGGTAGGATTTGGTGGTGAGTATGTGTTCAATGGGGAAGAGGGGAACCAAAGATATCCGGGAAAATATTCCCCATACCACAATACTACCAGCGGCGGCCTGTTTTCGTCCAACCGTCAGTGTGGTTGCAGCTGTTCACCTGCTCGGAATGAATACGTACCTGTCCATTGGATGATAGAGCTGGAATGTTGATTCATCAGTCCAGAAGACTCCTTCCCAGTCGTTCAATGTTCAACTTGCCATGTCGATCAACATGGGCACATGAACAGTCCGCCTATTCACAAGAGCATCGACTGGATGGTATGCCTGTAAACGTTTTTATGTGTGACCTGGTTTTAGTCTGCCATTGGCTTAGAGATTGTTAACAGTCTGTTAACCCGGACAGCATGTATCAACGTTGTAGTCTCCCCGTCCTAGCATGCAGGGTGATTATGGGTCCCATTTCGGACCATTCTCAGCACCCTTTCACTACATAGTGGTTTCTCGAACAGTTTGCAATGCTGCGGTTGCTAAGACGCTGGCCTTCCCGCTTTTCCAAATCATTCTCCGTCCAAGCCCCTTACCTTTCCCGATTGCTTCGTACTAACGAAATGACAGGTACTACCGTGCCGTCACTATACATGCTGGACTGGTTGGATGACACTCCTAGTGGTTTTTTTTTTTTTTTTTGTGGGGTTTTTAGACTCATCAGCGACTAAAACTCCAGGGCTCACATTTGGTGAGTATGGGCTTGGCAAATCCAGGGTCCTGAGCTGGATGTCATTATTCATCCAGCTCATTATTATTATCAGCCATATAGTGCAAGGAAGCGTAAGGCTTTTGCTGCACCAGCCAAAAAAATTGAGTTACCCTGAAAGAGAGAGAGAGAGAGAGAGAGAGAGAAAACAAAAGTCAGAAGTAGAAGAGAATCAATAAGAAAGAGAAGAATGATAACATCCTGCTCATGGGTGTGCCAAGCCTGTACTCATCAGATGTGAATCCCTGGGGTTAAAACCCGTAAAAATTCCTCCTATCATAGACGGGACTCAAACTCAAATCTTTTTCACCCGGTGTTGGGAGGACTGCGATCCTACCGACTGTGCTACTCACGAGGGCTAGTGCTGGGCTCATTGTTGTTTTCAATATTTATTAATGATATTGATGAAGGTATATCATGCTTAATGTCTAAGTTTGCAGATGATACAAAGGTTGGCAAGGTGGTCAATGAGAGAGAGAGAGAGAGAGAAAACAGCTAATGCATCAAGAACTATCAAAATTGGGCAAATTGGCTGAGAAATGGCAGACGAAGTTTAACTTTGACAAATGTAAGGTATTGCATTTGCCAATAGACAGATGTGTGTAGTACCATGCAGTCAATCTGGAATTGACACAGGATAGTGGAAAATGAAAAATGCGCCTCATGTCATGCATTGTTGTAATGTCAAAATTGTAAGTGAGGTGGGTTTACTTTATATACGTAACTCTATTTCACATTATTCAAGTAATACCATGGCGTTATTTAACGCTCATACTTGTAAAAATGGCTTGTATACAAGTGTGTATAAATAATAAATAAATCTGCAACCATAATCAATCCACTGCCGAATGGAGGTCTCTTCACCAAGTCTCATTGAGAGAAAGGACCATAATCTGCCACGCTGGTCAGCAGATGGACCGTATTTAGCAGTCAGGAATCCCGGTCTGCTCAAACACCATATACTATTGCACTTCTGCTTTTGACCACTCGGCTATGGAGGCCTGCACAAGCGTGTGTGTACGAATATGTATTGGAAACTATAAGGGCGATCCTATAATCTCAGGCATGGGGGCATATAGGGTTATTTTCCCAGTGAGTTATTCCAGATTTTTCAGCCCGCACAACATACAAATTGGCCCCCCCAAACTCTCTCTCTGTCCTTTCTTTTATATATCTTCATTAAAACAAATATATCTGTTATAATCCTGTACACAAACTGTTATGTTCTGCAGAAACTTATCAGAGTGGAGATTAGGGAGTCCAAGTTAGATAGCAATCAAATAGGGACATGGGATGTATACCCCTATGGAAAAGTGAACGAACTGTTAAAGTGGAGCACTTTTGAAATCATGTCTCCCTTTTCGGACTGCTCGCTAGTACCCCCAGGGGCTCACATCTGGTGAGTATGGGCTTGGCAAACCCTGGGTTCTGAGCTTGATATCATCATTCTACTCTTTCTTGGTGATTCCCTTCTACTTTTGACGCTCTCTCTCTCTCTCTCTCTCTCAGGGTAACGCGGAATTTTTTTTGGCTGGTGCAGTATAAGCCCCAGGCTGCCTTGCATCTTATGACTAATAATAATAATAATAAATAAATAAATAACCTTGAGATAGGAAATTTGGCTCCCCTATGACCTTGAATAAAAATCCAAAAAGTGAATGAACCATTCATATGGAACATTTTTGAAAATATTGCCAAAACAACCATGTCGGGATAAGAGGATATTATCGCCCTAACAACCTTGTCGGGATAAGGCGATATTATTCCCCTAACAACCTTGTGGGGAATATTCTCTGAAGAATATTGAAAATAGAATAATTTTTGGATATATTGTGAAATATATATTATTGAGTGGTTGTGCGTGCGTACTTTTTTGCTGTATGTCTTTTGAATGATCTTTTCCCCTTGCCCTTTATTATTTCAAATTGTTTACGTTGTACTACATTTAATACAAATATATTTTCTTATACAGTACTTCACCAACTATCAAAGCGTCTTCAAAAAGTACGCTCTAATAGTTGGTGGTTCTAGCCCCAGGTCAATGTGGGTCACCTAAAAACGACCTGCGAAACCGCAACGAGAATGGACGGGTAAGAATTCGTCTCTATGGGTTGCTAACTGTAGGGGGTGTGTGCAATATTCTTTAGAGTAGAACTTAGAATTTCTTGTACTTTATGTATCTACCTCGTTATTTACAATCTTATTATAACTGCATGTACAATTCACTAACAGTTAGGTTTTTATTATTTAATTGTAATTAAAACGCGTAATTAATGGTAATGAACTGGTCTTGCAGCGCATAACCTTCAGCGCTTTATCTGTTTTGGCCCTTAGCCAAAAAAGGTTGGACGTCCCTAGTATAAAGCATTACAGCCGCCAATAACAAAATTGTTTGACGTCACTCTGACGTATATGGACCATAAAAAGTATCACAATAAATTAGATTAGAATTAAAAAAAAAATCTTGTGCATACTTTTTAATATTCTTCTCAACGTATCGGATTCTCTTTAAATTAGTTCAGGATAAATAAATCGAAAATAAAATTGATTTAAAAAGTCATTATCAGAGGATTAGCTCATATTTTCTGAATTGTAAACATTTGTAAACATTTTAGACATGGCAAGAGTTGCAATATTAATTCCCTGCACAGAAGCCTATGCGCCAACAACTAGCAAAAAAAAAAAGCCTATATAAGATAGGAGACTGTTCATATTATTTGTATACCTTATACATAATAAGGTATGCGGCTTCCCCTCACTATGTGGCAGACATCCAAACGATATTCCAATTTTCCTGACAGTTTGTTCTGTAAATTGCTGCATTAACAGTCCAGTAGTAAAAGAACTTGAAGATCCACATGAGTAGCATGTCCAATTATCTTTCACGATTTCCAAAAATGAGAAGTCCATAAGTATCGAATCCCAGAAAAAATATCCATTTTTTTCACTAGAATCTATATTCCAATTTTCCTAACAGTTCGTTCTGTAAATTGCTGCATTAACAGTCCAGTAGTAAAAGAACTTGAAGATCCACTTGACATGCTACCCATGTCAAGTGGATCTTAAAAAAATGAAAATCAGTATTTACTCAAATACTCAGCAAAGGCATAGAAGATAGTGAATATATCCACTGTCCCCGAAAGATTAATTTGAAAAGGAATTTCAGTTATGATATTCCTTCACTTTTTCTATTTGTAAACAAGGGCATGGGGGAGGATATTCTCCCTATCTCCGAAAGACTGTTGGGCAACAGTTCGAACACAGAAGCAACGATAATTTCAAAAAATGTTCCATATTAAAGATTCGGTTTCCGAATTTTAAACAAAGGAATGGAAAGGGGGGGGGGGTATTTCTTATTCCCGCAAATTTGGGTACATTAATATATAAGGGACATATCCCCTATTCCAGAAAGGTTGTTGGTTGATATATTCAGACTATAAACAAGCTTTTAACTTCCTTGGAGAAAAAGTGTATCATCATTGATAAAATAAGAATTTCCTGTTAATACTTTGGGACGGTCAGAGGAGTTCACAAGATAGAAAGAATACAAGAAACAGCACCTCTTTCTTCAAAATTTAGTTCATCATTTTGACATTCATTTATCCATTGTAATA
This sequence comes from Mastigoproctus giganteus, assembly GCF_048544385.1. Lineage (NCBI taxonomy): Eukaryota > Metazoa > Arthropoda > Arachnida > Uropygi > Thelyphonidae > Mastigoproctus > Mastigoproctus giganteus. Next base: position 13,660,542 of record NC_143580.1, read on the forward strand.
ACAATGCTTCATTCTCAGAGTTACAATCACCAATTCTAATTCTTTTAGAATATGGTATGGCAAAATCTACTTACACTCTAATAAAATAACAGCGAAAACGAACCATGCACTCCAAAACCGAATATATGAGATCAGAAGAAACAATAGAGTTATTGCACAACGAACTAGAAAGCAGCAATCTGAAATCGAAACTGGGATTGTATGCGATTAGCAAAGTGGATAGTCCTCCAGGCCAATTTGGTACGAATTACTCAGTAAACTGACCTTCCACTGCCCTTGAACCAAACGAAAACCATAAAGATAGGAAATTACTGAGACCCTCACCCCTGCAAGTGCAAGTACTATTTATTGGCATCAATTTAAAATACGACGGACGACTATTGCCATCCAGGCCATGACTGAAGGACTAAGGGTTTAACGCAGTAGGTGTCTAGTAATAGTAATCAGGTTATGTACTATATATAAATAAATAAAATACATTTCTGTTTATACTCCGGGATGATCAGACTGTCAAGGAAGTTAAGAAGACTGAGAGAGAGAGAATAAAAAAATAAAAAAAAACCATTTAGCAGTCACAGGAGCTTGAATCACGGCACTCAAAGCGCCTGCACTTACGCACCCGCGGGCCTAACTCCTCGCTATGGCAGCCATATACGTGAGGTGAAAATCAACACCATACTTAGAATTGTTTTTTTTTTCTTTCTGATCTACAAATTTATAAACCAATTTGTTGAAATGTAGGGGAATATTAATATCTACAGTGGACAACAAAGAGCCGATTCACCTTTGAGACCTTTAAATTGTCATAATGTATAATGCGTAATATACACTGAGTTGGCTTTGAATTATCAACACCTACCTGATACCTAGTGTGGCCCACCTTTTGCTGCTAATACAGTCCGTACGGGTGATGGCATTGACCCCCACAAGGTGTCACAGTGTCCTGTGATGGTGGTATCCATGCGTTGCCCAATGTGTCCAGTAATTGTCGCACATTGTCAGATGGATGGTCGTAGCATCGAATGTCCTTTTACAGTAGGTCAGAAACATGTTAAATTCGGCTGAGATGGGTGGCCATGGGAGAGGAGAATTCATTGTCATGTTCCTTGAAAACCTGTTAGAAACCACTCAGGCCTTGTGCTATAGTGCAGCGTTGTCTTTTTGGTATACGCCAGAATTGTCTGGATCACTGTCATCATGAACTGGTGTACTTGGTCGGCGATGATAGGAAGATAGGTGTACCATCAAGCTGTTGATTAACGGTGATCAGAGGGCCCAGGGCATGCCACGAAAACAGTCCCTAAACCATAATACCTCCAAACTGTGATCATCAGACTAGGTGACAGGTTCAGTTTTGGTGCTGATGTGCCCGTGCAAGGTGCAGTTTCTTGTGCCTCGCAATGAGCATGAGTACCTGTGTCAGCTTCGACTGCCATAGTCTATACAAACTAATTCTTGGCGTATAGTCCTTGTGACCGTATTAGCTTTGCTAATTTTACATCATAATTGGGTGGTTAGCTGGGCTACTGTGCTACGTTACGAGACGAGATACACGACGCTCACCATGGGCGTCGGCTACACGTGTCTGTCCCACATGTGACCTTTGGTTGGTTTTCGAACTTTGTTGAGCCAGTCATGGTAGACTCGTAACACCACTGAATGGAGCACTTAACCACATTGGCTGTTGTCGAGATACTAGCACCTGCAGGTCTTTCCCCACAATCATACCACGTTCGAAGTCAGCAAGGTCTCGACGCCGACCTATCTTTCCTCAAACTGATCACAACTACAATGATGATGGCTGAACTACAGATCTTCACCCTCTGCTTAACCGTCTCAAAAATGATAGCGGGTTAAATTAATACTCCAAGTTTTTGGCAGATGTGTAATTGCAAGATCACTCTGAAACGCCTTAGAGCTCTCTGCAGTCTGTGGCATGGAGGCTCAGGATAGGCGACAGATTCCTGCTCATGGAGATGCTCCACAACGTCCAGGAGATGGATGTCGATTACAAGAAGTTCATATAGAACAAATCCTACAGAAGACGTATCATCAGAGAACAGCTTTCGTCTTCAGCTGAGTGACTGCCATTGTTTTTCTTCGTACTGTGTGGAGCATGGAAAAAAAAAAAAAAAAAGGAAAATAAAAGAAAAAACAATGTTTTTTCATTTCCCATGTTAATAATTTGTTTTATGCAGTTTTCCAGTTTTGGTTCCTTTTTTATGTTAAACCACTAGCATTGTTGCTGTTATGGGTATTGCATCAGGCATCCACGTAAAACTCTTCGCTGATTGAAATAAAGATATACTATATCAGTCATCCTGGCTTTGAGCCTTCACCAGTGTCATAGACCAGTCCATTCTTACACAAGGGGGGTGGAAAGCGCCGCTAATGCAAAGCCAACTCAGTATATATATATATATTCACCACTGGGGCCCTACACGTTCAAAATTTGTTTTTGGAAGAACATTTTTCAGTCGGAAAAAAGCCACCGAACCTTTATACCAGTGGGTTTCGACCTTTTTTGATAACGGCACCCCTAAGTAATTTATTTTATTTGATGGCACCCCTACTCAATTTTCTGCCTGTTAGATCCGATTCTCTCTCTCTCTGTATATATACATAACTAATATTAAAAATATATATTATATGATAGTTATTACAGTAATAGAACTATTGTAAGAACTATTCTTACACTTAATTTTTTTGAATTATAAATTATCAAATTTTAATAATAATGTAAGTTAAACGCAGTCTAGCTCTCAGTAGAATTGTTTGTGCTGTTTACTTACTGTAAACTGAGAGATTAGCTTAACAGCAGGAGGGGCGCTTACCGAACGGTAAACACAATGGGTAGGCCAGTTGATGCAGTTCGTGCCTACAGAGAAACAAGGGCTGGGCCAACAGAAGATAGCAGGGGGACAAAAGAACGCCCACACCCCTAAAGTGTTTCCATCTCCATCCAAAAGGAAGACCCAGATCAGTAAACAGACTCGAGATGTAAACAAAGTACAAACAGGCCGACATGAGAAGCACTCAATGATTTCACAGGCGATGTCTTGTAAGGAAGCGTGACAGAAGAGGTAAGTGAAATGGTCATCCCAGGATAATTTCTAGAGATTGGTTAGAGCCCGGATGTTGTGAATACAAAGAAAGGAGTTGTACCTATCAGACGCGGGTCCAGGCGAGGAGAAAAGAAAATTAAGCGAATGAAATTCAAGATGAAGAGAGAGAGAAAAATATGATTGGATGGAAAATAAGGGAGAGTGGGACACAAAAACTCGGACGCAAAAAAAAGATTGGATGGAAAATAAGGGAGAGTTGGAAACAAAAACTCGGATGGAAGAGAGCCCGAGAGTCAGAGTCCCGAAGCCTGGAAGGGAAAGATCCGGAGGAGAATCCCGGAGGTGCGAAAGAGTGGCGGAAAGATATTTTGGAGTGCGGGGAAACGCGTACGGAAAGTTAGATCATGATAGTTTAGTGGGTGCAGATAATAGCGAAAGGCAGAATGACCTGGAGGAAGTCCTGAGTGTGGGAAAGTCAACGTGGAGACAGAAAAGAGCCGTAAGCCCAGCTGATCAGGGAAGACATCGCAGGAAGGCCTAAAGGATCGAAAAACTCATCCAGGGGGTAGAAAAGGAAAGCAAGTAAGTTTATGTAGAATAATTATTAACGGAAACGGTGTTAGAAATAAATAAACGAAAGACAAAGTAATGGACAGGACATTTTGTAAAGAACTGAGACCAGGGGAACAGAATATATTGTAAGTGATAGGAAGTAGAGTCAATAACTTGGGAGAAAGAGACAAAGAAAGTGTGTGTGTTACTCATCTGTGATTAGAAGTGTCTGAGAACAAGGAAAGTTGTTAAGCCTGAAAAGGCTCAAATGATTGTGTTAACCTCAAATGATTGTATTGGTTAGTTATTAGCATTCTGAATAGTAGATGAGGAAGTTACAATTATGGTTAGAAGAACAAAGATGAGTGTAGACATCATAACATGTATAGTAATAGTTGATTGTTGTAAAATTTCGATATTATGAATTATAAAGTGTGTGTAAATAATTGTACAAATGGTAAATAAATCTAGTTTGTTGTTTTATCATGAGCTTTATGTGTGATATTGACACCAAGCATTAATTGTAAGTCACGGGAACTATTCTAGCACGGGGTATTTCCTCCAACTTGGATCTTCTGATAAAATTAATGGATAATATATATCATGCAGCAGGTAGCATGTGGGCCTTGGAAGGAAATTGAGGACCCCCCCTTGCTTCAAGAAAAGAAAATCAAATAAATTTCTTAAGCATCGGCCTAATGAAGGTTCCAAGGAGAGGGATGAATATATATATTGTGTATAAATAGATAAAATAATATATATAATAAATAGAAGGAATAATTATAAGTAAAGAATATCATCATATAAATATAACCCCCCCCCCACACTATAAACAAAATTGCAATTCATAATACAAATTATATATATATAAATATATAATAATTTTATTCTTTATATAGAGGTACTAAATAAACATCAATTATATATCACCACAAAATTAAAAAAAAAGACACCGTACACCTTTTTATAATGAAATAAATATATAAATTTAAGCAACTTAAACCCAAATTACGTGGCACCCCTGGAATGTTGTTGGGACACCTTAAGGTGCCACGGCACCCCGGTTGAAAACCACTGCTTTATACCGTCGACTGGATGCTTCATGAAGAGGAAAATTTTCTGACGCCATAGTACTTGAATTTCTACAAATAAGCTCATTGTTCGTATCTTCACGAAGCTGTTGTTGTTGTAATAGGGTTTTAGGAGCATCAGCGATTAAGGCCATATTGATTCGTGTATATAGTCTGTAAATTGCGTGTAGTCTGAGGTCGATTTTCTGTTTACTGGACGAAAAACCCGAGTTTCCGGGAGAAAAAACCATGCTACCCTCGCCTGAGACCAACTAACTCAGTCACGTTGTGAAAAAGGCCCATAAATATTCCTCCCGTCATCGATGGAACTCGAACTCAGGTCTTTTTCACCCGGTATGGGGAGAACGGCGATTCTACCAACTGTAGAATTCTACCCATTCCTTTATGAAGCATCTCGAATTTAAATATTTTTGATATTATTATGCAATAAATACTGTATTGGATAATATTTAATGTTTTCTAATAATATTTAATATGTAATATTAATAAGATTTAATACATATAGATAGTATTCAATATATAATATTAATATTAGTAAGATTTAATACGTATAAATAATATTCAATATATAATATTAATAAGGTTTAATATTTTCCAATATATATTGGATAATATTGATTTAAGAATAATTTAATCAGATATTTGATTAGAATATGCATTCTCATTTCAACTGTTTCTGGAATGTTATCCTCAATATTAATTGGTGTATTTATTATTATTATTATTATTAGCCATATGGTGCAAGGAAGCCTGAGGCTTATGTTGCACCAGCCAAAACAAATTCCCGAGAGTTACCCTGAGAGGGAAAGGAATCACCAAGAAAGAGAAAAATGATATCTAGCTCAGGACCGTAGGTGTGCCAAGCCCATACTCACTAAATGTGAGCCCTATTTGGTCCATAATGTCCTCTGCTGTGATTTCCACATAGTGGATTAACGAATTTATAAACTTAAAAATCGAAAAGACTAATAGTTTCATTATTATATTTACACTGAGTGATAACTGATTTATGACCATTCATCCATTGCGGATGGATGAAATCCATCCGCAATGGATGAATTTTTAAGTTTATAAATTCGTTAATCCACTATGTGGAAATCACAGCAGAGGACATTATGGACCAAATAGGGCTCACATTTAGTGAGTATGGGCTTGGCACACCTACGGTCCTGAGCTAGATATCATTTTTCTCTTTCTTGGTGATTCCTTTCCCTCTCAGGGTAACTCTCGGGAATTTGTTTTGGCTGGTGCAACATAAGCCTCAGGCTTCCTTGCACCATATGGCTAATAATAATAATAATAATAATAAATACACCAATTAATATTGAGGATAACATTCCAGAAACAGTTGAAATGAGAATGCATATTCTAATCAAATAGCTCGATGTTACTACTCTGTGGCTAGAGCAGGGGTAATGTGCATCTGGTCATACAAGTCAAAGTGATAAAGCAGCAGTTATGGGACGCAGAAAGCATGATTGTGGGAGCTCATAGGCACATCTAGATTGAGCTATGACAGGATTACCACTGACCAGCATTTGAACACAAATGCCACTTTTAATATGGCCTTTTCGATGTTTTTACACCTCATCAGTGAAGAACTAGGCGAGATAGAACTCTTTTGGTGATTACTATTCAATACTCTTCTATAGTAATCGCCAAAAGAGTGATTACTATTGAATTTAGTGGAGTTCTCCACTAATCTTATAGCATACCTTGGTGCTGGGATAGGCAATTTGATAACTACTGCAATCTATCCCCTATGACAGGATTACCACTGACCAGCATATGAACACAAATGCCACTCTTAATATGGCCTTTTCGATGTTTTTACACCTCATCAGTGAAGAACTAGGCGAGATAGAATTCTTTTGGTGATTACTATTCAATACTGCTCTATAGTAATTGCCAAAAGAGTGATTACTATTGAATTTAGTGGAGTTCACTAATCTTATAGCATACCTAGGTGCTGGGATAGGCAATTTGATAACCACTGCAATCTATCCTCTTCAGTGACGCAGTTGGCTGTATCATATATACAACTAGGTGTGCTGTACGTGGATCTGTTGCTGCTTCTGGGTAATTTTGGTGTTTTGAGTAACATTTACATTTTCTCCTGGATTTTAGACTAATTTTGGACTTGTTTTCGTTATGCTTTGAAGATTACCTTGTTTCGCAGTATCCTGCTTAAATTCTATACTGTGGAGGATATTCGACATTTGTATCTTGTTCCATCATCTTACCTTACCTTATCTTTTTGTTTTCCCCTTCTTATTGTATTGCCAGTCTTATCATTCCTTTTTATTGTATAAACAGAAAATTAAGCTTAATATATTTATTTATATAAAAAGCATATACAAAAGGTGAGGCTGTGCTTGCTGCGACACACTAGGCTTCAAAGCACACAATAAATATCACACTAGGGCCACCCCGAATAGCTGGCCCTCGTAAATACACGAAACATTCTATTGGTCAAAATTAGAATCATAAATCATTATTTTTTGTGCGTTACAATAATAATAAATTAATCATAATTAAAACCGAATGAGAATTAGAACTTGAAACGGCACTATTTTGATAATTACAAAAAATTTACTCCTTACAGTAATTGTGTTGTCCTGGTGAGGGGGGCGCTGCAAAATTTATTATTTTTCCCGAGTAGGAATTAACATAAATAGAATCATTTACAAAGTTAGTTTGTTTCTTTTGTTGGAGAGAGAAAAAAGAGAGAGAGTAAATAAAGAACTGTAAGAGAGAATAAAGAGAATCTTGTAAAAATATATAAAAACCTTTTGGCTGAACTCCAGTTTAAGGTACCCTGTCTAACATGATGAGGAAAGAAGTGATTGACAGTCAGTTCAGTTCTGTGATTGGATGATTATTGTGGAGGCGTTTTCTTTCTAATTGTTTTGTGTCGTCGAGGAGGGGGTGCTTAGCTTAGGTAGGGTGTTTATCCCCCCATCACGCTGTTTTTGAATCGGAAAATGAGTTTGAGATCTAAAAACAGCCTAGGCTATCAACCTAGGAGGACAGTGGGGGGAGTCACAACTTGTCAATCACTGTTTTTCTAGCCGCCACGTTGGGTGGGGTCTCCAAATCTGGAGTTTTACCAACCTTTCAACCATATTATATAGTGGAAATATATAAAAAAATATTTCCGTTGTATATTTTTATTTTAATTTAATCTGCTTGTAGCCGAGATATTTCATAGTCTGCATGTGGTGTGAGCGATTTGCCATTTTATTTCACTAATTCAGAGAATTAAATTTATTTTTTTAACTGTAGTTCTGTATTTATTTTATTTTTGATTCCTGTATTTTTAAAGAGATTTCAGACACCATATTTTTAGAAGAGTTAAAAATTAGCTTTCTATACCATAGTCGCGTTTCTTTTTTGATTTTATCTTTTAAAAATTCCTGTGCTTATAGCAACGATAATTTCCCCGCTCCAAATAAATCTTAAAAATCTATTTGGAGAAGCGCGCGCACACACACACGTATGCACATATGTATATATGCACAACCTGATCATTTAATTCGTTCGTCAGCGCCACCGTACAACCACTCAAGTTTCGAAGAACTGTCCATAGATGGCAGTAGAGTGTACGTCCAAGAATACACTGATACAGTAATTGCAAATCAGCTAAGGTTGTTCTGTAAGTGTGAATCGTTTTGTGAGCAGCATAATGAAAGATTTGAAGGCTGATCAATGTTTTGTTATTCACTATTGCGTTCGACGTGATATCAGTGTTATAGAGACTGTGAGAGAAATGTCAGAGGTTCACGAAGAGAAGTGTTTGAAGAAAAAATACAATTTTAATGCAGTACAGGCTCAAGAATTCATGGCCACAAAGAGCACTCTTGAAGACTTATCATGAAATGGTTTTCAGGAGTACTTTAACGAGTGGGTTCATTCATGGCGCAAGTGTACACACTTCGAAGGAGATTATTTCGAAAAAGATGTTATGTGGTTAAGCATGTGTTTTAGCGCCAAAGTAACTAAGGCTATGAGGCGTCAGTATATTGTCTGTAATTTCGTGATTCTTTACTCGGTTTGCTGGACAAAAAATAAAATAAAATAAATAAATAAAGGTCTAGGTGAAAAAGAAAGCAACCCGTGTCTGAGACCGACTAACTCAGCCACATTGTAAAAAAAGCCTATAAAAATTCCTGGCTCGTTTGGCGTTCACTAGCATAATTGGATTTTTGGTACCTATATATGTATGGCCCATATAAAAAATAAGCCTTGCTTTTAATTTTTATTAAATTATAATATCAATTAATACCATTTTTATTTATTCATTTAATATTAAATTGTAAAATAAAATATAATAATTTAAAATTATTATCCGGAAGACTTTTTATAAAAAAAGTTGCAGGTTTTTTATAATAATTGACTAATTATTAGGCATATGGTGCAAAGAAGCCCGAGGCTTATGCTGCACCAGCCAAAAAAAAAAAAAAAAATTCCCATGTTACCCTGAGAGAGTGAGAGAGAAGTAGAAGGGAATCACCAAGAAAGCAAGAAAGAGAAGAATGATGATATCCAGCTAAATAATAAACTTATAAATAAATAATAATTTAGTATTATTGACATAATATAATGTAATATAATATAATATAATTTACAATAATAAAATAGTAATAAATAATAATTTTAAAAAGTGAAATATAAATTGTATTATTTTGAGTATTTTCTTTAATTTTATCCACGCCTATGGTTGTGGCCACATTCTCAATAATCTAGTTATGTTTCTGCTGACTAGATTCGAACTGAATCTAGTCAACAGAGGCCTTTTTAGGTCTGGTGCCGATGGATGGTTGGCATTCGCATTAGCAGACGCATATGATGCACAAGAAAACAAGCTTATAGAGCACCAGCCAAAAAATAAATAAATAAAATTCCCATTTACCCATCCATTTGCTCCAAAAGTTTGTCCTGAAATTAATTTAAGCTTTCAACTTCCACAACATCAGATGGAAGTTTGTTCCTGTAATCAACTACCTGCTGGCTAAAGGAAAATTTCTGCACATCTATCCTACAACTGTCTTTCCTCAATTTGAAATTATGTTCCCTCAGGTTTGTAATCAAAGCAAGAGGAAGAATGCCATTGAGCCTGCTCAACTCATTCAAAGTCTTATACTCCTCAATCAGATCACCTCGCAGGTGGCTAATCTTCAGACGCTGCCATTAAGTTCTGCAATTTGCAGAACTTAGGCCTTTCTTGGTAAGAGCGCCTCTTTGTTCCCCTCACCAGTCTTGTTGCCCTTCTCTGTACAGTACTCGTTCTAGCAACTCTACATCCTAAATGATCAAATTGCGATCTCAACAACTCTACTACCGCGAAGGCACCATGTGTTATTACACATCGGAAAGTTCTCTTCGTAGTTATTTAAAAGATATAAAATAAACACATAATAAATAACTTATTTTTATGAGATTAAATGAAGAGTAAAATTTTAATATAAATATATATATTTTGTTTTTTATATTCATTTATAATTTTGGGCCCCCAAAATTATAATACAAGGTTATTTTTCGCGGTTTTTAGTACGATGTGGTTCGTTTGCACATTTTAATATGGGCACAGAATAAATAATAGAACACTTTAATTAAAATATTGTCATTTTGTATTTTAATATGGTTAGGGAAGGACATTAAATATAATAATAATCTTAATTTTGTATTTTACTGTTCTCCTTTAATAAATTATTATTATTATTATTATTATTATTATTTTTTTAAAGTTCCTGGCTTTATTGCTTTCTATAACAAATTTCCTCACAGATTATAAATATGCATTGTATTTTATCACACAGCCCAAAAAGATAATACAGTAATTGCAAGCCATCATTTATTTACTTCGCACGCTGGCTATAATGGAGGATGCCATTGAGACGAACAAACATTATGTGACACGCCAGTTCCGAATAGCAGGTTTTTGTCACAACGACTTGGACGGAGCAATCACAGGTTCAGTTACTTATCGTAGCTTGGGATGCTGGGAATTTGGGACGCTCATTTCAAACTCAGTTATCAAGGTTTAAAAATATATATCTCTATAAATAGAATTATTAATTAATTATTATTAATGAGATTTATTATCGACAACATTGAATTCCGAGAAAAGTGACAGCGAATTTTTTTCTTTTTTTTTCCCTTACAGAATTTATTAGAAATATTAAAAAAAATATCGCGAAATAACAAATTTTGCGAGATGAAGATGGTTTTCTGAAAATTAGGGACATATATGTATTTCGTAAATATAATAATTAATAATATATATTTAAAATTATAAATTTATTATTAAGCTTATTATTATTAATTTATTTATTATCAGTTTATTATTAAAATTAAATTTACAAAATTTTTAGAATTAATAAAAATATTAAAGTTTAATAATATATTATATAAATATAGTATTAATTCTTTTAATTTTGAAACACTTTTATATATATATATTATTAATACATATATATTATTTTTAAATTAATAATGTTAATACATATATATTATTTTTTAATCTATTAATGTTAAATTAATATATATATTATTAAAATTAATTCATATTAATTTAATTATTATTATAATAAAAAAAACATATAGCAGTGTCTGTATTCATTGTATATATGTTTATATAATAACACAAAAGTGCGGTATATAGCGAATTTTTTTGAAAACTTTAAATAAACACTGAGCATCCAAAGATCTGAAAAGAAAAAAAAAAATAAAATAAAATCAATAAATAATAAGGAAAAGAAAAGAAATTTTCCTGCCGAATTTAGTAATTTATGAAAATGCTTTATAATAAATATTCATTGCTTCGAATGTTTCATGATGATTTTTTATTATGTATAATTGTTTTTCTGTACATGAGAAAAAATATCATTCAAGACAATTTTTATTTCTGTAGCATTTGATTTAAACACAGCTTATAGGTTATGTACATGAAGTGAAAATGTTCGCCTGATGATATTTTCCAGAGGATTAACAAATTTGAAAAGTTGGTGAATGTTCACACCCCAGAATATAGATTTGGCAAACCTAATTCCTGCCTAATTATTTTATCCCTCGGAGACAACTGAAATGATGGATCAGCATGCAGTAAGAACATCATTGTGCAAATAGATTTTCTACTTGCATGTATTATCTCTTTTATTCTGATCCTCCATTTCATTTTTTAATTTGCTATTGCGCATGCATTAATTTTTTTTTTCAAAAAAAAAAAAAAATGTCAGAAATGTGTGACTACGCCGAATAATGAAATGATAAATGCGAACGCTTAAATACACTATGTAACCAAAGTTAAAGTCGCTCAGCACTCTTCAACAGCTTTAGCTTCTAGCATCACCTGTATAGGAAGAGTGAACATCACTGGGAAGGCAGGGATCGCTGTGTCAGCGCATTGATACATGAATAGTTGTACATATATACTCATACTTATTATCGTTGCCAAAATACGCTTTTGTTGTAAATGTCATATTGTATGTTGCTATATATATTCAAAAAGCCGAGATCTGCCATTAATTAGCAATCATAGAGCCAAAAACAAAAGCAAAGACGGAATATTTAAACAATTCGCAAAAAGGTCAACCGAAACAATTGCGTGACACGGTTTAGTTGATGTCCTCCTGAGGTTTCCGTACAATTCACTGTAACCATAAAACGATAACTGTTTTCAGACGTTTATGAAAGAATAGATGGAAAAAAGAATACGAGGTGAGTAAAATAATAACATAATATTAGCATATTTCTTCCGTATTTGTTTATTTATAAACGAATAATGGCGAACTATATTTCTTAGAAGCGGGTTACATCGGTGAATCGCATCGATACTTCCCTCGTTTCAGCAATTACCAGGTGTTGACGTTCGTGCTGGAGCGTAAAGTGTATTTTATGAATATCACACTTAGCTTTTTATGCTTGCCACTGAAGAATATTAATTTTGTTAGAGATTTTTGTTATTTAAAGTGTCGAAATGGTTCTGGCAGAGAGAAATGGAGAAGAAATCAGAAACGGCCGCCGTTCTCGCGCTGCAAGTCCGAATGGGCATTTGTCTGACGATAGTAGCGCTACAGACGACTCTGAGCATGGTAAGCTTCTATGGAATACCAAGTAGCTTAGTATATGTAGTGGAAGCTTATTGGGTAGTTTTATGAGATGTGGTTAATTAATTCTCTTTTTTCATGATTCTTATTTTCGCATATGATGGCCAATATCAAGCTTCTGTGATTTTGGAATGATTTGACTATTGAATGCTGTGATAAAAATTTATATTTCACGCCAAAACTTTACGCGTTGATTTTTCAATTTTTTTCATCGTATGGCATATTTATCTACGGAAACCTTCATGGACATATGATGCTGAGCGCTCCCGTTAGGTGTTTTGTTAGTAGTTGTTAAAATAAATTTATTTTAATAAAGTTTTCGTTTTAAATTAATGTTTTAATGTGTTATTTGTTATTTTTGTTCGTTGTTTTATAAATGCGTGCCCGTTTTTAGGAAAAAATGGCCTTTGAGTTGTACTATAAAGGATGGAATTTGTGTATGTAGTCATTTTGAGCTGTATTTGAAGGATGTGAAGAGCATCTTTTTTTTATTTTTTAAGATTTTTAAATGTTAATTTAGGTTTTCTGAATTCGAAAGTGGAACTTAACAAGGGTTGAAAATGCACTCTTGCTAAGTCATTTTCTTTGCATGGATAGCTTGATTTTGACTTAGTGTCTGTTTTTCATATTGAATATGCCAGCTAGTAATAAACTAACTTATTGAGATTAATTTTTAAATATAATCAGCTTTTTTGTGTATTCTTAAAAATTTGAAAGAAATTCCTTTCAATTCCTTTATTTAATACATTGCAAAAGGGTTTCACAGGCTGGAAATGAATAGCAGTTTTGTAAATTGCACTTGAAATATTGTTAATCGTATAAGAGATAGAACCAAATAATTTAGATTTTTACTATTGGAGTACTTAATTTTGTATACTGTACCAGTAAATAACTTTTAAAAATAATTATCCAGAAATAAGGTTATAGTTTTCATTTGGGAATTTTTGCTAAAATTTTTAAACTTATTGAATATTCAGTATTATCTTGCTGTGTACAGTGGAAATTGTGATAAAATTTTGAAAAGGATTTATTATATGTAAATGTAGAGTGATTTCTTTTATTAGAATTTATTAAAGTTGAATTTGTGATGGGTAATTTATTGTGGAGGCATTGCTTTTAGTGACTCCACTTTGTTTAATATTAATCAAATCAAACTGCTTGTAATTTCATTCTATATCCCTTATTAGAATTGGGCATTTTCCTTTCTTAAAAAAAATGAGTTTCATTTCACAGAAATATATAAAATAAAAAAATAATAAATCTTGTTATTTGTCATTTTTGAATTTCAAAGAGATAAAAGAAAATTTGAAAAATTGGTGTAAACTTGAAAACATTTTTGTTTTTTTATTAGCTGTTTTGTAATTTTTATTCATTTTTTTATTTATTTGGTTGAGATTTATGTATTACCCAACAGGCACACTGGTAAGTTTTTATATATATGCCCATTGGATGCCATTTTATTAGGAACCTCTCCTCCACATCATTGAAGGAATCACCTGCTCTATCAGAAACTGTGTCCACACCAGGCTTATACATACACGCTATCGTTTAATCTTGCTACCTGCTTTAGCAGATTACTAGTAAGATCAAGGGATTGTGCGTGCATGTGTGCGCACACGTCTATGTGTGTGCATGCGCTTGTATGCATCCATGTTCCATGTGCACACAGCCGATTAAGAGACGACCACCACTATGATTTAAGCGACTTTGAGTGCAGTATTATAGTCAGCACCAGATATGTTGGTTCAGGGATAACAGATACTTGCCCTGCTGGTCTGTTCATGCACAACAACAACATCTAGGTTGCACCGAGAATAGTTGAACAACCAGAAACATCCAGCCAATAGTAATTCTATGGCCAGAGATAGTCTGTTGATGTGAGAAGGCTAATGGAAGGTTAAAAAGAATCACACAGTCTAACAGTCAGTCAAATGGCAGCACAGTATAACAGTGGTCTGAAAAGGAGTATATCAGAATACATAATGCATCAGACACTGTCATAAATGGGGTATAATAGCAGTGACCTCATCAGGTTTTGCTCTTGCCAGCTAAATATATATTGAGATCTGATGAACGATCATGTGAGAATGGTTCTGAGAGGATGAAGGTGGCTTTATCCTACTTCATTGCTACAATTGTTTATCAGATCTCAACCTGATTAGGCATCGGCTGGATGAGGCAGAACAAGCAATTTGTGGCAAGGATACCCCACAAATAGGATCCCGAGGAAATTTTGGAATGTGATAGAGGCTGCATGGATCAGCATCTGTATAGAACACATAAGTGTTCTACACAGATGCTGATCCATGCAGTTATTAAAGAATGAATTTAAAAAGGCATTATAAAATGCCTTTTTAAATTCATTCTTTAATAACTTTAGACTGTTTTGAGGGTTAAAGGAGGTCATATTTGCTGTTAGATTAGTGTATTTAACAGTAATCTTTTTGACAAACATACAAAGACTCAGATGCATGGTGCTTTTGGCCTTTTCAGCATATACATCTTTTTTAATAGGAAAACAAGAAAAAATTTATTGAAAGGTACAGTGAATTATGGCTGGATGAAGGGTGGTTTAAGAGCACAACTCTGTGCTCCTACCAGTGAGTTAAAACGTGACATGCTGTGACTTGTTAAGAAAGCATTTTCAGCTGTTTCTGGCCCTTGTCCTGTTGGTGGGCCGGTTTTCAATTACCTTTATATATTTATAGGCTTGTAGAGGTTATTTTAGGCCTTTTCAATGGAGCGTTTTCAAATTTTTGAAAGAGGAAGCCAAAGAAAAAGCTTAAAAAAAAAGACACTGGCTAAATGTTAGTTTTAGACTGAACTTGCTAAAATAGGAATGGAGGGGGTTAAACTAATCCTCACGTGCCTGGTGGCAGATTGGGAGGTACAAGGTATAAATTCCAAAAACATGTTCAGAATATATCTTAATTTGCTATGATTATGTGCTTGGAACTGAAGCACTCACAGTGATTCTGAGTTGAGCCCACAGATCATAATTCACTAGTTAAAGATTATTTTTAATATTAAACTTTTCTAATTTGTGATAAGTGGATTGCTTGATCTTTTGTATGAGAGAGAGATAAAGAAAATATATCTTTATGCTTTATTGTCATGATCGGTCGTTGTTCATTTAGGCAACTTCAATGGTATTGCAAAAAATTTTCACACCTCAGGACAAGAGATTTATATATACCTACAATCCACATGGGGTCACATTGTTTATTTAGTTTTTTGATTTGATTAAACTACAGTAAGACAGCCTTACCTCTGTCATTTTTCTGCAGCAGGACGTGTAGCCATTTGTAACATAACATAATTATGTTAAGTAATTAATGGGAGCAAAGCAGTATCATGCTGTGAGATATACATCAAATTTTTTGGAAAGCTAGAAGAATAGATTGTGATAATGTATTTTTACTTCTTTTTTTAATCTTCTTGTGGGTGCCAAAAACATTAGCAGCTGTGTTGATGTACAGAATTCACCAATCAGGTTTTTTGAGATAAAAGGCAAGATATAGTTGAAAATAGAAAAAAAAATTTTTCTTAATTTTGATGCTATATTGAATAAAAAAGATTGAAAAATATCTTTAGAAACAACAATCTTGTTTATCCAAAAAAAAAAAAAAAAAAAAAAAAGAGACTTACTTGATTGCTGTCTTAATTTCAAATCCTGTGGTTGAGAAGGGGACAAAATCTAGTGGCACCAAAAAATCTGTGGAAAATTAATATAGTCCAGTATTTTTTTTTTTACTCCATAAAAGTATAGCTGTAAAAAATTCTTGAAATCAGAGTTGAAACATGGTTAACGATACAGTTTGCAAGCAAATATCATACTTTTTTTTTTTTCACAAAAACTAAAAACTGAAACTTTTATCATCAAAAATTCACACAAGTTTTGTTTTTGGTTGATGCTGTATACCAGTGCACCTGTTTAAAGGGCAACTTTAAACAGGTACACTGGTATACCACCACTTTGCTTATTAGAGGCTTGAAGTGGTGAAACCCATGTTTAGTCTCTGGAGCAAAGTTTCCAGCATCCCCCTCCCCCCCATACTTCTCCTTCAACCCATGCATGGTACTAAGTACTATAGGTTTTGAGACCTTTCATGTTTGGGGTTTTCATAAAAAAAAAAAAAATACAGCATCAAGAACCTTAAAAACCCTTGAATAATCACATGCGATATTTGAAATTTTTAGCCAGAAAAAAAAAAAAAAAACAACATCCAGTGAAGCAGTGAGTTTCACTATCTTTTAGAGATACTGTGAAAGGCCTTCATCATCGTCATCACCCATTTTCAATCTACTGCAGGATGACGGCCTCTCCAGCAACTTTTCAATTCCTTCTGTTTTGTGCAATGGCCATCCATTTGCTACCTACAAACCCATGATTTTTCATCTATTCATCTCCGTCATTGTCTTCTAGGTTTTCTTCTAGCTCCTCTTGGGTACCATTCAGTTATTTTCTTAGTCCATCTGTCATCTTGTCTTCGTGCTATGTGTCCTGCCCAAGACCATTTTAGTTCTTTAGTTTTGATAAGAATGTCCTTTACTTGAGTTTTCTGCCTCATCCATGTGTTTCTCTTCTTATTAACAGTCTGATTCCCAATATAATTCATTCCATTCTTCGCTATGTAGTTCTCAGCTTCTCTTCCATTCTTTTAGTGAGTGCCCAAGTTTCACTTCCATAAGTCATGGTGATTAGTATACATCGGTTCATTATTTTACGTTTCAGACAAATTGGGATATTGCTTCTCAGTATGTGACAATATTTCTTGAATGCTATCCATCCAAAATTTATTCTTCTCTTGACTTCCAGCCATTTATGATTATTACAGCTAAAGATTTGTCCCAGATGAGTATATGACTCCACCTTTTCAATTACTGCTCCTTCAATCATATCCCTCTCTGTGGCATACTTGTTCATCATTACTTTTGTTTTAGCCATATTCATCTTTAGTCCAAAATCCTTACTAACTCTGCTTAACTGATTAAGATTTTCCTCTAATTCTTTGGGATCATGGCTTATGACCACAAGGTCATCTGCAAATCGTAAATGGTTTAGGTACTCTCCATTCACATTGACTCCTTTCTGCGACCAGTCTAATCTTCTGAAAGCTTCCTTAAGGGCAGCAGTAAAATACTTTGGAGATATTGTCTCCTTGTTGAACTCCTTTCTCAATTTTAAATTTGCTACTGTCTTTGTTTAATCTAATAAAGGAGGTAGCATGCTCGTATATTTTGTTCAAAATCATAATATATGGCATATCTGTGCCTTGTCTTTCCAGTGCCCGAAACATTGCCTTATTCTGTATGGAGTCAAATGCCTTTTTATAATCCACAACTGCCAGGCATAATGGTGTTTTACATTCATTTGCTATCTCCATTAGCTGTGATATTACTTGAAGGTGATCGATAGTTGAGAATCCTGTCCTAAAGCCAGCTTGCTCTTTCAATTGATTCTCATCAAATATTCTTTCTAATCTGTTAGTAATGATCCTTGTGAACAACTTGTAGATGTGGGATAACAAGCTAATTGGTCTATAATTTCCAATTTCTGATTTATCTCCTTTCTTATGCAGCAGAACTATGATTTCATTATTCCACTGAGGCACCTCCATAGCCAGGTGGGAAGGAGCAGCAGTGCGTAGCACACGCTTCTTGATTAGACCGGGGTCCGAGCCCGTCCCCACCAAATATGGAGAATCCGGAAGTTCAGGGAATGATCACCGCATATCCTGGAGCAATATGGCCTTAGTTGCTAATGCTCCTAAAAACCAAACAACAGTAACAGTGGGCAGGAGCAGCAGTGCGTAGCACACGCTTCTTGATTAGACCGGGGTCCGAGCCCGTCCCCACCAAATATGGAGGATGCGGAAAGTTCAGGGAATGACCACCGCATGTCCTGGAGCAATATGGCCTTAGTTGCTAATGCTCCTAAAAACCACAACAGTAACAGTGGGCAGGAGCAGCAGTGCGTAGCACACGCTTCTTGATTAGACCAGGGTTCGAGCCCGGAGGATGCGGAAAGGTCAGGGAATGACCACCACTTATCTCCGAAGCAATATAGCCTTAGTTGCTAATGCTCCTAAAAACCAAATAACAACAACATTATTCCACTCCTTAGGCGTCACACCTTTTCTAATGCATTTTGTGAAGAATCTTGCCAGTTTTTGTGCCATGTCTCTTCCTCCCAATTTTAACAACTCTACAGTAACTTGATCTTTCCCTGGTGCTTTCTAATTTCTCATTTTCTTCAACGCATGTTCTACCTCATCAGGAAGGATATCGGGTGTGTCGTATGTGTTACTAATTTGCAACCCATCTTCCCCACTGTTGGCATCATCCCCTCACTCCTTGTATAATTCTCTATAGTAGTCGTCTGCTATTTGCATTACGCCTTCTCTGCTATTTATAAGTACACCATGAAAGGCCTTAGTGCTTTTCAAAGTATTGAATTTAATGAAATTTGATCAGGAAAATAATTTCATGGCCAGCAACCTTTGAATAAGTGAATGTTTCAAACATCCCTGAAATTCACAAGTGGGATCCAACCTGATCGGGTTAGTGAGAGTGCAGATTTGTGTTGAAGCTCAATATTATGAATAGTTCTTGATTTTATTATATTTTTTCATGGTAAATAATTCTATTGCTATTATAATATTAAGTGAAATTCATTTACAGCAATTGTTATAAATACTTAATTGTTGCTTTTTAAAAATCAGTCACACTGATCACAAAAACAACCATTTCAGATTAAAAAAAAAAGTAGGTAACAGTTTCCATAGTAAGATGTTTTATTTTATTTTTATAGTATCCAGAGAGACTTTACTAGAAAAAAAATTAGATAAACCCCCACAGAGCTCTCTTATTATTTTCAAAAAATGGAATGCAGAAATGACCAGTTAAATTTAAAATAAAAAATTAAATCTTATTATAATAAACTATTTTATTTTCACAGTATGTAGAGTGAGTGGAAAAAACAATTTCAATAAAAATTTTCAGTTTGCTGCTGAATTTAGACAATGATTAATATATGATGACATAAATTTTAACTCCATTATAAACAGAGCTGTAACTAGGGCAGTGAAAGTGGGGAACTTGTATTGGGCATACCAAAACCAGGAGTGAAAAAATAATATATATTATTTTTTAATATGTTTTTAAATTACTTATTGTTAATTACACTGGCCAAAAAAAAAAAAAATCCATACTTCTGGAGCAAAACTTGCAATTCTAAAGGAAATTGATCTGCCAATTCCAAAAATATCAAAATTATTTCTCCATTTAAAGAAATTTTAGTAACTTAATAAATGACATTTAAAATATCATATAGTAGTATATATGTGCTATCTTAAAAATGAGTCTTATTCATTTTAAAATACTTTAATCAAACATATAATGTACTGAATGAATTCTGTTTCTTTAGAATTGTGTGCCATTTAGAATTATTCTTAGAGTCCATTTTGCTTTCCCTTTTGAGAAACCAGCAGTAATTTTTTATCATGTCAGTATTCCAAGAATCTTGCTCCCACTTTTCCATCATGGACACCCTGATAAAAGCCTTCCCCTTGCTCATCACATACATCTCCCAAATTCTGAGGGGTAAAACTGCAACAGGATTGAAGAAAATGAATTTTCAAAGGCATTCGGTAGCCCATATCTACATAACACTGTAGTAAAGTTAGCATCAGTGATTCATCTTCATAATAATCATAATCATCTTCTTTCCTTCTTCCAAGAAATCCATGCACAACTGCCTTAAATGATGTGCTGAGCAATGAGTTTAGTACCCTGTAGCTTTGCTTCAAACACATCATCTTTGAGGAGTTTGTTTATTTGAGACTCGATGAAAATTGCTTCTTTCAGATTTTGCATCTATTAAATTGGAAAAAAAAAAAAAAAGTTTAAAAAGCTTCAAACACCTCACCCACCTCACAAGTGCTTAGTCCCCAGACACTGCAATTTGAGAACCAAAGCCTTTCTTGGTAGAGCACCCTTTTGTTGCTCTCAGTTCCATTGCCCCTCTGTGCACCTGTTTCAGCAGATCCACTACCAAAATGAGACCTCTGGACCTTAAGAGTATATGTAGTCAAAACGCAGCTAAACTCTGGCCTGTACAATAGGACAATCACCTCACTATCCCTGATAGAAAAATTCCTGCATACTGACAAAACCCCATGGACTGTCCTGGTAGCCCATCTACAGTGCTCAGAAAACCTTGTATATAACTGCACAACCACCCCACGTCTTTTTCATTGTCCACCACCATGAGTGCAGCACTACACAGTTTGTATATTAATCCGGGATTATTGCTACCCATGCAAGGTGTTCCTTGCATTTGTCAATGCTAAATTTCAACTGCCACTTCTAGTCCAGCTACCCAATTTTTGAAAATCTTGTTGAAAAAGCACACGCTGATCTTGTTGCGAAAGCTCAACCTTGCAAACTATTGTTTTATCTGTAAACCAAGACATTCAGCTTGATATACTTTCATCAGTATCATTAATAAATATAGAAAACAACAATGGGCCCAGCATTGAACCACAAGAAACCCTGCTAATAACATCATTCAACAAAGAGCAGTCTCCATAATCACTCTCTGTCTCTTCCCACTCAACGATCCCTTTATCCCTGTCAGTAACTTGTCCTTAATGCCACACTGCTCCAGTTTGTATAGCAGTCTGGTATGTTTGTTTGTTTGTTATTTGGTTTTTAGGAGCATTAGCAGCTAAGGCCATATTGCTCTGGGGATATGCGGTGGTCATTCCCTGACCTTTCCGCATCCTCCGTATTTGGTGGTCACGGGCTCGAATCCTGGTCTAATCAAGAAGCATGTGCTACGCACTGCTGCTCTTGCCCACCTGGCTACGGAGGCGCCCAGTCTGTTATGTGCAACAGTATCAAAAGCTCTCCTGAAATTCAAGTACATGTATTGATATCAGAATTTCAAAATTTTTGTGCATTCAGTTCCTTTGTTACTGCATCATAGTATCCAATCAAATTGGCCAGAAAATATCTCCTCTTAACAAATCTGTGATGTGATTGCATCATAACTGTGTAGATGGTCACGCATTATTTTTTTTTAAACAGTGACTCCATTATTTTCCCTGGAACAGAAGTTATTATTATTTTATTTTTATTATTTTCTGGTTGGTAGTCCAAATGTGTTGAAATGAAAAGTCCAGCAAAGTCTGCAACATAAGATTCCATGCTATATTCATTGCTGCTATCTTTATTCAATGATTCACCAGATCTTATTGCTGGTGATAGGTGCCCCCATAGCCAGGTGGGCAGGAGCAGCAGTGCATAGCACATGCTTCTTGATTAGACCGGGGTTTGAGCCCATGACCACCGCATATCCCCGGAGCAATATGGCCTTAGTTGCTAATGCTCCTTAAAAAAAAAGAAATAAAATCGCAAAAAAAAATTGCTGGTGATTTGTTAGGATATTTGATGCTGTGCTTACTTTTTATGGACATCCCTGATATTTTATCATGGAGAAAAAAGCGATCATCAGTATGGTTGCATGTCTTGTCACACCGTAGGAACAGCAAAAGGCATACTTTTAATTTTCATAATAAGCCACATCAGATTTCTGGTGCAGGTAATGTACAGCACATACATTGAGCCCAAGTTTTGTCCTAATCAGTAATCTTGCAACTAAAGTATGAAGAATATGCACATTTCCTAGACTTCCTTTCTTTGAAGTTCTGCTTTCTCCAGTCAAACTTTCCTAACAGTGCAGTTAATTTTCCTTGGCAATTTTAATGTTCACCACGCCAGCTCTATTCAGTTTTCTAGTCACCTGGACCCGTGTCTAGGTCCACGACTAGAAAACTGAACAGAGATGCTGAGGCTTTTGCAATTGCTAATGACTTTGTACAGATTGTTCATTTACTACCACAATACCAGCCAGTCCTAACCACAGCCAACACACTTGATTTTTTTCTCACAAACAACCCTTCTAAATATACAGTCGAGGTGAGTGGTCCTCTAGCCACCTCAGATCACAACTTGGTGATGGTCTCTTCTCCAATGGAGTCTTTCTGTCATGGCCATTCCCAACCTTGTGTTGTTTGGCATTTCAAAAATGCAGATTGGCATGAACTGCAGGTTTTCTTTTCCTTTGTTAGATTACTGTTTTAAATTTTCTGATGTCAATATTTGCTCAGATTGTTGGTGAACTTATTTTTGTAGGGATGAAATCCTTTATTTTACACTCCACCTTAAAATCTCATCGTTTATCTAAACCTTGGTTTTCCAATAAATGTGCCAAGCCTGTTCATGATAAGATTGTTGCATATCGCAGTTGGCTTGCATCCAGATCTCATTTTCATTTCCTGCTTACATCAAAGCTCACAACCATTGTGTAAAGCAGTTATTCATCAGTCCAAACTTAATTGTGAACAGGTTAAGAGTAGAAAACTTGTTTCTTGTACAAATGGTAGTCAAACATTCTGGTCTCTTGCCAAAACTATTGGCTGCAACTTTTGCCCATCTCTATTCCCCTGTCAAAACTGGACTTCATTGTCACTTCAGCTAAAGATAAAGCTGGCCTACTAGCATCCTACTTTTCTCCTAACTCGTATATTGATGATCTTGGTAAACAACTCCCTACTATTCCCAGTACATCCCACTCAATGGCTCCTGTGGTTTTCTGTCAAAAGGATGTCAGAAGAATTTTGAACAATCTTGATGTCAAGAAAGCGTGACAAGTTTCTCCCATCCAGTTATCTTCCTATTGCAGTTACTTTTATTCTTTCTAAAATTATGGAAAAATCCATTAATCACCAACTTATACACTCTAGAAAATGATTGGCAGTATGGATTCTGTCAGTGTTAATCCACTAATGATATACTGGCTTACCCATCTACAGAACAAATTCATCAAGCAGTTGCTCATGACATTTCAAAGACTTGATCATGTTTGGCATAAATGTTTTCTAAATAAGCTTCCATCTTATGGATTGCTGACTGTTTTTTGTAATTGGATATCTAGTTTTCTCTCTGACTGGGTGACACTAGATGGCTCTGTCTTCTAATGCTGGTGTTCCTCAAGGTTCAGTTCTTTCTCCCACTCTTTTCCCCTTGTATATTAGTGGCCTTCTTCCATTGATGGGAAATCCTATCCATAGTGTTGCTGGTGATAGCACATTACCTTTCACTTTCAAGTTTGAAAAACTTTATCCTACACAAACAGCTTCAACTTCTCAAATATCTACTATCAATTCCTTAAATGCCATTCTCTGGGTAATTCTTCACTGGGCAAAGATAACTTAGTTAATTTAATTTCAATCCTTCTAAAACTCAAGTCTTGTTTTTTTTTTTTTTTATCTCTCAAAAAAAAAAATTCTCAAATTTTTGTGTTCTTATGCTTATTTTCAGTGAAACCAAGATTTCTAGACAACATCACATATCTATTAGTAATTATCCTGATTCCTAATCTCTCCTGGCATAAAGCATCACAAATATTGCCCCTCTGCATCTAAAAAAACTGGGTTTTCTCTTTTGCTCTTGATGTTACTTTTCTTCTAACCAGCTACTCGCTCAAATCTGCCCCACCATGGAATATTGTTGCAACATCTGGGGTGGTGCCCCCATAACCTCTTTTCGACATCCAGACTCCATTCAAAAGAGGGCAGTCAGGTTAATTAACAACCCATCTCTTACAAAATATTTCCATCCTCTGTCTCAAAAATTATATGTTTCTACTGTATGCTTTTTTATAGATGCTTCCATTGGCACTGATCTTCTGAATTGGCTTCTATAATTCCCCCACTGTATTTTGTTTAGAAAACCAGTTTGAGCAAGTGCTGCAACCCAGTCTGCATCCATTTACTATCCAACTTCAAACTCAGAACCAACCATTCTTCTTCCTCATTTATCCTTCAACTTCTGTTTTATGGAACCACCTTCCTTCATACGTATTTCCCAAAAATTACAATATACAGAAATTCAAGTCTTCTTTTGTCTTCTCGACCTTCATCCCACATACATTACTAAGTATAAAGGTATCAGAACCTACGGTACTAAGTACTGTAGGTTCCATATATATTTTTTTTGATATTTTAAATATTTTTTTGAAATCTATACCTAAAAACTGACTGCAAACAGTTGATATATTAGTGAAGGTAAAAATCATGTTGGCCAGTGTTATTATATATATATATATATATATAAATATATATTTTATATATAATATATTTTTAATATATACACGGTGTGATCAGAAGGTTTGGAATGGTTGTTTATCTTGAAGTTGCAGTGCCATAGCGAGTTGTGACAAGTTGCAATATATTTGGTTTTTTATCTTTATTATTTCTTGTTCTTATTTTTTTATTTTTCATATTTATACTGAAACCATTTTTTTCGAGATTTAGTATTAGTAGTAGCAAGTTGATGCAAGGAAGCATGCATATGCAGCAGAGCGAAAAAAAACAAAAAAAAAAACTGCCTGCATCACCATCCAACTCTAAGAATTTATTGTAATGTATTCCATTATTGTGGTCCCCTATCCACTATACTCACCATATATAGCTCCCTGTTTTCTTTGTCTTTTATTTTTCAAGCTTAAACTCTCCCCCCCCCATATGGTCACAGATTTTGAAACAACAGGAAATTATTCAGAATGTGACACAAGAACTATTAACAATTCCAAAAGATGCCTATCTGAAATGCTTCCCACAGAAGTGTTGGAATTGGTGTATACAGTGTTAAAGAGCCTACTTTGAAAGACATCTGATTAGTTAGTGAATTTTATCATTTCCCAAATAATAGTTCAACTTGATAAAATTAATAGCTTTGCTATTAATTTTATCAAGTTGTTTATAATGCTTATCTTTGGGAGGATGGGAACACCTAAATTTTTCTTTTGCCCAGGGTGCAAGAATACTTGTTACAACTCTGGTTTAAAATGCAATAACTACCAATTTTAAATTAAAATATGGCGCATTACCGTGTCAAATTTTGTCACTGAAGAATTTAGTATATGTCCTGGAGGGAGAGAGAGAGAGAGAGAGAGCGAGCTGGGAACTTGTCATCTACATGGGCCTCAAAACAGAATGGTCAAGTATATAATGCCCTGGTTCAGAAGGAACACATTTTTTAACATTGACAAATGCCGTGAAACAAGGATATATCTGCTGGGAGCTAGAACAAATACTGTTAATTTTGAGAGTTTCCTTTATTTTTTCCTAATCACTGAAATCATAAAGTTATCATTGCCAGCTTAAAAGAAATGGTTAACATGAAAAATTCTGTAAAATATAAAAATATTAAAAAATGAATGTTTTCTATAATCATAAAGATATTCTTAAATTACCACAGTATCAGAACTGATTTTCAGATTCAATTGTGTGATAAAGGGTTTACACAAAGTTCAGCAATGAGCAACACTTAGAAATTCATAATTTATGCATCTGTTGTGTGCTACTGATTTTTCTTGTTGGCTGTTAGCATATACTTTTTCTTTTCACAAAAGTCTTGCAGATTGGAAATATAAGCTGTAATATTTCTTTCTACACTAGTAGCACAGTGAAGATAAAAAAAAAATATCTATATACAGACACAAAACAATTTCAATAATTAATAAGTTGATAAATAAATTTAGTTAAAAGATAATGATTAAAAATGCTAAAAAAAAAGAAGAATAAATTAAATAACAGAAATGTATGAATTAGCATGAACTGATTTCTCACAACGATTACAAAATGTGCTTATCATATGAGAATATCACTGATTTTAGCAAGTAGGAAAGTTATTGGTAACATAGTGTTTTTTTTATGTTTCCATTTTTAAAATAGTTTATGATACCCTCATAATGCCATATAAACGAAATACACTGGTGCATAGAAGGTAAGTTTATACTTTATAAACTTCACAAATCAATGAAATGCAAAATGCACACATAGATAAGTAAACTGATGTTAATTAGCACATCCGCTTTAGTCTGATATGCACAAGTGGATCTCTAAAAATATGGAGTGTCTGACTGTGTTGCCCATTTTGATTATATATATAATGCCTTATAAACAAGATTAGTTGAGGAGCACAAAATGGTACTCTTACCAGGTAAGGCTCAAATTCTGTAAATTGCATCTTCTGGAAGGCAAGTAGACTTGATTAAAGTGTTTAAGACTTTCAATGTGTTGCTTAAACTATATTCTGGTGCCATCTCTCTCTCTCTCTCTCTCTCTCTCTCTCTCTCTCTCTCTCTCTCTCTCTCTCTCTCTCTCTCTCTCTCTCTCTCTCTCTTGGATGACACACACAAGATGATATAAATTTAAATTGGCAACGGTTGGTTGCAGGGTGGATGTGTGGAAATTTGATTTCAGCCAGCCAGAAATAATTTGAGTATTGGAATAAATGTCCAGATAGTATTGTGGAAATGGATAGTTTGAACTGGGCAAATTATTAGATGTGACTGGGAAAACTTTGTTTTTTCTTTTTAAATAGTTAATTTTGTATAAACTTGCATCATTTTGACACTACTAGTGTGTGTGTATGTGAGACCTTTATTGTTAAAAAAAACCTTGATACAAATAAACTAGAGGGTATTTACACAAAACTGTATACATTGCAGTTGGCAGCCTAGTTAAACAATGTTACAAAATTAAAATAGAATTACAGTTCAAACTGATATATGGTATGAAGTCTTTATGATATGAAGGGAACCTGCACCATAACACTGAGTCAATATTGAGTGTTTAATAATCTTAATCACCAGATAAGAAGGAATTATTCATATTGTTAATTCTGCATAACATTAGAATCATTTGAGGCACAGAGCTCTTCAGGACACAAACTCACAGAATTTAAGAAAAGACGAAATTACCAGTTAGGTGACGAGGAATATTGGTAATCTTGATGTTCTATACCAGAGATTCTCAACGGGGGTGAATATTGGTTTTTGGGGGGGTTAAAAAATCATGGACAACATCTTATTCCTTAATATTTAATTTCTCTCATTGGGTTTTCTTTTCCTCTGAGACAACTGATTTACATTAGGAGCGAGTGAGAAATTTTGATAAAAGGAAGATAGCGGACGTGATTTATTTCAGCCACCTTTGCTTTTCATAGGCATTAAATGCCTAAGTGCTTTCAGAGGTAATGTCTCTGCAATCCTAGCCGTTTGCGTCTTTCCTTGTCAGAAAGGCTCAAAAAAGCTGCGACCTTGGTGGCAGCGTGGTGGACGTGGTTTATTTATTTATTCTTTTGTTTCACTGGTCAATATATGAGGCATGGATGGAATGGAGATGTTTCAGTGTACAGTATTGTTTCTACTTTCCTAGCAACAATTAGTATTGATTTATTGTTTCCTTGTGGAAGTTTATTTTCGTGAGTGACATGGGCTATGAGAGTCAAATAAAAATAATTTATATTTTATTATTTAATTCTTTGTAGTTATTCAACCCATCATCAATCATGTCAAGTGTTGGAAAGAAAGAGGCAATATTTAGCTTATGGTTTTATCGAAAGCCCATTCGACCCAAGACAGCCTATGTGTCTTATGTATAATAGTTATTTTTCAAATGAGGCTTTTTCAATACTTTTAGATCACTTAAAAAGGAAACATCCTGATAAAGTTGGTAAACATATCGAATATTTTAAAAATTTAAAACCGAATTTTGAGAAACGTAACACTGTTTCTTCCTTGTTTAAGAAGAATATACAAATGATGATGGAATGATTGCATCTTATAAAATTTCAGAAATCATTGCAAAAACTTGCAGTGCTCATACAGTTTCTGAAACTGTCATACGACCTGTATTAGAGATTGTAATTTCAACAGTGATTTATCAAAATCCTTCTAGTATTTTAAAAGTATTGCCATTGAGCAACGATTCGATTCGAAGATGAATCGACGAGATGTCAGTTAACATCAAAGAGCAGCTAATTAACAAACTGAAAATGAGAAAATTTTCTATTCAGATTGATGAATCCACAAGTACTGACAATAAGGCCCTTCTAGTGGCATACGTTCATTATTTCGATGATGATTGTAAATTGCAAGAAGAGATGTTTGTAAAATCTATAGAAACTGACTGTACTGGAGCATCCATTTTTGCTGCTGTAAAAACATGGTTTCATGAAAAACAAGTACCATTGGAAAAAATGGTATCCTGTTCCACTGATGGTGCTACCTCCATGATTGGAAGACATAAATGTTTTATAGCCCACCTAAAGGAAGTATGTCCCAAAATTCTTGCAATACACTGCATTATGCACTGACATCATCTGGTTGCAAAAAATGGTAGTCCACTTCTTTATTAATCTCTCAGTATAGTTACTAAAACTGTCAATAAAATAAAGTCGCATAGCAAATATAATTGCTTTTTCAGAAATTTTTGTGTTGATAATGAAGAACAGTATGTGAGGCTTCTTTTACATACAAAAGTCAGAGATGGCTTTCTAAAGGAAACTGTCTAACAAGCTTTGTAAACCTTTTTGATATGATAATTAGTTTTTTTAAAAGTGAAGGAGACAGATTTAGCAAAGGAGATCAGAAACACGAAAACAACTTATACTATATGGCTTGAATTTTTCGAAAACTGAATGAGGTATCACTTCAACTTAAAGGGAAATTAATTATAGTGATAGACTGCAAATGTGTATTAAAAGCCTTCACTGAAAAACTGGAAATATTTGAAAGCAATTTAATGAGAAAACAATTTCTTGGTATGCAAGAGTTAATTGAAATCAATGAATCTCTCACTGAGAATGACCTTAAGAAGTATTCAGGTCATTTGTGTTCTTTAAACGGTGAAATGAAAAATAGATTTTCAGATCTATTGTCTTTTGAAGTGAAGCCATGGATATTAAATCCTATTGGATGTGATTTTGGGTGCACTAGTGAAAAACTCAAGAACTCTTTGTATTAAAATGTAACGAAGAATACAAACATAAATTCGAAAAAGGTGGAATGGCTGAGTTGTGGAGATCAAAAGCAACTAAACTTCTTTATCCAACAGTGTGGTCTAAAATGGCCAAAGTACTTCTTTGTTTTCTAATGTCTTATATGGTTGAAAGTGGTTTTAGTTTAGTAAATAAAATATTAACAAAGGAAACAGAACTGATATATGTTCATTAGAATTAAACTTACTAACATCATACTAAACATTGAACTTTTAGCTAAGAAGCATCAGGCTCAGAGATCCCATTGAATAAAAAAGTAAGTAGACTATAAAGCGTTTAGGGCATAAACCTCAAGCTATGGAAAAGTCTAGACTATGTATAAGTATAGTGCGAAAGCATCAATAATACATAGCCGAATCTGAATGAACAGAATATTAGCAAAGTAAGAAAATGAACAGAATATTAGCAAAGTAAGAAAATGAACAAAATATTAGCATAATAAAAAAGTAAGTATAAAGTATTATCTTGTTTAAAATTTCATAGGGCGATTAGGAAAAAAATTGTCTAAAAAAGCCCTTAGGGGGCAAAATATTAAAAAAAAAAAAGGTCGAGAAACACTATTCTATACCAGTATCAGTGGTCTAACAGTAAGATTATGATATAATGAGTGTCTCAAAAAAACAGAAACTTTCCTTATTTTGATCAACTTCAAAATAAAAATTCTTGCTAACAGGAGAGACTGCTTCTACAGGGATGGGATATGCTTAAATAGAAAGGGTGCAAGAATATTTGCTGATGTTATCGAGACAGTGTTAAGTGGGTCGGAAAACTGCTAGCTTGGGGGGGGGGGAATTCACAGACTAAAAGATTAACAGTAGGCAAAGGCAAAAGTGATTCTTGCACTGCTTCTGTTGTAATGAGCAGCAGCCTACAGAGCAAGTTGCGGGGGATTTCAAGAGCTGCTGGGAGTCATCATGGAACAAGTAAATACATGGGCTGTGTTAGGGTAACTAAGAGTAGGAACAGGTGCATGTATACTTGCATGTACACCAGTGCTAGAAGAATAGTAAATAAATTTGATGAATTCGAAGTGCTGATCGAGGCATCAAAGGCAGATATTCTTGGGATATCAGAGACATGGTGTCACACAGATATAAGTAGTACAGAATTGAAATTTGGGGAGTACAATGTTTACAGAAAGAGTAGGAAGGGAGGAGGGGTCATGGTGTTAGTTAAGAAACACATAAAATCTAAGGAAGTGCATCCAGTTGACATGGGTGGACAGTGCAATGTTGAGTCTGTTTGGTGTGACATAAACACTGGGAAAGGAAAAATGAGAGTAGGGGTGTGTTGTAGGCCTAATGACCGATGAGCACAACAAACAGTTGTGCAGAGAAATAGAGTGGGCCAGTAATGGGGGATTTTAACTTTCCAGATATTGACTGGAACTTGTGTTGGTCACTCGCACGCTATCAAGACTTTTGTGGATTTATTGGAGAATTGTTTTCTACAGCAATGTGTTCGAGGAGTAATACTCTTGATCCGATTATCAGCTGTGATTATTCATGCATTAACAATTTCCAGATAAAGGAACTACTAGGTGACAGTGATAACAGGGTACTGATGTGGGATTTACTTAAAGATGTAACTACCATCAAGGGTAAAAAGAAAGGTTTTTGTTTTCATAAAGGTGACTACAGTGGTCTCAGACTGTCTAAATTCAATACAGTGGGATCAACTGATGATGTTGCTAATGGTGAATTCTAAATGGGAAGCCTTCAGGGACTCGGAGCCTACTAAGCTTTTCATACCAACTAAGAAATACTGTTCATGGTTCAGGCCTAAATTAATGTCAGATGAATTAATGAGGCTCATGGCAGAGAAGAAAAATGTATGGGATGCATATAAATTATCAGGCGACACAGCCTGTGGCAGATATATGCTAGTCTGTAATCAAGTCACAAAAGAGGTTAGGCAGGCAAAGACAAATTACGAGAAATCTTTGGCAAAGGACGCAAACAAAAACAGCAAAGAGTTAACATTAGTAGAGGCATATGATGCAAGAAAGCAAGCTTATATAGCATCAGCCAAAAAAAAAAAAAAAAAAAACCCCACCTACCCATTTCATCCATCCATTCACTCTGAATGTTTGTCTTGTTCTGCCTTGAACTTGTTTAAGTTGTGACCTTCATTACAACAGATGGAAGTTTGTTCCAACTATCAACCACCTGCTGGCTAACAGTAAATTTCTGCACATCTACAATTATCTCTCCGCAATTTGAATTTATGTCCCCTCAGATGAGTAAACTGAGCAAGAGGAGGAAATCCATCAGCATTGAGCTTGCTCAAATCATTCAAGGCCTTATACACCTTAATAAGATCACCTCAAAAATGCCTTTCTCCAGACGCTGTAATTTGCAGAAATTAAGCCTTTATTGGCAATAGCAACCATTTGTTCCAATCTTGCCAATCTTGTTGCCCTTCTCTGCACTCATTCCAGCAGCTGTACATCCTTCCTAAAATGAGGCTTCCTGTACTTATGTAAACTCTAGAAGGAAGAGAATGAATCAGATAGGTCCACTTAATATAGATGGTTCGGTATTGATGATCCTGCTCAAGTAGGTGATAAACTGAATGAGTATTTTGCATCTACATTCACACGAGGAGTTGTTCAAGGAGGGGAATGTCAGAAGTTTATCAAACTCTAACAGGGAGCTAAGTGATTTTGTAATAACTGAGAGCAAAGTGGAGGGGAAATTGTTGAAGTTAAACATAAAAAAGGCACCTGGGGGTGGATGGAAACTATCCAGTTATGTGGAAGGATGCAGCAAGGGAAGTAGCAAGCCCTTAGCCATAATTAAAGCCTTAGTCCTTACAGTCAGGGGAGGTCCCCATGGACCGGAGATGTGCAAATGTATCCCCAATTCACAAAGGGGGTGCAAATGGTGAACACAAATAATTATAGACCTGTTTGTTTAACTTCTGTTCTGGGGAAAATAATGGAGTCACTGGTTAAAGAGGTGATACAGGATCACCTAGACAGGACTGCAGTAATAGTTCAAACACAGCATGGGTTTGTTAAGGGGAAGTCTTGTCTGACAAATTTGATTAGATACCACGATGTGGTTGCAAAGGAACTGGATGCAAATCCTGTTAAAAAACTGATCCATCTGTCACAGCATTGTATCTCTGTAACTACTCAACCTATTGGCTTGAAATTTTGCATGGGTTTGTACATCATGTGTGCCAACATAATGCCGTATTGATCATTGTTGACTAAAATTTGTCTGAGAAATGGGAGTAAAATGTGTGCGGGGGGAAATGTTGTTGGCAACCTATAGCTTATTATACACTGCTGGAAAGAGCTCAATGAATAGGTTTAAAATATAGTTTTAAAATATTTTTAAAATTAAAAATGGCAGACAGAAAAATGTGAGTAATTTTCGTGTCCCCCCATCCATTTCCATTGCTAATGGAGCTACTAAAAAGTTAAAAATCACATTAACTATGCGTTATTCGATGCTTATCAAGGGAAAACTATTCCGATTGAAATCTATCATTTACTTTTTGTGTTAAAATTAAAAAAACAATTTTTATTGGTTTTCTGTCTTTAAATTTCTTTGTAGAAAGACATACTTGTCTTTCTACAAAGAAATTAAATAAATTTTTAGCTTTTTTTTTTTTTTTACTGAATTGAAACCGGTTATCTTTTACTTATGATTTGCTAACCTCGATTAAAAAATACCAAATGAAAATTTGATATTTTTGATAATTTTAGACTTTTTGAGGTCATTCATCCCCCAGATTGAAATCCAAATGTTCGTGTGGCATCTGGCAGATTCAACATGAATATCTGTATATTTCAGTTGCTTGCATTTAGCTTGCAAGGCTAAAAAGCTCTATTGCAAGATTAGATACCTATCGCTGGCATATCACAAATGCCATGTGGGAGTGGGCATTGCCTGGATGAAAGATGAATGCTTTTGCTCACCTGGCTTCTGTTAAATCTTCCAGTCATGTAGCTCCATGAGGAGCTGTTGTGGCCACCATTAGTTTCCTCCAACGGCATCAACCTTGTGCTCTATGAGTGGCATCGCAAACTGTTGTACCTGGAAGGTCACTGATCCTATCCTTCCACCCAGTTGCAGGTGTTCCTTCTGTTCCTCTTCCCCTCAATTTTTCCTTCCATTATATTCTTCAACAGAAAGTTATCCCTTTTTGCTGTGTGTTCAAAATACAGTAAGCGCCAGTTACAGTGCTCATGTTTGCAAATTGAATTTTGATTCTAATAAGTGAAAATTGACAAATATTATCCAGAGGCTATAAAAATAAATACATAAAGCAGAAATTTACACTTTATTACCAAAGGTTTATTACCAATTAAATGATGCATGAAAATCGGAAGAATATTATTCACAGGTTAGCAAAATAAAAATAAATTTATACTTACTTACATAACAAAGTGACCTATTAAACATAAAACTTTGTAATATGATTATAATTTAAAATAGTCACTTATTTTAGATTGCTTTAAATTATTACTACAAAGTTTATTTATAGATTTTTCAATATTGCATAACAGTCTATATTCACGATCACTTGCACCAGTTTCTTCCACTGCTCTCCTCAGGACAACTTCACGAGTTTGCCGTTTTGTAACTGGAATTCGTTCGGGTTCATCTTCATTTTCCTCCTTCTCCTCCTCCTTGGTGAAATTATCAGTAACAGACTGGGCAATTTATTCATCTGTTAAAGCTGTAGTAACTTGTAGTTCATCATCTATGTCCATCCAGTCATTAAACTGCTGTTCGCCCATGTCTTCAAGCTTTTCAGTGTGATTAGTATCGTGACTTAGTTGACCATCTTGAATAATTAATCCACATTTTTTGAAACAGTCGCTAATGTAGGTTTTGGAAACTTCATTCTAGGCACTCATTGTCATATGAAGTACATCTAGAACAGTTATCTGTTTTGTGATATCGGACGATGTTCTCAAACCGTCATCTATAGACTGGATGATTCTTCACCTCATATCCAAATATAAAAGGTCTTAAAGGTTTTTATTATTCCCCGGTCAAGAGGTTGAATCAGTGATGTGGTATTCAAAGGTAGAAAAACTAATTCAATGTTTTTGAAAGTCAACTTTGGATGAGCTGGGCAGTTGTCCAAAACCAGTGCAATTTTTTTTTTTTTTTTTTCCCTTATCGAATTGAAAATCCCAAGAAGCTGTCATCCAAGCATTGGCATATTCAACAGGCAGCTGTTTTACTCCTTTAAAACATCTAGGCAATTTACTCTTGTCTGAAAATAACAGCTTCACCTTGATTGTTCCTGTCATGTTGCATGTTAAAAGAACTAATCCTGTCCTTGATCTTCTTTCCTGCAGACGCAGAGGAATTTATAAAATTCATGCAGTAGTGTGGGGTATCCTTGTAATACAACCCTGTTTCATCATCATCATCATCAGGCGTCTCCATAGCCAGGTGGGAAGGAGCAGTAGTGCGTAGCACACACTTCTTGGTTAGACTGGGGTTCAAGCCTATGACCGCCAAATACGGATGATGCGGAAAGGTCAGGGAATGACCACTGCATATCCCCGGAGCAATATGGCCTTAGTTGCTAATGCTCCTAAAAACCAAAATAACAATTAACAATTAATAACAAACATCATCATCATGAACTTGGTCCGGCTTAGGTCTTTTAAGACCTGTATCGTTGTAGCTCTTGGAGGTGGTCTTGATCTCGCCATCGTTGTCTTGGTCGACCAACATTTCTCTTGCCTGTAGGTTTGTAGTTAAAGGCTAATTTTGGGATTCAGTCTGGGTTCATTCTTTCTATGTGGCTGATCCATTTTTCCTGATACCGTTTTATGTCATTTCTATGTTATCTACTTTTAATTTCTCGCGGATATCTAAATTTCTTTGGTGATCTAGTCTTGTAAAGCCTAATAATGGTCTTAAAAATCTCATTTGTGCTGCTTCTAGTTTGTGTGCATCTTTCTTATTTATGACCGAAGTCTCACAGCTGTAGAAGAGAGCTGGTTTTGAAGTGATGTTGTGCAGTCGTAATTTTGTTTCAATTGTCATTTGTTTTCCGAAGTGGCGTTTAATCGTTCCATTCATTTTATTATATTTTTGTAGTTTAGTGTGGATGTCTTTCCTTTCATTTGATATTAAATTTCCCAAATAGGTGAAGTCAGATATTTGTTCTATTATTTTATCATCAATAACAATTTTGACTCTTTGTATGTTTTTTCCACATAATCCCATTGATTTTGTTTTTGAGGTGGAGATTTTCATCTCATACTTTTTGCCTATTTTATTAAGTTCATTTGTTGCTATCTGTAGTTCATGTTCAGATTTTGCAATTATTACTTGATCATCAGCATATAATATAGTTTGGATTTTATTCCTGTTGTTCAACTGTATTCCATTGTTAATTGTTTGTTTCCATTCTTTAGAAATTCTATTGATGTAGATATTAAATAAATTTGGTGATAGTCCACATCCTTGTTTCACTCCTTTATTGGTGTTAATTGGGTCTGATAGTTGGCCATTAGAATATTTTATACAGACTTTTGAGTTTTTATATAGGCTTTGGATCGCTTTCCGGAGTTGGGTTGGGATATTTTCTTCACGTAGAATCTGCCAATGTTTTTCCCGGTTTACATTGTCATATGCTTTTTCATAATCAATCAAAAGCAGAAATGTTGGTAGATTGAATTCTCTTCTTTTCTCCAAAATTTGTTGTGGTGAAAAAATGGCATCTATTGTGCTTCTCCCTTTTCTGAACCCACATTGTTCTTCTTCTAAGAATTGTTCACTGTATTTATTAAGTTTATTCTTTAGTATATTAGAGTATAGCTTTGCAGCAGTTGACAGCAGTGTTATCCCTCTGTAGTTGTTAGGGTTATTTCTGGAGCCTTTTTTGTGTAAATTGATTACTATTCCTGTTTCCCAATCTTTGGGTATCTGTTGCTTATGCCATATGATGTTAAATAATTTTAGTAGTGCGTTTTTTAGTAAGGTGTTCCCATATTTAAATAGTTCTACATTCAAATTGTCTATGCCTGGGCTATTTTGGTTTTTTGATTTTTGTAATATTAACTCTAGTTCTTTCATTGTTATATTTTCTTCATCTTTGGTTATCATAGATTCATCTTCCAATTCTGTAGTGCCTGGGTTATACCATAGTTTGGAATAGTGTTGCTTCCATTCTGCTTGGGAGTTGGAGTTGGTTTTTATTTGATCATTTGTGTCTAGTTGTAATGTCTTAAAAATTTTAAAACCTCTGTGATATCGCGTTCTAAAGATTTAACAAATTTATCCCAGTCATCTCATTGGATTCTTCTGGTTAGTTTTCTGACTTCTGCTCTAAGCTTTTTATATTTTATGTGTAGATGTAGGTCTTTAGTTTGTAGGAACAGTTCATAGGTCTTTTTTTTTTCTCATTGATTGTTTGTTTCAATTCTTCATTCCAAGTTCTTAGCCAGTTTTTATTTTTTATAGGTTTATATCCAAGACTTTCTTCAGCAGCTCCCAGAATTGATTTTTTCATGTTTGACCAGATTTCCTCAACATTATCACTTTCATCTGATTTGAGTTTATCTTTCAATCGACTTTCATACAGGAATTTAGTGCTTTCATCTTCCAACAAATGTATTTTTAGTTTCTTAGTAGTTTTTGTTGGTATTTTCTTCTTTTTATTAAGATAATTTCTTTTTATTTTGAAAGTTCTTTCTACTAGGTAGTGATCACTGTCAATTTTACTGCCTCTGAATACTCTAGTGTCTCTAATTTTGTCGTTTAAAATTTCATTAATGATAATATAATGTATTATAGACTTTGTGTTTCTTGTTTCCCATGTGAATTTATGAATATTCTTGTGTCTGAAAAAGACCCTGTTTCAACTATATTAAAAATGTCTTCGGGATTATAAGTGCTTAACACAGTTTGCCAAGGTTTGTTTGTTTATTTGGTTTTTAGGAGCATTAGCAACTAAGGCCATATTGCTCTGGGATATGCAGTGGTCGTTCCCTGACCTTTCTGCATCCTCCGTATTTGGTGGTGACAGGCTCGAACCCCGGTCTAATCAAGAAGCGTTTGCTACACACTGCTGCTCCTTCCCACCTGGCTACGGAGGCGCCCAGTTTGCCAAGGGTTTTCAGGTGTCCGAGCTATAACTGAAGTCTTGTCTAGATGATCCTGCAGTGCTTCTTTAACCAGTGCCTCCATTAATTTTCCTGGAACAGAAGTTAAACTCACAGGTCTATAATTACTTGTGTCAGCCTTTGATCCTCCTTTGTGAATTAGGGGTCACATTTGCACATCTCCAGTCTATGGATACCTCCCCTGAGTCCAAAGAAGCTCTCATAATTATGACTAAGGGTTTGCTTACTTCCTTTGCTGCCTCCTTTAATATAACTGGATAGATCCCATCCACCCCAGGTGCCTTTTTTTTATGTTTATCCTCAACAATTTCTCATCCACTTTCCTCTCAGTTATTACAAAATCATCTAACTCACTGCCAGAGTTTACTTCACCTCTGGCATTCCCCTTCCTGAATAACTCCTCATGTGTGTGAATGTAGATGCAAAATACTCGTTTAGTTTGTTAACCTGAGCAGGATCCTCAACTGTTGAACCATCAATATCCAGTGGACCAATCTGATTCATCCCTTTCCTTCTAGAGTTTACATAGGTAAAGAACTCTTTTCTGTTTTTCTTTGCATCCTTTGCCAAGGATTTCTCATAATCTACCTTTGCCTGCCTAATCTCCTTTGTGACTTGGTTACAGACCAGCTTATATCTATCATAGGCTTCCATGTCACCTATTAATTTATATGTATCCCATGCATTTTTCTTCTCTGCCATATTGTCTCATTAGTTCATCTGACATCCATTTAGGCCTAAACCTTGAGCAGTATTTCTTAGTTGGTATGTAAAGCCTAGTAGCTTCCAAGATAAGTTCTTTGAATGCTTCCCATTTTGAATTTGCTGTTGGTTACATCATCAGTTGCTCCCACTGTATAGAATTTAAATACTGTCTCAGACCATCGTAGTCGCCTTTACGAAAGCAAAAACCCTTCCCTTTACCCTTTTAATCTAGATAATTTGGGCAGATGGGCTAAGAAGTGGCAACTGAAGTTTAACCTTGACAAATGCAAAGTACTGCATATGGGTAGAAGTAACCCCAGAGAAACGTACCAGCTGTGTGGTACTACACTTAAGGTGGTAGAAAATGTAAAAGACCTGGGAGTAATTGTGCAGTCAGATATGAAGTTTTCTGAGCAATGCAGACAGGCTGCAAGGGCAGGTAATGGGGTTTTGTCAATGATATATAGGAATTTTGCTAGCAGGGAAAAGAAGGTGATTGTCCCTCTTTATAAGACAATGGTCAGGCCACGCCTTGAGTACTGCGTTCAGGTCTAGTTTTAGGAGGGATGTAGATTTGCTTGAGCGTGTACAGAGTAAGGCAGCAAGATTGGTGAGGGGATTGAAGGGATCCTCTTACCAAGAGAGGCTTAATTTCTGAAAATTGCAGTGGCTGGAGACTAGGCACCTGTGCGGTGATCTGATTGAGGTGTATAAGGCCTTGAATGGGTTGAGAACGCTGAAATCTGATGGGATCCTTCCACTTGTTCAGATTACGAACTAAAGGGGCATAAATTCAAATTAAGAAAAGACAGATGTAGAATAGATGTGCG
Source organism: Mastigoproctus giganteus (assembly GCF_048544385.1). Classification (NCBI taxonomy): domain Eukaryota; kingdom Metazoa; phylum Arthropoda; class Arachnida; order Uropygi; family Thelyphonidae; genus Mastigoproctus; species Mastigoproctus giganteus. The sequence continues at coordinate 13,699,920 of NC_143580.1, forward strand.
GAAATTTGCCTTTAGCCAGCGGGTGGTTAATTGCTGGTACAAGCTTTCATCTGTCGTTGTGGAAGTTGATAGGTTGAATAAATTTAAGGAGGAACTGTACAGGCATTTGGAGGGAATGGTGTGATTTTTTTTTTTTTTTTTTTTTTTGGCTGATGCTGCATAAGCTCATACACTTGCTTTCTTGCATCACATGCCACTACTACTACTACTACTACCCCTGATGGTAGTTACCTCTTTGAGTAAATCCCACTTCAGCACACTGTGATCACTGCCACCTAGTGGTTCCTTTATCTCTGCAGATTCTTAATGCGTGAAGAATCACTACTGATAATCAGATCAAGAGTATTACTCCCTCTATTTGCCTCCCGAACATGCTGATGTAGAAAACAATCATCCAATAAATCCACAAAAGCCTTGCTAGTGTGTGTGACACCAACCCACAAATTCCAGTCAATATCTGGGAAATTAAAATCCCCCATTATAAGACTTTCTGATTTACTGGCCCACTCTATTTCTCTGTACAGTTCCTTATTATACTCATCAGAGTCATTAAGCCTATAGCACACTCCTACTTTCAATTTTGATCTCCCAATGCTTATGTCACACCAAACTGACTCGACACTGCACCGTCCAGCGATGTCGACTGGCTTCACTTCCTTGGATTTTATGTGTTTCTTAACTAATAGCATAACCCCTCCTCCCTTGCTATCCTTTCTGTACACATTGTACTCCCCAAATTCCAGTTCTGCATTCCTTATATCTGTGTGACACCACGTCTCTGATATCCCAACAATATCTGCCTTTGATGTTTTGAGCAATACCTCAAATTCATCAAATTTATTTACTAAACTCCTAGCATTGGTGTACACGCAAGTATACATGCACCTGTTTCTATTCTTAGCTACCCTAACACAACTCATGTGTTTACTTGTACCGCAATGACTTCCAGCAGTCTCTGAAATATCCTGCATCTTGTTTTTCAAGCTTCTGCTCATTCCAATAGAAGCAGTGCAAGAATCACTTTCACCTCTGCCAGTGGCTACTGTTAATCAATTAGTCCTTGTATCTCCCCAAGCTAGCAGTTTTCCGATCCACCTAACACTGCCTCGATAGCATCAGCAAATATTCTTGCAGAGTTTCCTCAGAGTTTCTCTCAGATGATCCTTGGAATTGCAAATTAGTGTATTATGAAGGTTGTTTATCTTCATTCCTCCAATTTTGATGCCCGTGTCTAAATCTTCCAAAGCTTCACCCATAACACCTTTGGCATAAAGATTAAAAAAAGTGAGGTGACAAAATGCAGCCCTGCCTGACACCTTTATCGATTTTGAATAAGTCTGTGTTCCCATATTAGTTCTTACAATTCCTTTCTGTTCCTTGTATAGTAGTTTAATCAACTGAATTATGTGGACTGGAAAACCCATATTAATCAGTTTCTCATGTTGAACACAGTCAAAGGCTTTTGAATAATCTATGAAACACAAAACGACTGGAACTTTGAATTATTTGCATTTTTCAACAGTCAGAAATAGACTTAAGATCTGATCTCTGGTTCCTCTGCCCTTTTTGAAACCTGTTTGATCTTCTGGCATTTCTTCAAGATTTCTTGAAATTCTGTTTACTATGATTTTAAGAAGAATTTTACTAGCATAAACTTTCAGATCTTTTTTTTTTTTTTTTTTTTTGGTAAGGGAATGAAAATTGATATCTTCCATTCTGATGGCCACTGTCCTGTTTCCCAAATCTTTACAATCATTTATTGAAAAAAGTCAGTGCCCTTTACATCTTTAGTCAATTCTGCTGGGATCTCATCAATTCCAGGTGACTTGCCACACTTCAGTTCTCTGATAGTTTTTTCCACTTCTTCCATCAGTGGTACTGCCTCATGATCACACTCCTGAAAACTGGATGGCAGATCATTATTTCAGCCAGTACTATGAAGAGCTGCTCACAGTATTCTTTCCACCATCCTTTAATTGCGTTCTCCTCTGTTAAAATTTCGCCCTTGGAGTATTTAATTACATTAAGTTTTGGACAGAACTTTTGTCTTAAGGACTTAATAACACCAAACATCTTCTTAGTGTTGTTTCGTTTGTTGTGGAATTAAATTTCTTTGCACTTTTGATTGATATAATTCTGTTTTTCATGACTTAAAAAGCTATTGATGACTTTGCTCAGTTTCTGATACGCTTCGTTTCCTTCTACACCCTTGGCTTTTGCAGTTCTCTGTTCAACAAGTTTAAAAGTGGTTTCTGTAATCCACCACTTCCTAATCTTCTTCCTTTCTTTAATGTATCTGTTTGCTGAGTCCTTAATAATGCTTTTTGTATTTTCCCACATTTCTTCATCCAGTTATAATAGGGCTTGAAAACGATTGCTCGTTTCAATTATCATATTCATGATCTTTTTCAGCTTCAGCTTGAGATTAATGTGAAGTAGCTGATGATTACTGCCACAATCAGCTCTAGGAAGTGCCTTTGCTGTTTTTTTTTTTCCATCATATGTATGTAAGCAATACACAAAGGAACCAGTTTTTTCCTGCTTCCTTCGTGTATCGTGGCCGTGAGGTCCAACCGGAGAGTACAGCATCATCGTAATATCCAAGCCCAAGGCGGAATTTGAACCCGCGACCTTTGTTTGGGTTGCCAGGCAGGCACTTTACCCACCTGGCTAGCCCAGTTATCTCTCTCCCTTTGCTGTGAGAACACTGGAATGCCATCTTTGCAACATAAGGATGTAATCAGTTTGATTCCTTGTTTTATGATCAGGAGATTTCCATGTGTAAAGTCTTCTCAGGTATTGCTGAAAGCTAGTGTTACATAAAACAAGTCTGTTTCAAATGACAAAATTCAATTAATTTTTCTCCCCATTCACTACCAGTGACAAGACCAAACCTTCCGCATTCTGAACCAGAAGAAACTATCTTGCCTACTTTTGCATTGAAATTACCAATGAGTATCAAAACATCCTTTTTTGGGGACCAGGTCCAGAGTTGCTTGGAGGTTTTCATAATAAACATCCATATCTTCATCTGTGGCTGTTGATGTTAGTGCATATGCAGCTAAAACTTAGATTTACTGTTTGGCTCTGTAGTCTAGCCATCATCATTCTACTATTAATAGGATTGTATCCAAGAAGAGACCTTGCACATTCTTTAATCAATATAACAAGCACTTGATCATTCAACCCAAGCACGGTACTAAGTACTATAGGTTCTAATACTTCTCGTGTTTGGGGTTCTCATAAAAAAAAAAAAAAAAAAAAAAAACAGTGACACCATGCTCTTTTACTTGGTCACTTCCAGAAAAAACAACCAAAGACCCATTTATATTGTTGAAATGACCTCATCCAGTCCACATGATTTCAGTTGCTCCTAAAATGTCAATTTTGCACCTGTTCATTTCATTGATGACCATTTCCATCTTGCCTTCTTTTAAACTTTTTACATTACATGTGGCCACGTTTACCATCTTCTTTCTTAAATTTAATTTTGCAGGGCACACAGTAACAACCGGGATCTGGTTTATAGCAGTTTTTGGAGTTGTTTTTGTTGTGGTCTCTGCAGCACCAGATAATGTGGTGGTATATCATTGCCTTCCACATGGTTGATTTTGAAATGGGCCAGCTTTAATCATAGGAAGAGAGGTATGGAGAGTTTTAGCTTTGAACATCATGGGTCCCACAAGATGCTAGGAAAGAGAAAGTTGACTGAAACAGAGCCCCGCTTACTGCAGAAAGACTGGTTACAACTGAGTTTTGCCTGGTTCCCAGAGGTTGTCGTTTGGAACTGCGTCACCCGCAGCCATTCATCCTTTAGGCATTACATCCCACCATAGGATTGGGGATTTTTTTGAGGTTTTCTCCTCTAGATCCTCTTTGTTTTGTGTTAACACAGTCACCTTGGGAAGGGTGCAGTTCTTCACCACGCACGGACGATCTTAGGTAAGGAGAGGTTATGCATGACACATCCTTACCACTGGGACAAGTGAGGACTAGTACTAAAAGTGATGGTGAGATGAAACTGTCCTCAAGACCCTTAACTCCAAACAAAAAACTTAATTTTTGTACTGTAATTCATAATATATTGAAATGAAAATACAGAAAATACTGTACAATGAGTTAGAGAATATTGGTGGGCAAAGGTACAGTGGAGGGTTTGATTTTAATTACAAATTTTAAAAAAAAAAAAAATTTTTTTTTAAAAAGTGACATCAGTCAACACATAATAGCAACACTGTAAATTGGTTTCTATATAAATGACTCATTTGAATGTGTTTACTTTTAAACGAGTAATTTATTTCGTACTATAAGAAACTGACATTTTTTTGAATGTGTATGTTTCAAATTAAAGTGTTATACTTTGAAACCTTAGTAATTAGTATTAGTAGTGGCAAATGATTAGCATTAGCATTAGCATTAGTAGAGGCATATGATGCAAGAAAGCAAGCTTATTCAGCATCAGCCAAAAAAAAAAAAAAAACCACTACTCCCATTTCACCCCTCCGTTCGTTCAAAATACCTGTCCAGCTGAGCCTTAAATTTATTTAGGCTATCAACTTCAGCAACAAGCGATGGGAGTCTATTCCACAAACCAACTGCCCGCTGGCTAAAGGCAAATTTCCGCACATCTATCCGACATCCGTCCTTCCTCAATTTGAATTTATGCCCTCTCAGGTGATTATTCTGAGCAAGAGGAAGAATCCCATCGGCATTGAGCATGCTCAAGCCAAGCTTATAAAGCATCAGCCAAATAAAAAAAAACCTACACACTTCACCCATCTGTGCCCTCCAAGAATTTGTCTAGTTCTTCCTTAATTTATTCAAACCACACACTTCTACAAAACTATGCTGACACTATGCTGCTGCAACAGGATCTGGAAAGGTTGAGCAGATGGGCTGAGAGGTGGCAAATGAAGTTTAACATTGACAAATGTAGAGTACTACACATGGGAAACAGCAACCCCAGAGCAACGTATCAACTCTGTGGTACTACACTGACAGTGGTAGAGAATGAAAGGGACTTGGGGGTGGTTGTGCAGGCAGATATGAAGTTCTCTGATCAGTGCAGACGGGCTGCAAGAGTAGCTCATGGAGTATTGTCAATGATATACAGGAATTTTTCCAGCAGGGATAAGGAGGTGATTATTCCCTTGTATAAGGCAATGGTCAGGCCACACCTAGAGTACTGTATACAGGTCTGGAGGCCTCATTTCAAGAAGAATGTAGAGCTGCTGGAACGAGTACAGAGAAGGGCAACAAGATTAGTGAACGGAACAAAGGGGTGCTCTTATGAAGAAAGGCTTAAGTTTTGCAAATTACAATGTCTGGAGACTAGGCACCAGCGAGGTGATCTGATAGAGGTGTACAAAGCCTTGAATGGTTTGAGCATGCTCAATGCTGATGGGATTCTTCCTCTAGCTCAGAATAATCGCCTGAGAGGGCATAAATTCAAATTGAGGAAAGACAGATGTAGGATAGACGTGCGGAAATTTGCCTTTAGCCAGCGGGTGGTTGGTTGGTGGAACAGACTTCCATCCCTTGTAGTGGAAGTTGATAGCCTAAATAAGTTTAAGGCTCAGCTGGACAGGTATTTTGAACGAACAGAGGGGTGAAGTGGAAGTGGGTTTTTTTTTTTTTTTTTTTTGGCTGATGCTGCATAAGCTTGCTTTCTTGCATCAAATGCCTCTACTAATGCTAATGCTAAAAAACAGATGGAAGTTTGTTCCAACAATCGACTACCTGCTGGCCGAAGGCAAACTTCTGCACATCTTTCATGCAACCATCCTTCCTCAACTTGAATTTATGTCTCCTTATGTGTGTTGCCTCAGCAAGAGGAAGAATGTCGTCAACATTTACTCAATACATTCAAAGCCTTAAACACCTCAGCCAGATCTCCCTGCAGGTGCCTAGTCTCAACATGCTACAATTTGCAGAACTGAATCTTTTCTTGGTGAAGGCATCCTTTTATTCCCTTCACCCGTCTGGTTGCCTTTCTCTGCACCCGTTCCAGCAGATCTTCCTTCCTAAAGTGAGGGTCCAGACCTGTATACAGAATTCAAGATGCGGCCTAACCATGGCCTTGTATAAAGACAAAATGATACACAGAAACTTTGCTTTTAGCAATGTTTCTGTGTATCAATGTGAAAAAACCCATGTGCTGTCCTGGCAGCCTGTCTGCACTGCTCTGAGAAATTCACACCTAGTCAAGTGTGAATTTCTTAGAGCAGTGCAGACTGCACAATTACACTATCTTGAGTATAGCACACAGTTGGTAGGTTAATCTGGGATTACTGCTACCCACATGCAGTATTTGTCAATGTTAAACTTCAACTACCATTTTTCAGCTCATCTGCCTAATTTTTGTAGATCTTGTTACAATAATTTACCCTGATTACTGTCATTAGCAACTTGTCAGCCTTTGTATCACTGTAAACTTAGACATTAAGCCTGATATAACTTCATCAACTATTAAATATTTAAAACAAGGAAACGTGTATAGTGATTCAAAAAATTCGCATGATGATTCTTTCAGTATTGATGTTTTGAATCATGTGCACCTTTCCTTTGTCTTAAATATTTAATAATTGCTTTATTTCCTAAAAATTTAAAAACTTAAGCATCAGGACTGATAATTCGTAATTTTGTAGATTTCATCTCTCTCACGTTTGTCATGGACATTAGTAATATTATTAGAATTTCTTTGTCTTCTTTCAGCTTTCATTATCTTTCTTATATTTCTGTTTACCTTTAGGTTGGCATTCTGTGCAGTGAATATATCAGCCTTCCATACATATGTCTAAATATTTTTACTTACAATTATATACATATATATATATATATATATATATACACTGTATATATATAATTGTAAGTAAACCTCCCTTAATGGACACATCTCTAAAAGGGATACCTCTTGTTGTGGACTCTCAGGTTTGGGTCCCAGCCAAAAGTATTAGAAATTACACATTAGATAGACCTCTCCAAAACTGAAACTCTAATACGGACATGGAGACTTTCAAGGTTAATTCATACTCACATACATGTTTTCATTGGTCAAGAGAGCCTTTTGTGAAGACAAGTGAAGACCAAGGTTATTATAGTAATGCTAATTAGACTTGTGATGACTCATGGAGAGTCATCACAAGGAACTATATGGATAGCACAATAGGTTGTTAATACACTCACCACCATTGGTAAGGAATGTTTACAAACTTATTTTGGCTATCCAATGTGGTCCACTGTTGCACATCACTTAGCAAGGCAGTAAAATTGCTAAACTGAGAAATGCTGTTTCCAGAATTAACAGTACTGTAACAAATCCGTATATAGGGTACGATTTGTGGTATGTACGTGCAATAAAAAAAAAAAAAACTTCTACCAATGGAATGCATAGATAATTTTGATTAGTAGCCCATGAGGATTTTCCACATCCACAAATACAGGGTATTCACAAACCGTCTTTACAAAACTGAAATGTTATTTTGTGAATAAGATATGTGATACAAATCTGAAACCACTTCCAGATTAGCATTAGCATTTAGCATTAGCATTAGCATTAGTAGAGGCATATGATGCAAGAAAGCAAGCTTATTCAGCATCAGCCAAAAAAAAAAAAAAAAAAACCCACTCCCATTTCACCCCTCCATTCGTTCGAAATACCTGTCCAGTTGAGCTTTAAATTTGTTTAGGCTATCAACTTCAACAACAAGTGATGGAAGTCGGTTCCACCAACCAACCACCCGCTGGCCAAAGGCAAATTTCCGCACATCTATCCGACATCCGTCCTTCCTCAATTTGAATTTATGCCCTCTGAGGTGATTATTCTGAGAAAGATGAAGAATCCCATTGGCATTGAGCATGCTCAAACCATTCAAAGCCTTATACACCTCTATCAGATCACCTCGCCGTTGCCTAGTCTCCAGACTCTGTAATTTGCAAAACTTAAGCCTTTCTTCGTAAGAGCAACCCTTTGTTCCATTTACTAATCTTGTTGCCCTTCTTTGTACCCGTTCCAGCAGCTCTACATCCTTCTTGAAATGAGGCCTCCAGACCTGTATACAGTACTCAAGATGTGGCCTTACCATTGCCTTATACAAGGGAATAATCACCTCCTTATCCCTGCTAGTAAAATTCCTGTATATCATTGACAAGACACCATGAGCTACTCTTGCAGCTCGTCTGCACTGCTCAGAGAACTTCATATCTGCCTGCACAATTACCCCCAGGTCCTTTTCATTCTCCACCACTGTCAGTGTAGTACCGCAGAGTTGATACGTTGCTCTGGGGTTACTGTTTCCATATGCAGCACTTTACATTTGTCGATGTTAAACCTCATTTGCCACCTCTCAGCCCATCTGTTCAACCTTTCCAGATCCTGTTGCAGCAGCATAGCGTCAGTATTGTCCTTAACGACCCTGCCAACCTTTGTATCATCTGCAAACTTGGACATTAAACTTGATATCCCATCATCAATATCATTCATAAACACCGAAAACAACGGACCCAACACTGAACCTTGAGGAACTCCACTAATAACATTAGTCCACGTTGAGCAGTGTCCATTGATTACCACTCTCTGTCTTCTGCCACTCAACCATCCCCTTATCCATAGCAGCAATTTGCCTCCAATGCCACACTGCTCCAATTTGTGCAGCAGTCTTCCATGTGCAACAGTATCAAAAGCCTTTCTAAGATCCAAATATATAATATCAAAGTTATTCCCTGCATCCAGTTCTTTTGTGACTACATCATAGTATCCAATCAAATTGGTCAGGCAAGACCTGCCCTTAACAAAACCATGCTGCGTCTGAGCTATAACTGAATTCTTTTCTAGATGATCCTGCAGTGCTTCTTTAACTAGTGCCTCCATTAATTTACCTGGAACAGAAGTTAAACTAACAGGTCTATAATTACTTGTGTCAGCCTTTGAACCTCCTTTGTGAATTGGGGTCACATTTGCACATCTCCAGTCCATAGGTACCTCCCCTGAGTCCAAGGAAGCTCTCATAATTATGGCTAAGGGTTTGCTTACTTCCTTTGCTGCCTCCTTTAATATAACTGGATAGATCCCATCCACCCCAGGTGCCTTTTTTATGTTTATCCTCAACAATCTCTCCTCCACTTTCCTCTCAGTTATTACAAAATCATCCAGCTCACTGCCAATGTTTACTTTACCTACATCATTCTCCTTCCTGAATAACTCCTCATGCGTGAATGTAGATGCTAAATACTCGTTTAGATTGTTAGCCACCTGAGCAGGATCCTCAACTGTTGAACCATCAATATCCAGTGGACCAATCTGATTCATCCCCTTCCTTCTAGAGTTTACATAAGTACAGAACTCTTTGCTATTTTTCTTTGCATCCTTTGCCAAGGATTTTTCATAGTCTGCCTTTGCCTGCCTAATCTCCTTTGTGACTTGGTTACAGACCAACTTATATCTATCATAGGCTTCCATGTCACCCATTAATTTGTATGTATCCCATGCATTTTTCTTCTCTGCCACATGTCTCATTAGTTCATCTGACAACCATTTAGGCCTAAACCTTGAACAATATTTCTTAGTTGGTATGTAAAGCCTGGTAGCCTCCAAGATTAGTTCCTTGAATGCTTCCCATTTTGAGTTTGCTGTTGGTAACATCATCAGTTGGTCCCACTGTATAGAATTTAAATACTGTCTCAGACCATCATAGTCGCCTTTACGAAAACAAAAACCCTTCCCTTTACCTCTGATGGTAGTTACCTCCTTGAGTAAATCCCACTTCAACACACTGTGATCACTGCCACCTAGTGGTTCATTTATCTGCAGGTTCTTAATGCATGAAGAATCACTACTGATAATCAGATCAAGAGTATTGCTCCCTCTTGTTGCCTCACGAACATGCTGATGCAGAAAACAATCATCCAATAAATCCACAAAAGCCTTGCTAGTGTGCGAGTGACCAACCCACAAATTCCAGTCAATATCTGGGAAATTAAAGTCGCCCATTATAAGACTCTCTGATTTACTGGCCCACTCTATTTCCCTGTACAATATCTTATTATACTCATCAGAGTCATTAGGCCTATAGCACACTCCTACTCTCAATTTTGATTTCCCTATGCTTATGTCACACCAAACTGACTCGACGCTGCCCTGTCCATCGATGTCGACTGGCTTCACTTCCTTGGACTTTATGTGTTTCTTAATTAATAGCATAACCCCTCCTCCCCTCCTGTCCTGTCTATCCTTTCTATACACATTGTATTCCCCAAATTCCAGTTCCGCATTACTTATATCTGTGTGACACCACGTCTCTGATATCCCAACAATATCTGCCTTTGATGTTTTGAGCAATACCTCAAATTCATCAAATTTATTTACCAAACTCCTAGCATTGGTGTACACGCAGGTATACATGCACCTGTTTCTATTCTTAGCTACCCTAACACAACCCATGTGTTTACTTGTACCGCAATGACTGCCAGCAGTCTCTGAAATATCCTGCATCTTGTTTTTCAGACTTCTGCTCATTTCAATAGAAGCAGTGCAAGAATCACTTCCACCTCTGCCACTGGCTACTGTTAATCTATTAGTCCTTGTATCCCCCCCAACTAGCAGTTTTCCGACCCACCTAACACTGCCTCGACAGCATCAGCAAAAATTCTTGCACCCTTTCTATTTAAGTGTATCCCATCCCTGTAGAAGCAATCTCTCCTGTTAACAAGTACAGTCCAGGCTGAAAAAAATTCTACCCCTTGAGCCTTGCACAATCCCTCCAGGGCCGAATTGATCGACAAGGCTCTCATCATATACTCCCTCCTATCGTGTCTGGGCAGAATTGCAGACACTTTCAAGTTCAACCCTAATTCACGGCTTTTTTTCAACAGTGACCTGTACTTGCTAAGTAATTCCGCCGGTCTCCTACTCTTAATATCATTAGTGCCAACGTATACAACTATATCACCTTTTGTGCCCTTAAAAGATGATATCCGCTCTACAACGTCATCAACCTTTGCCCCTGGCAGACATACCCTGGTCCTATTCCACCTATCCTTTTTACAAAGGATGTTCCCCGTTTCCCTGACAATAGAGTCACCAACAACTACTAGTTCCTGTGGGACCAGCGCATTCTGCCTAGGGGGCTGCTTCTGTGTTGCCTGATGACCAAGTGCAAGCTCTGGCGTTGATGTGGGCAGCTGAGAGCTTGATGGGCCCCTCAATTTATTTCCTTCGAGGGCATCCACCCTGTCCTTCAAGCTCTCATAAAGGCCCATAACAACGCTGAGTTGTCGCCTGATTTCCTTGTACTCCTTACATCGTGCACACACAAAGACATCCCCCTTGGCAGTATCATGTCCCGTACCCGACTGCTCCGCAAACATCAAGGAAACATCAAGCAAACAGTGCATTTTAATAGACTGTGATTCAGAGGGCAACTGCCCCCCTCAGTTCTCCCCTGAACCACAGCACTCCCATTAGCTTGAGCCTTTTGCTTTGCTGCTCTGGTCAGAGTCATGATTCCGATTTAATTCAATAAAATTCAAAGCAAAAATTAAATCCTTAAGTTATATCCCAAAACAGTTATGTTATATATATATTTTTTTCGGTATCTAGTGTTTTCTACGAGTTCCCTTTATACAACTTCCGTATCACGTGTACCACTATAGTTATGTATTAATTATTTGTTAGATTAAGTCGTTATATATATATATATATATATATATAGAGTTAAAAGTACAATTTAATTGACAATAAAGTTTATCAAGATTAATAGATTTACTGATTAATTGACAATATTATATTATGCACTATACGACACTAAGCTTATGCTATCGTGTAAAAATGGCGGGAATTCACGAACGGTATTTCTACGGACTCGTAAGTATTGATTAGCTTCCAAATCTCGCTATCTCAATTTAGAATAAACTAAGGATCCTGACTAGGTCTATAATCTACTTATAGAAGATAATTTGATATAACAGTTGGTTAATAAATCGACTAAATTTAGTTAAAAAAAAATTTGGTTTGTGACACGTGGATTTGATACCGTTACCGATACTAAGTAATATCTACAAAATCTCTGTCTAAGTTAAACTTTAAACTAAGTATCGTAACTAGGAATATAAAGCTACTCTAGAAAATAAGTTAATATGACAATTTAAACTAATAAAGCAGAAAATAAATCAGGAAAAACTTCTCTGTTTGAAGAGCTTTAAGGAGCAATGATAGAGGATATCTTCAAGATTGCATTCAATAACTGAAAAAGTGCACTCTACAGTAAATGGCAGCATAATCAAAAAACAGTAATTGAATTTATTAACTCTGAGAAGGTGCAGTGCATACTTTGGTTCAATGAACTGCAGTTATCCACGTATGTTATGTGTAAATTTTGAATACAGCTTAAAAAGAAGCCACCGAGTAAACCTGTGAGTCTGCAGTGGTACAAAAAATTCATAAAGGATGCCTGTTTGTGCAATTATCACAGCTGCAATTATTGTGGTTGCAAAACAAAAGTCGGTTAAGCCACAGTAGAGTTGGTTTGAGGAAGTTTTACACAATGACATGGGAAATCCATGTGACGTGCCATTTGTGAGCTTAATGTGCCAAGACCAACAGTGTGTTATGTGTTACGTCACCATCTAAGGCTGAAATCAGGCAACTTCAGCTCGGAAGCCATTGATTGGTGACAAAACCAAGAGGATGAAATTTTATCATAAAATTTCTCTCCGATTACATTTTGCAGGTATTCTGCCATTTGCTGCAGCATGCACATTTTCCAATTGATGAACAAAAACTTGAAGATAAGATATCCTCTATCACTTGGAAGTGGTTTTAGATTTGTATCATGTACCCTATTCACACAATAAAATGTTTTAGTTTTGTAAAGGAGGTTTGTGGGCACCCTGTACATTTGCTATTCATATATATTCAATAAAAACTCTATGTGATATTTGATATTACTTTCATAACTGTTTTAGCAACAGCAATGTCTAGCATTTTGACGGAGAGATGATGACAAATTTCCCATTCTATTGCTTACCACTTTCACTTGGTAGTGAGAAATGGAGGTCATTCAGTAGCTACATACATAATTTGTTCATATATGCTTCAAATGCTTACTGATCGAAATTTTCCTAGACTTTACTTTGTTTGCAAGCTAATTTTTTAAGAATTGAAATTTCTTGCCATTTGTGGCTTGTGTGCAGAAATTTATAAAGAGAAGGGTTCTGGCCCCTTATAGTGGGTAGGGTGTATCCTGTTACATTAAAAAAAATTCTATATGAGCAAAAATGATGAATATAAACAAACTAGTAAGTGATCTAATTAACAATAGAGAAAATGAAATTGAAAATGAAATAGAGAAAATAAAATGCTGTAAACAAAGCTATTTAATTCATTTTTACTGAAAGTTAATTATGTTTTAATTATTAAAAGTTGTGTTAGTTATTAAAAGTTAATTAATTGAAACACAATTTGAATTATTTGAAACACAATTTGAATTACAGGGAATTTTATTTTTCCGAATTATTGAAACTGGCTACACGGACCTCTGCAAAGCAGACACCTACCTGTGTTTGGCATTTTCTTCTGACCCAGTGGTGTCCAATTTAGAGAGGTTTCTATATATATATATATATCAGTATCAGATAGTAGATATATTTATCAGTAGAGCTGATTGTAATACAGGTCAACTTATTCCAATCAAAATGAACCAAAAGTAAACTTGTATTCAGGTCCCATTATTTCTACCTACCATTGAGAAATACAGGAATCTGCATTTATACATCTGCAGTTCATGTACCAGACGTGTGTGTGTGTGTGTGTGTGTGTGTGTGTGTGTGTGTGTGTGTGTGTGTGTGTGTGTGTGTGTGTGTGTGTGTGTGTGTGTGTGTGTGTGTGTGTGTGTGTGGTAGTAGTAGTAGTAGTAGTAGTAGTGGCATGTGATGCAAGAAAGCAAGTGTATGAGCTTATGCAGCATCAGCCAAAAAAAAAAAAAAAAAATCACTCCATTCCCTCCAAATGCCTGTCCAGTTCCTCCTTAAATTTATTCAACCTATCAACTTCCACAATGACAGATGGACGTTTGTTCCAGCAATTAACCGCTCGCTGGCTAAAGGCAAATTTCCGCACATCTATTCTACATCTGTCCTTTCTTAATTTGAATTTATGCCCCCTTAGGTTCGTAATCTGAACAAGTGGAAGGATCCCATCAGAATTCAGCGTGATCGAGGCGTTATACACCTCAATCAGATCACCGTGCAGATGCCTAGTCTCCAGCTACTGCAATTTGCAGAACTTAAGCCTCTCTTGGTAAGAGGATCCCTTCATTCTCCTCACCAATCTTGTTGCCCTTCTCTGTACACTGTTCTCTGTGTGTGTAACTGCCACTTTGATGTTGTTTACATAAAAGAGTGTGAAGTCAAAAACAGTTTGAAAATTTTTTATTTTCATTCAGTTTGATAATTACAGATTTTTTTTCTGAAGGCTGCAGTAACACTGCAAGAAATTTTGGGTGAATTTATTGTCACGTGAAGCCTCAAGACAAAATGTGACTGAGGCAGTAGTACTGTAAGCAATCAAATGCTGTTTTAGTCACAGTTCAAGAACTTTCTCTGCATAGTGAATGTCATTGTGCTGGCAGCTATTTCGGCCAGTAAGGAAAGCAAAGCAGAACATTTATTGCATCACATTTTTTCAAAATTCCTGGAAAATGAATCACTAAAATTATCTCCCATTGCAGTAGAGTTAGGGGGACCCCTGGCGCCACTTAAAAATAAACACTATACTATACTATCCCTCATTGGAAAGCTTCTTCATAGTGACTGCTCATACCAAATTCTCTACTCAGAATTTTACAGGAGTACCTTGCTTTAAGGCGCTTCACTAATATGGCACTTTTCAATTATATACATGTTTATTATATTATTTTCGGCACTTGCCCTGGGTTTTCGGCAGTGATGCGAAAACATCAGCCAAATCGAGCGAGTGAACCAGCACCGTTTTGTTACCAGTCTGTTTACAACATTTGTGTCTCAGTGTCGTAATCTGGCAATTTTCAAAATTTTTCAAACTTTTTACTTGTGTTATTGTTGTTATTGTAATTATTAATTACAGTACAATGGCCCCTAAGTGTAGTGCTAGTGAAAAGAAGAGTCACAAGTCTCTTACTTTAAATCAAAAGCTAGAAATGATTAAGCTTAGTGAGAAAGGCATGTCAAACGGAGATGATATAGGCCGTAAGTTAGGTTTGGCATGCCAGACAGTTAGCACAGTAGTGAATTCAAAAGAGAAGTTCTTGAAAGAAATTAAAAGTGCTACTCCAGTGAACACGATAGTGATAAGAAAGCAAGACAGCCTTATTGCTGATATGGAGAAAGTTTTAGTGGTCTGGATAGAAAATCAAATCAGCCACAATGTTCCTTTAAGCTAAGGCCTAATCCAGAGCAAGGCACTAACTCTCTTCAATTCTATGAAGGCTGAGAGAGGCAAAGCAGCTGCAGAAGAGAGGGTTGAAGCTAGCAGAGGTTGGTTCATGAAGTTTAAGGAAAGAAGCCATCTCCACAACAAAAAAGTGCAAGGTAAAGCAGCTGGCACTGATGTAGAAGCTGTAGAAAGCTATCCAGTTGAGCTAGCCAAGGTAATCGATGAAGGTGGCTACACTAAGCAGCAGATTTTCAACATTGACGAAACAGTCCTATATTGGAAGAAGATGCTATCTAGGACTTTCATAGCTAGAGAGGAGGAGTCAATGTCTGGCTTCAAAGCTGTAAAGGATAGGCTGACTCTCTTGTTAGGGGCTAATGCAGCTGGTGACTGCAAGTCAAAGCCAATGCTTAACTACCATTCTGAAAATCCAAGGCCCTCAAGACTTATGCCAAAGCCAGCCTGCCTGTGTATTATAAATCAAACAACAAAGCTTGGGTGACAGCAGATCTGTTTACTACATGGTTTACTGTATATTTTAAGTCTGCTGTCGAGGCCTACTGCTTAGTAAAAAAAATTTCTTTCAAGATATTACTGATTAGTGACAATACACCTGGTCACCCAAGAGCTCTGATGTACGAGGAGATTAATGTTGTTTTCCTGCCCGCTAACACAACATCTATTCTGCAGCCCATGGATCAAGGAGTAATTGCTGCTTTCAAGTCCTATTAAATAAGACAGACATTTGTTAAGGCTATAGCTGCCTTAGATAGTGATACCTCTGATGGGCCTAGGCAAAATAAATTAAAATCCTTCTGGAAAGGATTTACCATTCTAGATGCTATTAAGAACATTCATGATTCATGGGAAGAGGTTGAAATATCAACATTAAAAGGAGTTTGGGAGAAGTTGATTCCTACCCACATGGATGACTTTGAAGGGTTCGAGACTTCAGTGGAGGAAGTGACTGCAAATGTGGTGGAAATGGCAAGAGAACTGGAAGTGGAGCCTGAAGATGTGGCTGAATTGCTGGCATCTCGTGATTAACCTTTAACGGATGAAGACTTGCTTTTAGTAGATGAGCAAAGTAGGTTACTTCTTGAGATGGAATCTACTCCTGACGAAGATCCAGTGAGCATTGCTGAAATGACAATAAAGGATTTAGAACACTATGTTGGCTTACTTGATACAGTAATGGCAGGCTTTGAAAGGATTGGTGCCAATTTTGAAAAGTACTAAATACTATGTATTTAGTACTTTTCAAAATACTATCAAACAGTATAGCATGCTACAGAGAAATCCTTTGCATCAGTCAATGAGGCAGACTTATTTGTTGTCTTATTTTAAGAAAGTGCCACAGCCACCCCCAACCTTCAAGTAGTCCTATCATTCAACAGTCATCAACATCAAGGCAAGACTCTCCACCAGCAAAGAGAATAAGATTTGTTGAAGGCTCAGATAATGAAGCTCCACTATGTCCTTTAGCCTTCCTTCCCTAATTCTAAAATGTTCATTCGTCAGTCACTATAAGAAAAGGACGAAAATATTTTAAGATTAGCAATACAGTACTGCAGCATTTTTAAAATTTATTATTTTTACTTTTGAATCGTTTTTTTTAGGTCTAGCGCTATTGTGCACTTAATGAATGTAGCATAAATATGTTTTTGGCTTTTATATGCACCTGCAAGTGAAAAAAAGGCTGTGATTCTCTTTATGGCGGTGGTCTGAAACCCAACCCGCCATATTAGCGAGGTATGCCTGTATATACAAATGACAATATGTACAAGTTTTAATCTCACTGCCTCTACTCTGTGAGATAGTAACTGGAGGGAGTCTGAGTAGTGTTTATGCAGGGCTGGGAGAAGGCATTGTCGAGGCCCTGTTACGTCAAGCAGCTGGGTATATTCTTGCCATATGAATGCTATTTCCAAAAATTTCATTTCTCCATACAGCATGTCCTTCCCACCTTTTCTTACTACAGAATTCACCAGGAATAGTCAAACTAATAGAACAAACTTATCCAGGAAAATGTCTAAACCTTCCTTGTTCGTTTCACAAATTTATGTGGTCTCAGTTCCAATCTCGATGTCCATTTCCACTCTACAGTCTGCTAAACCCCATGTACTTTTTCTGACAGAATTCCAATTATTGGTTGATTCAACCACTGCTCATATCAGCTGTCTTCTTTATTCGCTGTATGATATCTTTCACTTCAAAGGTGGTACTTGTGAATTGCGCTCTGATATTCCTTGTCAGAGACTTAGTAATTTAGAATTTTGAATCTCCTCTTTTCAATCTTATCTGGCTTAAAATCCTCGCCCCATTCGGTCAAATTCATCTCTTGCCTCTATCATTCTTCCAACTCCACTAATCACTTGGCTCTCTTCCTCTCTTTGAAACTTGACTTTCTCCAGTCCAACTTTCCTAACAGTGAGGTAATTTTCCTTGGCAATTTTAATGTTCACAACTCCAGCTGCCTTCCATTTTATATTCACACGAATCCAGCCGGTTGAGATTCTGAGGCTTTTGCAATTACTAATGGCTTCACACAGATTGAAGAGACCATCACCGCGTTGTGATCTGAGATGCCTCTAGCCATCCCAGATCACAACGTGGTGATGGTCTCTTCTCCAATGGAGCCTTTCTCTCATGGCTATTCTCAACCTCATGTTGTTTGGCATTACAAGAATGCAAAATGAAAAGAAATCTGTGAGATTTCTTTTCTTCTTTTCCTTGGTCGAATTACTGTTTCAAATCTTCTAATGCCAAGGTTTGCTTAGATCGTGTCAGTGAAATTATCCTTGTAGGGATGAAATCCTTTATTTCACACTCCACCTTAAAATCTCATCCTTTATCTAAACCGTAATTTTCTAATAAATTTGATGTAGGCTGATAGACTGTTCAAGATATGTTGCATATCACAATTAGCTTGCATCTAAATCTCTGGGTTCATTTTCTGCCTACACCAAAGCTCACAACAATTCTAAAGCAGTTATTAATCAGTCCAGATTAGATTTTGAACAGGCTAAGAGTGGAAAATTTGCTTCTTGTTCAAATGGTATTTGAGCATTCAGTCTCTTGCCAAAACTGTTGGCTGCAATTTTTGCCCATCTCTATTCCCACCTTTGTCAAAACCGGATGGTTCCGTTGCCACCTCAGCTAAAGATAAAGCTGACCTGCTAGCATCCTACTTCTTATTTTTAATTCTTTTTATTTCTGTCATTTTTATTACTTTATTATTATTATTTTTTTTTTATTTGCTAATTTTTTGAATGTTTTGTACATTTAGTACTGACACTCAAGGTTTACTGCAGTTCACTCTCAGTTGTGGCCCACCTCGTGGTATAGATGGCACAAGGAGGCAGGCCACAACTGAGAGACACCCACCTGGTGCAAGGAAGCCTGAGAGAGAGAGAGAGAGAGAGAGAGAGAGAGAGAGAGAGAGAGTGTCAGAAGTAGAAGGGAATCACCAAGACAGAAAAGGATGATGATATCCAGCTCAGGACCCTGGGTGTGTCAAGCCCATACTCTATGATGTGAGCCTCTGGGGTTTTCTTCTAATTCGTGTATTAATGATCTTGGTAAACCACCTCTAACTATTCCTGTTGCACTTCCTTCATTGTCTCCTGTGGTTTTCTCTCAAAAGGATGTCAGAAGAATTTTGAACAATCTTGATGCCAAAAGAGCACCAAGTCCTGATAATATTTCTCCACTTGTTCTTAAACCTTGCTCGTATGCTATGCTATGCCTATTGTCACATTTTTGCACTTATTCCACCAGTGTTTTCCCTTCTGCTTGGAAATTTTCTCATATCCATCCAGTTCCTAAAAAGGGTGACAAATCCTTCCCCTCCAGTTATTGTCCCATTGCACTTACTTCTACTCTTTCTAAAGTAATGGAGAAATCTACTAACCACCAATTCCTAGACTATCTAGAAACATTCCATTTGATCAGTGATCGCTAGTATGGATTCCGTCAGTGTTGATCCACTGGTGATTACTGGCTTATGTTACCCATCTGCAGACAAATTCATTGGAAAAGTTTAGTTTGGTGAAACTCAAGCAGTTGCTCTTGACATTTCAATCTTTTGTTTGTGTTTGGCATAAAGGTCTTCTAAATAAGCTTCAATCTTATGGTTGCCATCTGTTTTTTCTAATTGAGTGTCCGTTTTCTCTCTGATCACTTATTGTGGGTTATGGTAGATGGCTTTCTGTCTTCTAACTTCTTCACTAATGCAGGTGTTCCCCAGGTTTCAGTTCTTTCTCCCGCTCTTTTCCTCTTGTATATTAATGACCCTTTTCTTTTGACTGGAAATCTTATTCATAATTTTGTTGGTGATAGCACATTGCATTCCACCTTCCAGTTTGAAGCACCTTCAACTTCTCGAATATCCATTACTAATTCTCTAAATACTGATGTCCAGGTAATATTTCCAAAATAACTTGGTTAATTTCAGTACTTCTAAAACAGTCTTGTTTTATATCTCACAAAAAGGATTTTCCTGCTCCCATGCTTATCTTTAACGATGCTCCGATTTCTAGTCAAGATCACATATTTCTATTAGGAAGTACACTGACTTTCTTGTCATAAGCACTTCACAAATCTTTCTTGCCATAAGCACTTCACGAATATTGCTTTTTCTGCATCTAAAACACTGGGTTTTCTCTTTCACTCTCAGCATTAATTTTCTTCCAAACAGCTGCTTGCTCTGTACAAATCACAACTGCACTGTACTGCAGTTATTTGGTTTTTAGGAGCATTAGCAACTAAGGTCATATTGCTCTGGGGATATGCGGTGGTCATTCCGCATCCTCCGTATTTGGTGGTCATGGGCTCGAACCGCGGTCCAATCAAGAAGCGTGTGCTACGCACTGCCACTCCTGCCCACCTGGCTACGGAGGCACTACTCCACTGTACAATGGAATATTGTTCCCACATCTGAGGCAGCGCCCACAAATCTTCTAGATTCCATTCAAAAGAGAATATTTAGGTTAGTTAATTAATGATCCATTTTTAACAAAGTCTCTCCACATTATGTCTCAAAGACCCTCTGTTACTTCTGAATTGGCTTCTATAATTCCTCTCTCTCTCTCTCTCTCTCTCTCTCTCTCTCTCTCTCTCTCTCTCTCTCTCTCTCTTTTAAACCAGTCCGAACATGTGCTGCAACCAGTCAGCATCCTTTTACTGTCGAACTTCAAACTCACAGAACCAACTTTTTTTCTTGCTCATTTATTCCTTCAACTTTTGTTTCCTCCCTTCATACATATTTCTTGAAAATTGCAATCTACAGAGATTCAAGTATCTTTTTTTTATCTTCTCAACCCTCAACGTATGCACAGTACTAAATACTATAGGTTCTAATACCTCTTGTCTTGGAGTTTTCATTAAAAAAAAAAGAAATTAAAAAAGTCATAATCAAGCACAGTTTTTAAATAACTGTGTATTTAATAAATTCTACTTGCAATTTATCTCACAACTTGATTCTATAATTTTCTTGAAGTATCTCAGTTATACTATGGTAACTTTTCATTTTTTGATCCCACAGAGCTGTTTTGTTGCAAACAAGATTAATCAATTTTTCTATATCCATAGTTTGCATGATCTGAAACAAACCAGTTTGAAGGATTAGCAGTGATGAGCAATGCACTGAATAAATTTGTGACCATTTACATATGTGATTAAAGGTTTGGTCATTGTGCACTATCTCAAGACGTTGCATGCATGGGATACATACAAATTAATGGGTGACATGGAAGCCTATGATAGATATAAGTTGGTCTGTAACAAGTCACAAAGGAGATTAGGCAGGCAAAGGCAGACTACGAAAAATCGTTGGCAAAGGATGCAAAGAAAAACAGAAAAGAGTTCTTTACCTATTTAAATTCAAGAAGGAAAGGGATGAATCAGATTGGTCCACTGGATATTGATGGTTCAACAGTTGAGGATCCTGCTCAGGTGGCTAACAATCTAAACAAGTATTTTGCATCTACATTCACGCATGAGGAGTTATTCAGGAAGGAGAATGATGTAGGTAAAGTAAACATTGGCAGTGAGCTGGATGATTTTGTAATAACTGAGAGGAAAGTGGAGGAGAGATTGTTGAGGATAAACATAAAAAAGGCACCTGGGGTGGATGGGATCTATCCAGTTATATTAAAGGAGGCAGCAAAGGAAGTAAGCAAACCCCTAGCCATAATTATGAGAGCTTCTTTGGACTCAGGGGAGGTACCCATAGACTGGAGATGTGCAAATGTAACCCCAATTCACAAAGGAGGATCAAAGGCTGACCCAAGTAATTATAGACCTGTTAGTTTAACTTCTGTTCCAGGTAAATTAATGGAGGCACTGGTTAAAGAAGCACTGCAGGATCATCTAGACAAGAATTCAGTTATAGCTCAGACGCAGCATGGTTTTGTTAAGGGCAGGTCTTGCCTGACCAATTTGATTGGATACTATGATGTAGTCACAAAAGAACTGGATGCAGGGAATAACTTTGATATTATATATTTGGATCTTAGAAAGGCTTTTGATACTGTTGCACATGGAAGACTGCTGCACAAATTGGAGCAGTGTGGCATTGGAGGCAAATTGCTGCTATGGATAAGGGGATGGTTGAGTGGCAGAAGACAGAGAGTGGTAATCAATGGACACTGCTCAACGTGGACTAATGTTATTAGTGGAGTTCCTCAAGGTTCGGTGTTGGGTCCGTTGTTGTTTTCGGTGTTTATGAATGATATTGATGATGGGATATCAAGTTTAATGTCCAAGTTTGCAGATGATACAAAGCTTGGCAGGGTTGTTAAGGACACCACTGACGCTATGCTGCTGCAACAGGATCTGGAAAGGTTGAACAGATGGGCTAAGAGGTGGCAAATGAAGTTTAACATTGACAAATGTAAAATACTACATATGGGAAACAGTAACCCCAGAGCAACGTATCAACTCTGCGGTACTACACTGACAGTGGTGGAGAATGAAAAGGACCTGGGGGTAATTGTGCAGGCACATATGAAGCAGTGCAGACGAGCTGCAAGAGTAGCTCATGGTGTCTTGTCAATGATATACAGGAATTTTTCTAGCAGGGATAAGGAGGTGATTATTCCCTTGTATAAGGCAATGGTAAGGCCACATCTTGAGTACTGTATACAGTTCTGGAGGCCTCATTTCAAGAAGGATGTAGAGCTGCTGGAACGGGTACAGAGAAGGGCAACAAGATTAGTGAATGGAACAAAGGGTTGCTCTTACGAAGAAAGGCTTAAGTTTTGCAAATTACAGAGTCTGGAGACTAGGCACCGGCGAGGTGATCTGATAGCGGTGTATAAGGCTTTGAATGGTTTGAGCATGCTCAATGCCAATGGGATTCTTCATCTTGCTCAGAATAATCAGCTCAGAGGGCATAAATTCAAATTGAGGAAGGACGGATGTCGGATAGATGTGCGGAAATTTGCCTTTGGCCAGTGGGTGGTTGGTTGGTGGAACCGACTTCCATCACTTGTTGTTGAAGTTGATAGCCTAAACAAATTTAAGGCTCAACTGGACAGGTATTTCGAGCGAACGGAGGGGTGAAATGGGAGTGGTGTGTTTTTTTTTTTTTGGCTGATGCTGAATAAGCTTGCTTTCTTGCATCATATGCCTCTACTAATGCTAATGCTAATGCTAATGATGAGAAATTTGTCAGAAACTGCATACAGTGTAGCCTCAGCATGAAGATAGTGACAACCGTCACGGTCTATAAACTTTGGCCAGTTTTAAACCACTTCATTGAAAGATTTTCATCTGTTTCATTCAAAAGATATTTGTGCATCACTAAATGCATATTGTGTTGTCAAGCAAGCCACACGAAGAAGTGTACCTCCCACTAAAACATTAAAAATGGGATTATAAATTATTTATATTGAATGGAGTGTCAGGATTTTCACATGGATATTCAATTTTTTTTGGAAAGTTCTCTTGGCCAAATTCAGAAAAATATGAACTGGATCTGGATCAATCAGGTGGCAGTGCTGTGGTTTTGCTGATGAAACAAATGTTTAATAACATGAATCCTAGATTAAGAGAGGGATATATTTCTATGAACAGTATGAGAAGAAAAGAATGTCAAATTGCAGACTGCACTTTCATGAACTTACGATGACAAGACTGTCATGTTGATGCAGTGACAAAACTATTATACTGCCACCATAGGGGGAAAAAGATATTGGTGAGTTGGTATTATTATTAAAGAGCACGGGGAAGGAATCTATAAATAATAAAGTTTTATCACCGTAATGATGTCTTTGTTCATTCATCATCGTGAACTTGGTCCGGCTTAGGCCTTTAAGACCTGTTCCATTGTAGCCCTTAGAGGTGGTCTTGATCTTGGCATCGTTGTCTTGGTCGACCCACATCTCTCTTGCCTCTAGGTTTGTAGTTAAAGGCTAATTTTGGGATTCAGTCTGCATTCATTATTTCTTTCATTCTTTCATTCATGTGGCTGATCCATTTTTTTCTGATACATTTTATGTCATTTACTATGTTATCTACTTTTAATTTCTCACGAATATCTAATTTCTTTGGTGGTCTAGTCTTATAAAGCCTAATAATGGTCTTATAAATCTCATTTGGTCTGCTTCTAGTTTATGTGCATCTTTCTTGTTTATGATCCAAATCTCACAGCTGTAGAAGAGGGCTGATTTTGAAGTGATGTTGCGCAGTTGTAATTTTGTTTCGGTTGTCATTTGTTTTCCAAAGTGGCGCATAATCATTCCGTTCATTTTATTATATTTTTGTAGTTTAGTGTGGATGTCCTTCCCTTCATTTTATATTAAATTTTCAAAATAGGTGAAATCAGATATTTGTTCTATTATTTTGTCATCAATAACAATTTTGACTCAGTATGTTTCTTCTACATAATCCCATTGATTTTGTTTGAGATGGAGATTTTCATCTCTTACTTTTTACCTATTTTGTTCAGTTCATTTGCTGCTATCTGTAGTTTAACTTAGGATTTTGCAATTATAACAGGCCCACCATCATGCACCTTCACGATGGTGGGACTGTTGGTAATCCTGGGTATAATCTCCATGCACAAGCACACTGTGGGTGACCACCCAGGTGTTAACCAATGTAAGCAGGGGTTGATGTGTGGTGCCCACACCACACAGAGGAATGCCACCCTTCTGTGTTACCAGGCAATACTAGTTGGTAGATGACTCTCATCAACCTGTGCAATACTGCCACTTTGCTTATTGGAGGCTTGAAGTGGTGGAACCCATGTTTAGTCTCCATAGCTAAGTTCGGTCAACCCTTCCCCATCTCTTCCATCATGAAGTATGATTGATGATTTTTGAGGTTATGATGAACATCATGGTGAGATCCAATCTTCCTTACATTTCGAGGGCACAGCTCTAAAACGGTGTTCGCAGGCCGGCCGCTAGTTAGTACACCGGACCAAACCTATTGGTAAATCTTTAGGAGGCTTCTGGATCAGCTAGTGTATAATCTTGCTACCTCTACTCTGCCAGATAGTGACTGGAGGGAGTCAGAGTAGTGTGTATGCAGGGAAGCATTGTCGAAGCCACATTATGTCAAGGATCTGGGTATATTCTTATAATGTGTACGCGGTTTTGGATATGGTATATTCTTACCATATCCAAAAATTCCATTACTTCATACAGCATGTCTGCCCCCCCACTTTTTCTTACTATTGAATACACCACGAATTATCAAACTAATAGAATAAGCTTATCTGCAAAAAGATCTAAACTTCCCAAACACTTCCTAGTTCATTTCAGAAATACACATGGTCTGTCCCCCCACTTTTTCTTACTATTGAATACACCACGAATTATCAAACTAATAGAATAAGCTTATCTGCAAAAAGATCTAAACTTCCCAAACACTTCCTAGTTCATTTCAGAAATACACATGGTTTCAATTCTAATCTCAACGATGTCCATTTCTATTTGTAGTCTGCCAAAGCCCATGTACTTTTTCTGACAGAATCTCAGTTATTGGTTGATTCAACTACTGCTCATCTCAGTTGCCCAAATTATTTGCTGAATGATTGCGTTTGTCTCAAAGGTGGTACTTTTGCATATGTCTGTGTATTGTCTCTGGTAATTTGGAATCTCTGAGGAGATTCCAAATTACCAGAAACTTGGTAATTTGGAATCTCCTCTTTTCGATCATCTCTGGCTTAAAATCTCTCTACCTCGTTGTGTCAAATTCATCTCTTGTCTCTACCGTTCTCCCAACTCCACTAACCAATTGGAGCTCTTTGACTTCCTCTCTTTGCAACTTGACTTTCTCCAGTACAACTTTCCTAACAGTGAGGTAATTTTCCTTGGTGATTTCAATGTTCACAACTCCAGCTGGCTTTCGTTTTCTAGTCACATAGACCCAGCTGGTCTAGATGCTGAGGCTTTTGCAATTACTAATGACCTTGCACAGATTGTTCATTTACCTACAAAAATACCGGACAAAATTTGATCCATACAGCCAACACGCTTGATCTTTTTCTCACAAACTACCCTTTAGTGGTCCTTTAGGCACCTCAGATCACAACTTGGTGATTGTCTCTTCTCCAATGGAGCCTTTATCTCATGGCTATTCCCAACCTCGTATTGTTTGGCATTACAAGAATGCAAAATGGGATGACTTGCGAGATTTCTTTTCTTCTTTTCCTTGGTCCTATTATTGTTTCAAAAGTTCTGATGTCAATGTTTGCTCAAATCGTGTCAGTTAAATTATTCTTGGAGGAATGGAATCCTTTATCCCAAACTCCACTTTAAAATCTCGTCCTTTATCTAAACCTTGGTTTTTCAATAAATGTGATAAGGCTGTTCAAAAGAAGAATGTTGCATATCGTAATTGGCTTGTTTCTAATTCTTCAGTTTCATTTTCTGCCTACACCAAAGCTCGCAACAATTGTAAAGCAGTTATTAATCAGTCCAAACTAGAGTTTGAACAGGCTAAGAGTAGAAAACTTGCTTCTTGCCCTAATGGTAGCTGAGCATTCTGGTCTCTTGCCAACGCTATTGGCCGCAACTTTTGCCCATCTCTGCTCCCACCTCTGTCCAAACCAGATGGTTCTGTTGTCACTTCAGCCAAGGATAAAGCTTACCTGCTGACATCCCTTTTTCTTCTAACTCATGTATTAATGATCTTGGTAAAACACCTCCCACCAGTCCCAAAACACTTCATTGAATCTCTCCTGTGGTCTTCCATCAAAATGATGTCAGAAGGATTTTGACGAATCTTGATTCTAAGAAAGCTGCAGGTCCTGATGGTATTTCTCCACTTGTTCTCAAAACCTGTGCTGCTGAAATTACTCCTGTTCTTTGCTGCCTATTTTTGCTTTCTTATTCCAAAGGTGTTTTTTATTCTGCTTGGAAATTTGCTCATATGCAGCCAGTTCCTAAAAAGGGTGACAAATCCCTCCCATCCAATTATTGTCCCATTGCAATCACTTCTACTCTTTCTAAAATAATGGAGAAATCAATTAACTGCAAACTCTTAAACTACCTAGAAACCTTCCGTCTGATCAATGATCGCCAGTATGGATTCCGTCAGTGTCGATCCATTGGTGATATTCTGGCTTATGTTACCCATTTATGGACAAATTCAATGGAAAAGTTTGGTGAAACACAAGCAGTTGCTCTTGACATCTCAGAGGCTTTCGATTGTGTTTGCCATAAAGGTCTTCTAAACAAGCTTCCACGTTATTATGTGCCAACTGTTTTTTCTAATTGGTTATCCAGTTTTCTCTTTGATCGCTCACCAAGGGTGATGGTAGATGGCTCTCCGTCTTCTAATTTCTCCACTAATACTGGTGTCCCCTAAGGTTCAGTTCTTTCCCCCACACTTTTCCTCTTGTATATTAATGATCTTCTTCCATTGACTGGAAATCCCATCCATAGTTTTGCTGATGATAGCACATTGCATTCCACTTTCCATTTTGAGAAACCTTGCCCTGCTTGATCAGCTTCAACTTCTCGAATATCCGCTACAATTCCTTAAATTCCGATCTCCAGGTAATTCTCCAGTGGGGCAAAGACAACTTAGTTGATTTCAATCCTTCTAAAACTCAGTCGTCTTGTCTTGTATCTCGCAAAAAGGATTTTTCTGCTCCTATTCTACTCCGATTTCTAGGCAAAATGATATATCTCTTTTGGGAATTATCCTAACTTCTAATCTCTCTTGGCACAAGCACATTACAAATATTGTTTCTTCTGCATCTAAAAAAACTTGGTTTTCTCTTTCGCTTTCTTTTCTTCCAAACAGCTGTTCACTCTGTACAAATCAGAAATTCGCCCTACCATGAAATATTGTTCCCACATCTGGGACAGTGCCTCCAAAACCTCTCTCCAACTGCTAGATTCTATTCAGAAGAGGGCAGTTAGGTTAATTAATGACTCATCTCTAACAGAGTCTCTCCACTCGCTGTCTCATAGAAGTACTGTTACTGTTTCTGCTGCATGCCTCTTCTACAGATATTTCCATGGACACTGTTCTTCTGAATTGGCTTCTATAATTTCTACTCTCTCTTTCAAAACAGTCCGAACATGTGCCGCCACCAGCCAACATCCATTTACTGTCCAACTTCAAACTCACAGAACTGACTTTTCATCTTCCTTGTTTATTCATTCAACTGCCGTTTTCTGGACCAACCTTCCTTCATAAGTATTTCTTGAAAATTACAGTCTACAGAAGTTCAAGTCTAGTGTCAAGAAATATCTTCTTTCATCTTCTCAACCTGCAATCCAAGCAGGGTACTAAGTACTATAGGTTCTAATACCTCTCGTGTTTGTGGTTTTCATAAAAAAATCATCATCAGCATATAATATATCATCATTGATCATCAGCATATAATATAGTTTGGATTTTGTTCCTGTTGTTCAACTGTATTCCATTGTTAATTGTTTGTTTCCATTCTTTAGAAATTCTATTGATGTAGATATTAAATAAATTTGGTGATAGTCCACATCGTTGTTTCACTCCTGTATTGGTGTTAATTGTTTCTGATATTTGGCTATTAGAATATTTTATGCAGACTTTTGAGTTTTTGTAAAGGCCTTGCATTGCTTTCCAGAGTTGGGTTGGGATATTTTCTTCATGTAGAATCTGCCAAAGTTTTTCCCGGTTTACATTGTCATATGCTTTTTCATAATCAATAAACAGCAGAAATGTTAGTAGGTTGAATTCTCTTCTTTTCTCCAAAATTTGTTGTAATGAGAAAATGGCATCTATTGTGCTTCTCCCTTTTCTGAACCCACATTGTTCTTCTTCTAAGAATTGTTCACTGTATTTATTAAGTTTATTCTTTAGAATATTAGAGTATAGCTTTGCAGCAGTTGACAGCAGTGTTATCCCTCTGTAGTTGTTAGGGTTATTTCTGGAGCCTTTTTTGTGTAAATTGATTACTATTCCTGTTTCCCAATCTTTGGGTATCTGTTGCTTATGCCATATGATATTAAATAATTTTAGTAGTGCGTTTTTTAGTAAGGTGTTCCCATATTTAAATAGTTCTACATTCAAATTGTCTATGCCTGGGCTTTTTCGGTTTTTTAATTTTTGCAATATTAACTCTAGTTCTTTCATTGTTATATTTTCTTTATCTTCGGTTACCACAGATTCATCTTCCAATTCCGTAGTGCCTCGGTTATACCATAGTTTGGAATAGTATTGCTTCCAATGTACTTGAGAGATGGAGTTGTCTTTGTTTTGCAGTGTAATTTATACGAGTGTAGTGGAAAGATAGGACCATAAAGCAATCAAGAGAGTTGAATGCTTAGCTTTTGTATTAGAATATAATTATCATATGGGTGATGTCAGTTTGTTAAATAGAGCAGTCAAGGAATGGTATATCTGTCTGTGGTAATAGACATATCTGAAGTATCAAATTTTGAGTGGTTTTAATTTTGAACCCTGGGTTTCTCTATAAGAAAGTACAGAATATAAGAATAATCTTTATTTTTCATATAATATTAAGTCAAAATTTATTATAAAACCAAGGTTTAGATAAAGGATATAATTTTAGGGTGGAATGTGGAATAAAGGATATAAAAAAAGGCATGCAGCAGAAATTGAGTGTCTATGAGACAGAGAATGGATGCCTCTTAAGAGACAGGTCATTAATTAACCTGAGGTCCCTCTTTTGAATAGTCTGGGAGCTTGAACAAAATTTTAGGGACATTGCCCAATATGTGTGAACAGTATTTGAAGGTGAGTTGTATTTGAAATTTGTATGAGAGTCAGTAGCTCTTAGAAGGAAAGTAATGCTGAGAGTGAAAAAGAGATCCCAACTTTTTAATGCAGAGAAATCAATATTTATGATGTGCTTATGTCAAGACAAGGAGGAAGTCAGGGTAATCCCCAAAAGAGAGATGTGATCTTATCTAGAAATCTGAGTGTCATTGAAAATGAGCATGGCAGCAACAGAATTTTTTTTTTTTTTTTTTTTGTGAGATATAAGAAAGGACTGAGTTTAGACAGATTGAAGTTAGTTATCTTTTTCTCACTGGAGAAAAAGTTATCTTTTTCTTACCTGGAAATCGGAATTTAAAGAATTGGTGGTGGGTATTTGAAAAGTTGAAGTTGTTTGTACCGGCAAAGTTTCTCAAACTAGGAGGTTGAATGTTGTATGCTGTCATCAGCAAAACTATGGATAGGATTGTCAGTCAGTGGAATAATGTTGTTAATATACAAGGAAAAAAAGAGTAGGAGATAGAACTAAACCTTGGGAAGCATTAGCATAGAAGCCGGTAGACACAGGGTGATCTATCATTACCTACTGTGAACACTAAAAGGAAAAACTGGCTACCCAATTGAAAGAAACAGTCAGCAGTCCATAGGATGGGAACTTGTATAGAAGACCTTTATGCCAAACACAATCAAAAGTCACAGAAAAGTCAAGAGCAACTGCTTAAGTATCACAAAACTTCTCTATCAAATTTGTCCAAAGATTATTGAGTAGCATAAGCAAATGTATCACCAATGGATCAACAGTGATGGAATCCATATTGGCAATCATTGATCAGATGGAAAGTTTAGTGATAGTTTAAGAGTTTGGCGGTTGATTGATTTCTCCTCTTCTTTGGAAGTTGTAGAGGTAACTGCAATGGGAAGATAACTGGAAGGGAGGAATTTATCACCCATTTTAGGAACTGGCCAGATATGAGCAAATTTCCAAGCAGGAAAAAAAAATTGTGAAGTAAGAAAGTGTAAAAAGTGATGAACAAGTGGAGAAATGCTATCAGGACTCAGAGCTTTCTTGACATCAAGACTATTTAGAATTCTTTTAACATCTTTCTGTTGGAAGACCATGGGAAACATTAATTGGGATATAGTGGATACAGTAGGAAGAAACTTAACAAGATTGTTGATACAAGTGTTGGCTTTATATTTAGCTGAGGAGGCAATAAAACTAACAAGTTGTAACAGAGATGAGAGTATAGATGAACAGAAATTGTGCCTAATAGTTTTGGCAAGAGACCTGAATGTTTGATTATAATTTGGACAAGAAGCAAGTTTATACTTTTATCCTTTTCAAAATTGAGTTTGAATTGGTTAATGACTGTTGTATGATTGTTGCAAGCTTTAGTGTAAGCAGAAAAGGAAACTGCAGATTTGACTATAAGTAGCAACTAAATGTTGCAATATGCTATTTTCTTACTGTGCCTTAGTGCATTTATTGGGAAACTAAGGTTTAGATAAATGATGAGATTTTAGGGTGGAATGTGAAATAAAGGATTTCATTCCTACAAGAATAATTTAAATGACAGGATCTGAGAAAACATTAGGATAAAAAGATTTAAAACAGAATCTAACCTGGGAACAGAGGAATAAAAATCATACAGATCATTGGTAACATAAGCAGAGACCATCAGTGGTTCCTATTTTGAATTCTTGTAATGTGAGAGAGAGAGAGAGAGAGAGAGAGGCAGGCTTCATTGGAGAATAGAGACCATCACCAAGTCATGATCTGAGGGACCTAGAGGATCACTAATATTGACTATATACTTTGAAGTGTTGTTGATAAAAAAGAAAAAGTGTTGACTATGTAGTTAGAATGAATCACTTGGAAGTCTGGTGGGTAAACAAACAAGGTTTGTGAGGTCATTAGCAATTTCAGAACTCTCAGTATCTCAACCAGCTAGGTCTGTTCAACTAGAAAATCGAAGCCAGTTGAAGCCAGAAAATCAAAGAGGAGTTGTGAATATTAAAATAACCAAGGAAAATTATCTCACTATTAGGAAAGTTAGATTGGATAAAGTAGAGTTTCAAAGAAAGGAAGTCAATAAAATTCCAAGTGATTTGTAGAGTTGAGAGTAAGATAGAACTAAAAGATTAATTTGGCAGAAAGGGATAAAGAGATTTTTAAGCTATAGGAGATCAAAAAAAAAGAAGATTCCAAATTAGGAAGCCTTTGACTAGGAATAGCAGAGCAGACAGCACAAGTACCACTTTTGAAGCAAAAGGAATCAAAGAGTGAATAATTAGAACAACTGAGATGAGTAGTGGTTGATGCAGCTGATCATTGAGATTCTTTCAGAAAAATTAAGTGGGGTTTGGCAGATTGTAAGTGGAAATGGACATAGTTGTGATTGGAACTTAGACCACATGCTTGGAAAATGAATGAAGAAGTTTTTGAGAGGTGTAGATGTTTGCACGGATAAGTTTGTATTGTTAGTTTGACTATTCATGATGTATTCAGTAGATAAAGTAATATTATGAGCAGGGAATATGTCATATGAATTAATGAAGTTGTTGGATATGCATACACAATAAGAGTAAATCCAGCTATTTAACATTATGTGGTCTTGACAGTGTATCCTGCATACCTTCTTCTCTGACTCCCTATGGTCATGAACTGGCAGAGAGTCAGCAGCAAGATTATACACCACCTCTTGATGCCTCATAGAGAGTTACCAATAGGTTCAGTCTAGTGGCTATCTAGTAGACAGCCTGTGAAAATCATTTTAATGCTGTACTCCTGAAATGTAAGGAATGTTGAATCTTGCCACAATGCCCATCAAAAAGACATGATTTGTACTGCACGATTTGAAAAGATTGGGTTTTGTCAGAGTTTTGCTCTTGAGACTAAACCTGGGTTTTACCACTTCCAGCCTATGCTATTTATAGTATGGTGGCATTGCACTGGTTGGTGAGAGTTATCTATACCTAGTGCCTTAGAGACTCAGCCATTCCTCTGGTGTAAATGCTACTTTTCAACTCCTACTTATGTGGTTCATAATTGGGTGGTCATCTCGAGTTTACTAGGGGTGGTGGTGGTGTTGTGGGGTAATTTCTCAGCATCGTGAAGGTGCAAGCAAAGGATTTGGTTGCTGCAGAATTGACTGGACTTGCTTAAATTTGGTCCATTTTTAACTGAAAAGTGGGTACCAAAATGGCTATGTGCATTTTGACTATACAAGTGTATGTTTATACTTTAATTTACATGTTGCCGGCTGAAATATCCAGTATACTTCATGGAGAGGTGGGGGAACTCTGCTTCCAGATTGTAGTTAGTCGATGTTCGCTTGAGATTGGAAAACGACAGTCCTGATTGAAGAGGCCATTAACAATTCTTCCAGTCTTCAATGGGATTTGAACTATACTATC